>NC_081408.1:272661903-273861903 GCF_030272615.1 Cryptomeria japonica | reverse complement strand
CTTAGTGAGATTTGGAGATGACAAAGCTTGCTCAATCAAAGGTAAGGGTACAATATCTCTTGATGGTAAGCATAAAACTAACAATGTTTACTATGTTGAAGGATTAAAGCATAATCTTTGGAGTGTTGGTCAATTAGTTGAGAAAGGATTTAAGTTACAATTTAAAAATGGAAAATGCAAAATCATGAATAGAACCGGTTTGAAAATTGCAACCAGTAATCAGACTAGAGGTAATATCTTTCATTTGAATAACAATGAAAAGACATGATTAATTGCACATATAGATGAAAGTTGGTTATGACATAAGAGACTTTGTCATGTAAACTTTGATTGCATGGTGAAGATCAGTACTACTAAGGCAGTTAGAGATTTACCTAAAATTGTCAAACCTCAGAATATAGTATGTAAGGAATGTCAATTTGGAAAACAAGTTAGAGATAGTTTCAAAAGTATTCCAGAAAAATCCAATAATTCTCTTGATTTAATTCACACTGATTTATGTGGTTCAGCTAGAACTAAAAGCTTACAAGGTGATAGGTATTTCATGCTAATCATTGATGACTATTCTAGAATGTGTTGGGTTACTTTTCTGAGAGAAAAATCAGAAGCACTTGGAAAGTTCAAATTGTTCAAAGCAATGGTTGAAAATGAAACCGGTAAGAAAATCAAATGTCTAAGATCAGATCAAGGAGGAGAATTTACATCTAAGGAATTTAATACATTCTGTGAAGTGAATGGAATCAGAAGACAACTATCAACACCTCAGACACCACAACAGAATGGAGTTGTTGAAGGGAAAAACAAAACCATCTTGGATGCAACAAGAAGTATGTTATTAGAAGCAAACCTACCACATGTATATTGGAGAGAAGTAGTCAGTACAACAGTCTATACATTCAACAAAGTTCACATCAAAGGTGAAACCAGTAAGACCCCTCATGAACTATGGTTTGGTAATACTCCTACTCTTAAGTATTTCAGAATTTTTGGAAGTAAATGTTATATTAGAAGAGATGAGTATATTGGCAAATTTGATCCTAGAAGTGAAGGAATATTTCTTGGTTATTCACCTAAGAGAAAAGCATATAGATGTTTTAACAAAAGATTATAGAAAATTGTTGAAAGTACAAATGTAAAGATTGATGAACAATTCAGAGGAACTTCAAGGTATATAGACTTTGAACCGACAACAAAAATTTTGACAAATGAACCTACTCTAAATCCACCGGTATAGAATGAATATCTAGTTACCCCAATATCATATAAGGATTCAATAGTAATTGAGGAACAACAACAAACAAAGACACCTCGATATGTAAGACTGAATCATTTTGAAGATCAGATAATTGGAAACAAATTTAAAGGAGTTATGACAAGAGGAAGATTGGCAAATGAAGAGGTATGTCTTATTTCTCAAATTGAACCATCATCTGTTAATGAGGCATGTGAAGATAAATTTTGGATTAAAGCTATGGAAGAAGAATTAGAACAAATTGAAAAAAATAACACTTGGACATTAGTTCCCCGACCTAAAGATAAAAATGTAATTGGAACCAAATGGGTATTTAGAAACAAACTTAATGAAGATGGTAAGGTTGTTAGAAATAAAGAAAGACTAGTGTGTAAGGGATATTCTTAGAAAGAAGGAGTTGATTACAATGAAACCTTTGCACCGGTAGCTAGAATTGAGCCAGTCAGATTATTTTTGGCTTTTGCAGCACACAAGAACTACAAAGTTTATCAAATGGATATTAAATGTGCATTTTTGAATGGAGATCTTGAAGAGGAAGTCTACATTGAACAACCTGATGGATTTTCTTTGACAGATGACAATGATATGGTTTGCAGGTTAAGAAAAGCTTTGTATGGATTGAAACAAGCTCCAAGAGCTTGGTATGCAAGATTGGATAAGTATCTTTTGAAGATTGGTTTTACTAAAGGAAATGCAGACAACAATTTATATTACAAAATAACTAATGATGACATCTTGATTATAGAAGTATTTGTTGATGATATAATCTTTGGAGGAGAAGATGGATTATGTAAAGAATTTTCCATTAAAATGAAACAAGAATTTGAAATGTCTATGATTGGAGAAATAAAATTCATTTTAGGATTGCAGATTTCACAAACTGATAAAGTTATATTCTTAAGTCAATCCAAGTACTTAAAAGAGTTATTAAAGAAATTTGGGATGGAGAACTCTAAACTGGTAAGCACACCTATGACAACAAATGACAAATTATCACAAAGGGATGAATCTACACCTGTTAATCCAACTAGATACAAATCTATGATAGGAGGTTTACTGTATTTGACACAAACCAGACCTGATATTATGAATGCAGTATGTATTGTTTCAAGATTTCAAAGTAATCCTAGAGAAAATCATGAATCAACAATAAAAAAGGATTTCCCGGTACTTACAAGGCACTACAAATCTTGGATTATGGTACCCCAGAGATGAAAACTTTGAACTATGTGCATACACAGATGCAAATTGGGTAGGAGACGTGGATGATAGAAAAAGCACCACTGGTGGAGCATTCTTTCTTGGAAAAAGATTAGTTTCTTGGTTGAGTAAGAAACAAAGTTGTACATCTTTGTCAACAACAAAATCAGAATATGTTGCAGCAGCAACTAACTTTACACAGGTACTATGGCTTAAGCAAATGTTGAAAGACATAAAGGTCAAATGCAAGGAACCTATTACTATCTATTGTGATAACACTACAACAATTGATATATCTAAGAATCCGGTACTATATTCTAAAACCAAACATGTTTCTATCAAACTAAATTTTCTAAGGGAAAATGTTGAAGCAAAGGAGATAAAATTAGTTTATGTGAATAGTAAAGAGCAGATTGTAGATATTTTCACTAAGCCTTTGCCTAAGGAGACTTTTGAATATCTCAGAGATCAGCTTGGAGTCATACCTCCACCGGTAGAGACCTAGGAAGTTGATGATTGTCATCAACTGGCAGAATTAACAGAGAAATCTTTTATTCCGGTCTTTGATGAGAAGCTACTTCTCAGGGGGAGTAGTTGGTATATTGAATTGTTTGGTATTTTGTATATGAACTTGGCTTTGTTGTAACTTTGGCATTTGATGTCAAAGGGGGAGAGATTGGTATGGAAAAACTTTGAAAAACACAAGGAAAACACATGTTGCTCCTAGGGGGAGATATTGTTGTTTGGGAGAGATTATTACTCTCTGGATCTATATTTTGATTTATGTTTATGATCTTTTTGGAGATTGTTGGTTTTTGGTATTTGACATTTCTATTTTCGCACTTTGATGGTTTTTCCATCTTTTGTTGCCATCAATGCCAAAGGGGGATATTGTTGGTATTTTGGTATGGTTTTGTCATTGATGTCAACACCTACTAAACACTTATCAACTCTGGCACTTTGGAGAATCAGCAACATTCACTGGCAAGCAAGTGACTCATGCACAGTCACCGGTATCTAGTACACCGACAAGATATAATGATCACCGACACTTGGAATGATATGGAAAACACATGGTTATGTCGAAGACATTGTTTGGACATCTTGTCCTGGAGTTTTGTTCATTGGTATATCAATAATTGCATATTTGTTGTTATCGACAAATAGGTCTAGGGTTACATCGACAGGTTTATCTTTTCCAGATCAACACAACACACTATGAAGATGATTAATTATTATTGTAAATGCATTAAGCAGACATGTTGAATCAGTTCTTGCATCGGATATTGTATTGTTTGTAAAATTTTTTTATTGTAATATCTTGTAGAGCAGACCTACTAAAATTGGTCTTAGGTTATGGTATAAATGTAAGATCTTATTTGTAAGATCAGATGTGTAATGCAAAAAAGGATTGTGTGAAGGTATATGTGAGAATAAGCAGAGATATACATGCAGACATCATTTGAAGATTGAAGGATGGTTTTTGTGAAGACAATCAGAACTACACCGGTACTGAATCCAGCATATGAAGATGCTATTTTGTGCAGTACATTCTTATTGGAATTAACCATCCAACTGTAGTCAGTGTGACTCCCATTTTATGATTGAACAATGAGCTCTAGACGCTTGGTCTTTCTACATGTGTAAACCCCATTTATGTACACTTACTATCTACAGTAGTATCAATTGATTGTGGGTAAGGTTTCCCACCATGGTTTTTCCCCTTACAGGGTTTCCACGTACAAATATTTGTGTTATGTGTTGTGGATGACTTTGTGTTTATGTTTCATGCACTAATCCTTACCGGTATAGCAATTAACTATTAAAACTATCTACCGACATACTTAACTAGTTTACCGATATTAAGCATTAAGTTGGTTAAGTTGTTTTTGGTTTGAATTTATTTGACAACTGATTCACCCCCCCCCCCCCCCCTCAGTTGTCTCCAGGACCTAACAAAAATAAAGCAAAATATGATCCAAAATGAAGAAGAAAAATACCAAACTCCACAAAGGCCCACAAATAAAGAAGAAAAGTCAAAATTTATATGGGTTCCTAAGGCACTTGTACAAGCAATGCGCTCTAAGAAACTACAAAAGCATGAAAAATCAAAAACCATGTGGATCCCTAAGCGGCTGCTTGAAGCACAACTGTCTAAAGAAAAATAAAAAATTGGCATCCAAAATTGTTGTTCCTCCATCCAAACCTTCTGAGTCTATTCCTCCATCACCTCCTTCATCCATTTTGGGTTCTTATTCCCCAAAATGTGTAACCTTTCCTCCATCAAAATCTCAAAATATGAGATTCACTTCTCCTCCATATGTCCACCATCCCTCAAGATGTGTGCCATTGTTGATCTTTCCAACATTTCCATCTAGCCATACACAATTCTTCCAACATCCCATCCATTATCCAACACCTCTTTTTCACCCTTCCATCCCTCTTATCCAATCCTTTGCATAAGTCCTTGCCCTAGTTTCATTTCATTATCCTGCCAACATCTGTGAGCATACCTTCATAGCCATGGTCTATTGCAACTCATATTCCAAGGGTACCATCCAAAGAAGCAAGAATATGGGATCCTTCTTCCATCCCCTATCCTGCCTCCATTATCTTCCAAAAAGAGAAAAAAAATGATGAAAAAATGAAAAAAAAAAATCATTAAAAAAGTAAAGAGAAATAATTTCATCCATGAGTGAAAACCACTTCTTGTGGCACCTTGGGCAAGTACCATGATGAAAACCTGGAAAATAGGCATCATGCGTAATCCATTATTCTTTTGCACTTTACGCTGGGGGTAAGTTCCATCTATTATCCTTCTTCCTCTATTATCCTTCATCCTCCATTATCCCTCATTCACTCTATCTACAGTCATATCCCTTTTCCACCTTTGATCTTGACAAGGTTAAGGATCTTTACAAGTTTTGTATGTCCTATATATTGCACTTGATCTAGACCCTTTAGCTCCTATCCATTACTTGCTTACATCCTTCATTACCACCTTTGATCTTGATTATCCTATTTGTACCCTATCTAGATCTATTCCTTGATCTTGATCAACACTATGGACAGAATGTAAAAACATGCTTTCCACAAGCCTCTTGACATGGCCACTTCTTTGGACCATATGGCATCGTTACGCCATACCCTTTCTTTACATTTCTATATCTAGACCTTGTGCTTGGAGTAATATTGTGAGATAGTCCTTGAAAGAGTCTACCATCATTCACTTATCCATTCATGTACTCAAAATCCCTTTTACCTTGCCAGACACTAGGGGCAAACATTAAAAAATCATAAAAATCATAAAAATTCCTGAACAAAATCCTAAAAATCATAAAATGTCTGAAACAAACTCCTAAAAATCATAAAATGTCCTCAAAATCCTAAAAATAAAAAACTCACAAAATAAAAAACTGAAAAATTGAAGCAAGAAAGCATAGACTATCCTTCAAGCAAAAACGACAATAGACAAACTCTCAGAGTCTACAATCAAACTTATCTCATGTCTTGTTAATCAATCTATCAAACTCTATCAAACATCAAGATGTCTTATACAAGGAAAGGTACACTTGCAACCAAACAGATCGGTCTTATACGGGGTACTTACTCTTTGAAACCAGACATTCCTATCAATGACCACACAAATCAAAACAATGACATAGATCAATATGGCTGTTGGATTTTGTCCAGGTCATTCTTATCTCTTGTAAGGAAGTGTTCCATCTTTGATTTCCCTTGTACATATCTTTTAGTCACTTTTGTGACATCTTGGTTCTTTTAGAACCCTCATGGCTTGAAACCGATCATTGTCCTAGTCTTAGGGTAATCAGTTGAGAAATTTACATATCCTAAGCAGTATAACCCAAGTTATCTTTCAGTTAGTGGTACCCGGTCATCCACTCTGAGTCAATCACTTGTCTCCTAACTATTGCAGAGTTTTATCACTGAGTACACACAAGCAAAACAACATTATTGAAAATAATCACTAAATAGTTTGAGCTATGCATGAAATTTTCTTTGTGTGCTATCTTTTATATTGGTTTTTGATTATTATCCCTCTGAGTAACTTGTGGAAGTCTATCTTGACTAAGAGGAGCAAGGATTGGGGCATAATATTTTCTTTGTTTTCTTCTTGTAGGAATTATTCTGATAATCTGGAAACATCTAATTAGCTGGGTGCCTATGATAAGTGCCTTCACATCAAGGTGAAATCACCACACATACCTTGACTCTGCTTATTTGTATGCTACAGGGAGGTTAGCATCATTTCTTTGTCTATTTTGAGGGAATTTTTTTATTGTGCAATCTGGGTACATGCATAATCTGTCCAAGGATATGAACAAAAAAAGGGTCATTGCGGATAAGATAATTAATATTGCACATGAAAAGAAAGGAACTCTAATCTGCTTGGTATGCTTATTAACGCTCAGTGATGAACCTTAAGTATTTAAAATCCAGTGACTAGGTTTAGGTTGCATTTCATTTTGCATCTCATTTTGCATTTCATGTTGCATTTTGTGAATTTAGAGTGATTTCGGTATGGTAACAATGATCTCTTTATCTTCTAAATGAGAGTTTGAAGATTCATCATTCCTTAGCTAAGTGGTCTCTTCTTCATCATTTCTTCGATCGAGTACTTGTGTATTGAGATGTTAGCTGCATACATGAGCATCTTCTATAGATCCATACATTTCATTTTACACTTATTTGCAATAATATTATTGCATGAAAAAAATAAACATTTGCATCACTAGTTACTCATTCTCCTCATTTATTTGCATCATCATTTATTTATATAAAAAGAAACAAAAATAAACACCCATAATCCATTTGCATTCATTCATCTATACTGAAAAGATATGCATACATATAGAATAAAGCATATAGAACAACATCTCATAATCAATCAACACAAGTACAATGAAATCAAATCAAGAACTCGTAAATCAGCTGTCTTGAGTCCATTTTCGGGATTGAAATCAAAATCTGACATCAATTCTCTCATCAAAATTTCATGACATTGACCAATTAGCGCTTTCATCAACTGCTCATTCTCTTCTTCAATTTGTGCTCAATTTCTCGTTAATCAACACTAGATCTCAATTGAATTCTCACATTAACTCTGATTTTAATCTTCAAGATTAATCTTTGTGCTCAAATAACTTATCATTGCTACAAATTTTTTTTGCCTACAATCACTGCGCAACCCTCGCGCTCTTTTGATTTCACTCCTGAGGGGGCATACTCATGATCTCAAAGTTGAGAATTTCTTTCAAAAATCTTCGTTGCAAGTCGAGCAGCTAATCTTTTCTAAAAATCAAACAAGACCTCATCGCTAGGGGCATCTCAACTTCATCGCTTTATATCAAGTTGAGATTTCTCGACCATCTGAATCAAATCAATCGCTAGGGGCATATCAGTTTTATCGCTTCATATTAAGCTGATATTGTCTTTGTCTGAATCAGTCTCTTAACATTAATCATTTTCATAGCTTTTCATCAAGCTGATTATTCATTTAAAATCAATCAAGGGTTTAAAGAGTTTCTTTGATCACTCTAAATCTAAGCAAGTGTTCAGTTTCATCGCAACAAATCAAGCTGAAAAGTTTATCTTCGCTCATCGTATCTTGATCAATCAAGTTCAAGATCGATTTTATCTTCGCTCACTATGTCTAGATCAATCAAGTTCTAGATCAGTAAGATCCTCTTCTTGATCAATCAAGTTCAAGTTTGGTATCTTTTCTCTCTATCATTCCTAGTTCAATCAAGTTCATGATCGGTGTCACTTTAATCAACTCTATTCAACTTCATCGCTTCAAAATAAGCTGAATACCTCGCTCTTCATCTGGTTCATGATCAATCAAGTTCAAAACTGGTATCTCCTAGACATCAAATTTTCTTTGAACCAACGCGTTGCTCACACATTAATTTAGAGAGGGGCAAATGTAATACCCTAAAAATGGTCATCTAAACCATGAGCCCCTAATCTTGACAACATCACCAAGGTCCTAACCAAATGCAATTAAATCAATCTTGGGCACACAATTAATTTCTAAAATCATCAATGTCACATGACAAATTAATCAACCAATATTAATTAAATATTTATTTAATTAATTGATCATTCCAATTAAATCATTTTTAAACAATTATCTTATTTATTTAATTAAATATCCTTGCATATTTAATTAAATAAATCAATTTGCCATTAAATCATCAAAAAGAGGAATTAATTTGAAAAATAAATAAAAATTATCATCGATCTTCAAAAAGGGAAACAAATCAAGAAAGAGGAATTGGAAATTATGAGCACAAATCTTCAAAAAAGGAAACAAATAAAAAAGGAATTATTTGACCAAAAAAGAATTAAAAATTTGAGAAAAGAAATCAATTGGAGATAATCTTGAAAAAACAAATTAAAAATTGATAAATAATCTCAAAGAAAGCAATTAAAATAATTAAATATTAAAATTGAATGAAATAGAGAATAAATTAGTTTTTTCCTGATTTTATCTTAATTTTAGTTCAATTTCCTTTAAAATTGAGAAAAGCATCCAATCACATCAATTCACCTAGATTGTGCTCCCTCTTGGAAAATCTTGACTGCTCATCATCATTTGATCTCAACCAATGGTTTCTTTCTGAATTTTCTATAAATTCAGGCTCTCATCTCTCATTCAAAGATCCTAGAGAATATATTGTTATTATGTTGTTTTTTCTCTAGGTTCATTGAGAATTTGCATTGAGATATTGCATATTAGTTATTTCATATTGCTTAAATCATTTTGCTTAAATATTCATATATTTCTTAAATCATGTTAGATTAACCTTGCATATCTATTCATCCATCTTGCATCCATTTATCTCAAATTCATGCTCATATAGATTTAAAAATCTTTCGTTTACGTGTTGTCTAGTCACTAGATAGCTTAGCAATCTGAGATCAATCTAAACTCGCATCTACTAGAAGACAATGGGTTGCTTTGTAATGGTTTATTATTCATTGATTATTGATTTACTAGCCATGCATCTAATGACTTAATTGAAGTGTTGTGTATTTTAGATACAGATGCAGGTCCACTTTTCACACACACACAAATGAGCTCAAATCAAAACCAATTTTTAATATAAAGCTCAAAATTAGGATTTTTGTCACCCTAACGGACATGGACCCCTCCAACTTCAATGCAGTCATAGCCATACCAAACAAAATCCAAAGCTTACCAAACTTCACATGATCGATTATTAGCACAATTTTTAAAAAATGGTCTTCGTTCCACAAATTTTCGAACACTTTTTCCGAGGGGGCATATTTATACCATAAATGTCGTCGGGGCATACTGGGACATAAATTTTTTGTTTTCTTTGAAACAACATTGTTCCAACATTGTGTCAAAGAGGGGCAAATGCACACACCTAAAAATGTCTCATTAATTCGACACTAATTATTCGTCTATTTAATTAAGTAATTCTTTAATTATTTGATTAAATTAAATATTTCTTTTGATCATAACATTTAACATTTCTAATTATCGAATTTCTTTCATTTCATCATTTAATCAATTAACCCTATCTCAATTATTAATTAAATATCAATTATTTAATTAATTACGACATTTTCCTTAGTTAAATAATCTTTATTATTTAATTAATTCAATTTACTTTGATTAAATAATTTCATTTAAATTATTTAATTAATTAATTTAATTCTTCCAATCCCCAAATTCTAATTCTAATTAATTCCATCTAATTTCATGTCATTTTCCCCAAATTTGAATTTCACTTAACTTCAATTAATTTCATTTCTTGCAAATTCACATTTCACCAAATCTGAAAATCAGTTAATTTCGTTTGCATTTTAGCATTCGAAAGTCCAAATTCAAATCCAAATTGAAAATCAAAATCAAATTCAATTTGAAAATCCTATAGCACATGCTAAAACTGGAACTGATCGATCAAATCAGTTATCTAATTAGTTAACTCAGTTAACTCATCAATCTCCCATTTTCGTTCGAAATCAGATTTTTATGAATAATCAATCATTTCAATCTTCTAATCCATCAATTTAGTCATCTGATTCATCAACTCAGTCAACTAACTAGTCTATTTAGTCTACTGGTTAATCAATTGAGTTCACTCTCCAATCAATTCAGTTGACTCCTCAATCTAATGAGTTAATAGATCAATCAATTTTAGTTGTTTATCAATCAACACTTGAGTTCAAGTTATCACCTTTTTTGTGTTGAAAATCTATCGATTCAACCTCATTTTCTCATTTCAAGCTAGAGAATCACAATCTTGAAAGTTATTGTCCATCTTATGTTGGAAATAAAGTGCAATACCTGAGAGCCACTTGCATCAACAATAATAGAGAAGAGAAATGGAAGCTTCATCACATCAATTGAGGGAGTTTAAATTAGATTTAATTTCATTATGCAATTGATTTGATGTTATTTCATTATAATTTAGGAGTTATTTGATTAGATTAGATTTGGTGATTTACTCTGATAATCTAATTATGTTATTTACGCTTAATTTACCCTTGAATACAATAAGGATCTACACCCATTGCCTAATTGAAGAACTGGGAAGCTCCCAAATGTTGAATCTTTACAATGGTTATCTGATAAAAGATCCATGCTGAAACCCAAATTCAAGGATCTTGACAACAAGGGTTTTGCTCAATTTTTGAAATTTCTGATGGCGTATGAGCAGGATTGGATCCAATACATCCTGAGCTGTGTTCATGATGAATTCATGTGGTTGGACAAGCTGCATAAGATCACTAAGGATGTGATTCAAGTCATCATAGGGTTATGTGCATTCGGTCATCTACCGTCTCTGAAAATTAATAAGAATGATGTTGTAACAAATGAAATCGGGTCAAAATTTGATACAAGAGCGATGACTATCGATGACATCTTGGAAGATGACATCAGGTTTTCTTCTATGGTGATTGGTTACAAAATCTACTATTCCAATAGAATCAACTCTATTTCTAGTACTGCTATTTATGTTGCATATAAGATGCTGAGGGAAGATAAAAGGTATGATATGTGTGAATTTCTCTGGAGTGAGCTCATCAAGAACTTGAAGAAGATCAAAGAAAACAAGAAGAATTACTTCGACTATGGGTCTCTACTCTTATGCATTTTCTTTTATTTCAAGAATGAGATTCTGGGAGTTGGTCTGGTACAATGGGCGTTTGATAGGCTAGTTGGAGTACAGATCTAGGAGTATATTTATAGCTTTGATGATTCCAAAGCCCACAATGCAAACCTATGGGGCTATAATTTCAAGAATTTTCAGAAGGAGATGCATGACACGGAAAGAATACCTAGAGCTATTGTTGAGAAATATGCAGACACAATCTATTTCATGGTTGATACTAACCAATGTTTAATGGAAGCAGCAAAACCATGAACTTCATGGATTCTACCGATGGGTTATGAGGTTGATGGAAAAGTTTTGGAAATATATGCTCAACATTTTCTAAGTCAATTGGTGGATCCCAATGAAGAAAGGTTCGAAACCTATAAGGAGAAGAGCCTTGCATTACATCAACAATTTAAGAGACTAGCCATTTAGAAGAAGGTTCAAAAACAATTTGAAGCTCTCGTTGAGGGTATGGGGATATCAAAAGAGGTTGTCTGGAAAGCTAGAGAGAAAAGCATTACCTCTGAAGAACAACCAGTAATAGTGAAGAAGGAACCGACAACAGTCCCTAAGCCTAAAGCTATAACCATAAGTACTACTCCCATTTATTAACCTCCCAAGCCCAAATCGTCAGCTAAGCTATCTAGTGATACACAGAAGAAGAAATCAGTTTGATTTGTAGTTTTTGATTATGAGGAGACTGAATCAGATGAGGTAGTAAGAGAAGTAAAGGAAAAAGCTCCTAAGGCCACCAATGTCTCTAAGGAGAAACCATCTAGCAGAACAAGGCCTTGCAAGAAGCCTAAATCTGAGATTGATGAGGCATTGAAGTTAGGAAAACTACAAGGTAATAACACTATTGTTCCTCCTATTACATTAAAGTAGATTGTTAATTCAGTTGTTAAGGATGGAAATTTAAAACCACTATCTAAATGGTATGAAAATTTTGATAAAAATGGGAAGAGATCATTAGAAGAAGCTATAGTTGAATATATGAATGTATATAGTAAAGCCTTGATAGAGTTATCATATGTAATTTTCAAGAGTTTGTATGAAATTTTGGATGCTAGAAGACATAAAAAAATAAAGAAGATGAGAGACTAAAGGAGTATGTATTAGTTAGCTTATGTTCTGTAACTTCTAAAGAAGAGATAGCCATAATACTCAAGCTAGAAAAGAATGAGTTTAGAAGCAAGTATAGTGTTAATAAGATCATGTTTGAGAAAGTTGATGAGGTAGTAGAGGAAACTGAGACAATTTTGAAGAAAATTTTGATAGAAAACCAATATGAAGTGAATCCGGCAAAGGTACAAGATAATTCCAATACGGAAGTGCAAGCACATGATGACACTTTTATTCTAGAAGTACAAAATATTCAGTCAGTCAAATCGGAAGGAGATAAGGTTGAGGAAGTAGCTAAGGATAAAATAAAGGATACAGGAATATCAACAAAAAATCCCTAGTTAATGATCAAAAGGAACCTACACAGAATGTTGAACTAGAAAAGGTGCAGGTCAAAATTGAAGTTAAAATTGAAACCAAAGAAAGACACATTGCTAAGGAAACAAAAGGAAAAAAATAAATAGATGATCTTGAATTCATTTAAGGACCAATCAATCTTGCCTCCTTGTCTCCCATTCAAAAGCTTCAGCTTGCATCTTTTGTGCAAGCAGAGGCTAGTGAAGATCTATTGAAATATCACATTGAGGATAGTTTTCTATTATCTATGGCATCTGACATTTTAGAGAAGCTTATGCCATCACTCCGAAAAGATCCCTCTAATACCCCATCTGGTAATTTGAAAAGATTAGTTGATTCTCTAAATATTCATTTTGAATCTTTTGAGAAATCTGCAGAGGAGAAAGCTCAAAGTGAATTTAATGCAAAGAGGCTCCGCACCTTGAAGAAAATAATTTTGAAAGATAGAACCACATTGGCTAATTGTGTAAAGAGTGTGTAGGATGCATTAACTGAAGGTGATAACCTATATAAATCTTGTCTTTCATTGAATAAATTCACTATCGATATTGTTAAGCAATCTCAAGAGTTCAAGGATCAGTTGGAAAACATATCTCAGTCAGTTGATCCTTTGGAAAATTCTTTGAGCAGTCATGAAAATCAGGTGATATCACTGCTTGAGAAACTCACAAGTTTGAATCATGATAAGGAGTAGATAATAGGCAGAATTGGAGATATTAGGAGTCTCATTACTCCTAAATTGGGCATAATGCTTACTGTTCTTCAAGATGTTCAGAATGCTCTCAAGGTAGATGAACCGAAAGGCCTAAAGACTGCAGAAGCACAATCTTACCTTTTTAGTGGATTTATAATAGTTTTTGAGAATCTGCAAAAGAGTTGGGCAAATCACTTGAACATATTGAAGAATTCTTATGCAGATGTCTTTAAGCTTCTTTTTATGAATTAAGTTTGTTCATATGAAATTTTGGGTCCCGCTATCTTACCTTTGTCATTGATGTCAAAGGGGGAGTATATAGGAGTGAAAAATGTTGATCTAAGGGGGAGTTCCTTAATTATTTGATTCTTTCGAATCCAGTGATCATATTTTTGGTTGTAGTGTATATATTTTTTGGTTTTGGTTGACACTTAGTCATTTTTCACTAAGTGTTGCCATCAATGCCAAAGGGGGAGATCGTTTGCAAGAGACATTGAATGCATGTTGAGATGTAGTCATTGATGGAAACTCATATAAAATTTGGTATCCGTAGTTTATAATTCATTCATTCTGGAAGATAGATTGAAAATTGATTGAGTCCGGTGAAGTTCAGTGAGAAGAATAGAGTGTACAATTTTGGTTCAGTATTTTTCTTTATAGATTTTAGGGAAAGTTTGTTGACATGTAATATGCCTTATTCTAGGATTGTGGCCTTTGGTGATAAGTTTTGTGCAAGTTAGAAGATCCGAGAATTATTTTTTTGGCAATAACACTGCATATCTATGGTAACATGTGGTGATTCTATTTGCAGAGCTTACGAATCAATTTTGGTGATTGATTATGTGTTCGTGGATGATGAGTTGTCATGTGGAAGAATGTGGACACTTTGTTTTGGTCTGCATATGCATTGGAGATGGAATTGAGCTGACTTGTGAACGCGTTTCATATTTTGTACCATGTTTTTGAAGCCAACATGGTGATGACCTAAATCGGTCATGTTGATATATAAGATGGGTTTATATGATCATTTTTGAGATCGATGGATGTGTACGATGTGTGTATGAGCAATTTTGTGCAGCTTCTTGTGTGAATGATGAAGACCTAAGCTCCAATATAAAGCAAATTATCAAAACAGAGCAGAGTTGCAGAGCAATGTAAGAATATGTGTTTTGTGCTTAACTATAACTATACTCATGCATTTGTTGATTCTATTTCATAGTTCAAAGTACATTGTAATCTCTTACAAACATTTTGTGAGGTAGTGAGCCTTCCGGGGTTGTAGCCTTTATTTGTAAATTGAGCAGTGAGCTCTAGGAAGTGTGCCTGAATGCATGTGCATTCCCCTTATGTAATATTTCTATACTTTTAGCAGAGTATATTAATATTGCGGGTTTGAATCCCACTGTGGTTTTCCCTTAATTGGGTTTGCATGTAAAATTCTTGGTGTTATGGTGTTGCTGATCTTTGATTTGTGTTTTTGCACTTTACTTCTTTTCATATGCATTAAGTGGAACTTTAAAAATCAAATTGTTAAAATTAGCAATTGTAGAACATTGATCCACCTCGTTGCTCTCAATTTTCATTGATTCCAACACCTTTCTCCTCACTAGGTTTTTTATCACTCTATGAACTAGGTCTTGAAGGATTTTCAATTCCTAATAATTATAAAGCTTTGAATAAAAATAATTACAAAATTAAGAATTTATTTAATTTATATAATTGAAAACCTAAAAAATTGGCTAAAAAATGCATTCATGCTATTCCTCGCTCACTTTTGGCTATTGGAGAGAAAAGGGTCTGGGTTCAAATGAACTCGACCTCTTTCTTTTTTTTTTGGGGGGGGGGAGGGGGGTTATGACAGACATAATGTGAGCATTTTTATAACAGGCTTGTATTATAATACTCTCATGTTATGGTTTTGTAATGACCAACTTAGGCTCATTCATTACCAAGCCATAATGTGAGTGTGTTATAACATACTTGCATTATATATTGAATGGACCAAAATGTGGTTGTGGTCATTTTTTGGTCCCTCATATAAATCAACAAAAATATATCATAAATACAATTAATTGAGGCCTAAATGTCTCCCTACTCAATATCATTTATCACATTGAAACCAAAATAGAAAAGAGATAAATAAACATGACAAATATTATACCATAAATAAATAAAATTATCACCTATCTTTCATTGACTTGTTAACACATATAGTTGTAACTTGTCTATGACCTAAATCAAGAGAAAAACAATTTGTGTAAAAGATTAATTTAGAGTTCAATTATATTTAGATGAATTTTTATTTGATGAATTTCATGGTCCAATTTTAAAATGGCTCATATAAATTTTGGGTGAATTAGACAATGATAAAAGATATATTTATATATTTTATAATTCTCAATGCAATTACAACCCTACGATTTATATGTAATTATATTAGTATTGAGAAAATTGGTCCTTATACATGTCATTGACAAATATGTTGGTAAGTTAAAACATGCCTTTGAAATTCCAAGTCATTCCTTCTTACAAGCACACACATTAATGTGGAAAATAATAATATTTATAAATGCTTTATAAATAAATTTATGGTGAATCGATCTTCAAAAGGTGTTTCCCAAGCTTCAACCTGCAAGGAAACTCTGTAATTTCTAGGTCGGTAGTCCATAGTTGAAAGGAATTCATTGGACTGCAAGTCATGGGAGGCAGAGGAAGGCAAGACCGAGCTCAACGACTGCATTATAACAAGATCTTGAGTACGAAAATCAGAATTTAACTTGGTTGATGTGCATAGGCTTAGCCTATTTTGTATAGCTTTTTTGATTTGGCTCAACCGGTACCCTTACCAGTTTAGCATAACCGGTTTAGCCTAACTGGTCCATCCCAACGGGTTTAGCCTTATCCGTAGCAGAGTTAGCTACATAGTAAACTAGCGGTCGGGTCAGCTAACCGGTAGACAAGAACAATGCGATGCTCAGAGCCCGGTAAGGTCAAGTTTTTTGAAGACTGAGATGTCGAGATCTTGAACATGTGTTTTAGTATTTTGGCATGAGTCCATGCATGTAACTGCATCATCAGATCCAATGCATATAGTGACTTTTGATGTAATTTTTTTCACACATGTATTGGGGGGGTGGCGTTTGGTGGGTGGGAGGTGCTTTGTCTATTCCACCATTATTTGAATTCTTGGGCTAGGATTGGAGGTTTCTTGATGGTTCTTTTCTCCAGGAGCCCTTGAACCAGTTTTATTGGGTATATTATTAATATATGAGTGGCTTGCCACTTTTGCCCTAAACAAAAAAACATGCATTTGGTTGATAATTCATAAAATTATGGTAATTTTGCCCCTTGCTAGTTGCAATATATTTGCCAAATTCAAATTGGCAAAAATGAACTATTCATCAATTATCAAAGATTCACCACTAAAACATTCCTTGTCCTTGTGATTATCAGGATTCAGTGACCCCCTCATTGACATTAGATAATTGAAATTAATGTAATGAATCTTTTTATATACATAAATATGACCACAAATCATAAATGTTTATGCAAGGTTGAGTTAGGACTAATGTCTAAGATGAGGTCAAATGATTAAATATTTGGTTTTGATTTTTTCAATTAGGTGGATCAAGATCATGACTACAAGGATGACCTCATATTCTAAACAAGACTTATGTTGGATAGTTAGGTCTGAATACTATTTGGATTCTACCTTATGATTTTTTTGGAAAGCAAACTATTAGGTAATTATATTCTATGTCATACAAGATCAATTTTTGTTAATGAATTTGATGGTTTTAAAAATAAATAGTGTTAGAAAGCTTTAAACATGCACATAGATCTTGGAACGATAGCTAGGTGATTCACGTGCACTATGATGAGTGATCCAACAAGCAATAGTTTTGACTGAATTCTTAAAATTGAGTGTAAATACAAACGATTATTCTCATGATAATAATAATCCGCTCTTGACATTAGATGATCACAATAAATATAATAGAACACCTCTTTATACATTTAAACATAACAGCAAACCATGAAATTTGTGCAAAGCTGCCTCAAAAACAAAATGAAGTTGGGGCTAGTTGATGGAATATTTGATTTTACTTTTTGTACTTAAGTAAATCAAGATCACATTTATAAGGATACCCTTACCCTTAGTGACATAACTAGGGTTAAATATCTAGGTTGATTTGTGTCATTCGATTATGGGTAGAGATTGGTATAACAATTAGAGTTAGATAGATCATTTGAATTAAGGTCTCTTTTGCAGATTTGACTGCTGGAGTTTTTCATAAATCCAATTCCATTTTTTATTGCAGTATATGTGGCATGTTTGTTTGTTCACACTATAGGTAGATTTCATTTCAAAAGATAATGTAATTTTTGAATAAGCATTCCTACGTATGATCATACGAAGAAAGTGGATTCCTGCCTTTTTGACATTTCCAATGCTCATTAATTGCTTATAATGTTTGGATTGAAATGGCTGCATTAAACCTACCACCATAAAAACTATGGGAGACTGTCTTATAACTACGGCCCACATCATTGGAAAATGAAATGACTTATAACTACTCTTTCGTGCTGCAGTGATTCGAAGATCACTAACTCTTCTTCTTCTAAAACCATATCATTATCATCCAATGAAGCATTGAAAAAAATATTTGCATATATATATACAGTTGCAGTTTTACCAACTTATTTTGACTATTTATCAATACCGTATACGGCAGGAAAAAACAATAGAGTGCACAGAGATAAGTCCAAATCAATGTGACCAAGTATCCTCATTCTCAATTATATCGACAATTGTAGACCTTGGAAAAAATTCCATATCAGTTTTCTCTAACTGGTGATAAAATTCTTCACGTAAATGAGAATTTAGACAAAACTTATAATAATAAAATTCTTCTTGTCACAAAATTCAACACAAAATCTTATAAATCTTCGTGCTTCGTTAGAAATTTTATAAGGTTATCTCTTATAAATTCATTTTTTTTTAAGAAGAGAATCTCTAAGTTCCCTTAAAAATTTTATAAGTTTATTTCTAAAAGAACTTATCAATTTTCTAACTTTTACAAGAGATGGGTGAGAAAGAATTCACAAATTTATGCTGTAAAAAGAGTTCTTTTTTTTTTATGCTTTACCTCATTTATAGCTTCATTTCCTCTAAAGATCAGCGAACTTTTCGTACCCAAAAAACTTTTGGTATGATTTTCCATATCTTAAGAATCTCTCTCATTAAAACAAAACTTTGTTTTATAAAATAAGAACTATTTTGAATATGGTCCCAATGATCTATTTTGGGATACATGCATACCCTCAACATAAGAGATCAACTGCCATTATTGGTATTCTACCAAAATTTATTTATGGGAATGGTACCAAAATTTATTTATGGGAATGGTAGAGTTAATTTCCTAGATAAACTAACAAGAGAAATAAAATAAGTCTCTTTCAAATAGTGGGTTCAAATGAACTTCAATGATATAGTGAGAGGAAATCTTGGAACCTCTAAGTTGTAAGTTTAATTCGGGATTCAAAATGAGATTTGATTATTGCAAACTAAAAAAAATAAAGGAAGGAATAAATATTGAAGTGGACATACAAGGTTTAGTCACGAGGCTCCAAATTTGCCATCAATTTGGATTTAAAAATGTTAAAATTGAAGGAGGTTCAATGATCATTATTAATTCAATTCAAAACATAGATTAGAAAACTAGAATCTTGAACTATCCTAGTGGTGGAGAACTTGTGCTCTTGAAAGAGAGGTCAGAAGTTCAAATCCTACTAGGGGGTAAGATATGTATGCCTCATTTGTAGCACAATTAGGTGCCTCTCGCAAGGAGTATGGGGTAGTCCCATATTGCTACAAGCCATCTGTAGACACATATATAGACCACCTGACATCGTGAACTATACAAGAATCTGTTGGGTAGTCCCATATTGCTATAAGCCATCTATAGACACATATACATACCACTTGGCATTGTGGACTATAAAAAAATCTTTCTTTCTTTTTGCTATTAACATGACCAAGAAATGTGTAATAAGAAACAATGCTAATACATGAGAATATTTGAATTCCCTTACAAACCCTTAAGAGAGAATATTGATCTTTTCAACATGGATATAATGCAATTATATGACAAGTACTTGAATTGCAACTAAATCACAACACTCATGAAGATTAGGATGACATATCTTGCCAACACCTTCATTAGGAAAGAACCATTGTATGATATAATTCTTGCCATTATGAGATGGAAGGGATAGAATGAAAAATATTTAGAAAATAAAAAACCAATTTAACATGCATTTTGACCAATATGGGTTCATTAGTAATATGGACTTTGCACTTGATAAGTAGTACTCAACAAATGGTATTCCTAGGTATCATATTAGAACTAAGCCTCAAGAAGGTCTTTAAAATGAGGCTTCATCTCTTGATGTATGCCACAAAATGGCTACTTGGGGAATGATTTATTGTTATTGATAATATGTACCATGCCAATTTTAAAGCAATTTCTATGTTCATTAACATTCTCTATGCTCAATGTTCACTGCAATTTTGTTTTAACAAGGGGCCTTACACTTTGGTTCTCTGGAATCTAATATATAAGGCTTAAGTTTAAGTAATTAAATTTCACATCACTTATAACCCTAGATGGAGTCTTCTTGGAACTTAAATCTAGATGTATCTTTTATCATTAGAAACACATTATAATATAAGTTACAATGGATTAATATGCTTTGCCTAAATCCAAATTTATTTATAAAGAAAGATTCAAAGATAGGCAGAGAAGAAGTAGGATTTCATTTCCCAATTATGAGAATTTATTGATCATATGAAAGAATCTAGTAGCAGGCACACAATACCCATCAAACATGTAACATTAAAAATCATAAAAAAATCAACTAGTGGACAAGAAGCCATTAATAATTTTTTGACAAATTCTATTGTAAAACTTTTCTAGTACCAATAAATTTTGCCCCTTATATAATTATGATTAATTACATTTTATAAGTGAAGGCATCATAATTTAGTTACACTTTGATGGGTAGGATTTAACCATCACCAATAATCATTATTTAAATTTACAAGAATATTCCATATGTCATCATCTAAGACCATTCATTATCAAACAAATTTTTAATCCAACAAAGAAGATTGAACTTGATATGATTTGAAAATTTGTAAAATGGTGAGATCAACATCCTATAGCAAGGTTGGCATAGGATCTATCTAGCTTACTTGTCATTGACGTCAACAATATTCAAATATGAACTTTTTTTCCTTGCTTTGTTGATGTTCCATATATATAGTTATAACTTTATGTTATTATTTGAAGCTGTGGGTTTCAAAATATGATAATCTATTACATATTTTTCCTTCCTCTTTAAAATATCATTTTTATACATTAAATTTGTTGGAATATCCCAAACCACTGAGAGGTGTGTGTGGGGGGCGGGGGGGGGGGTTGAAACAGTGGTCTATCGAAATTCAAATCACTTATCAGGTAAAACGTAACAATCAATGAAACAACCACATATCTCTATTCATGGAAAAAATATTAACATCATAAAACCATAAATCATTCCCTAGGAAAGTAGAACAATATGTGCACATCACATAACATAGATATATGAGTGGAAAACTCT
Organism: Cryptomeria japonica; assembly: GCF_030272615.1. NCBI lineage: Eukaryota > Viridiplantae > Streptophyta > Pinopsida > Cupressales > Cupressaceae > Cryptomeria > Cryptomeria japonica. The sequence goes on along the minus strand of NC_081408.1, from coordinate 273,840,455 downwards.
TGAAGGGTGAAAACCTACTTTGAAGATAAAATTCATTAAGACTCACTGGTTACATTTAGAGCACCGACTCTAGGAGCACCAACCCCTTACACATTTAGGGAACCAACCCTAGGAGCACTAACCCCTTTATAAGTTTGGGAGCACCAATTCCAAGGAGTGTCAACCCCTTTGCAAGAACTCAAAACAACAGAGGGTTACTTTGTTTCATTACAAATCATTCATCACTAGTTACAAATGAATTCTGTAACTCACAATCACATCTCTCACTTCTCTCTTCAAATACAAAAGATACAATGACATCAAAGTACATTTATGATTTGTGCAATATATGACCAGGTATGCTCTTTTGAATCAGGTTTTGCAATATCTCTTATTTAGATATATTAAATTACAGTGGCTTGCCACTTTTGCCAATATATATATATAGATCGCTCTACTAAAAAAAAAGTTTTATTCTGAGAATATAGTTACCATTTCTTTTTGTGACACAATACTGTACATTATGCAAAAATTAAAACATTAACATGATATTAAACTTTCATATCATCTGCAAAAGAATTTTTCTCTCTTTCAGCACACATCCAACCTATCTTGAGCAAGCTTTCCCACTTTTACTTGCTTTGTTGAGAATTTGTAAGAGTCAGGCACTTGTGGAATTAAACCAACAGTTGTCCTCGAGACATGATAAGATACTTAACCATTTCATCTTCCCATTCTAATATACGGTTTTTTTAAAACAGTTTGCATCCCTCTCTTTTACTACCACAACTCTTCATTTAATATAAACATGTCTTTAATCGCCAATGACAATGTGCTTATAAGAACACATCATAAATTATTACTTTTTTGTGTGCATTGTGGCATTTCAACATGCTACAACATAGCCCTTGGCCTTCTAATATGACAAAATCATGCCAACACCTTTGCCAAACCAAATTAGCTATTAAGAACCAACCTCAACCTTTATATGTGCTTTCTTGTAAAAAGATTAAATACCGAACATAGTTCTATTGGGAGTTGAGCCGGTTGTTTCTCCCAAAAGTTGCATCGATTCAAGAAACCATACCATCCTAGTTAAGGATCTCATAGGAGGTTGTTAAGCCATGCCATGGATCCTGAGGGGATATGTTGGATACTTACCAACAATCTCCCCCTTCACGTTACTCGAGGGGATTCAAACTTGCAACCTCACTTTGATACCACTTTGTTGGGAGTTGAGTTGGCCATTTCTCCCAAAATATGTATCTATTTAGGAAACCAATACCATCCTAGTTAAGGATCTCACAAAAGGATGTTAAGCCATGTCATGAATCTCGAGGGGATATGCTGAACACTTACCAACATAATAATGATCTCAGATATAGCTTTTAAAAATTATTCAAATCAATGATAAACATGTATTATATCCCTTGAGGCTTCTAATGCCAAGCACAAAGTTTTTATTAACAAGTGTCAAGTTCTTGTCACTCTATTGCCATGAATATGTAGTTCAGTTACAGGTTCCCATTGCCATGGTGATAGGATACAAAAACTTACATTGCAAACTCTCTAATACATAATCCAACTGATTTGTCTACATTGAGACTTCAAATAAACATAGTATTGAAGTATATAATGCATCTTGACAACCATCAACCTTTTGCAAATGACATATAGCCTCAAAATTTTTTTTGTTAACATAACTTGAACTCAACTTGGCTCAATGAGTAACCTCATCTATATTTGACAACAATTATCATATCTAGTACTCAAATTTGTATGTACATTGAAGTGCATTCAAATCAAACTCTCCTTCCCTCATGAACACATCCTTCATGAACACATACACTAGACTAATCTTGTATAAACTCACAACATCACAAGTCAAAAGACTTGACTCCAATGCATACACAACATATATGTACTATACTTGTGACTGAAAGATTTTGCTTGAAGCATCTTGTAGCATCTCTCACATACTAACATTGTCATGAATGCGCTGACGAAAAATGCACTTGACCTAGTTGACATCAATGCCAACAACAACTCTTCTTCACTTGCCAATGATGCCAACAATCTCTCCCTTTGGCATTGATGGCAACACAATACACATAACCTTCACCTATCCAATCTTCCACTTCATTCTCCCACTTTAACATCAATGTGCAAAGGGTGAAAGATATAAAATATTTTTAATATGAAGGATATCATCACTTGGAACAATGCACCACCTAATCATAACACTGCTCCAGTCAGAATATCAACAATCTATGGAATCTACAATATACCAACAACTTTGTTTGTTTCAAGTCACTCCCTCTGCCAATTGCTAGTCTTCCATAAATATCATCTTCATTTAATGCACTGTCATTGCATTCCCATTTAATCTGTCTCCTCTATCATCTATGCGCTCTCGAAATACTGCACAAAGCTATACTTCAGATAATCATTGCACTTTCACTTTTTCATCTTGATATCAATGCCATCACCTTCACTTCACCAAAATTTAACTTCTTGTCTCTAAACTAGAGCAGATACTACATCGTCTACACCATAATGCATACAAGGTTGAGGAATATGTGAGAAACTTTAACAACTTCCTCCTACAACATCACATGTAAATTTCTACCAACTCCCTGTAGAATGTTGAAATTATACACTCTAATGAGAATTGAAGGTTTTTTCATTGATGGCAACCTTGTGGAAACCTTCAGGAAACCTTGTGGCATTCATTTGGTAAACCATCAGCAGGCACTGACACTGGCAGACACTTCACCGACAACGACAAAAATGCATACCGACACTCCAGTCGACAGGAATAAAGTTTTGTTTATTATATTTAATTGTAAATATCTTTTTGTAAAGCCGACATGCCATATTGTAATAGACTCATATATGTATGAGATATTGTAAATCATTTTGATGTAGAGTAGAGAAGAGAAGGAATAGGAGATGAGATAGGAATGAGCAAATAATAAGGACATATTTTGTATAAGGTTTATGGTTATAGTATGAACTTAAACCGGTACTGAACCTGGCATAGTTGATGTTGATTTGAAGCAGTATATTTTATTGAATTTTCATAATCCATTTTGTAAGTTAGTGAGACTTCTATTCTGTAGATTGAGCTGTGAGCTCTAGGCAGTTGGCCTTCCTGCATGTGCAGGGCCCTCATTATAAGTAATATTTATTCATTGGCTAGTGAGTGAATATTGTGGGTCACAAATCCCACTGAGGTTTTTCCCACACCAGGTTTCCTCATTAAACATCTTGTGTTATGGTGTGTTTTCTATGTTGTCTTTATTGTTCATGTTTACTACATTAATTCTTATTTATTGGTACACTATTTTGGAATACAAAATACTTAATAAGGTTAAATATTCTGTAAACCAGTTAGATATTGATTCAGCCCCCCTCTCAGTATCCTTGGGACTATCATTAATCCTAACAATTGGTATCAGAGCATGATCCTCTATTTTCAAAAGCCTAACAACTTGAGGAAGACTCTGACACCGATACAGATGGAGAACTTAAGAAAGCAATTGGAAGGAGCTCTTGTAGACTATGATTCAGAGAAGTTGAAGAATACCAAACTTGAAGCTGATATGAGGATTGCACAGGAATTCATTCAAGGACTTCAGGAGAATCTTACTATTGCTAGAAATAAGAGAAAAGAGCTTCATGAGAAGATGCATAATGAAAATGATGAAGAGGAAACTCTTAATAAGATTGTGAACAAGATGAGGCAAGAAAATATGACTATGAGGAATGAAATGCAAGATATGACTATGATATTTTGTAAAGACACTGAAGACAAAAATAAGAATGAAGATGAATTGACTAGGAGACTCAGTGATGCTCGAAATGAAAATCTAAGACTCAGTCATGAAAATGATATGTTGAAGACAGATCAGATTCACATGCAACATGATAAAACTAAACTTATGAGACAAATAGGAATTATGGAAAATGAGTTGGCTACCGCAAATCAATATAAAGAGAAATTCAAGAAAAGTTCAGAAGAACTTGATGATATGCTGAAAATTCAGAAACCTAATGGAGATACTAATGGACTTGGATTTGAAGTTGGTGAAAGTTCTGGTACTGCAAACACTCATGATCACAGTAAACTGGTCAGACAACTTAATGCTTACAAATTTAATGGGAAATGCTTTAACAAGTATGGTCATAGAGAAAATTAGTGTAGATCTAGAAATAATCAGAACATTAATGCACCCACCGGTCAATGTTCCAAATGCAACAAAATTGGTCACAATTCATAAAACTGCAGAATGAATGTGAGATGTTATGTTTGTGGAAGATTTGGGCACTTATCTAATCAATGCAAAACACAAACCGGCATAGGATATGGAAAGGCTATTCAAAAGAATAATGTGACTTGTTATGCTTGTAACAAGATTGGACATATTGCAAAATTTTGTAGAAGTAAAACTTCATCGGCAAATAATAAAGGACCCAGTTTGAAAGGCAAAGAGAAGGTAGATGAGGTAAAGAAAGAATTTTCAAAACAGTGGATTAGAAAGAGAGATCATAATGTTGATGAGACTATTCCTTCACCGGTAGAACGGAGTATTACTCCACTGGCAGGAGATTCTTCATCCAACTAAAAACTAACCCTTTGGGGGTATTGCAACAAGTTGAATATCATGTAGTTTACCCTCGGTTGACGGTGTGAATATGGATTTCTTCTCTACTGGCAGATGTGTTAAGTTTCACTTAACCAACGAGGATTTAATGTAGTTGTTGAAAGAAAAGACATTATAAATCATCGGTTTTCCCTCTTTTTTGATTCACCAAGAATTCAAACTTTTAGAGAGCACGAAATCTGAGCGAAGGCATTCAAGGTGAAGAAGTGAAGTGATTTATTTCATGCACTCAACCTTTATCAAAAAGCTTAAGGTATTTTTCAAATGGCTTCCTCTTTTGCTCCAGAATTTATTGAAAATCCTAGTGTTGTGGAAGTTGTAAAATGTCTGAGGCCTGTTTACAAAATCATTCCTAAAATAGCTAAGCAAGATGATTCCATAGGCGCATTTTCAAAAATTCCTAAAGGTGTAGCTTATACTAAAGACCCTAGAATTTACATTCACTGTAATATTGAGGAATTAGGTTCTAAGGAAGTATTGAAGATGTTTAGAACCATCATCTATGATGAAAATGGCAATGTCAAACCCGAGCACAAAATTATTGAGACCTTAGGTTTTATGGAAATCTTGGACATCCCTGAATTTCCTAAGGAGGTAGTGAGAATTTTCCTTAGCAGGGTACATGGAGATATTATTTGGCTAGATTCAATTTGCAAACTCACCAAGGAAGCAATTAGGGCAGTGACAGGTTTACCCTCCACCTGTAGTAGGCCAGACAAGACAAAGAAGGTACCTAACAACACAGTCATGACCTTAACAGGAGCAACATCTGATAGTAGATCCCTGAGAGTAAATGACATCACGGATATAAATGTCAGATTCATAAGTATAATCTTAGGTTACAAAACCACACATGCAAACAGACTCAATTTAGTTTCTAGTATTTTCATTAAAAGTTCTTATGATATGGTAAATAATGATGCAAAAATAGATGTGTGTGAATGGCTAAATGATGAATTAATAGACAACCTGAAAAAGATAAAAGGTGATAAGAAAGGAACATTTCGTTTTGGTAATCTTTTGGTATGTCTTATGTTGTATTTCTCAAAATAAGTTCCCGGTATTGGAAAGAAAGATTTTGGATATGACATACTGGTAGGCAAAAAATTGCAAGAAACTTTCACCGGCATGGGTACTGATAAGGAAAACAATATAACTGAGTATTTCAAAACCTTACAAGACAAAATGAAAACAAGAGAGAGACTACCACAAAGTATAGTAGACAAATATGGTAAGGAAATCTTCTTTGTGATTAAGAAGGATGAAATATGGATGGAAGTAGTTATTCCTAGAACTGTATGGGTAACTGAAATGGGGTATGAGGCTGATGTAAATATTATTGAGAATTATGCTAAAGCCCTGTTAGAAGTACCTAGAGAACCAATGAAAGACGTTTTTGGTAATGCAGAAACAATTGAAAGCGGTGTACAGACATTGAAACAAAGAAAGAAAAGAGAAAAGTGCATAAGGAGTGCAACAAAACAAGTAAAGGAAATCAAAGAAAACATCATGAACATTACTAGAATAAAGGAAAGTGAACTGGAAGGATTACAACCAGAGGCACATATCTCACCGATTGGTACATCATCTAAAAGTGAAATACCTGCTGAGTTCAAGAGAGTTGATAGGAAGAGAAAACCCTTACCGGTACCCTCTCCTTCACCAAAGAAAACAAGAAAGAAGAAATAGGCGGTAAGACAACCGGCAAAGAAGTTGACGCCCAAGAAGAAACAAAAATAGGTTATACCACCTTTTGATAACTCACTGAGTGAAATCACTGATGATGGCAACTTGGCAAATGTGAGAAAACTATATAATACATTCACTGATTCTGAGAAGGAAATTATTGAGAACAACATAATTATACATTTGGACATTTACAAGAAAGTGTTAATAGAAGTTGTAGATGATTTGCCAAATGAATTGTATAGAAGGTTAGATGCAAAGAGGATTGCAGTTATGGAGTTAGATAAGAAACTTAAGATTGAAAAACTACTAGTTGTACATCCGGTTAACTCTAAAGAAGAGATTGATGAACTAATTAGTGAAGCTAATAGATTAGTTTTTGCAAGCAGTCACTGACATGTGAGCCTAATGGCTGGAAGAGTTAATGAAATTGCAGAGGAAACAATAGATAAATGGGATATATTTTTTGTAGAAAAAGAAAAATAGGAAGAATTGAACAGACCCAAGAAAAATTTCAAGGTATATCAAAAGGACAAAGACAAAGAAAAAGGTAAAGTTGGTGGAATACCAAACATAAAAATAACTAACAACCTACCACCACCCTTCACTACTACATCGATAAACACTGATGACATACCGGCTACTAAAAATGTTGACACAACAAATGAGGACACTAACCCCGAATCATAAATTCTATTCACAATGAATATTGATACTCAGGAAGTGAAAATTATTGTGGATAAGGATAGTGCAGAGGTGAAGAATGATATTACTAGAAACATTGTTGAGCAACCAACAAAAAATATTAAGGTTGGAATACAAACAGAGAAAGCAGAGCAAATAGAGCATTCAGTGGAACCTTTGGATAGTAGAATGAATACTGGAAGTATTGATGCTAGCACTGAAAAACCCATAGAGATAATGACAGAGATATCGACAGTGGATAACACAAAGAAACTGATAGATATACAGGTACATATTGAGACAGTGCCATCGGTAATCACTGAGAAACCCAAACCATTTCTAGTAGAAATGCAAACTCAGACTGATCCACCAAAGGTTGATACAAGCAAATTGGTTACTAATATTCCAAGCATTGAGATAGTAAAAGCAATTGGTTAGACATCAGGTACTTCACTAAGTGAATTCAGACCTACAAATGTGATAGAAGTACTTCTGGACTCAATAAAAAAGATAACTGATTGTAATGCTTTGGCCTACAAGGCAATTGATGATACCATACCTATTCTTAAGATAATTGCACCAAAATGCAATGTAGATAATGTAAAGGATTCTTTAAGTCAGTTAGACACATTGTCTAAATTCATTGCTGGAAATATAATAACAGTTGACCAAATAAATGAGGAAACATTCAAAGAGAAGATAGAAAAAGAAAAAAGAAAAACATTCTTTGAGGAAACAATAAAGAAGTGCACGAAACACATTAACACACTTTTACCGGCACTGAATACAACAATTTTGGAGTATAAGGAACTGTACAAAGAAACATGCAAGCCACATTTGTTGACCTAGGACATTGAAAAAGAAATAAGCAAAGTACAAAAAGAAATTGATGATATAGCTGATAACATCATTGGTTCATCCGAACCTATATCAGTTATTGAGAAAGAAATAGCAGGATTTGAGGGAAAGTTGGAGAAATTGGAGAAAGAAAAAGAAAGGATCAAGGCAAATGCCAAAGACCTAAAGTATAAACTTAGTCCTGAACTAGATAACCTTATCTCTCTAAGAAATGAGATATCTAAGGCATTAATTCAAGGGGAACGATCACCAGAGGAACATATGCATCATCTCACTAGCAAGATCCAATGAACTGAGGAAACCATGAATGATAGGAATAGATTCATGCAAAGTTTAAACTTGGTTTTGGCTAATATATTTTAGAATGTAACCAACCAGTTACAAACCTTAAGGTGAAATTTTGCACTCGTTTGACAATTTTTGACAACCTTTGTCATTGATGTCAAAGGGGGAGTAGTGGATCGATAAAAATGACTAATCAAAGGAGATCATCTTCTCAGGGGGAGCACACATTTTTGATAATTTTTTTACTTCACTTTTTGGAACAGTTTTTGATTTTTCTCATGAGTGTTGCCATCAATGCCAAAGGGGGAGATTGTTGGCATTATACAATCTAATGAGAATTGAAGGTGTTGTCATTGATGGCAACCTTGTGGAAACCTTTAGGAAACCTTGTGGCATTGATCTGGTAAACCACCGACAGACACCAACACTGGCAGACACTTCACCAACAACAACAACAATGCATACCAACACTCCAGCCGACAGGAATAAACTTTTGTTTATTATATTTAATTGTAAATATATTTTTGTAAAGCCGACATGGCATATTGTAATAGACTCATATATGTATGAGATCTTGTAAATCATTTTGATGTAGAGTAGAGAAGAGAAGGAATAGGAGATGAGATAGGAATGAGCGAATAATAAGGACATATTTTGTATAAGGTTTATGGTTATAGTATGAACTTAAACCGGTATTGAACCTGACATAGTTGATGCTAATTTAAAGCAGTACATTGTATTGGATTTTCATGATCCATTTTGTAAGTCAGTGAGACTTCTATTCTGTAGATTGAGCAGTGAGCTCTAGGCAGTTGGCCTTCCTGCATGTGCAGGCCCCTCATTGTAAGCAATATTTATTCATTGGCCAGTGAGTGAATATTGTGGTTCACAAATCCCACCAAGGTTTTTCCCACACTGAGTTTCCTCATTAAAAATCTTGTGTTATGGTGTGTTTTATATGCTATCTTTATTGTTCATGTTTACTACATTAATTCTTATTTACCAGTACACTGTTTTGGAATACAAAATACTTAATAAGGTTAAATATTCTGTAAACAGGTTAGATACCGATTCACTCTCCACTCTCAATATCTTTAGGACTATCATTAATCCTAACATAGCATTACATCCTCCTACAACTGCAACTTGTACTACCTTGTGCTTCTGCACTTGCAAATGTTGTCCTTGGTATTTGAGCTATGATTACTATTATACCTTCATTTCTCTGTATAGTTGATTACCAACATCTCTCTAAACAAATCATTATGATATTACTTGAAATATGAGCCTCCAAGACCTTGAATTGGCTTTGTTTTCTCATGACATTGTTGTCATGACTATTTTCACCGTCAATTACTATCAAACTTGAACATTGTCAAGTTAGTTCATGAACTTCTTGCAATTCGGAATCATTAGTTAACAAAACAGCATCAACATGATCAACATCAATTGACAACCTCAAATTGTCTGTACTAGCTCAATACTAACTCCACATGTTGTCATATTGCCCTTCACTCAAATAATGTACTCATTAAGCACTGTCACTATTGTCTATTATGATGAACCTTTACCTTATCATTTTAGGACATTTCATGCTTCATGCTTTCCCATTAAGAGCACTGTCATTATTTATCTTTTAAGCTCCTTGACAGTATTTACATTCACTATCATTCACTTTGCATCTTGTTGTTTTAAACTCTTTTGATACTACTATTTCTTGAGATTCCAAATCACTGTCTCCTTTGGTCTTCATCCTTTCATTCATGTAGTTTTAATTAGTGCTTTCACAATAAATAAATACTATCTTTTCTTGACAGCATATTGTGTTTTCATTGACATTTTCATTTTATGCACATAGAACTGTCCTTTGAAACCTTAATATTAGTGCTCTCTTATTCACTTCTATCCAAATAGGATCTCTACAACTTTGATCTTGTTTCTTCATGAATTTTGTGTTGATAGTGAATATTACTATTTTTGGATCCATTATAGCAATCATTTTACATTGCATTCTTTCTCACTTTCTTGACATATCTGAATATCAGTGTTCTTCGATGCTAATATATGACTTCATTGCTTTGCATCTCTTTAAATTTATAGCACCTCTATGCCATGAGTGTCTTCTCTCTGCTATATGATTTTCTTTACATCATCTTAATATTATATATATAACATTGTCTCTTAAATTAAATCATTGTTCCCAAATGTCACTTTTTATTGCTGCAATTTCATGTCTTATAACTCTTAGAACAATAGATATATCCCTCTGAACAATGCATGAATTCTTGATAGTGAACATATCATTTTTTTTCTGTCCTTTGATCATGATAACAATTCTGATGATCATTTTTTTTTATGACTCTCCTTCATAGATAAAATCATTTACTGTCTTCATAATTTGCATTAGTTCTTGTTTACTTCTTTTGTACCTATAGAAGTTTAAAACAATTCAAAGGAGTGTATTCCATTTTCACCAAAATAAAAACATTGAACCTCTAAACTCTATGGCACTATATTGTTATTCTCCACCAATTCTTTCTCTAAGACATTTTGATCTCTCTTTGACAATGCCTATATCTTTTCCATTGGCTAGGATACAACACATTTAGGTTCTTCATTATATCTACCTTTTAGCAATCCCTTTGTATTATCTCAGTGACTTGATAGTGTATCTTTGTGTTCTCCAAGGCAACGTATCTCTTTGATGCTCTCTATTCATGCTACAAATTGTCTTTTAACTATCTTATGACAACCATGTATAAGTTTGCCACTTGACAACATCATATAATAACAACTTTTAGGTAAATCATAGTCATAAATTGATATCTTCTTTGATGTCTCTATTCTAAAATAATGAATGATCTACTATCATAGTGTATGCCACATCTCAAACAATAATTGTATCTTTTCTTGAAAGTAGTGAATCAATGAGAGATATTATTACACAAACCATACTAATAGATATACATTTCAACAAACATCAACAGTTATATATAACTTGAATACTTCAATACACCAATGATTAGATCACTATACTTGACAAATCTACATGAGCTCACAATTTGTGTATGCTTGTAGTTGCTCCACAAGCAATTACTACACTCATGATAAGTGTCTCCATTTAGTGTCTGATAATTATATGCTAACATTGCAATAGTAATGAAGGTATTTGTCTAAAAATAAATTCTTCTCTATTAGGGCACTGTATTAGCAAATAAAGTCTTTTGATGCTCAATCCACTGTATTGAACTTCAATTGCTCTATCAATATGTCCTAATAGTGACATGTGCTTTGATATATTTGTATACTACCACAATATTAACTTACTGACTTACTCCTAACTTAACACAAGACTTGTCATGTTAAAAAAATGTGATCCTGCTACAAGCTATAAATAAAAAACAAATATCCAACAAAGAAAAAACAAAAATATCATTATCACTATTATTGTCAATAAGCACCCTCTAGATCCCTGCAATAACAAGCCTTAACAATAATATTTTCAACACATCAACTATGCAATATCAACTTATCAACACCACTGGCAAAGTAGTATGCAAATTGAGACATTTGATATGCACTGTAATACTAACCATTGAGATATCTCATCCTGTGATTTAGCCAACAAAAATCCATTACATTTGCCTCACAAACTAGATTCTCAAACCAATGCATCTTTATTTCTCTAAGGGACTAAAGAAGTAAAGCATTTAAAAACTCCCTTGATCTTATGATTTTATTTATGTAGATTTGATGCATCTCGTGTAGTATGCACAAGCTTAGATCCTTCTTTCCCTTGCACTATCTTTCTTTTCCAAATTTTCATAGGTTTGTTTAGTATGCCTGTCTTTTTGTTATATTTGCAATGTTGTACTCTATTCCTAAAATTATTGCATCTAAAACATGTATGATTTTATTGCTGGATAAATTGTTGCTGTTGGGATATGTTGTTGTCATTGATGTCAACGTATTCTTGTATTTTGGTGTTGTAGAGAATTGTTTTGGTGATTTGATATTTGTAGTGTTTTGATCTAGTTGGTTTATATGTTTAAGATGCTGAATCAACTAGAGATACTTCATTCTTTATTGACTCCATCATGTTGTGTGGTGACTTGATCGAGTTATGGATTCTAGCATGGAGGTTAGTTTTTAGTGTTCAGTGTTGCAATGTTTTGGTATTTGATTCGTTGTGCTCTGATATGATCATCTCTTTGGTTAAAGATTTGGGAGAATGATTTGGATGTTCATGTGTATCTTTAGTTCAGATGGTTCGTGATTTGATGTTCAACAAGTTATCTTTCTAGTCCAAATTTCTGTTGTTAAGTGTTCTTGAGTATTAGCATGTTGATCGATAAAGATTTGAATAAGTGGTGTTGGTGAAACTATTGTGTATGGTTCTAACGTTCCTTTTGGTGTTTCTTAATTGTGTCCTATTTATTTTGGTGGTATGCATTGATCCTTGTGCACGTTGTTGAAGATCTTATGTGTCTGGTGATATTCTTCGTGTTATGTGGTATTTTTGGTGGTGTAGCGTGTTGCGGTTGATCTTGGTGAGATCTTTGGTGGTGATGCATGTTCAACGAGTTGATTTAGGTCCACATTATGTTGTCTATGGCATTGTATTGGTCTGGTGGTTTATTTATATATCGTGTGATGTAATTTTGTAATTGAGGGTTGAGGTGTTGGCCGATCTTGTAGTCAAGGTTGATGATATGTATAAATAGGTGTTATATTCATGTAATTTTGGTGTCGATGGTGTGTATGCATTATCAGAGAGTGGTGTATGTGTGAACAAATGAATTCATCTTTGAGTGTGGTGTATTGAGAAGAGATTGTTGTAGGGAAAAAAAGAGCTTAACAAGAACTATCATCAAGCATTAGTAGATGCTATCTATGTAGTTCATGTAATCTAGATTGTAGTTCAAATATTTTTGTAAGGCAGTGAACCTTCCCTGAAGGTTGGAGCCTTCTGGGTCATCATATTTTGAGTAATGATCTCTAGGCAGTGTGCCTGATTGCATGTGCATTTCCCATTGTAATATTTACACATACTACTGCAGAGTATCATATTATTGTGGGTAGGTTCCCACCGTGGTTTTTCCCTTACTGTGCATTTTATGTCAAAAATCTTGGTGTTATTTGTGTTGCTATTGTTGTTGTTATGTTTCTTTTTTCTATAGTTGATTAGATCTAAGATTGTGGTTAATTAGTTTAATCAGGTGAAAACTAATTCACCCCCTCTTAGTTTTCCTTCATTGTTGTTGCCAACAATTGGTATCCGAGCTAGATCCTCTAGAAGTAGCTTGACTGCTTGAGGAGACATGGGATGGAAACTTATGTGTTCAAGAAGGAGAGTCCTACATTTGACGGAAGAAATTACACTGTATGGAAGGACCAGATGAAAGTTCATTTGAAGTGTCTTGGAGGTGAGTATTGGAAGATTACAAAGAATGTCTACAATGTTCCTCAGAATAGACCAGTTATTGATGTTGAGATCGAGGATGCTAAACATAACAAAAAAGCTAAGGAAGCATTGCTAAATCACTTTACCAATTCAGAGATGACTAATGTAATGGGTTTGCAGACTGCACATGAGATTTGGAAGAAGCTAGAGACCTTGTATGAAGGAGATGTTGTTAGGACCCAAAGGCAACTGAGAGAGGGGGCGGGGGGGGGGGGGGGGGGGTGAATCAGTTATCTATTAATTTCAACCCGAATATAACTTAATCAAACTTGATGCATAATACCAGTAAGCCAAACTTAATGCCAATTGATAGTTTAATAGTTAATAATGGTACCGGTGAAGCTTAATGCATGAAACAAAAAGAGAAACAACATCCACAACACATAACATAGATATTTGTACGTGGAAAACCTGTAAGGGGAAAAACCATGGTGGGAAACCTTACCCACAATCAGATGATACTATTGCAGATAATATGTGTGTACAAATGGGGTCTGCACATGTAGAAAGGCCAACTGCCTAGAGCTCACTGCTCAAATGGGATTCGCAATGACTACAGTAGGATGGTTAAATCCTAGATAATGTACTACTCAAAATAGCATCTTCATATGCTGGATTCAGTAGCGGTTAAGCTCTAATAATCTTCTTCAAACCTTCCTTGAATATTCAAATGATGTCTGCATGAGTATCTCTACTTATATTCGCATATACCAAACATCACAACCTTATAATGCCTATGTCCTTTTCTATATCAATCTCACAATTGAGATCTTACATATATACAAAAACCTAAGACCAAATGTGTAGGTTGGCTCACCAAGAATATTACAATTAAATCAATTAGAAATGAATCAATATGTGATGCATCATGTCATCTCAATGCATTTACAATAATAACCAATCAATAAATAATCTCCATAACGTGTCATGCTGATTTGGAATAGATGACGCATGTCGGTTCATAACCTAGACCAGTTTGCCGGTAACAACAAATATGCCAACTCAATTAGACCAATAACAAAATCATTAAAACAAGTGTCCAAACCATGTCTTCGACATAACCAAGTAATATCTAGATGATAATAGATCATCCTTAGTGCCAGTGAACAATGTAACCTGTTGGTGAACCAAATACCTGTGACTGTGCATAAGTCACTAAACATGCCGGTGAACATAATGTGTTAGTAGAACATAACCAAAGATCTCCAGAAAGATAAGTGCTGATAAGTGTTGACATCAATGACAAAACCAATGCAACACATCCATAATACCAACAATCTCCTCCTTTGGCATTGATGACAACACAAGATAGAAAAACCATCTAAGTGCCAAAGCAGAAATGCCAGTAGACCAAAAACCAACAATCTCCAGAAATCAATACCAAAAATCAAAATACAAAGAGTAACAATCTCTCCCCCAATGAATAATATCTCCCCAAAGGATAATGTGTTTTTCCATATATATCTCTCCCCCTTTGACATCAAATGCCAAAGCAATACAAATACCAGATACAACCAGTTCATAGAACCAATTACAAATACCAACTTATCCAACTACTCCCCCTGAGAAGTAGCTCTCCTTTATCAAAGCCAAAAAAAAGGTTTCTCTATTAATTTCTGCCAGTCTGATGCCAATCTCCAATTGTCCAAGTCTCTACCGGTGAGGATATTACCCCAAGCTTCTCTCTGAGATATTCAAAGGCTTCTTTAGGTAAAGGCTTTGTAAAGATATCTGTAATATTTTCTTTAGTATTCACATAAACCAATTTCACTTCCTTTGCTTCAACATTCTCTTTCAGAAAATTGTATTTGATAGAAACATGTTTAGTTTTAGAGTGAAATACCGGATTATTTGATATGTCAATTGCTGCTGAATTATCACAATAGATGATTATAGGCTCTTTGCATTTAACTTTTATGTCCTTCAACATTTTCTTAATCCATAATACTTGAGTACAATTAGTTGTTGCTACAACATATTCTAATTCTACTGTTGATAATGATGTACAACTCCATTTCTTGCTCAACCATGAAATCAATCTGCTACCAAGAAAGAATGCTCTACCGGTGGTGCTCTTTCTGTCATCTACATCTCCTGCCCAATTTTCATCGATATATGCACATAAATCAAAATTTTCATCTTTAGGATACCATAAACCAAGATTTGTTATGCCTTGTAGCTACCAGAAAATCCTTTTTATTGCTAATTCATGATTTTCCTTAGGATTACTCTAAAATCTTGAAACAATACATATTGCATTCATAATATCAGGTCTTGTTTGTGTCAAATACAGTAAACCTCCAATCATAGATTTACATCTTGTCAAATTAACAAGGGTTGAATCATCCTTCAGTGATAGTTTATCAGTTGTAGTAATAGGAGTACTTACCAGTTTAGAGTTTTCCATACCAAATTTCTTTAGTAGTTCCTTCAAGTACTTTGATTGACATATGAATATACCTTTATCAGTCTATGAAATCTGCAATCCTAAAAAGAATTTTATCTCCCCAATCATAGACATTTCAAATTCTTCCTGCATCTTATTAGAAAAGTCTTTACACAATCCATCTTCTCCTTCAAAAATGATATCATCAACAAAAAATTCAATAACCAAGATGTCATCATTAGTCACTTTGAAATATAAGTTGTTGTTAGCGTTACCTTTAGTGTAACCAAGCTTTAAAAGATATTTGTCCAATCTAGCATACCAAGCTCTAGGAGCTTGCTTCAATCCATATAAATATTTCCTTAACCTGCAAACCATATCTTTATTATTTGTGAAAGAAAATGCATTAGGTTGTTCAATGTAAACTTCCTCTTCAAGATCACCATTCAGAAATGCACATTTCACATCCATTTGATATACTTTATAGTTCTTGTGTGCTACAAATGCAAGAAATAGTCCGACTGCCTTAATTATAGCTACCAGTGCAAAGGTTCCATTGTAATCAATTCCCTCTTTCTGTGAATATCCCTTACACACTAATCTTTCTTTGTTTCTGATTACCTTACCATCTTCATTAAGTTTGTTTCTGAATACCCATTTAGTTCCAATTACATTTTTATTTTTAGATCAGGGAACCAATGTCCATGTATTATTCTTTTCAATATGTTTCAATTCATCTTCCATAGCTTTAATCCAATGTTTATCTTCACATTCCTCAATGACAGATGCTGGTTCAATTTGAGAAATTAAACCTACCTCTTCATTTGTCAGTCTTCCTCTTGTCATAACTCCTTGATACTTATTCCCAATTATCTAACTTTCAGAGTGATTCAATCTTACATACCTGGGTGTGTTCACTTGCTATTGTTCTTCAGTCACTGTGGAATTCTCTGATGATGCCGGGGTGACTGGATCTACATTCTGTACCAATGCACTCAGTGTAGATTCATTTATGATCATCTCAATTTCCGGTTCAGATTCTGTAGATCTTGAATTACCTCTGAACTGTTCATCTATCTTCACATTTGCACTCTCAATAATTTTCTACAATCTTTTATTAAAACATCTATATTCCTTTCTCTTAAATGAATAACCAAGAAATATTCCTTCATCACTTCTAGGATCAAATTTATGAACATACTCATCTCTCCTAATATAACATTTGCTTCCAAATATTCTGAAATATTTAAAAGTAGGAGTATTACCAAACCATAGTTCATGAGGGGTCTTACCATTTTCACCTTTGATGTGAACTCTGTTGAATGTGTAAACTGTTGTATTCACTGCTTCTCTCCAATACACATGAGGTAGGATTTCTTCTGATATCATGCTTCTAGCTGCATCCAGAATAGTTATGTTCTTCCTTTCCACAACTCCATTCTGCTGGGGTGTCCGAGGTGCTGATAGCTATCTTCTGATTCCATTCACTTCACAGAATGTATTAAATTCCTTAGATGTTAATTCACCTCCTTGATATGATCTTAAGCATTTGATTTTCTTACCAGTTTCATTCTCTACCATTGCCTTGAATAATTTGAATTTCTTAAAAGCTTCTGATTTTTCCTTGAGAAAAGTAACCCAACACATTCTAGAATAATCATCAATGATTAGCATAAAATATCTATCTCCTTGTAAACTTATAGTTCTTGCCGGACCACATAAATAAGTATGAATTAAGTCAAGAACATTATTGGATTTCTCTGGAATACTCTTAAAAGTTGGTCTAACTTTCTTTCCAAATTGACAGTTCTTACATATCGGATTGTGAGGTTTTACAATCTTAGGTAAATCCCTTATTGCCTTAGTTGTACTGATCTTTACAATGCAATCAAAATTTACATGACAAAGTCTCTTATGCCATAACCAACTTTCATCAATATGTGCAATCAAGCATGTCTTTTCATTGTTGTTCAAATGAAAGATATTACCTCTAATCTGATTACCAGTTGCAATTTCCAAACTAGTTGTATTCATAATTTTGCATTTACCATTCTTGAATTGTAACTGAAATCTCTTTTCAACTAATTGACCAACACTTAAAAGATTGTGCTTCAAACCTTCAACATAATAAACGTTGTCAGTATTGTGCTTACCATCAAAAGATATAGTGTATTTTCCTTTGATCAAACAAGCTTTATCATCTCCAAATCTTACTAGACCTCCATTGTATTCCTGAAAAGTTAAGAATTTACTTCTATCACCAATCATATGATGTGAACATCCAAAATCAATGATCCATTCATCTTTTTCTTCAATTTTAGCTGCCAAGGCTTGCTCTACTAGTTGTATAGTAGGTATCGGTTCATCTTCTATTATTGCAATAAAAGCCCATCCATTGTCTGCTGGTTCCTCATCAGAATCATCAGTAACTAATTCATCAGCATAGTAACATGATTTGTCTCTATTCTTCTTGAATCTGTATCTCTGATATTCAGGGTTAGGCTTATATATTCTTTTAGCTTCTTCTCTCAATATTGCATGTTTATCAGGACACCTAGATGCCATATGACCAATTTTATTGTAGTTAAAACATTTAAATAGTGCTTTACCTTCATACTTACTTCCAACTGGACCTTTAGGCATTTTTCTTGCGAATAGTGCTTCAAGTTCTTCCAGTTCATCTTTTTCCTTTCTGATGTCTTCAAGTTCTTCTGCATAAAGTCCTTTCCAATTAGATTTCTTAGATGATGATGATGATGCTTTGAAAGCTAAATCTGTCTTAGTTGTAGCAACGGGACCAAATTCCTCAAGCTCAAAAGCTGAAAGTTTTCCAACCAAAGTATCTCTAGATACTGATGTATTAGGCATTGTTCTCAATTCATTAATAGCAGTTACTTTCATTTTGTATGTCGGTGGCAATGCTCTTAAAACTTTAGAAACAATCTCATCTTCACTTAAGGATCCTCCACAACATTGTATACCCAATACAATTTCATTAACTCTTTCCAAAAAATAAAAAATTCTTTCATCTTCTTCCATTTTTAGATGTTCATACCTAACTCGGAAGCATTCTAGTTTTGAAATTTTTACAGTGGTATCTCCTTCATTCAATGTCTCCAATTTATCCCAAATAGCCTTAGCAGTAGATCGGTTTGATAATCCCATGATTTGTTGATCTGACAAGGCGCTCAAAAGTGCTTCTCTTGCTTTGTAATCATTCTCCTGATCTTTAGCCAAGTTTGGTGGATTAGGTTGACTCTGTGTAGGACCAACATAGCCATTCTTTGTAACATCCCATATGTCTCTTCCAATGCAATTCAAATATGTCTCCATTCTGATCTTCCATATACCATAGTTGGTTCCATCAAGTTTTGGACTGTCCTTCCTGAAATAGTTAGTTGCCATAGAATCTCCTCAAGCTGTTAAACTTCTGCAAAAAGAGGACTTAGCTCTGATACCAATTGTTAGGACCCAGAGGCGATTGAGAGGGGGGGGGTGAATCAGTTGTCTATTAATTTCAACCCAAATATAACTTAATCAAACTTGATGCATAATACCGGTAAACCAAACTTAATGCCGGTTGACAGTTTAATAGTTAATAATAGTACCTGTGAAGCTTAAGGCATGAAAAAAAAGAGAAACAACATCCACAACACATAACACATATATTTGTACGTGGAAACCCTATAAGGGAAAAAACCACGGTGGGAAACCTTAACCATAATCAGATGATACTATTGCAGATAGTATGTGTGTACAAATGGTGTCTACACATGCAGAAAGGCCAACTACCTAGAGCTCACTGCTCAAATGGGAGTCGCAATGACTACAGTAGGATGGTTAAATCCTAGATAATGTACTACTCAAAATAGCATCTTCATATGCTGGATTCAGTTCTGGTTAAGCTCTGATAATCTTCTTCAAACCTTTCTTGAATCTTCAAATGATGTCTGCATGAGTATCTCTACTTATCTTCACATATACCAAATATCACAACCTTATAATACCTATGTCCTTTTCTATATCAATCTCACAATTGAGATCTTACATATATACCAAAACCTAAGACCAAATGTGTAGGTCGGCTCACCAAGAATATTACAGATAAATCAATTACAAATGAATCAATATGTGATGCATCATGTCGGCTCAATGCATTTACAATAATAATCAATCAATAAATCATCTCCATAATGTGTCGTGCTGATCTGGAATAGATAACACATGCCGGTTCATAACCTAGACCAATTTCCCGGTAACAACAAATATGCCAACTCGATTAGACCAATAACCAAATCATCAAAACAAGTGTCCGAACTATGTCTTCGACATAACCAAGTAATATCCAGATGATAATAGATCATCCTTAGTGTCGGTGAACAATGTAACCTATTGGTGAACCAAATATTGGTGACTGTGCATAAGTCACTGAGCATGTCGGTGAACATAATGTGTCAGTTTAACATAACCAAAGATCTCCAGAAAGATAAGTGCTAATAAGTGTTGACATCAATGACAAAATTAATGCAACACATCCATAATACCAACAAATGCACAAGTTAAAGTTGCTAAGATGTAGAGTTTGAAAGGAAAGTACGAGGCATTGAAGATGGCAAAAGATGAGAGCATAACATTCTTTATGGCTAAGGTGAATGAGCTTGTTATGAACATCAAATGTGCCTATGGAACACTTGAAGAAAATGAGATTATTGCTAAGGTGTTGAGATCTTTGCCTCCTACTTACAAGCATAAAGTAGCTACTATTGATGAAATCCGGAGTGTGACTATTGTGACCAGGGACATGTGGGTTGGAAAACTTGTTGCATTTGAGTTGAGTGAATTCAGAGAATCACATGGTAAATCTAAGACTACATTCAGAGCCTTTGTATCCGGGAAGCATAAGTAGGATCTAAGGGAGAGTTCATGTTAGGTATCTAGATATGAAAGAGAAAAGAGAGATATGGAAGAGCAATAAAGAGAATAGGATGAGCTTGAAGCACTTATTGCTAGGAGATTGCCTAAGGGAGTGGGTAAGTATGATAGAAAGTTACCTTTAAAATGTTTCTCTTATAATAAGATATGACATTTTTCTTCTAGGTATCCTGAAAGAATCTCTAGATATGATAAGCATGAAAGGCATGATAGATTTGATAAGAATGATCGATATGAGAAGAAGGATAAGTATGATAAGCCCTATAAGCCTAACTGAAAGTTCAGATATCAAAAGAGATGTTATTATGCTATTGATCAAGTTGTGACAAATGAAGAATCAGAGAATGGGAATTTAGAAGACGAATTTGTATTTATTGCTATCAAGGAAGATGATCTGGTACCATTGAATTCTACAAGCTGCATTGTTGAGGAGAAAGCTTTGACTACTAAGATTGAAGATAAATATGAATGGGTAACTGACAACGGTTGTTCACATCATATGACAGGTAATAATTTTCTTTTGTGAATATGGAGAAATATGATGGTGGTATAGTGATATTTGGAGATGACAAAAGTTGTGTGTTTTGTGGTAGAGGTTTTATATATTTCAATGGTAAGGATAATAATGATGATGTCTTATATGTTGAAGGTTTGAAACATAATCTTTTGATTGTTGGACAAATGGTTGACAAGGGATATGATTTGTAATTCAGGAATAGTAAATACAAGATTCTGAATGCCTCTAGTATAGAGATTTCATCAAGGACTAAGATTAAAGGTAATATCTTTCACTTGAATGCTGGTGAGAAAATTTGTTTTATTTCTCAGATTGATGAAAGTTGGTTGTAGCATAAAAGGATATGTCATGTTAATTTTTATTGCATGATAATAATAAGTTCTACTCAAGATATTAGAGATTTGCCTAAGATTGTGAAGCCTACTAATCCAGTATGCAAAGAATGTTAGTTAGGAAAGATAACAAGACCTACATTCAAGAGTAAGTTGTATTCATCTAGTGGATTGTTGGAACTTGTGCATCCTGACTTGTGTGGTCCTACTAGATTGAGAAGCATGTAAGGTGATAGATATTTCATCTTGTTGATTGAGGACTACTCTAGAATGATATGGGTTACCTTTCTAAGGGAGAATTCAGAAGCATTGGAGAAATTTAATATATTCAAAGCTAAGGTGGAGACTGAGAAGAGATTGAAGTTAAACTGTCTAAGATCTGATAGAGGAGGAGAATTCATATTTGGAGAGTTTGATACATTCTGTGAGAGGAATGGAATTAGAAGATAGTAGCTTGCTTTTAGAGCCCCTCAACATAATGAAGTTGTTGAAAGGAAGAACAAAACTATCTTGGATGCTGCTAGGACTATGCTGATTAAAGGAAATATTGCACAAAACTTTTGGAGAGAAGCTATTAGCACTGTTGTTTACATATTCAACTGGGTGCATACAAAAGGTGATTTTGGTAAGACTCCTTATGAGCTATGGTTTGGTCATGTTCCTACAGTTAGATATTTTAGAGTTTTTGGAAGCAAATGTTATATCAAAAGAGATGAAGATATAAAAAAGTTTGATGCAAGATGTGATGAAGGAATCTTCCTAGGTTATTCTACTAAGAGAAAGGCCTACCAATGTTACAATTAAAGGTTAAAGAAGATAGTAGAGAGTGAAAATGTGAAGGTGATGAATTTATTGGAAAGAAGATCAGAGAATGCGGATATGAATTTGATGATCAGGTTGTCATTTCAAAGCCTATGCAAATTGAGATCTTAAAGCAGAATGATCCTATGGAGACAGTTAATCAGGATATTGCTACTACTGGTGAAGAAGTTCAAGAACTTGAGAATCAAAATAATCAAAGGAATTCGAGGTATGTAAGATTGAATCATTCAAAAAATTAGATTATTATTGATAAGAATAAAGGTGTGATGACTTGAAGAAGGATTGTTGCTGAAGAGATATGTCTAATTTCCAAGATTGAACCTAAAGATGTTGTAGAAGCATGCAAAGATGAAAATTGGATAAAGCTATGGAAGAAGAGCTGAATCAGATTGAGAAGATTAGTACTTGGGAGCTTGTTTGGAGACCTAAAGACAAGAATGTGATAGGTAGTAAATGGGTGTTTTGGAATAAATTGAATGAGGTTGGTGAAGTGGTCAGAAACAAATCAAGAATGGTATGTAAAGGGTGTTCACAGATGGAAGGAAATTATTATGAGGATAATTTTTATCCAGTAGCTAGAATTGAAGCTGTTAGATTGATACTTGCATATGATACTTACAATAATTTCAAGGTGTATCAGATGGATGTCAAGCCACCCTTTTTGAATGGTGATTTGGAATAAGAAGCCTACATTGAGCAACTAGATGGATTTTCATTATCAGATGAAGGAGATGGTTGGCATAACTAATGGTGTTGGCACAACCAATTCATCAGTTAGTATTGACATTGATGACCAACACTTACCAATGAATAAGGCCAAGCTCATAGCCAATAAGATGTGGTAAACCTCAATGGTTTACTCATGGATGCGAATAATATGGAGGATTCAATGCTTCCAAAATATGCATCATTGACACACTTAAGCAGTGTGTTGTTAGAAGCCCAATCGGTTGAAGGGAAAATAGAGCAGCCGATCGGTCAGTCAAGCACCCGATAGGTATTGAGATCAGTTTCTTCAAACTAGTAGATGAAATGATGATGCAATCATAAGAGGTGACTTAGATTGCAGTTTAGTGGTCTTATGCATGATCAAAACACTCTAGATAGATAGGTGATCTGTCTAAATTGATGATCAGTGATCGGTGGCAAAAGGTGAAGAGTTACACCAGTGAATCGGTGATACAAGTTGAAGGATGATATCCTCTAGGAATCTCAGAGAAGTGACTCGTAAGATGGATACAATGACTAAAGGTGATTAAGTCATGACAAGATATCATTAAACAAATGAATAGTAAATTTTACTACAGTTAACAATTAGTTAACGTGAGATTTGTGCGGATTTTCTAGTTTGTAATTAAAAAGACAAAACACGACCCAGAGGTTGGTGAAATTATGAATTGCAGAGGTAGTTAAAGATGAGCTGTTGGTGAGATTTATGGAGAGTGTGCAAAGACAGTGCAAGAAGATTTAGAGTTTTAAATTTCAAATCTACTGAGTTTTGTATAAAGGTTTCTGGCGACAACCAAAAAGTTTGATCATAAAAATTGCAAAGTGCAATTTTGAGGAGAGGTGATCTAGCAAGATGAGAAGATGACATAACTACTAAGTGAATAACAAAGTGGTGAAGAGAGTGTGTAGAGCTCAGATAGTGTGAAGAGTAGAGAAAGAGTGTAGAGCACCAGAAGATTGCAAAGCAAGTGTGATGCAGAACACCGGTAGAGTGCAGAGCAAGTGTAACTGGTGGTCAAACTGAAGAGCTTCATTTGGATCCGATTAATCTAAGATCAACTATTACAACAGATCATTCTCTCCACTGTTTTCTAATAAATATAATAGTAAAATCCCTTAATTGGGTGGACTTTAACAAGTCCCTTTGTAAAATCCCTTAATCAGGTGACATCTTAAATGATGATCCTAAGTCCTTTCTCATTGATATGTAGCTCCGACATTCTTGAGACTAAAAGTCATGACTTGATAACAAAAGGTGCCCCATGGTATTGTGAATGTTGTTTTGTGTTGATCTTCCTCTATGATCCTGATCTGATTGTATGTAGAAAATCCATCCATAACTGATAAAATTGAATGTCCTATTGTGAGGTCTACAATCATGTCTATGTTGGGGAGTGATAAATCATCCTTAGGGTAGGCTTTATTCAAATCTCAAAAATCCATGCAAATACCGATGCCCCTAGCAGGTTTTCCAATAGGTATAATGTTGGATACCCATTCAGGATAGTCTATTGGGTTTATGAATCCAACATCCAACATCTTTTGAAGTTCTTCTTTGGCGAGGAGTGCAATGTGTGGATGCATCTTGTGTAATTTCTTCTTTACTGGTTTTGCATCTGGATGAACAACAAGATTGTGAACTACCAAGTTGGGATCTAGGCCTCACATGTTAGCATATGACTAGGCAAAAATGATCTTTGTTTCAGTGAGAAAATTGATAAAGTTCTATCACTCTTGATCCATTAAGGACTTGGCAATGAGCATGTTCTTTGGGGTGTCTTTAGTGCCCATATTGATAATGTTTGTTTCCTCTATCAATAAAGTTGACTTGTCCTCTTGAGGAGGAACAATGGTATGGAGGTCAAGTCCCTCATCCTCAAGTGCCTGATCCTGGTTTTCACTTTTGGATACACCCTTTTTTTTAATTCTTTCCTCATCCAAAGGTGCCTCAGAGATATTTTCACCTAGGGAATCAAGATTTTTCTTTTTATTTTCTTTTTTGCGACTAAGGGCATTGACCTAACTACCACAGTATCCTTTTTCATGTAATTGAATTCCATGAACTTTGTTGCAGTCTTCTAAATTGTGCATATTCAAGAGAGTCATGAGAGCATTGTCATCGACACAAATGTCTAAAGAGGGCTTTTATTGTTGGTCCCAGTCTATAAGCTCAGGGTGAACAAGTTGTAGCTCATGCAGAGTGGAAGGAGTTATGGGGGTGATAGTGTTGACATGGGTGTCAAAGAAGATATCATCTTCGTACCCAAAAGGAATTTTGTGGAATTCCTCTTCATCAGATTCTTTGACATCCAAGGAAGGACTTGAAGGGGTACCAGTGATAGTGATCTTAGGTACTAGAGTATAACTCAAGCCCTTGTAATACTTGTATGAGATGGGATTGATAGGTGCTTTGATTCCTTTCTCTTCCGGGCCCAGGCCGTGTCCTTTATAATCCATATTCTCCACTATGGTTGATGCTTTTGGATACATCTTCTTGGGTATTTTTATTGGATCTTCATCTTCTTCATGGTAGAAACATGAAGAAACATTTGTCTCAAGGCTTTCCTCATCAAGTGGACCCCATTGCTTGAAGGTGACATCCTTACATTGTATAATGGGTTTCTAATCTTTTTTTATTTCTTTGGGCTTGCCAAATGACTTAGGAGACAAGGGGAGATTGCCTATTAACAAGACATCCTCAAGTTTGTATTCTGCATAGCCATTGTCTAGGATTTTGAATTTGGGCTCTGTTTGAGATGAGGTGGAGGCAACTTTAGATGCATTAGATGGGGGAGTTGGAGTAGGTATGTTTAATGGGAAATGGTATAGATGTTTCCCTTCTAGGATCTTGAAATACTAAAGGGTTATGGATCACCTCTGATAGTGATTTCTCTACCATTGAAGGGAAATTTAATGCATTGATGGTAAGTGTAAGGAATGACTTGAAGGGAATGAATCTACGGGCATCCGAGGAGAATGTTATAGGGGAGATCGAGATCCAGAACTTGCCAAGGGGTCTCAATTGTAACATGACCCACTTAATGAGGCAAAATGATCATTCCTTTGGAAACCCTTTCTATATCATCATGGGCTTTGATTGTGATTTGTCTTGACATATCAACCAGGTCCTTATAAAGCCCCAATTGCTTTATTAACTTATATGTACAAAGATTAAGTCTAGATCCACCATCTACCAAGATACGTTTAACCTTGTGTTTTAGGATAAGGGCTTCAATATGCAATAGTTTATTATGATCATCATCCGTAGGAGCATCATTGGATGTGAAAACAAGGTCTTGCTGGGCAATGAGGTTTCCAATGAGGGCTTGGAATTGGGCAACATTGATGTTATCAGGGACACGTGACTCGAGGAGTGTCTGTTTCAAAATCTCATTGTGGATAGGGGAGGTCTTGAGGATCTCTAGGATTGACATCTATGCAGGGGTCTTCCCAAGATGGTCAAAGAGATCATATCAACGAGTGGATGACATGGGGGGAGATTTGGTGGATGAGGGGCTTCTTGGACAGTTACCCTCCCATGACGGGTAGTTACATTGCAGTCATTCCAAGAGTGGGAAGTGAAAGGTGTGGCACCTTGAGTGACTATCTTAGTGGGGTTAGGTAAGCTTGTTGGTTGAGGAGGGGTAGGATCACCCTAAACAGTGATCCTAGGTCTTCTTTGGGAGGGGGGAGGATTAGTTCCTTGGATAGGGATGACATTGACATGGTTATATGCAGGTTCAATGTGACCCACCAAAAAGTCAAAGTTGGTTATATGATTGATATAATCGAAGTTCACGACATTAGATGATGAGCCCTTTCCTTTGCCATGCTTGGGGAAAGATTCCTGGTACATCTTGAGTTTCTCATTATTGTTACCAGGTTTTGCTATTGCTACCTCAATATCGACCTTATCAATGAGATCTTCTATGTAGTTCTTCAGTTTCATACACTTTTGTGTATCATGCCCATTGATACGATGATAATCACAATACTCATTCTCATTATACCACCTAGGTTTGGGTTGATTAGGATCAAACGGGAAATTTATTGGAAAGATGATCACACCTACCTGGACAATCTTTTGGAACACAACCTCAATGGGCTCAGCAAGGGGAGTATACTCTCTTAGAGCTTGATTGTTAGATTGGGGTGGTCGCCCCTAAACTAAGACATTTTTGGGAGGCCTTTGAGATTGATTTGATTGTTTTGATGAGTATTGAATTGATGATTAGTGGTGGTGGATTTTAGAGGAGCAGCCATGGTTTGAACCCATTTTGCATTAGTGACACCATCGTTGACTACGTTCTTGTTTTTAGACCAAAATTTTGGTTTGTCATTGTGATAAGAGGAAGTATTTTGACTTGATTTTGATAATTCTTTAGGGTACCTTCCTCCAACAAGACACGTTCAAGGGCTAGACCCTTATCAGTCAACTTCTGGAAAGACTTTATACACTGATATGTTAAGGGTTTTGATAGTTCGGGCAGTAAATTTTTCTAAAATAATTCAATTTGGTGTTATTCTGGCATATCCCACTGGAATTTCTTGATAAGGTGTCGCCACCTCTGCAAAAAGTTAGCGAATTTTTCTCTAGGCCTCTGTTTCATGTTACAAAGGTCCATCATGAAAACATCATTGACAATGTTATAAGCATAGTGGGTCAAAAACTTTTCTGCTAATTTTGGGAAGGAGGTGATATAAATCTGGGGCAAGGACAAGAACCATGCAATAACATCTCCCGTGAGACTCTTGGGGAAGAGCCTATGAAGATATAAGTCACTATAGGAGAGTTCTTGGCATAAGATATGAAACTCATGGATATGATCTCGGGTGTCCCCTTGATCCTCATACTTCGTGAACTTAGGCATCTCAAAACTTGGTGGGTAAGGTGCAACTGATATTGAAGGATCATAAGGACAAGGACAAAATTCCTCAAACGAATAAAGTTTTCTTTTGTTAGTCCCTTCCTTCATGTTTTTGATGATGTTTTTCATGTCCTGGATTTCCTTGATTATATCATGTTGTAGATCTTGGACATGATGGACCATGTTTTTCCCTAATATCTGGTTAGTCGTGGGAGGTATACCACCACCACTAATATATTGATATGATGAAGAAGCGAGAATGTGATATGTGATGACCGATGTAATGGGGACTTGGGTGCTGATTGGTTGCAACCTAGGAATTGTTGTGATGGGAGGAAGCAGAGCATGGATGAAATTAGCAGCATTGTTAAGAGGAATAGAGGATTATGGAATAGAGACATGTGGTTGGGTAGATAAAGATGACATATAAGCATGCTGAAGAATAGACATGATCGGATTGGATAATGGTATGGATATCAAGAAGGAAGAAGGTTGGATGGACACTACGGGGGCAGATACTGGGCGCTATTGATTGGGGTTGAATGATAGGCATAACTATGTGAGTAGAAGCAATTTCTCCTTGTGGTTGTTGATCAAGAATGAATCTATCGAAATCAAGGGGAAGGTGAGCCCCATTTTCAATAAGGGTCTTTAGAAGACCAGTAGGATTATGTCGGATGAATTTCTCCATCATTTCTTGATTGTAAGAATCTTATATGAATCTTCGCACTTCCGGGAGATGTCATCTTGATCAACCATGTTAGGGTCCCCTTGTGGTTGTGGATCTTGTTAGAATAACCAATGGACAACTAAGAGGAAGGGGGGGTGAATCAGTTGTCAATAGATTATATTAATCAAACCACTTTATAACCTTAAACTGGAGCACGTAAACATTGCATACCAGAATAGCAAAAACAGATACCGGTAAGCAATAAAACTTAAGAATAAAACAAGAAATTAACACAATGCAAGCATACCACATAACACCATGATTTGTATGTGGAAAACCTGGTAAAGGGAAAAACTACGGTGGGAAGCGTACCCACAGCCAGATGATACTTCTGCAAAAAGTATGTGATACAATAAGGGGCCTGCACATGCAGGAAGGCACACTGCCTAGAGCATACTACTCATTACAAAGGAGTCTCACTGACTACTAAGAGGTTATAACCACCTCAAGATAATTGGACAACAATCCAGAAGAATGAACTGCCAGTGATAACATCTACCATGCCTGATTACAGTCCCAATTAAGCTCAATACCAGAGGCCTTTGACCTCTTACATAAACCCAATTTGATCACCTATGATTGACCAAATCCCCTTCGCATATGATATTTCATTCCATGACCATGACCACGACATGATCTACAATGAGATCTTACATCAATTTATATAAACCCTGAGGCCTAAACCAATTAGGTCGGCCACCTAAAAGATATTACAATAAGATCATTACATACATCCATATTACAATGATATGCCATGTCAGCTTTAGACTAAAACAACATTAACCAATCCATAGATCATCCTGGTAACGTGTAGAGAAAATGTAACATGATATCGGTCCATAACATAGATAGGTATCAGACCTAATTTGGGTCCACCATGCCAAAGCAATGTCTCCAATTAGTTGAGGCACGATCAAGGATCACTTCCTACATCCTGAATTCCATCTAGAAGTTACACCAACACCACTTATGCATCTTGTAAAAGATTCTCAGTAAAAGCTCTGTTGGTAAAACCTTAAACCCTTACCGGTGTAGGCTTACTAGAGTGTATGATAGCATCTGATCATTAAGTCAATACCAACTGGCCAAATCATACTTTAGAAACATCAAACCAAACATATTCCATTGATCTAAACACATCGATAGTATCCAACTGATAGTCCCTTCTACCAGTAACACAAGTTCTTCTACCAGTAACCAAAATTTGTCTATCAGTAACCAATCATAATAGCTAGTATTGACATCAATGATAAAACATCAATGCAAAACATAATCAATTCCTTCATATTGCCAACAATGTCCTCCTTTGGCATTGATGGCAACACTAGATGCAAAAAAGAAAACATCTAAGTGCCAAGAAATACCAAACATTTCTCATAGAAGATATAACAATGAAAAAATGAAAAATCCCAACAACTCCCCCTGAGGAGTGTAGTCCAATTTGAAACTGATCTAAATCTCTCTCCCATATGACATATTATGACATTCTTTTTCACATATAACTCTCCCCCTTTGACATCAATGCCAAAGATATGACATAGATATCAAAATCCTATGAATCTCAAAGATGACTATTCCCCCTAAGTAGTAGCACCACTACATCAATCCAAAACAAAGGATAAAGTTGATGATGCATACCAGACTAATGTTCTACTCCATCAGTTAAGTTTCTGATGGAGGGGTAGATACCCCTAACCTGTCTCTCAAATATTCAAATGATTCCTTAGACAACAGTTTAGTGAATATATCTGCAATCTGCTCTTTAGTGTTCACATAAACCAATTTGACTTCCTTTTCTTCCACCTTTTCCTTCAGAAAGTTATATTTTATTAAAATGTGCCTAGTCTTAGAGTGAAATATTAGATTATTAGATATGACAATAGCTTCAGAGTTATCACAATAGATAACTACTAGTTCACTGCAATTTACCTTGATATCCTTCAACATTTTCTTCATCCACAAGACTTGAGTGCAATTAGTTGTTGCTGCAACATATTCAGCTTCTGCAATAGATAAAGAAATGAATTACTATTTTTTGCTGATCCATGAAACCAATTTCTTTCCAAGAAAGAAAGCTCCACCAAAAGTTCTCTTCCTGTCATCAGTATCTCCTACCCAATTTGAATCTGTATATGCGCATAAAGTGAAGTTATCATCTCTAGAATACCATAAGCCATATTATGTTGTTCCTTGCAAGTACTGGAATATCCTCTTTACTGCACATTCATGATTTTCTTAAGGATTACTTTGATATCTTGAAACAATACTTACTGCATTCATAATATCCGGTCTAGTCTGAGTTAGATATAACAAGCCACCAATCATAGACATGTACCTTGTCAAATTTACCAATGCAGATGTGTCTTTGATAGATAATTTCTCAGTTGTCACCATAGGAGTACTTACCGGTTTGGAATTATCCATACCAAACTTCTTAAACAATTCCCTTAGATACTTAGTTTGACAGATAAAAATGCCTTTGTCAGTTTGAGTAATCTGCAAACCTAAGAAAAATCTCATCTCACCAATCATAGATATTTCAAATTCATTCTTCATAATATTAGAGAATTCCATGCACAATTTATCTTCACCTCCAAAAATGATATCATCAACAAATACTTCAATAATCAGAATATCATCATCAACGATCTTGTAATATAAATTACCGTCAGCACTGCCTTTAGTAAAACCAAGCTTCAAAATATATTTATCCAACCTTGCATACCAAGCTTTGGGAGCTTGTTTCAATCCATATAATGATTTGCTTAACCTGCAAACATTATCTTTGTCATCTATCAGTGAAAATCCATCAGGCTGCTCAATGTATACTTCTTCCTCAAGTTCACCATTAAAAAATGCATATTTAACATCCATTTGATAGACCTTATAGTTTTTGTATGCTGCATAGGCAAGACATAGTCTAACAACTTCAATTCTAGCTATTGGTGCAAATGTCTCACCATAATCAATTCCTTCCATTTGAGAATATCCTTTACAAACCAGTCTAACCTTGTTTCTTACAACTTGACCATCCTCACTTATTTTATTTCTAAAAATCCATTTAGTTCCAATAACATTCTTATTTTTAGGCTGGGGAACTAAAGTCCAAGTCTTATTCTTCTCTATTTGACCTAATTCATCTTTCATAGCCTTTAAACAATGTTTATCTTTACAAGCTTCAATAACAGATGCCAAATCAATTTGAGAAATAAGACATACCTCTTCATTTGCGAATATTCTTCTTGTCATAACTCCTTTGTTCCTATCTCCAATAGTTTGATCCTCATAATGATTTAACCTTACATACCTTGGTGTCTTCTGAACTTCAGGTTCACTATTTTGATCGTCAGTCATAGTTGAATTTTCTGATTGTACTGGTGTAACTGTCTTAGTGTCTTGTACTGGTTGAGGCATTGTCGATTCAGTTATGATCATTTCCACTGTCGGTTCTCTGTCATATGATATAGATTGATCTTTGTATTACTCATCCACTTTCACATTTGCGCTCTCCACAATTTTCTGCAATCTTTTGTTATAACATCTACATGCTTTTCTCTGAATTGAATATCCAATAAATATCCCTTCATCACATCTAGGATCAAACTTCCCAATTGAATTATCTCTTTTGATATAACATTTACTTCCAAAAATTCTGAAATATTTAACAGTAGGTGTATGTCCAAACCATAATTCATAAGGAGTCTTACCAGTTTCACTTTTGATATGAACTTTATTGAATGTGTAGATTGATGTACTCACTGCTTCTCTCCAGTATATGTGAGGAAATTTGGATTCCATCATCATGGTCCTTGTTGCATCCAAAATGGTTCTATTCTTCCTTTCCACTATTCCATTCTGCTGAGGAGTCTGGGGTGTAGATAACTATTTCTTAATTCCATTTGTCTCACAAAAACTATTATATTCATGAGATGTGAACTCACAACCTTGATCTGATCTTAGACATTTGATTTTCAATCCAGTTTCTATTTCCACCTTTGCTTTGAAGATCTTGAATTTCTCAAAATCTTCAGACTTCTGCCTTAGAAAAGTAACCTACATCATTCTAGAATAATCATCAATTATTAGCATGAAATACCTATCACCTTGAAAGCTTCTGGTCCTTGCTGGACCACATAATTCAGTATGAATCAAATCAAGCACATCATTAGATCTATCATGTATTCTCTTAAAAGAAGTTCTAACTTGCTTTCCCAATCGACATTCCTTACATACCGGATTATGAGGCTTTATAATCTTAGGTATATCTCTAACCGCCTTTGTTGAACTGATCATAATAATACAATCAAAATTAACATGACACAACCTCTTATGTCATAAAAAACTCTCATCAATATGAGCAATCAAACATGTCTTATTACCAGTGTTCAAGTGGAAGATATTACCTCCTGTCTGAGTACCAGTTACAATCTCCAAACCAATTCTGTTAATGATTTTACATTTTCTATCTTTGAACTAAAGTTGGAATCCCTTATCCACCCATTGAACAACACTTAAAAGATAATTCTTTAAACCTTCTACATAATAGACATTATCAGTATTATGCTTGCAATCCAGAGAAATAATACATTTACCTTTGATCATACATCCTTTGTCATCCCCAAATCTGACTTGACTGCCATTGTATCCTTGCAGGGACATAAATTTTCTTTTATCTCCAGTCATATGATGTGAGCATCCACTATCAATTACCCATTCATCCTTGTCTTCAACTTTTTCTGCTAGGACCTTTTATTCATTCTTGATAGCTGGTTCCGGTTCATCTTCTTTTAAAGCATAGAACACCCATTCCTTTCCATTGCTAGATCCACTAGCAAAGTCTCATGCTGATTCATCCTCTGAGTCATCACTTACTCCTTCCTCATCTGCTATGTAACATAGTTTATTTTTCTTGAATCTATATTTGTTCTGATTAGGCTTAAATGATTTCTTAATTCTTTCTTCAAATCTTGCATTCCTTTAAGGACATCTAGATGCAAAATGACCAATCTTATTACATGCAAAGCATTTAAAAGGTGCTTTTCCTTCATATTTACTTCCTACTGATCCTTTAGGTACTCTTCTAAAAAATAAGGCTTCAAGTTGCTCAAATTCTTCATCCTCTTTCCTCATATCTTCCAATTCTTTTGCATATAGGGCTTTCCAATCACTTTTTCCGGTAGATGATGATTCATGAAAAGCGGGTTCAAACTTTGCAGCTCCAAATGGTCCAAATTATTCAAGCTCAAAAGAAGATAATTTCCTAATCAGAATGTCTTTGTTTTAATTGAAGTGTTTTCCATTGTTCTCAATTAATTAATTGCAATAGCCTTCCTCTTGTAAGCCGATGGTAGGGTTCTCAAGACTTTAGAAACTATTTCATCTTCACTCAGAGATCCTCCACAACATTAAATTCCCATGACAATCTCATTTACTCTTTCCATAAATTTAGCAATTCTTTCATTATCTTTCATCTTCAAGTTCTCATATCTTACCCGGTAACCATCAAGTTTAGCAATTTTGAGTGTAGGATCACCTTCATTCAAAGTTTGCAGTTTATCCCACATAACCTTTGTAGATGATTTATCAGTCAATCCCATGATTTGCTGATCAGTGAGTGCACACAGGAGGGCTTCTCTTTCTCTGCAATCATTCAATATTTTTGTCCAATTTTATAGGAGCAGGATTGCCAGATGCCGGATCATAAGGTGTATATAACTTTCTCAGTGATTTGCCAAATATCCTTGCCAAGAAATCTAAGATGAGTCTCCATTTGGATTTTCCATATCCCATAGTTTGTTCCATCAAGCTTAGGGATTTTTCTTCTAAAAATAGTTTCTGGTGGATTTGAAGTATTAGTTTCCATAGGATCTACCTCAAGCGGTTAAGCTTCTACAAAAGAGGACCAAAGCTCTAATACCAATTGTTATAATAACCGATGGACAATTGAGAGGGGGGTGAATCAATTGTCAACATATTATATTAATCAAACCACTTTATAACCTTTAACCGGAGCACATAAACATTGAATACCGAAATAGGAGAAACAGATACCGGTAAGCAATAAAACTTAAGAATGAAACAAATAATTAACACAATGCAACCATACCACATAACACCATGATTTGTATGTCGAAAACCTGGTAAAGGGAAAAACTACAGTGGGAAGCCTACCCACAATCAGATGATACTTCTGTAGAAAGTATGTGATATGATAAGGGGCTTGCACATGCAGGAAGGCACATTGCCTAGAGCATATTGATCATTACAAAGGAGTCTCACTGACTATAGAGAGGTGATAACCACCTCAAGATAATTGGACAACAATCTAGAAGAATGAACTGCTAGCGATAGCATCTACCATGCCTAATTACAGTCCCGATTAAGCTCAATACCAGAGGCATTCGACCTCTTACATAAACCCAATTCAATCGCCTATGATCAACCAAATCTCCTTCGCATATGATATTTCATTCCATGACCACGACATGATCTACAATGAGGTCTTACATTAATTTATACAAACCCTAAGGCCTAAACGAATTAGGTCAGCCACCTAAAAGATATTACAATAAGATCATTACATACATCCATATTACAATGATATGCCACGTCGGCTTTAGACCAAAACAACATTAACCAATCCATAAATCATCCTGGTAATGTGTAGAGAACACGTAACATGATATTGGTCCATAACCTAGATAGGTTACCAGACC
This sequence comes from Cryptomeria japonica, assembly GCF_030272615.1. NCBI lineage: Eukaryota > Viridiplantae > Streptophyta > Pinopsida > Cupressales > Cupressaceae > Cryptomeria > Cryptomeria japonica. Next base: position 273,804,800 of record NC_081408.1, on the reverse strand, counting down.
TAATTTGGGTCCACCACACCAAAGCGATGTCTCCAATCAGTTAAGGCACGATCAAGGATCACCTCCTACATCTTGAATTCCATCTAGAATCCATACCAACACCACTTATGCATCCTGTCAAAGATTTTGAGTAAAAGCTCTATCGGTAAAACCTTAAACCCTTACCTATATAGGCTTACTAGAGTGTATGATAGCATCCGATCATTAAGTCAATACCAATTGACCAAAACATTCTCTAGAAACATCAAACCAGACATATTCCATTGATCCAAACATGTCGATAGTATCCAACTAATAGTCCCTTCTGTCGGTAATACAAGTTCTTCTATCGGTAACCAATCATAACAGCTAGTGTTGACATCAATGACAAAATATCAATGGAAGACATAATCAATTCCTTCATATTGCCAACATATCTTAGATATCGGGTTGCACACTTTGCCCTTGTGTAGGATCTTGTCTAGGATCCTTATATAGGACACTAATGTTCGACATGCCATATTGTTGTTCGGCCATCTTCTTCTTTTGGGATCGAGCTATGACCATGCAAGAATAATCCTAGGATAACTTATTGGAAGAAAGGTTTTGATGAAAGGACTTAGCTAGGATTTTGGATTTTGATGTGATTTGGATTTGATGAAGTTGAATAGAATCATTAATGGGGTCCTTAGATTAGGACAAGAGTTTGATTAAGATTGCACCTTTGTCCTTGGATGAGGATTTTAGGTAGGGGATGTTGATGAAACCACAAGCAAGGTGACAACCAAGTTGGGTAAAATATAGACCTTAGGATAATGATCAAAGTCTCTTTTCTACTAGGGATTGACTAATGATCCCAAGAAAAATAAAGACATAGGATAGGAGTCTTGATCGACTCAAAAGATGAGGCAAAGGTACCTGGGGGAGATTCTTTCCCAAGCACAAAATCCAAATGATTAATTGATTAAAGATGAGGTCTAAATAAAACTTCACAAGGTATAAACCTTAGAGTGAGGTTGATTTGATTGAAGGATGATTGATTAAGGAGGATTGATTTGATTGAAGATGATTGATGTGCTAAGTCCTTAGAACGTGTTAGCGATGAAAGATCAAAGGAGGGCAATAATGATGACTAGAAGAACTTGATGACTAGATTATCCTTGGAATGGAAATGAATCAATAAGTGATAGGTTCAGATGGAAAATTATATGAAGGTACACAACCACCCTGATGTTGATGATAGTTGGTATTGAAAGACAACCCTGACCCTTGGTGTAGGGCATGGATTCTTAGTTCATCACTAGCATCAAAATCATTGCTATGACCATGAATATAATCATGATATTGGTGCAAAAAGGTCCTATGTTTGAGCAAGAGTTTGTGGTTGGTATACCAAAACTTTTGATGTCTAATGAGTTGTGCTTGTGTGAGCTTCTTTTTCTTGATTGGACGTGAAGTGACTTCTTAGGATGTTTATACAACTTAGGCATGTGATACATGAGATGGACGAAGTTTCAACGTAGTTTTGATTTGTTGGAAAATTTGGACTTGAGTGTGACTTGGACTTGACTAAGGTTGACTCAAAATTTGACTAAGATATGAATAAGACAAAACTAGGACACAACTAGGATGACAACCGGTACATGATTCGGGTATGACTAGGACATGACTCAATGATGACTAAGAACCATGAGTTGGACTATGATTGACTTGGATTATAATGTGACAAAGGTTGACTTAAACTTGGACTATAATGATGACTAGGATGTCGAATAGGATATACTAATTCTACTCTTGGCAAGAAGACATAGAAAACACATTAGCCATTGACGCAGATAGAGACTCCAAGAACATCACGTTATCCTAGGAAGTTGGTTGAGGAGGAAAACCTTTGCTTGTTGTCTCAGGTACACACCCAATAGCTAATCAAAATATGGCCGCCGAGTCTCATGCAATGGATTCTCAATACTGTATTAATGACTCCAAACACTAATGGGGGAAAGATATGACAAGTCTCTTGGGGGAGTTACTATCTCCCTTGCACAAAGATTATCCACCTTTCGGAGGTGAATCGGGTAGCTTCTATTCTTAGAGTTATTAGTAAGGGTTTACGTTCAAAGACCATCCTTTGTATTCGTGCAAGCGCAATTGAGGCCTATAGCCCAACAAAGTACCAAGCACAATAGTAGTCACACAAGCATGATTTAGACCTCAAGGGCCCTACAAAGTGCTCGATATGAGAAAAATCATATAGCTTCGTCCTTCGAGATTTTCATCTCAAAAGGTAATTTGATTATAGTGAGTTGGAATGCTTGAGTTCTGCCATACTCACTTGGGTTGTTCCCCTCTCACCAATGTCTGTGCTAGCATGCCAGACAAATCAAGAGGGCAGGCCCACTAAAGGTAAAAAGTATGCAAACCAGAGGAAAATAAGACATGGAATTCCCTTAAACAAAACCAAGTGTGAAACTAGTCTAAAGCAAGCAAATGTGAATTTTAAGCCCAAAATCCAAATGTTATCTAACTAAAAAAATGCACACAAGAACTAATCTAGTGGGAATATTGTCTTCTATACAACGTCCTGCAAAAAAGATAGATTAGTAGTCTCAAATTAAGCCTTGGACCACTTGGATAAAGCCTAAAAAACTCAAAGTTCTGATCAGTAACACAAAATTATGCAGATACAATACTCAGAGTTGTTCTACAAATGCTAGCGCCAAACTACTTGCACTCGCGCCAAATTAGAGATAGTGGAAAAACTGATAAACAGTAAAAAATAATAAAATCAGCAAACAAAAAGTAATACCAACAGTCACGTTGTTCTGCAGTCGGTCACGCCGAAGTGCTCATGCTCGCGCCAGAGACAAAAAACGTTAGCGGTCAACAACAAATTTAAAAATTCAATTTTTTTAAAAAGAGGTGGGAGATTCTTTAAGGCGCTCACGCTATTCGAAGAGCACTCATGCTAAAATGATGTTAGAAAAAGAATAAATAGAATAAAATAAGCTTACTAATTATTATTTTTGTTTAGGTGAATTTATCCTTTTTATATGTTTTTTAATAACTAGTTAGAAAAATAGAAAGGAGAATGAGTGAAAGTAAGAACAGGAAGTGAATGAAGAAATGTTGCAGGTGAGCGCGCTATTCCCACAACGCTCATGCCAAAATATAGACTGTTTCGAAGGCGGGAAAGATAATTCAAATTTGCAGGCGGTCATGCCAAAATGCGAGTGCTCGTGTTGAATCTTGTATCGCTTGCACCGAACCCATATCGCTTGCGCTAATCTGTGACCTTCGACAAAAAATCACAAAAAATTCAAAAAAATATGTTAAATTAGGGACATGGATCCCACCAGGCATGCCAAAATAAAGCAGGCTAAAATGGTGGAAGGAAATAACACAGTCAAAGAATAATAAAACACACAATTAATCAAATGACCAAGTTATACCTTCATTTTTTTTACCTTCTTCCTCGGATTGAGTGGGATGAGGTTGAAGTGGCACCCCTTCTCCAATATGATTGGATGTGCTCCTTGATTGAATGTGATGGCTCTCCAAATGTGCACAAAATGATTAAAAGGATGATGAGATGGATGGGCTCAAAATGGAATGGATATGCAAGGTATATGACTAAGTGATGGATAAGTGGAAATGTTTCTATAGTCTAGGTGCTTGGATGGATTTTTGGACTCAAAATGGCAACATAAACTTACTAAACTTGGAGATGTCAAATAAAGGGGTAGAGTCCCCAATTTATAGAAGAGTGGGGGAAGAAATGGAGGGCTAGGATTGATCCAAGATGGAGGGCCAAGATTGCATGTGAGCCCACACATGGATCAAGAGAGGCTAATATGACAAGTGTGGAATCCAAGAGATATGCCATAAAGACATTTCTTGTCTCCACACTCCTCAAGGTTCATTGAGAAGGCTTCTCAATGCACCTAAAAAGGGAGGATTTGAGGGATAAAAAGAAATTAAAAATTCCTTGGGTGAAGGGATACATAGAGGAATGTGGGATTTTTTAAAATCTCACATTCACCTAGGAAAAGAGCATTTAAGGAAGTGGTTGGATAAGAGGATAAGGAGATCTAGCCTAGAAAGCCTAGGGGTTGACTTTGTGGCTAATCATGGGGATTAGCCACTAGCAACCCATTAGAAGAGTGATTAGAAGAAATTAGAAGAGGGATTAGGTGGGATTAGAGCAAGTGAGATTTGTAGGAGGATTTGACTAGGAGAGAGAATGAGTGGAGGTAATTAAAAATTAAGGAATAATGCTAAGTAGGATTAAGAGAGTTTCTAGAAGAATTAATTAGAATAATGATGGATTAGAAAAAGGTGATTTGTAGGAATCATAAGGATTAATTAATTAATTGAGATTAATTAATTAAAAGAGAGGAATTAGGAAGAATTAATTTTGACTGCCTTAGAAAAAGAAAGAAAAATTGATTTATTAAATAAATCAATCATTGGACTATAGTGACAACATTAATTAGATTAAATTTAATTAATATTAAGAGGAATAAGGATTGACATAATTAAATAAATTAATTATGTGGGAGAGTTAAATTTATTAAAATAATTAATTTAAGTGTCTATAAAATATATATATATATATATATATATATATATATATATATATATGACAAAGATAAATAGTCACTTGTACACTCACATACAAACATAACTAGGGTTATTGGATATTGCCTTAATGGCATTCCGATTAGGTAACCACATGACAAGGCTTATTGCCCTTTTGTATAGAAAGTGTTATAGGCTGGGTTAATTGGGCCAATACACTATCTCCCACAACCACCATCAAGATTATTTAGGCATGCCCTGACTTGTGAAACCATGTGGAGTCGATACTCTGTACTTGCAACCCTGCATCACAAATGCACACATATATAAATATAACATATGCAACTTGTACATGCACACCGGTAAAGGGAAATCGTGACATCGTTTGTCTCTCCTAAGAGAGTGATAAGACATCATCCCCTAGAACCACTATCAGGAATACACACATAATACATGAATACAATCTTAATGCATTTCAACTATCATAATCAATTACATCTCGATATCTAACTAAATCCATTAGAGAATGGGTTAGTATCCATAAAACAATATGCATCACCTATTCATTGCTTATTCATAAAGAAACATAGTCAAAATCCATTGCAACATAAAAATTAACATGGCATATATCAACTTTAACATTATAGCAAAGTCTCACAAGGATAAACCATTATCCATACCTAACAAGACCACTAGAATTAGGGTTAGCACCTGATATCACCTTACAAGTAGGAAGCACAGAAGAGGAGTCACACATTAACCTAACTTCAAAATTATTCCAAAACATAGAATCAAAATAATCAAAGAAATCATAATGAATCTACCAATGTCAGAGAATATCAAGACACAGAATAAAATAAGATGCAAGGAGTATCAGGAGCACAAACTAACTCATAAATATCTTACACATCCAATCGCAAAAGAGGGATCGAGGAGGGGCACTACATTTTGGGTCCACATTGATCCATACTGCCAAATATTCCAATAAGATTTTGGAAATAGATTTTGTTTGTGGTCTAATGTCTATTTCCAAGATTTTAAATGATAACATTCTATTGACACACAGTTATGGGTCCAGTAAAAGTATATCATGTTTGTCGGCATAGTGCAGTGTGAAGGTTTTGATCTGGCCTTCTTCAGAATCATTAGCAGTAAGGTAGTTTTGGTGTTTTCAACTATTTCGTGGATCATGAAGAAATTCTTTTATGTTTTGGCCAGCTTCTCCAATATGGTAAGAACATTTGAGTAGTAGCATATAAAGGATTTTTGCGCTAACCATTCGTTTGGTTGAGTCGACTTGAAGAAGACTTAGTGTGGTATATATACAGTTGCTTTGCGAAGATAGGTATTATGATCTTTTCTTCATATCATGTGATCTACAATGAATTTGAAAGTGATTATGTATAGTGAATGTGAAAGTGATTATATACAGTGAGTGTGAAAGTGATTATGCACCTCAATGGAACTGTATCTCATGCATATGACATATGCAATCTTAACAATTTAAATTTTGTAATATTGGTTGTCAACCATCCTTCGATAGTGAGCCACCATTTTCTGGACAGTAAGCCCTCTGACAGTGAGCCACCCCTATATTCTATAATTGGTTACATAATATTGAGAGCTAATCCTCTCTGTGGTTTTTCCCGTCTTGGGCTTTCCATGTATAAATTCTGGTGTTATGTGATGTACTATATTTTTGCTTATTGTTCATTTCAATTCTACAAATTAAGTTATGTTATGTGTATGGTTGTTTAAAAGTTTTAATAGATTCAAGGGAATACTGATTCACCCCTCCCCTCTCAGTATTCTGCATGTTCAACAATCTTAAGACTTTAGAATGTAAGTCATTTGTTTAATAGTCCTTGGAAAGTCCACATGCATGATAGTGACCATTTCATGAGGCATTTATGATGAACTTGACAAAATTAGCAACCTTAGGCTAATGAAAGTAAGTGCCTTCTTTTGATTGATGGGAAGGAGAGAGGAAATTGAGCTAGTGAGACAAAACTCTAAACTAAGCAAGAAAACAAAAACAAATGGGGTCCACATTTTGCAAAAAGAAAATTGAGGTGTGCTATGTAAGACAAAAAACCATGAAGGACGAGATCAAAAAAGAAACAAAAGACTATGATGACATTGAAATTTCTAAAATTGTGGACCTCAATGGCATACCAACATTGAAAGGATGACATCACTATTCTTAGATAGCTCTAAAAAAGATGAAGATTATAATATAAAGATATTAATAGCTTTATAATATTATTGTAAATACCTTATAGTAACAGTTCAATGTCTACAACTTAATTAATATACAAGAAACAACTCCCTAAATCACAATTTCTAGATAAAAAAGATTCTTTACACAAAACATTATTAATAGACAAAACTAATATAAAGATATTAATAGATCTATAATATTATTGTAAATATCTTATAATAATAATTCAATGTCTACAACTTAATTAATATTCAAGAAACAATCCCCTAAATCACAATTTCTAGATAAGAAAATTCTTCACACAAAACATAATTAATAGCATAAATTGACAAGAGTTTGTAAGTTCTAGATTGTGAGAAGTATCTTTCAGACGGTAGGGTAGGCCGATTTCAAGTTCAGCACGGCTTTGAAGAACTGATAAAGATAGCTCTAGAAACCAATAAAAATATTGAAAGCTTGGACCACTGCAGATTGACATTAAGAGAATACTATATCACCTCAAACCCTTCTGCCACTCCTTATGATTATCCAACTACTATCTCTGCTCGCCTAATGACAACACTGATGTTTAAGTTCATACTATTTCCCATCGTATATACAATATTCTGAAGTATAGTACAGTATTCAAATAGTAGTTTTAAATTATATTTTTCAAATTAAAATAAAAACGCCCAGAGTTTGGTGGGAATAATGATTTTGTTTAATGGAAAAGATTAACATCAAAATTTATGAGGTTAGAATTGAGTGGAATAAATCATATTATCAATTATTTTTTCATATCAAATTGAAGGAGGTTGATGATGCTTACAATCAATATTGACATGATAAAAAAATATTAGTATGTTTTGTGCGTAAGCCTAAACAGCATACTGTAAGCTTTGATTTGTTTAGGTGGCTCATTTGAAATCACACTTGCAATGAATGTGATTTCAGATAAACCACCTTAACAAATCATAGCTTAGAATGTGCTGTTTAAGCTAACATTATGTTAATCCGTCTTCCCCTTCCCAACTCAACATTAAAAAAAACATAACCACACATATACATACTGATATCAATTTGAAGGAGCTTGATGATGCTTTCAATCAATACTAAATACGATAAAAAACTATTTGTACGTACACTTAAACATCACGCTCTAAGTTTTGACTTGTTTAGATGATTCATTTGAAATCATGCTCACTATGAATGTGATTTCAGATGAATCACGGAAACAAATCATAACTTAAAATATACTGTTTAAACTAAAATTACTTTTATCAGACCTCCTCCTTTCCACCTCACCCAAAAAAAATACAGTCACACACATACATCTAGAAATTCTTATTTCATTGACAACTGGCAATTGGATCTCTCAATCTGAAACGGCATAACTGGCCCCATGGAACTTATTTAATTCACAGCTGGCAATTCCGTCTCTCTATTCTTCATTACTGGCCTTTATCAGAGTCCATACTTATGAAAACTACCATGGAGAATGTCTTACCTACTTAACAAAAAGTTATACCTAAGCATTAAAGCCGTGTGGATAATTGCAAAATGGAATGGGATCCAGTATGGAGAAGAGAATGACCCATTGTACAGCTGCCAATCTGATGTCATTATTGTTTTCTTTATCGTCACTCTATTTTAATAGATTTCACCAATAATTTGCTGCCTTAAAAGAAGTTCCTATGCATAAAACATTCGGTATAAATACACGAGGAGGATTTGGGTCCTGTGTCAGAATTTGGTACCATTTGTCTAGTAATAGGAGGCAATGAAGAGCTGTTTATTGCTGATTCTGCTTATATACTTCTTCTCACAAGGAGACTCTTCAACCTTCAATGAAAACTTTGCCATTTCATGGGGAAATGACCATGTAAAATTGTCAAAAGATGGACAGACAGTCCAGCTCCTTATGGACAGAGTTTCAGGTATATATGTCAACCGAGCAGATTGTATATTGTATTGGGTAATTTTTGTCATGAATAAAATGAAAATAATATTCTCCTTCAATGGTTGTTTCAGGTTCTGGATTCGCCTCAAAAAATCAATTCTTGTTTGGGAGCTTTAACATGAAAATTAAGTTGGTGCCTGGAAATTCTGCAGGAACAGTCACTGCATATTATGTATACAAGCTACTGCCCTTCCATACTTAATTGAGAGCCTAAATAGGAAACAACTATACACCAACATATAAATTGCTCCCACCTTTGATGGGTTTTTTGTTTATCGTTTAACTTAGTTTCAATATAATTGGCTGTTAAAATCAGTAGGCTGTGTATGCATATTTCGGTCTGTCTTTATTTCAGTCAGTATGAGATTTTCAAAGATGAAAATTTGTAAGAGTATAATAATCTATCAAATTTCATAGATGGGTAGGATGTAGTTTATTGCTTTTTATGTGGACAGCCATACTACATGGCATGTGGGCTTTTAACGTTTCCGATGATAAGTTGATTGAGATTATAAGAAATATTTTTCTATTTTATTTTGATGATAGTTCATGAAGTGTGATTCGAAATGTTGATGCAAAAATTCGTACACAATTGAATCCAGAAATTATTTACAATCATCATAAGAAATATTAAGATATAAACTAATATTTTCTTATGTATTTTATATCAGATGTCATCAGACTCATCTGCCCATGATGAAATAGACTTTGAATTCCTGGGAAACCTGCCAAAAAAGGGTTACCATCTACAAACCAATGTTTTCGCAAGTGGGGTTGGCAACAGAGAACAAAGGATAAAACTCTGGTTTGATCCAACTGCAGACTTCCACAACTACTCAATTCTTTGGAACCAAAACCAATTAGTGTATGAAATCTTCCCTCCAATAAATCTAAGTAATTCAATGGTTGCTCATGATTTCTCTGCCATTTTCATTTGATGTTTCACATGATAAGTGAAGTTAATTCATTCAGGCCAAAATGGTATATAAAACTTATTTAGTGTTTTAGGTGTATATGAGGGAGCTTCTCTGCCGTTTTCACTTGATGATTCACAGGACAAGCCAAAATACCAAAATAATATAAAAGATAGCTTCTAAGAGTGTTGAAATTAGAAAAAAGCCCTTTTTCCTCTAAATTTTGTTCCACTGTGTTTGAACAAAGGATATCTTACTGCCAACAACTGTGTAATTATGTCTAATATTCCAATGTTGATCTGTGATCAGATTCTCTGTGGATTCAATACCCATTCGGGTGTTCAAGAACAATGAAAGAATTGGAGTCCCATATCCAAAGAATAGATCCATGAAAATCATCGCAAGCCTTTGGAATGGGGAAGACTGGGCCACAGATGGAGGAAAAGTGAAAATAGATTGGAGTAATGCTCCTTTCATTGCATCTTATCAGGGCTTTGAAGTGGATGGGTGTGTGGCATCTGCTTCATCCAAGTCCTGTACTGGCCATTGGTGGCAGCAACCAGAATTTCAAGGCCTCAGTCGAAACCAACTGAAAAGACTTAGATGGGTTCAGAGAAATTATATGTTCTATGACTACTGCAAGGATAAATCTCAAAGCTTTTCTAGTGTCCCCCCTGAATGTGCTATAAACCCCTGATCATAGAAATTATCTAAATATTCATATCCCTTATTGATTCATACCTGATTTCTAGTAAGATTTTTCTCAAATTCCCTGTCATAAAATTCCCATATTGTCGTACATATTTATTTCTTTATTATCAAACAATTATTGTACATATTGATCCAATATTATCAAAATTCTTTTGGCATAAAATTCCCATATTGATCCTATATTATAAAACAAAATATATTTTTCAAATATTGTCATTCATTATTTTTGAAAAACACGAGACATATCCGTCATTAATTACTTTATTTGTTAAGTCTCGTCATGCTAACGTAGTTTAATATCAAAGAAAACATTATTAAAAAATAATTGAATGAATAATTTTGAAGGTATTTGGTTTGATTTTTGAGTGATTTTGGTGGAATGTATTTTTTATTAAGTTTTATATAATTGTAAAATAAAGAAATATATCATTTATAAATAATTTCATGATTATATTTAGTGATTCATAAATGATTTGGATGGAATGGGCCTTTCTGATGGTGATAGTTTGATTAAAGGCGATTTTTTAATGTTTCCTATTAAATTATCAGCAACCTTAATCATATTTACATAATAATATAAATATTAATTTAGTCAACATATTATAATCAATTTAAACATTTATATAAGAAAGGTTAGGTTCGGGGATTGTTTTAAATCAAAGGACTTTGTTATAGTTGGATACCTTAAATTGGTGAGTTTGATTATCTATTTAGATTCAACAAGTAATTAAATTTGTTTTGAAGAAGTAGTAATATATATTTTGTTATTTTTTTATTTTAAATATTTAAATTATGTAAAAAATTATTATTTTTAAATGTTTATTAAGGATATTTTTAATAAAAAATGTTGGTCCATAACTTACATTAAGTTCTTATCTCTCATAATATTTAATATTTTTTACTAGTTCAATACCTTCTCATGTATCAAATCTTGTAGAAATTACTTTGATTTATGTAGAGAATACCATGATTGCAACATGACTATAATTTTTTTATTTTTAAAATTCATGGGTAGATTTAAGATGGGTATTTTTATTTCATAATCATAAGATAAAAATTCATTCAAGACTTGTTATCTAGAGATCTCTTCATATGAGTACCAACATGAGACCAAGTAAGAAACACCCTGAATTATAAAATTGATACCATATTATAAAATAAGAAACTAAATATAAGTAATAGAGAACACCCACTTGCATGTGATTTCAAGCTCAAAGATATTGCAATTCCCCAATAGTGGTTCCATGCCACCCATTTATGTGGTTACCTTAGGTCCACTCCACCATAGTAGGAGATAGTCTTGTGGGCACAAATACTTAGATGCATATAAAACAATAGGATTATGGTTCACTCTCTCTCTCTGGAGAGAGAGAGAGAGAGAGAGAGAGAGAGAGAGAGAGAGAGAGAGAGAGAGAGAGAGAGAGAGAGAGAGAGAGAGAGAGAGAGAGAGAGAGAGAGAGAGAGAGAGAGAGAGAGAATATTATGAATAATCAACCATTGTGGTATACACATGCCAAACTTTATGAATATAACACAAGTATGAGCATATACAATGAGATATGCATGGTGAGACTAATCTCTCACATCAAATAAAAATAAAAATAGAAAGAAGAATAAGGATTATATAGTTATTAAAAAAAATTCATCATAATAGCTCTAGGACTATGTAAGATTGAGTATGTATACTAGTTGTAAGATGAGGGTAGCCAATTGCAGCCAACAACTCCTTGTGTGTAACATGTCCTTTATGTCCATACAAGGTCTTTATGATCACTCTAAGTATGTCATAATATTAACATCTTCGCTCACATCCTTTATGTCCATACAAGGTCTTTATGATCACTCTAAGTATGTCATAATATTAATATCTTTGCTCACTTTATTTATCCAATAAAGTTTAATTATCACTTAATCAATAACTTTCCAGCGTCTTATCCTTAAACTACTTTGGGTTTTAATGAATATCAAGAGCCACTCTTTTTCTACACTCTATATATAAAATATTAGGTTCATAACTTCAAATTAGTATTTAAGTGTGGTAAATAAATAAACACAATAAAATATAATATCATTTCTGGACATTGCCCAAAAGATTCTAAATGGAAAATATCAATTAGTCATGTTATGTCCCATTTAAATTAAAAATATCAATAAGTCATGTTATGTCCCATTCCAATTCATTCATATGCATTTATAATTTACTTTTTCTAAACAATTTTGAATGCAAAAACCATGGACATCTCCAATTTTACAATTAACTTCAAAGGCATAAAAACTTAATTTTTTCCCACCATATGAACAATTTTGGAAAACTAAGAACACCCTTTAGTTTTAAATATGAACAATAGTATTAATTCTCAATTAAAATTATCATTTTAAGAATTCATAAATGATTTCTATATTCATGGAATAGAAATAGAATTTTCAAGATTTAGATAATAAATTTTTACACAATATTATGCATATGTGTAGCATCGCAGATTGTATCTGCACATAATTTCATCCTCACCTAGACCTCACCTTGGTGTTCTGTCTTTCAATGCCTAATGTTTGCTTTGATTTTTCTCGTACATTCTTGAAACCTACATTTTCAACTCCCCTTTTGTCCCTTGTTCAAATCTGAGTTTTGATTAACAAGACTAGGGTGGTAGGACTCAGTGGTCCTAATTCAAGACCAAGGCACCCCACCACTTTGGTCCTCCTAATTGGGACCCTCATTTAGTCACATCAATGGTCACTTCAAGTGGGCAGGAATTTAGGTCCCATGTCGGCCTACTCCAAAAATTCAAATACTCTTTGGATGGTTAAGTATTAAAGGAGGCCTACCACTCTCATTTGAAGTCTAAGCCTAAGTTGGATCTATCACTCAATTACACTCAAGCAAATTCAATTCAAGTGAGCAAGCAATCAAGCATTTGTCAAACATTGAAGAAGAGATTAAGTCAAGTTCAAGCATTCAAGATGGAATCCATGATCAACCTCCCATGAATACATTGTACATGACATCCTAAACCCTTGTGTGAGCATTCAATAAAGCTTCATGGGTAAGTGCACCAAGATGGTGAACAAAAAGGGGGTATAAGTGGCTACTTTTTTTTACTGAAAATAGGTAGACCTGAACTTTAAAGAGATATTTGAAGGTCATGCACTCAAAACGAGGAGTTAAGAAAAGAATAAGAATTGTAGTGCTCTGAATCTAGTTTCTAAACTATTAAAGTTTTTTAAAATTGTATATGATAAAGAGTGTCAAACCTCTCACGTATGAAAAACTATTCGTGAATTTTTTAGAAAAAATATAACATAGTTGTTTTCGTGCACTGCACAAAATATATAGTTAGATTTAGTAATTTACAAAACCCTTTGGTAGGATGACACGTAAGAGTTATATCTAGAAGTTGTGTATTTTTTTGTAATTTTCCATTGATTATTTTGTTTTTTATGATATTTTGTATTGATCACATCTTGAAAATTTGGTACCTATTCGTGCGATGGGCATAACTTGCATCAAAATAATCAAAAAATGCAAACTTACTTGTTTTAAGTGTATATAATCTGGTGTAGAACAATAATATGTAATTTATTTTTAATTTGGCCTAGTATATCAAAAGTTATTAAAACAATGGTGGACATATGTCTATGAGGACTGTCAAGGCATTGGTAAAGAAAATTTAAGTTTACTATGCTAATGTTGTCCAAAATAGAAAAAATTATATGTTTAGAAAGGTGAGAAGACGTGGGAGATTATGGTGGTAATTTTAGAGATACCCACTTGATCATTTGTAAACCTAATGATGACGAAGTCAAGAAATCATGTTGGAAGATGAAAAAATGTGTAAAGGAACAAAAATGGAGGGAAAATGGACTTGCAAGCCTTAGGGTCATTTTCCAACCCTCTTACCAAGACAAAACCCGCACGGGTTTTGAAAAATAAAAAAGTAGCACTCATAGTTCTACATAACCCATATGAGTTATGCAGAACTAAAACCATGATTTTGAGTTTCTCAAAACCCGTATGAGTTATGAAGACATCAAAATGTATGCTTGTAAACTTAGTATTTACTACACACACACACACACACAAAGATATATAGTGTGTGTGTGTGTGTGTGTGTGTGTGTGTGTGTGTGTGTGTGTTTATGTATGTATATATGCATATTTAAAGTTATATATACATATATTTATAGACATACACTTCTCTCTCTGATGAGTCTCTCACCCTCTTCTCCTTCTCGTTCACTCTCTACCTCATGTCTCTCACCCTCTCCTCCTACTCTTTCTCTCTCTCTCTCTCTCCTATCCTATTCTTGCCCTCTCCCCCTTCTCTCTCTTTCTCTCCCCCTCCCTCTCCCTCCCCTCTCATTATCTTATCCTATTCTCTCTCTCCCCCTTCCCCTCTCTTGACCCTATTCTCTCTCTCTCTCTCTCTCTCTCTCTCTCTCTCTCTCTCTCTCTCTCTCTCTCTCTCTCTCTCTCTCTCTCTCTCTCATAGAGTTAGTGCAGGATCATGAGGGGCCAAAAAGTGGCGATGTGAAAAAAATAGCCTTCTCCACTTGCCTAAAAACGTGAAAATCTGTGTTGACTTTTTGCTTGGCCTTGGTGTCAGTACAGCTTGGCATGGTAATTACCTAAGAAAATCGGATATCCGATATTATCGTATATCCGATTTTTATTTGTAATTTTAAATTAAAAAATATATTATATAATATAATGCGTATTATATAATATATTATATTATTATATTATATAATATATATAATGTAATAATATATTATATAATATTATATTATAATATAATAATATATTATATAATACATATTATATAATATATTATTATATTATATAATATATAATTATATTTTATAATATAATATAATACCTGTTATATAATATTATAATGTTGTTTTAAAAAAATTGAAGTATAAAAGTCAAATATCCAATTTTTTGAGACAATATATTTGGACTGTGACAGCTCATGAGTTATTTTTAAGCCATGGGCTACGTGATTTTGTTGAAATCCGATATCTGATTGCATTTGATATCCGCTTTTTCACCCAAAAATTGCTAAAAAACACATTGAAAGGTAATATTTTTATTGTTTTCAATCATTTTCATTCAATTTTGTATTTTTTTTAATGTTTATTTGTTTTTTCATTGAAAATGTGGTTTTTTTCATGAAAACTAGGTTTTTTAAATCAAATACAAAATTGTTTAAATTTGTTAACTAAATTTAATTGTTTACATTCAATTAGGTTAAAAAT
Source organism: Cryptomeria japonica (assembly GCF_030272615.1). Lineage (NCBI taxonomy): Eukaryota > Viridiplantae > Streptophyta > Pinopsida > Cupressales > Cupressaceae > Cryptomeria > Cryptomeria japonica. Next base: position 273,789,200 of record NC_081408.1, on the reverse strand, counting down.
GGGGGATAACAATGAAAACATTGATCAACCACAACCGCAACAACCAAAGGCTCCTTTGCCAAACCCCCCCTCAATTGAGGATTTGAGTGCACAAAATTTGAATAAATTGAGGGGGATAGTAGATGTATATCATAGGATTCCTCATCTAAACCCAATGTTTGATCCTCTCACATCGATCATAAAGAGTATGGAAACGATGACTTAGGAGCACAATGTCGCCCTTTTGTGGCGAGATTCTATGAGGGAACAATATGCAGATGGCTTGTCGTATAAGGAGATCAAGGATCTTGAGATATCCAAAGATACTATTGCCTCATTGTTTGTGAATCCCCACATTGGTCAACCTGTAGACCCCCCCAAAAAAAAACTTTCTATTAAATGATGCAGAAATGATGGTATTGTGAAAAATTTTTGGGATCGTTGCTAGATGGTTTTTGACAAATCACCCAACAACAATCTTGATGTCCCATTTTACTTCATAAAAAAATTGTATCCTGAGTTTGTTTTAGGCAAACATGTGAACTAATTTGACATCCAACCTTTCGAGGGTGTGGATTTAGGTATGCCCCAAAATAGACCTAGGGCAATTAGAGTAGTCCAGGGCCCATATGTCCTCCCTCCTCCTATTGATCCCCCACCTCCAGTGCAACATCCACTTATCATTTGTGAGGTGGCTTCATGTACCATATCGGCTATTCACTCTTTGAGTAGCCTTTTGGTTTCTCAAGTTGGGTCAGTAGCTCAGCCTACTTTTGATTGTAGCGGTGCATTCGGTGCACTGACATGTCATCCTCAACTCCACACATTTGCGTGCCCCATAGTTGTGTCATATGTGGGCACATATCCTTGGGTCCAGTTGGACAACCTGTTCATCCTCCTGTGGATAGTGCAGATTATGAGGTGCATGAGATGCATGATGCACCAGATGTTATGACACAGACTAGTGGATACCCTGGGGAGTCCTCGCATGCTAGACGCGAGGAGGCACCGTCATCATACATTGATGATGTAGTGGTAAGATTTATATTTTCACAGCTTATGCTATATTTTAAATGAATATTTACAATCTAGATAATATTAAGTACTAATTTTTATTTACATGGTCTATTTAACAGTTGATGACCGAGGAGGAGTTGACATAGATTTAGGAGGGCACCTTATCGGCCATTTCATTTGGCCTTGATAGCTTGACGGTACATATATTATTGCACCTAGTCATTTCTTTTTTATTGTACATGCATGCCCATCATTTATATTGGTATTAATTAGATTATGTAGTAGCTTGCATGTATACCTTATTTTACTCTTGTAGGGGACAAGCGACACGAGTGCGGGGCAGTGTAATTTAAGATCTGGTAGTACACTTGGAGACAAGGGAAAGGTAATTGAATGCAAATATGATTGAATGAATAGTTTAAATAACTTATAGTGACTATACACATCTAGACATAGATTGATATTTTCATATACTTGTTGTGTATATGTATAGAGAATTCTTGGCTTCACATCCTTGTTGACTACACCCAGTATACCTAAAGATGAAGAAGAAGAAGAAGAAGAAGAAGAAGAGATGCCTCGAGTACATGTGTGTTTATTTTATTTTGTGTTTAGTAGATATAATTTGTTATTATTAGTGACAATTATATGCTAACTTGTATCAATGTCATGTTTGTGAACATATGTAGGTTGTGTATGAAAATATTGAAAACATAACTCCTCTAGCGAAGACATACATCAAGAGTCTTGCAAAGCCGAAGAGAAAATGTGGAGATGAGGTAAACATGAATAGTTCAATTATAGTTCATTTTTATGTTAACTTTTTGAATGTGAATTATATAATATAACTAATATTAATCATGGTTTGTTTTTTCTTGTGTAGGATCCTTCGGAGCCGAGTAGTGTGGTGAAGAGGATTGATTTTGATGATCCATCAGCAGCTTAGGATGTTATAGATAGTTTTGGGATGCTTACATGTCTAGTTGGCATGTTCACATATATAGACATACATTTTGTTTGAGTTGGCATTTATGCCATATTTGTGTATGGACATACATTTGTAATCATTTGATATTTTTATATATACAAAAGTTGATATTCAATCATATAAATTGTTGCTCATCTGTGCATGGTGTTATCATGGAAATATTTAATCTTCATTCCAATAATTAACAATGGTTAATAATGGTTATTTAATGAACAATACAATTCATTTCATTTCATCGTAAGTGTTGTTTGTATAATGAACAATACAATTCATTTAATGAACAATACAATACAATCCATTTAATGAAAAATACAATACAATTAATTTAATGAACAATAATTGATACAATTCATTATTACCCTATGCATGCTCCTATTTTTCCTCGCCACTTGGTCGAACGCTCTGGGTCATACCCTACCGACATCATCCCTTGAGCACCCTAAGTGCTAAAAATTGTCAAACTTTGACGAGCCCTAACTCAGAATCCGTGTCACCTATGAAAGATTCATTTGAACCTATGGGTCCACGAGAGGGGTCCTTACCAAAGCATATCTTGGTTTTTCAATTTTCCCTATGGTTTTATTAGGGCATCATTAGCAAAAAAATTGTCAGTCTCATTCAATCGAGTGTTGTCACGTGGCCAATTTCTCATTCTGCTCGTCGTGATAATGAACCGTCGTCTCCAACTTGTCCAGTTAGACATTATTACCATATGCATGCTCCTATTTTTCCTCCTAACTTGGTCAAACGCTCGGGGTCATACCCTACCAGCATCGTCCCTTGAGCACCCTAAGTGCTAAAAATTGTCAAACTTTGACGGGCACTAACTCAGAATCCATGGCACCTGCGAACGATCCATTTGAACCTGCGAGGCCACAAGAGGGGTCTCTATAAAATTCTATCTCTTTTTTTCAAGTTTCCCTATGGTTTTATTAGGGTAACATTTTTTCAGTCTCATTCAATAAAATGATGTCACATGGCCAATTTCTCGTTTTGCTCAAAGGGGTCATATTGTGTCCTAAGGGGTCATATAATGTCTTAAAGGGGTCATATGACACAATATGACCCATTAGGACACAATATGACCCATAACGACACAATTTGGTGTCTTAAGGGGTCATATAGTGTCCTAAGGGGTTGTAGGACACAATATGACCCATAATGACCCCTTAGGACCCCTTAGGACACCATAGGACCCATAACAACCCAATATGGTGTCTTAAGGGGTCATATGGTGTCCTAAGGGGTCGTAGGACACAATATGACCCCTTAGGACATCATAGGACCCATAACAACCCAATATGGTGTCATTAGGGGTCATATGATGTCCTAAGAGGTCATATTGTGTCCTACGATCCCTTAGGACACCATATGACCCCTTAAGACACCAAATTGTGTCATTATGGGTCATATTGTGTCCTAATGGGTCATATTGTATCCTAATGGGTCATATTATGTCACATGACCCCTTTAAGACATCATATTGTGTCGTTATGGTCCTATGGTGTCCATAAGGGTCATATTGTGTCCTACGACCCCTTAGGACACCATATGATCCCTTAAAACACCAAATTGTGTCGTTAGAGGTCATATGGTGTCCTAAGGTGTCGTATGATACCATATGACCCCTAAGGACAACATACGACCTCTTATGACACCACATTGGGTCGTTATGTGTCCTATGGTGTTCATAGGGGTCATATTGTGTCTTATGACCCCTTATGACATCATGACCCCTTAAGACACCAAATTATGTCATTAGGGGTCATTAGGTGTCCTAAGGGGTCGTAGGACACAATATGACCCCTTATGACACCATATTGGGTCGTTATGGGTCCTATGGTGTCCATAGGGATCATATTGAGTCCTACGACCCCTTAGGACACCATATGACCCCTTAAGACACCAAATTGTGTTGTTAGGGGTCATATGGTGTCCTCAGGGGTTGTAGGACATAATATGACCCCTTAGGATACCATAGGACCCATTACAACCCAATATGGTGTTATAAGGGGTCGTATGGTGTACTAAAGGGTTATAAGGGGTCATGGGACACCATATGTCCCCTAAGGAAAACATACGACCCCTTATGACACCATATGGTGTCTTTAGGGGTCATATGGTATCCTAAGGGGTCATATTGTGTCTTAGGACCCCTTAGGACACCATATGACCCCTTAAGACACCAAATTGAGTCGTTATGGGTCATATGGTGTTCTAAGGGGTCCTAGGACATGGGTCATTATGGATACTATGGTGTCCTAAGGGGTCATATTGTCTCCTATGACCCCTTAGGACACCATATGACCCCTTAAGACACCAAATTGTGTTATTATGGGTCATATTGTGTCCTAATGGGTCATATTGTGTCATATGACCCCTTTAAGACATCATATTGTTTCGTTATGGGTCCTATGGTGTCCATAGGGGTCATACTGTGTCCTATGAGTCCTTACGACACCATATGATCCCTTAGGACACCAAACTATGTCATTAGGGGTCATATGGTGTCCTAAGGGGTTGTAGGACACCATATTACCCCTAAGGAAAACATATGACCTCTTATGACACCATATTGGGTCGTTATGGGTCCTATGGTGTCCATAGGGGTCATATTGTCTCCTACAACCCCTTAGGACACCATATGACCCCTTAAGACACCAAATTCTATCTTTAGGGGTTATATGGTGTCCTAAGGGGTTGTAGGACACAATATGACCCCTAAGGACAACATACAACCCCTTATGACACCATATTGGATCGTTATGGGTCCTATGGTGTCTATAGGGGTCATATTGTGTCCTACAACCCCTTCGGACACCATATGATTCCTTAAGACACCAAATTGTGTCATTAGGCATCATATGGTTTCCTAAGGGGTCGTAGGACACCATATGACCCCTAAGGACCACATACAACCTCTTATGACATCATATTGGGTCATTATTGGTCCTATGGTGTCCATAGGGGTCATATTGTGTCCTATGACCCCTTAGAACACCACATGACACCTTAAGACACCAAATTGTGTCGTTAGGGGTCATATGGTGTCTTAAGGGGTCGTAGGACACAATATAACCCCTAAGGACAATATACGACCCTTATGACACCATATTGTGTCATTTTGGGTCCTATGGTGTCCTAAGGGGTCATATTGTGTCCTACGACCCCTTAGGACACCATATGACCCCTAACGACAAAATTTGGTTTCTTAAGGAGTCATATGGTGTCTTAAGGGGTCATATTGTGTCCTACGACCCCTTAGGACACCATATGACCCCTTAAGACACCAAATTGTGTCATTATGAGTCATATTGTGTCCTAATGGGTCATATTATGCTATATGACCCCTTTAAGATATCATATGACCCCTTAGGACACAATATGACCCCTTATGACGCCATATTGGGTTGCTATGGGTCCTATGATATCCTAAGGGGTAATATTGTGTCCTACAACCCCTTAGGACACCATATGACCCATAATGACACAATTTAGTGCCTTAATCTCTCTCTCTCTCTCCCACTCTCCCCTAATGTCTCTCTCTCCCCCTCCCTTGATGCCTCTCTCTCTGTCTCCCCTAATCTCTCTCTCTGTCTCTCTCTCCCCCCTAATCTCTTTCTATCACTCTCTCTCTCTCTCTCTCTCTCTCTCTCTCTCTCTCTCCCTCTCCCTAATATCATATACTAATTTATTTATAAATTAATATATTAAAATATTATATATTAATATATTAATAAACATTAGATTAATTATGTGCAAATTTAGTTAGTGAATTTACTTATTAAAATCGAATATCCGATTTTTGTTGTAAAATTTTTAAATTTCAAATTTTGGCTTGGGAATGCTTTGGGATTTGGCTTGGAAGTGACAAACCTAGAAAGTCAACTGAAAAAAACGTGTTTTTTAATATTCCTTGATTTTCTAGACTTTACACTAGTGGCTAACGACTTTTTCTGTAGCTGAAATTGATAAAATGAAAAGGCCTTTTTAAGGACGTTCTTAGCTTTTCAACAATATAAGGCTTGTCTTATTTTGACTTTAATAAATAATTATTATTTATTTTCTAATTGAATTCTTACAATAGTCATGATTGATAGACTCATTGAAAAACACTCATATTTCAAACGATATAACATTTTTTGAATCCGAAACATGTATCACATCCTATGCTTCGTCTACTATAGGGAAAAATTAAAAAAATTAAATTTCATAAGATTTTGACCAAGTTAAGGTGGTCAGACGTAGGAGTTTTTGAATTTATGAAAAACTGTAGTAAAAAATTCATAAATAATTATTTACTTTATAAAAAATTATAAAAAAATATGTGTCACATTCGAAAATGAGTGCAATACTTATATTATAAATATTATAAAAAAACATTATGATTTGATTGTGATTAGGGTGGTCTAACATACATCTACTTCTTATCTTTTTCCAAAAAATTTAGTACCACTGCATTGAAATTTGAAATTTTCATCAAATAAGATTTTTTTTTTCCAAAAAACAACTAGTAGCTTAGAAACTACATTCACTTTTCTATAGATTCTCTTCTTACATATTTTAAAAATAATGTTCAAAACTTATTCAAATTTTCATGTCAAGTTGCATAACTTTGATTTTCTGAAATTGCATTGCCACTTAAAGGCCTGTTTTGGCACACCATGATCCTGTACATACCCATGCTTTTCTCAATCTCTCTCTCCCTCTCTTCCTATCCCATATTCTCTCTCTTACCACCTCTCTCTCTCTCTCTCTCTCTCTCTCTCTCTCTCTCTCTCTCTCTCTCTCTCTCTCCTTTTTCCAATCTCCATCTATCTCTCTCTTTTCCCTCTCCTTTTCCCAATATCCTTCTCCCTCTCCCCCTCTCCTTATCCTATTCTCTCTCTCTCTTTCTCTCTCTTAATCCTATTCTCACCCTCTCCCTTCTATTTATTTCCCTATCTCTCTCCCTCTCTTCCTATCCCCTTCTCTCTTTGTCTATAACTCTCTCTCCCTCCCCAACTCCTTATCCTCTCTCTCTCTCTCTACCTCTCTTTCTCTCTCTATCTCATCTTTCCCCCTCCCCCTTCTCATTTCCCAATCTCCCTCTTCCCCTCTCCTTTTCCCAATCTCTCTCTCTATCTCTCTCTCACTCACCCTCTCTTAATCTTATTCTCACCCTCTCCCTCTATTTCTTTCCCTATCTCTCTCCCTCTCTCCCTCTCTCTCTCTCTCTCTCTCTCTCTCCCTTCTCTCTCTCTCTATATATATATCCCTCCTATTCTCTCCCTCTCCCTCTCTCTCCCTCCCCCTCTCCTTAGCCTATTCTCTCCCTCTCTTCCTATCCCATACTCTCTCTCTCTCTCTCTCTCTCTCTCTCTCTCTCTATTTCCCAATCTCCCTATCTCTCCCTCTCCCCCTCTCCTATTCCCAATCTACCTTTCTCTCTCCCTCTCCCTCCATCCCCCTTTCCTTAATCTATTCTCTCTCTCTCTCTCTCTATATATATATATATATCCCTCCTATTCTCTCCCTCTCTTCCTATCCCATATTCTCTCTCTTACCATCTCTCTCTCTCTCTCTCTCTCTCTCTCTCTCTCTCTCTCTCTCTCTATTTCCCAATCTCCCTATCTCTCCCTCTCCCCCTCTCCTATTCCCAATCTACCTCTCTCTCTCCCTCTCCCTCCATCCCCCTTTCCTTATTCTATTCTCTCTCTCTCTCTCTACACTTCCTCTTTGGTTCCTAGTTCTACATAACCCATACGAGTTATGCAGAACTAAGGCCAAAACTTCTAGTTTTGCATAACCCGTACGAGTTATGAGAAATTGTGAATGTTCCTCTTAGGTCCTATTAGGTTTGCATAACCCATACGAGTTATGGGGAAATCTTCATATTTTAGTCCCAATGGCCTAAAAACTAGCATTGCAAGTTGTTTGACGGCCCCAGTACTATTGGACATGATTTTTTGGGAGAGTAACAATCAATTTTTCATTTTGTTATGTCAATTGTGCTTTGAAATGATTGATTTGTCTTGTATTTTGGATTATTTTTTAAGTTATTTTATCATTGCTACTTTAGATTATAACAAAGTGATGATCATTTGTTGTTTTCTCTCTATATTTTTGGATTATGTTGGAAATTTGGAGGAATTGATTTGTATTGCACTGTTGTTTGTCATTGATGTCAACACTAGCTATTTTGTTGTCTACTAACTTCCAATAGAGTGGCTGGTCTTTGATGTTGATCTGGAGATTTGTCTCTTGTTTTGGTTTGAATATTGGAATTGGTTTGGATTGGTTATTCATGTGTTCCTAATGTGTATCACATTCAGTTGGTTTGGGATTTGATGATCCAGATGCTATCATATGTTCTAGTAAGCCTTTTGGTTATCGGTAAGGGTTTTATTGGCAGTTCTTTGATGAAGATCTTTTGATGAATTTGATAAGTGGTATTGGTGTGGCTTCTAGAAGGTTATTGGGATGCTTATGGTTATCATGTTCATGTTGCAGTTGTTCATGGTGTTTCATTTGGCTTATGGCAGCCTATTTTGGGGCCGATGGTTATTCTATTAGGTTATGGACCGGTTTATGTAATGTGTTCATTGATGCTTCCGATGCATCACTAGTTGGATTTATTGTTTGGTTTATCATGAGTTTGCGGGATTATGTAACGGATCTATTGTATTATATTTTTGGTGGTTGACTTGATTGTTTAGGTCCCGGGTTGGTATAAATATAATGTAAGATCTCTTTGTAGATCATATATATGTGGTAGGAAAAGGTTATGGGATTATCTGTGTGCGAATAAAGTTGTAATAATATGTAGAGGTTTTGGTCGATCATAGATGATTGAATTGGGTTTATAAAAGAGATTTAAGACCTCCGGTATTGAGCTTAATCAAAACTGTACTTAGGCATATGAGATGCTATTCTTGCAATTCATTCATCTTTTCAGATTGTAGTCTAGATTTATTTTTTAGTCAGTGAGGCTCCCTTTGTGATGAGCAGTGTGCTCTAGGCTGTTGGCCTTCCTGCATGTGCAGGCCCCTCTTATTGTAATCATATACTTGCTGCAAAAGTATTATCTGACTATGGGTAGGCTTCCCACCATGGTTTTTCCCTTTACTAAGTTTTCCACATACAAATCACGGTGTTATGCATTAAGGATGGTTGGTAATTGTTTTGTGATCTATATTTATAATGCTCATTTAGGACAATATACCGGTATTCAAGTTTCTGAATCGATTAATAAGACAACATACCACTATTCAAGTTCTGGTACAAGACATCCGGTAATGATGGCTTTTTCTTTAGTGGACCGGTATACACATCTACTCATCAATAATTGATTGTGTTAGCTATTTTTTATGAGTTCTTTTAGATTTTATCTAGATCCGCTAGATCCAATTTTGGCCTCTATGAGGAATGTAATAAGGGAAAAATTCTTCTCTTTCTTAGGATCTTGGGGGGGTTTCTTCTTATAGCTCAGGTTTCTCTTGGTTTGTTGTACATGAGCTAGGATATAGGGTTTTCTTCCTAGTTCTTTCCCTATTGAGCTCTTGAATCAGTTATTTTATTATTATATATATATCAGTGGCTTGCCACTTTTTCCTTAAAAAAAAACCTTCAACCTGATGAAATTTTCAAAACAAATACATCCAGAGATGCCACAAAAATTGGACAACCATAAGATTTCACCAACACGATTCAAATGAGCCTCAACCCACAATATGCCATTCATTGAATCTCCCACAATGAAATGCTCAACTTTTGTATGTAGTCTTTTGAGAGAAAAAAAATATGAAAAATAGACTAAGTGCTGAAAATGAACTCCAAACTACAAATATAAACTCACTTTTTAAGTGGGAATATAAAAATATAAAAATCAAATTGGACAAATAAAGTCAAATAATTCCAAAAAACCCCCAAATATAAAATCATTCAATCCATATTAAATTGAGTACATATAAGCCATATTAAACAATTAAATATTAACTCACCATAGTAATATTAATATTATTAATATATGCACTATAATTGATGGCAATTCACATATGACCGACTACACACAAACAATCTTTACTGGTCATTCACAAATATGTATTATGGTAACTAGACATTACCAAATTGGTAACCATACGTATATTCACATGAAACAAGGAAAATTGTCCAAATTAGGAATGATGGTTATAGCTAGGTAACATAAATGGTCAATGTACTATCTCTTATGACCACCATTGGGGATATGGGCACACTCAGACCTATGGAGCTAAGTGGAGTTGATGCCCTATACTTGTAGCCACTAAAATATTCACACGTCAAGTGTACTTGCTCACGTATATCCATATATAAGATAATCAAAGTAACTAAAATTATTAGAAGGGGATTTTAACATTGCATTCATTATAATATATTTAAATCACTTGCACACTTATCACATTCCAATCATTAATAGAATCATCATCCAAATCAATGTCTCACATATGGTAATTTTGAATTACTATATCAGTCCTTCATAATCATCAAAGGTATTATATATAATCACACATCTCAATGCAAATTCATAATCACAAATCACCATAATTTAATTCAACACATCATGGGTCCAGAATAATCATGGAACACATATCAAACAAGGCATAAGATAAGAACTCAGTAAGGAAGTTGAGTAGCATAACAACTTCGTACACTAACCTAGAGAGGAGGGTAATGTTAGTCCCAACTAGTGCTAAGAGGGGAGGGGTGAATCAATACTTAAACAAATTTTCACAATTTAAGTTTTATCTTAAATCTGCATTCATCTAAGATCCAACAATATACTTAATCACTAAAGTAAAGCGCGCAAGCATAAAATGTTGACAGTGACACCAAGGAGTTATCTTGTGGAAACCCAATAGGGAGAAAACCACGGCATGAGTAGGAACTCACAAAATTTGTACTCTTCTGGAGTACGCCTGGTTAAGAGCCATACTTGTTAGGAGATTACAATGACACTATTAGGTGCCACATGGTTAAGGGATTTTGAACAAGGCCAATTAGTGTCTTTATCCTATTAAAGGTAGCCTCTTTAGAGGACTTAGAACATTAGTTAAGATGTCACTCGATTAAGGGATTTTACAAAAGGGACCTGTTAATGTCCACCCAATTAAGGGATTTATGTTGCGATTGTTAGAAAGCAACAGATGGATGATCTGCTAAATTAGCTACTGATAGCTTGATCAGATCTCAACATGCATCATACTCAACACACACCGGTTGTGTCTTCTTTGCATAGTACTAGTTTCCGTCTTACAGCTTTGGCTATTCACTCAGTCAGTTGCCTATCTCTTAGCACTACACTCTGTGAATCATCAGACCTTTGGGTCTACACTCTGTCGGTCCCCTAACCTTCGACTCTACACTCTACCGGTCCTCTGATCTTCGGCTCTGCACTCTACTGGTTTACTGTATCTTGACTCTGCACTTAGTCAATCTTCATCAAACACACTCTACTATGCTAACACTTCTTAGCACTTCCTCTCTCTCTTCTCTACACTATGGATCACCTTCAACAACATATCCTTGTTGCAAATTTCATGATCAAATTTTTTTTGAAAGAGCTCAAGAAATCTTTATACATTTTCTGCCGACACCTTCCGGTATTCCCTCAACTAGATCAATCATGAATTTTGGAAGAATTAAAATTCAAAAACTCTCCCACTCATTCTCTGTGCACCTTCCAATAATTTTGCCAAGTCCTCACCCAATTTTGCCACTGCATCTCCAAAGATAGAAACTTCTGAGTAATGTTGAGCCAAATAAGTGCAAACTAGAAAATCTGCATGTAATCATGCTTGACTGCATGATAACTGAAAATTGGCCTTACCAACATATGATTTTGCATAGACACAAGCTCACCAACTCATCCTTTGCCACTGCAACTGAATACCCGATCACCCCTCTGAGATTTATGGTGATCACCTGTCTTCCTTTTGTCATACCGGTTTGTACCGGTCTGCCACTGCACTTCTATTTTGCCAGTTTGTTGTGCTAGCACCAAGTCTCTTTCCCTGTTTACCAATGAGCTACTAGTTTGCATACAACTTCAAATCTTCTTTCCTGAGTCACCTTTGATGACTTCACCATCATCAAAGTGATCGATCTTCCTGAATGATAAACCGATTGACTTAATCTATGTTTCCTTGAGTTACTTAAATCTTTGATCATCAATACCAATGTTTTTTCCATGTATTGTATGTTATCACCTTGGCTTAACTAAAAAATAACACTACTCTACCCATACCACTTCACCAGTTAGTGTCTTCACTGGTAAGTGTTGGACATCAATAACAAATCTTAGCACATATATCGGTTCTCTGGATCAACTAGTTTTGTCAATACCAACAATCCAACAGTCTCCCCCTTTGGCATTGATGACAAAAACTTCAAACTCTAACTAATTAGATGTTTCTTAATGTTTGTACCAGTCCAATAATTATTTCTTTCCTGATGAATATCTCCCCCTATCACTAGTCATACTCTGATACAACAACTTCAGCTCAATCACTACCTGCCAATGCTCAAGCACTCAAATGATATCTCCCCCTTTGACAACAATGCCAAAGAGTCCTTTCTAAATGCTTTCAAGACTACCCCCCCTCGCCAGAGTAGTCCATACTCATCAATCCATTCATTTCTAAAATAAACTTGAAAGCATACTAGACCGATGTAGAACCCTATTTTCTTACTTTACTAAGTGAAGGGGCATAACCCCCAACTTACTTCTGAGATAGTCAAAGGTGTCCTTTTGTAGTGGCTTGTTGAAGATATCGGACACCTGCTCTTTTGTTGGTATGTACTCCAACATCACTTCCTTTTCTTGAACTTTTTCCCTTAGAGAGTAATATTTGATGGCTATACACTTCATTTTGGAGTGCATCGCCGGGTTCTTGGATATATCAATGGCACTAGTGTTGTCACAATGAATCACTATTGGTCCAACCACTTTTTCTTGTATTCCTTCTAGTAGTTGCTTGATCCAAACTATCTGTGTGTAGTTAACTGCAGTAGCTACATACTAAGCCTCAGTTGTGGATTGAGATATGCAGTTTTGTTTCTTACTTGTCCAAGATATAATCATGTCTCTAAGAAAGAATGCACCTCCACTGGTGCTCTTCCTTTCATCGATGTTTCCAGCCCAATCTGAATCAGTGAAGACACTTAAGCTGAAGTCTCCCTTGTGTGAATACCAGAGACCATACTCATTAGTCCCCTTTAGATATCTGAATATTCTTTTGACTGCCATCATGTGAGTCTCTTTCGGATTTGAAGAATATCTAGCAACCTAGCCAACAACTTGTACTATGTCCGGTCTGCTATGTACTATATAGTGTAACTTACCGATCATGGACCGGTAAAGTGTCTCATTCACTTCCTCGACTTCATCATGTTTAGACAGCTTGCAACATGTAACCATTGGAGTTCCAATAGGTTTGCAATCTTCCATTCCAAAAGTTTTCAGAATCTCCCTTATGTACTTAGTCTAACTAATGAAGATGCCATTCTTTAATTTTGAGACTTGAAGGCCAACAAAAAAATTAATCTCACCAATCATGGACATCTCAATTTTTTGTTGCATTTGTCCTACAAAGCTTCTGCTAATCTCATCATCTCCCCCAAAGATCATGTCATCTACAAAGAAATTAGCAATTAGGTGTTTCCTTTAGCTCCACTCTTTAGATATAGGTTACTATTATCACTGGTTCTTTTAAACCCTATGCTTAGCAGATATGAGTGTAATCTCTCATACCAAGCTCTCAGTGCTTGTTTCAGACCATACAGAGCCTTTTGTAACCTGCATACCATATTCCTCCCATCTTCAGATGCAAACCCTTTTGGTTTCTCTATGCATACTTCTTCCTCTAACACCCCATTTAAGAACGCTGATTTGACATCCATCTAGTATACTTTAAACCTTTTATAAGAACCACAGGCTAACAAAATTCTGACCCCTTCTAGCCTGGCTATCGATGCAAAGGTTTCTCCAATGTCCAAACCTTCTTCTTGAACATAGCCCTTACAGACCAATCTTGCCTTGTTTCTTATCACCTTACTGGTTTCATCCATCTTATTTCTAAACACCCACTTGGTGCCTATTATATTTTTATTTTTCTGGTCTGGGCACTAGAGTCCATGTATCATTTTTCTCTATTTGCTCTAGTTCTTCTTCCATGGATTTCACCCAATCATAAGCTTTTAGAGCCTCCTCTACTATTTTAGGCTAAAAAATTCAGAGCACACACCCATTCTCTCTTTCTCTTCTTCTGGTTAGAACTCATGCATCCTTGTCACCAATGATATTTTAGGCAGAGTGTTTATTTCTGACATATTTAGCCAATACCGGTTCACTCCTCAGATCTTCTTCTACCAGTTTTGCAGGTTCTACTTCAAAGGCTTCTACATTAGCCACTTCAATAAGATCTTCTTCAGTAGGTTCCATCAGTACATTGTACTCAAACCCTTTATAGTCCTCTGGTTCACTCAAACTGTCCTATTCATTTTTCTTAGAGTATTCATCTACTCTGACATTTGAACTTTCTATAATCTTATGAGTTCTTTTGTTTAAAAACCAGTATGCCTTTCTCTTTGCTGAGTAACCTAAGAAGGTTACTTCATCCCTCTTGGGGTCAAATTTTTTAGTGTACTCATCCCCTTTGATATATAATGGGTCTACTTCCAAATACTTTGAAATAACAAACATTAGGTGAGTATCTACTTCATAATTCATAGGGGGTTTTGTTTGTCCCCTTCTTTACCTGTATCTGGTTCAAAGTGTATACAACAATGTTTATTTCTTCTATCCAGAAGATATAAGGGATGTCCTTCTGTATATTTAGAGTCCTTGCATAATCAATAAGAGTTTTATTTCTTCTTTCAGCAACTCCATTCTGCTGAGCTATTTTGGGTGTGAACCTTTACCTCTTGGAAATCTTCTTACCAATAGAGCTTCAATTTTATCTTGCTCCTATTCCTTAGAGAGAAGATTGTCATTGTCATGGTAATGACTGGTTCTACTAGTAGAGCTACTGCCAGTTTCTTTCCTTCTCCTTGTTGGTGCATGCAACATGGATGATTTGAAAGAAACTTCAATCTTTGGTACGCTGTTGTCGTAATTACTCAATTCAAAAGTAGTCAAGTTACCAATCAGTGAGTCAAGAGTTACATTGACTGTTCCTAAGGATCTTAGTTCTTCGATAGCAGAGACCCTTATAGAATATTGTGGTAGCAGAGTTCTCAAGATTTTGCTAACCACATCATCCTCCTCGACCTTTCCTCTTGAACTTTTAATCGAGTTTACTACATCCTTTATCCTCTTACTATACTGCTCTATGTTTTCACTTTCCTGCATTCTCATCTCATCATATTTTCCTCTTAGGCTATCTACTTTGGCCTTTTGAACATGCAGATCTCCCCCATAGATTATCTTTAGCTTATTCCATATCTAAAAAGCTGATTGTAAATCTTGTACCTCAGCAAATTCATTATTTGAAAGAGTGCTAACAATCAGATCCATAGAAGCAGTATTATCTTGTCTTTCCTTGATCTGGTCTAGAGTAAGAGTCCTTGAAGGTTCATTGTACTTAGTGATCACATGATTCCAATAGTGTTCAACTAGGGATCTTAGATAGAGTTTCATTCTTCCACACAATAAGGTGTAGATCTCCTTAGAGAACCTAAGACCCTCCTTACGCATCATCTTTGATCTTTCCCTAAGCTGGTTAAACTTCTTCTGATTCTAAGGACTTGATGCTTTGATACCAAATGTTAGTCCCAATTGGTGTTGAGAGGGGAGGGGTGATTCAACACTCAAACAAATTTTCAAAATTTAACTTTTATCTTAACTCTGCATTCATCTAAGATCCAACAATATACTTAATCACTGAAGTAAAGCATGCAAGCATAAAAAGTTGACAGTAACACCAAGGAGTTATCTTGTGGAAACCGAATAGGGAGAAAACCACAGTGTGAGTAGGAACTCACAATATTTGTACTCTTTTGGAGTACATCCAATTAAGAGCCATCCCTATTAGGAGATTACAATGACACTGTTAGGTGCCACCCAGTTAAGGGATTTTGAACAAGGTCAGTTAGTGCCTTTACCCTATTAAAGGTAGCCTGGTTAGATGACTTAGAACATTAGTTCAGATGTCACCTGGTTAAGGGATTTTACAAAAGGGACCTGTTAATGTCTAACCAGTTAAGGGATTTATTTTGCAATTGTTAGAATGCAACAGATGGATGATCTACTAAATTAGCTATCATATCTCAACATGCATCATACTCAACACACACTATTTGTGTGTTCTCTGCATAGTATTGGTTTCATTCTTACACCTTCGGTTCTTTACTCAACTAGTCACCTATCTCTCAGCATTGCACTTTGTCGGTCCCCTGACCTTTGGCTCTGCACTCTTCCGGTCCTCTGATCTTCAGCTTTGCACTCTGGTGGTCCACAGTATCTTGACTCTACACTTAATCGATCTTCCTCAACCACACTCTACTGTGCTAACACTTCTTAGCACTTCATCTCTCTCTTATTTTCACTATGGATCATCTTCAACAACATCTCCTTGTTTCAAATTTAATGATCAAAAACTTTCTAAAAGAGCTCAAGAACTCTTTATACATTTTCTGCTGACACTTTCTGGTATTCCCTCAATTAGCTCAATCATGGATTTTAGAATATTTCAAATTCAAAAAATCTCCCACTCTTTCTTTGTGCACCTTACAACAATTTTTCCAAGTGTTCACCAAATTCTACCACCACAACTCCCAAACATAGAAACTTCTAAGTCGTGTTCAGCCAAATAAGTGCAAACCAAAAAATCCACATGTAATCATGCTTGACTGCATGATATTTAAAAGTTGACCTTACCAACATATGATCTGGCTCAAACACAAGCTCACCAACTCATGCTTTGCCACCACAATTGAATAACCAATCACTGCTCTGAGATTGATAGTGATTGTTAGGACCTAGAGGCAACTAAGAGCGGGGGGGGGTGAATCAATTGTCTATTAATTTATTCCCAAATATAGCTTAGTCAAACTTGATACTTAATACCAGTAAACTAAACTTAATGCCAGTAGACAAATTAGCAATTAATATTAATACTGGTGAAAACTCAATGCATATAATAGAAAGAGAAACAACATCTACAACACATAACACAGATATTTGTATGTGGAAACCCTATAAGGGAAAAAAACCATGGTTGGAAATCTTACCCACAATCAGAGGATACTATTACAGATAGTATGTGTATACAAATGGGGTCTGCACATGCAGAAAGGCCAACCACCTAGAGCTCATTGCTTAATCACAAAATAAGAGTCACACTGACTACAATTGGATGATTAAATCCAATGATAATGTACTGCTCAAAGTAGCATCTCCAATGCTAGATTCAATACTGGTTAAGCTCTGATAATCACCTTCAAACCTTCCTTGAACCTTCTCTATGGTCTGCTCATACGATCTTCAATATTCACACATACCATGTGACAAAACCATATACCATATACCTATGTTACATGTTACATTTATCTCACAAATGAGATCTTACATATATACCAAAACGTAAGACCAAATGTGTAGGTCGGCTCACTAAGAATATTGCAATTAAATTAATTACAAATAAGTCAAGATGCAATGCATCATGTCAGCTCAATATAATTACAACAATATCCAATTAATTAAATCACCTCCATAATGTGTTGTGCTAATCTAGAATAGATAATAGATGTCGGTCCATAACCTAGACCAAATTGCTGGTAACAATAATTATGTCAACCCGTTTAGAGAAATAACCAAAATACCAAAACTAGGTGTCCAAACCATGTCTTTTATATAACCAAGTGATCTCCAGATGATAACAATTCATCCTCATTGTGGGTGAACAATATAACCTATCAGTGAGTGATATATTGGTGACTGTGCATAAGTCACTGAACTTGCAGGTGAACATAATGTGTCAGTTCAACATAACCAAAGATCTTTAGAAGGATAAGTGCTGATAAGTGTTGACATCAATGACAAAACCAATGCAACATATCCATAATACCAACAATCTCCCCTTTTGACATTGATGGCAACACAAGATGGAAAAACATCTAAGTGTCAAAATAAAATGCCAAAAACCAACAATCTCCCGAATAGATCAATACCACAAATCAAAATATAAATGTAGAGAGTATATATCTCTCCCCCAATAAATATTCTCTCCCCAAAGAATAATGTTTTTCCATAGATATTTGTCCCTTTGACATCAAATTCCAAAGCAATATGAATACCAGATACAACCAATTCATAGAACCAATTACAATAACCAACTACTCCCCCTGAGAAGTAGCTCTCCTCCATAAAAGTCAAAAAAAAGGTTTTTCTCTGTTAATTATGTCGGTTTGATGCCAATCATCAACTGTCTAAGTCTCTACCGGTGAGGGTATAACCCCAAGTTGCTCTCTAAGATATTCAAAATTTTCCTTAGGCAAAGGCTTAGTAAAGATATCTACAATCTACTCTTTAGTATTCACATAGACCAATATCAGTTCTTTTGCTTCAACATTCTTGTTCAAAAAATTATATTTGATAGAAACATGTTTAGTTTTAGAGTGAAATACTGGATTCTTAGATATATCAATTGCTGTTGAATTATCACAATAAATGATTATAGGTTCTTTGCATTTTACCTTTATGTCCTTCAACATTTGCTTAATCCATAATACCTAAGTACAATTAGTTGCTACTACAACATATTTTGATTCTGCTGTTGATAATGATGTATAACTCTATTTCTTGCTCAACCATGAAATCAATCTGCTACCAAGAAAGAATGCCCTATCAGTGGTGCTATTTCTATCATCTACATCTTCTACCCAAATTTGATTTGTTGTGCCTTGTAGATATCGGAAAATCCTTTTTACTACTAATTCATGATTTTCTCTAGGATTACTCTGAAATCTTGAAATAATACATACTGCATTCATTATATCAGGTCTTGTTTGTGTTAAATATAGTAAACCTCCAATCATAGATTTGTATCTTGTCGGATTAACGGGAGTTGAATCATCCTTCAATGTCAATTTATCAGTCAGAGTCATAAGAGTACTTACCGGTTTAGATTTTTCCATACCAAATTTCTTCAGTAGTTCCTTCAAGTACATTGTTTGACATGTGTATATACCTTTATAAGTCTGTGAAATCTACAATCCTAAAAGTAATTTTATCTCGCCAATCATAGACATTTCAAATTCTTCCTGCATCTTATTAGCAAAGTCTTTACACAATCCATCTTCTCCTCCAAAAATGATGTCATCAACAAAAACTTCAATAACCAAGATGTCTTCATTAGTCACTTTGAAATATAAGTTGTCATCAGCATTACCTTTAGTGTAACCAAGCTTCAAAAGATATTCGTCCAGTCTAGCATACCAAGCTCTAGGAGCTTGCTTCAATCCATATAAAGCTTTCCTTAATCTGCAAACCATATCTTTATCATTTGTCAATGAAAATCCATCAGGTTGTTCAATGTAAACTTCCTCTTCAAGATCACCATTTAGAAATGCACATTTTACCTCCAATTGATATACTTTATAGTTCTTGTGTGCTACAAATGCAAGAAATAATCCGACTACCTCAATTCTAGCTACCGGTGCAAAGGTTTCATTGTAATCAATTCCCTCTTTCTGTGAATATCCTTTACACACTAATATTTATTTGTTTCTGATTACCTTACCATATTCATTAAGTTTATTTTTGAATACCCATTTAGTTCCAATTACATTTTTGTCTTTAGGTCAAGGAACTAATGTCCATGTATTGTTCTTTTCAATTTGTTCTAATTCATCTTCTATAGCTTTAATCCAATGTTTATCTTCACATGCCTCAATAATAGATGTTGGTTCAATTTGAGAAATTAAACATACCTCTTCATTTGCCAGTCTTCCTCTTTTCATAACACCTTGATACTTATTCCCAATTATTTGACTTTCAGAGTGATCCAGTCTTACATGCTTGGGTGTGTTCACTTGTTGTTGTTCTTCAGTCACTGTGGAATTCTCTGATGATGCCGATGTGACTAGATCCACTTTCTATACCGGTGCACTCTGTATAGGTTCATTTATGATCATTTCAACTAGCAGTTCAGAATCCATAGACCTTGAATTTCCTTTAAAGTGTTCATCTATCTTCACATTTGCACTCTCAACGATTTTCTGCAGTCTTTTATGAAAACATCTATATGTCTTTCTCTTAGATGAATAACCAAGAAATATTCCTTCATCACTTCTAAGATAAAATTTGCCAATATACTCATCTCTCCTAATGTAGAATTTGCTTCCAAATATTATGAAGTATTTAAGAGTAGGAGTATTACCAAACCATAGTTCATAAGGTGTTTTACCGGTTTCACCTTTGATGTGAACTCTATTCAAAGTGTAAACTGTTGTATTTACTACTTTTCTCCAGTACACATGAGGTAGATTTTCTTCTAATATCATGCTTCTAGCTACATCTAGAATAGTTATGTTCTTCCTTTCCATAACTCCATTTTGTTGAGGTGTCTGAGGTGCTGATAGTTGTCTTCTAATTCCATTCACTTCACAAAATGTATTAAACTCCTTAGATGTAAATTCACCTCCTTGATCTAATCTTAAACATTTGATTTTCTTACTGGTTTCATTCTCTACCATTGCCTTGAATAATTTGAATTTCCCAAAAGCTTTTGATTTCTCCCTGAGAAAATTAACCCAACACATTCTAGAATAATCATCAATGATTAGCATAAAGTATCTATCTCCCTGTAGACTTCTTGTTCTTTCCGGACCACACAAGTCAGTATGAATTAAATCAAGAACATTATTGGGTTTCTCAGAAATACTCTTAAAAGTTGTTCTAACTTTCTTTCACATTTGACATTCCTTACATACTGGATTATGAGGTTTTACAATCTTAGGTAAATCCCTTACTGCCTTAGATGAACTAATCTTTATAATGCAATCAAAATTCACATGACAGAGTCTTTTATGCAATAACCAACTTTCATTAATATGTGCAATCAAGCATGTCTTTTTATTAATATTCAAATGAAATATATTACCTCTAGTTTGATTACTAGTTGCAATCTCCAAACCAGTTCTATTCATGATTTTGCATTTACCATTCTTGAATTGTAACTGAAATCCCTTTTCAACTAATTGACCAACACTCAAAAGATTAGGCTTCAAACCTTCAACATAATAAACGTTGTTAGTAATGTGCTCACCATCATAAGATATAGTGACTTTTCATCTTATCAAACAAGCTTTGTCATCCCCAAATCTTACTAGACCTCCATTGTATTCCTCAAAAAGATAAGAATTTACTTTTATCACCAGTCATATGATGTGAACATCTGGAATCTTACTAGACCTCCATTGTATTCATCCTTTTCTTGAATTTTAGCTGCCAGGGCCTGCTCTATCAGTGGAACAGTAGGTGCCTGTTGATCTTCTTTTATTGCAACAATAGCCCATCCATTGTCTTCCAATTCTTCATTAGAATCATTAGTAACTCCTTCATCAACATAGTAACATGATTTGTTTCTATTCTTCTTCAATCTGTATCTCTGATATTCAGGGTTAGGCTTATACATCCTTTTAGCTTCTTCTCTTAATCTTGCATGTCTATCAGGACATCTAGATGCCATATGACCAACTTTATTGCAGTTAAAACATTTAAATGGTGCTTTACCTTCATACTTACTTCCAATAGGACCTTTAGGCATTTTCCTTGCAAATAGTGCTTCAAGTTCTTCCAGTTCTTCATTTTCCCTCCTCATATCTTTGAGTTCTCTTGCATAAAGTGCTTTCCAAATCAGATTTATCAGATGATGATGATGCTGCTATAGATGATGATGCTTTGAAGGCTAAATCTGTCTTAATTGTAGCAACGGGACCAAATTCCTCAAGCTCAAATGCTGAAAGTTTTCCAACCAAGGTATCTCTAGATACTGATGTATTACGCATTGTTCTCAACTCATTAATAGCAGTTACTTTCATTTTGTATGCCGGTGGCAACACTCTTAAAAATTAAGAAACAATTTCATCTTCACTGAAGGAACCTCCACAACATTGTATTCCCAAAACAATTTCATTAACCCTAGCATAAAAGAAAAAATTATATCTTCTTCCATTTTCAGATTTTCATACCTAACCCGAAAGCATTCTAGTTTTGCAATTTTGACAGTGGTATCTCCTTCATTCAATGTCTCCAATTTATCCCAAATAGCTTTAGTAATAGATCGGTCTGATAATCCCATGATTTTATGATCTGACAAGGCGCTCAAGAGTGCTTCTCTTGCTTTGTAATCATTCTCTTGATCCTTACCCAATGTTGGTCGATTACGTTGATTCGGTGTAGGACCAACATAGCCATTCTTTGTAACATCTCATATGTCTTTTCCAATGCAATTCAGATGTATCTCCATTCTGACGTTCCATATACCATAGTTAGTTCCATCAAGTTTAAGTCTATCCTTCCTGAAAAATTTAGTGGCCATAGAATCTCCTCAAGTTGTTAAAATTCTACAAAAAGAGGACTTAGCTCTGATACCAATTGTTAGGACCCAGAGGCAATTGAGAGGGGGTGGGTGAACTAGTTGTCTATTAATTTCATCCCAAACATAACTTAGTCAAACTTGATACTTAATATAGGTAAACTAAACTTAATTCCGGTAGACAGATTAGCAATTAATATTAATACCGGTGAAAAATCAATGCATATAACAAAAAGAGAAACAACATCCACAACACATAACACATAGATTTGTACGTGGAAACCCTATAAGGGGAAAAAAAATGGTGGAAAATGTTACCCACAATTAGATGATACTACTACAGATAATATGTGTATACAAATGGGGTCTGCACATGTAGAAAGGCCAACCGCCTAGAGCTCACTGCTCAATCACAAAATAAGTCACATTGACTACAATTAGATGATTAAATCCAATGATAATGTACTCCTCAAAGTAGCATCTCCAATGTTGGATTCAGTACCGGTTAAGCTTTGATATTCACCTTCAAACCTTCCTTGAACCTTCTCTATGGTCTGCTCATACGATCTTCAATATTCGCACATACCATGTGACAAAACCATTTACCATATAACTATGTTACATGTTACATTTATCTCACAAATGAGATCTTACATTTATACCAAAACCTAAGACCAAATGTGTAGTTTGGCTCACTAAGAATATTTCAATTAAATCAATTATAGATAAGTCAAGATGCGATGCATCATGTTGGCTCAATACAATTACAACAATATCCAATTAATTAAATCACCTCCATAACATGTCATGTTGATCTGGAATAGATAATGCATGTCAATCCATAACCTAGACCAAATTGTCGATAACAACAAATAACCAAAATACCAAAACTAGGTGTCCAAACCATGTCTTTGACATAACCAAGTGATATCTAGATGATAACAAGTCATTCTCAGTGTTGGTGAACAATATAACCTATCGGTGAGTGATATACCGGTGACTGTGCATAAGTCACTAAACTTGGCGGTGAACATAATGTGCCGATTAAACATAACCAAAGATCTCTAGAAGGATAAGTGATGATAAGTGTTGACATCAATGACAAAATCAATGCAACATATCCATAATACCAATAGTGATCACCTATCTTCCTTTTGTCATACCGGTTTACTAGTATGCCACTGCATATATATTACTGGTTTGTCCTTTGATTGTTAGTTTGTTGTGCTAGCACCAAGTCTCTTCCCCTATTTACCATTCAACTACCAGTTCACATACAACTTCAAATCTTCTTTCCTGAGTCACCTTTTGTGTCTTCACCATCATCAAAGTGACCGATCTTCCTGAATGATAGACCGGTTAGCTTAATCTATCTTTCCTTGAGTTACTTAAATCTTTGATCATCCAATACTGATGTTGTTTCCATGTATTGTAAGTCATCACCTTGGCTTAATAGAAAAACAAAACTACTCTACCCATACTACTTCACCGGTAAGTGTTGGGCATTAATGACAAATCTTAGCACATAAACCGGTTCTCTGGGTTAACCTGTTTTGTCAATGCCAACAATCTAACAATCTCCCCCTTTGGAATTGATGGAAAAAACTTGAAAATTTGGCTAATTAGATGTTTCTTCATCTTTGTACCAATCCAGTCATTAATCCTGACCTGATGAATATCTCCCCCTGTCACTGGTCATACTCTAATACATCAACTTCATCTCAATTACTACCTCCCAATGCTCAAGAAATCTAATCATATTTCCCCCTTTGACAACAATTCCAAAGAGTCCTTTCTGAAAACTTTCAAGACTGATCCCCCTAACCGGAGTAGTCCATACTCATCAATCTAGTCATTTCTAAAAGAAACCTGAAAGCATACTAGATTGATTTAGAACCCTGTTTGCTTACTTTATTGAGTGAAGGGGCATAACCCCCAACTTACCTCTGAGATAGTCAAAGGTTTTTTCTATAGTGGCTTGGTGAATATATTATCCACCTTCTCTTTTTTTGGTATGTACTCCAACATCACTTCCTTTTCTTGAACTTGTTCCCTTAGATAGTGATGTTTGATGGCTATATGCTTCGTTTTAGAGTGCATCAGCGGGTTCTTGGATATATCAATGGCACTAGTGTTTTCAAAATGAATCACTATCGATCCAACCACTTTTTCTTGTATGCTTTCTAGCAGTTTCTTGATCCAAACTATCTGTGTGCAGTTGATTGCAATAGCTACATACTCAGCCTCAACTGTGGATTGAGATATGCAGTTTTATTTCTTACTTGTCCAAGATACAATCCTGTCTCTGAGAAAGAATGCACCTCCATTGGTGCTCTTCCTATCATCAATGTTTCCAGCCCAATCTGAATCAGTGAAGACACTTAAACTTAAGTTTCCCTCATGTAGATAGTAGAGACCATACTCATCAGTCCCCTTTAGATATCTGAATATTCTTTTGACTACCATCATGTGAGTCTCTTTCAAATTTGCAGAAAACCAAGCCAACAACTTGTTCTATGTCTGGTCTACTATGTACTACATAATATAACTTACTGATCATGGATCGATAAAGTATCTCATTCACTTCTTCAACTTCATCATGTTTAGACAACTTGCAACCTGTAACCATTGGAGTTCAAACAGGTTTGCAATCTTCCATTCCAAAAAATTTCAGAATCTCCCTTATGTACTTAGTTTGACTGATGAAGATGTCATACTTTAATTGAGAGACTTGAAGGCCAACAAAAAACTTAATCTCACCAATCATGGACATCTCAAATTCTTGCTGCATTTGTCTTGCAAAGCTTTGACTCATCTCATCATCTCCCCCAAAGATGATGTCATCTACAAAGATCTCAACAATTAGGTGTTTTCCTTCAGCTCCACTCTTCAGATACAGGTTACTGTTATCGCTGGTTCTTTTGAACCGTATTCTTAGCAAATATGAGTGTAATCTCTCATACCAAGCTCTCGGTGCTTGTTTCAGACCATACAGAGGCTTTTGCAACCTACATACCATATTCCTCCCATCTTTAGATGCAAAACCTTCCTGGTTACTCTATGTATACTTCTTCCCCTAACACCCCATTTAAGAATTCTAATTTGACATCCATTTGGTATACTTTAAACCTTTTATAAACAGCATAGGCCAGCAAAATTTTGACCCCTTCCAGCCTGGCTATCGGTGGGAAGGTTTCTCGATAATCCAAACCTTCTTCTTGAGCATAGCCCTTACAAGCCAATCTTGCCTTGTTTCTTATCACCTTACCGGTTTCATCCATCTTATTTTGGAACACCCACTTGGTTCCTATTACATTTTTATTTTCCGGTCTAGGCATTAGTGTCCATGTATCATTTTTTTTCTATTTGCTCTAGTTCTTCTACCATGGTTTTCACCCAGTCATCATCTTTTAGAGTCTCCTTTGCTTTTTTGGGCTCAAAAATTGATAGCATACACCCATTCTCTCTTGCTATTCTTCTGGTTAGAATTCTTGCATCCTTGTCACCAATGATATTTTCTATAGAGTAATTATTTCTGACATATTTAGCCAATATAGGTTCACTGCTCAGAGGTTCTTCTACCAATTGTGCAGGTTCTACTTCACAGGCTTCTACATTAACCACTTCAACAGGATCTTATTCAGTAGGTTCCACCGGTACATTATACTCAAACCCTTTATAGTCCTCTGGTTCACTCTTACTAACCTGCTCCTTTTTCTTAGAGTAATCATCTACTCTGACATTTACACTTTTTACAATCTTACCAGTTCTTTTATTTAAACATGGGTATTCCTTTCTCTTTGTTGAGTAACCTAAGAAGGTTCCTTCATCACTCATGGGGTCAAATTTTCCACTGTACTCATCCCTTTTGATATAGCACCTACTTCCAAATAATTTGAAATAACAAACATTAGGTGAGTATCCACTCCATAATTCATAGGGGTTTTGTTTCTCCCCTTCTTTACCTATATCCGGTTCAAAGTGTATACAATAGTTCTTTTTGCTTCTCTCTAGATAATATGTGGAATATCCTTCTGTATCATTAGAGTCCTTCCACAATCAATAAGAGTTTTGTTTCTTCTTTCAAAAACTCCATTCTGTTGAGGTGTTTTGGGTGCAGACATTTGTCTCATGATTCTCTGTTCCTCACGGTAGTTCATGAACTCTTGAGAGGTAAACTCTCCTCCTCTATATGATCTTAGGAACTTTAGGTTCTTACCAGTTCCTCTTTCTACTTGATCCTTAAACACCTTAAACATGTGAAAGGCTTCAGAGTTTTCTTTCAAGAATACAATGCACATCATTCTTGAGTAGTCATCCACAAATAACATAAAATATCGATTTCCATAGAAACTCTTGGTTCTCATGGGACCACATAGGTCTGTGTGAACTAAGTCCAACACATTTTCAGATGAGAAATTTTTATTGCTGAAACTAAACTCGGTCAAGTTTCCTAGTTGACACTCCTTACACATAGCACTTTCAGGATTTACTATGTTAGGCATACCTCTGACATATTTTGCCTTATTGACTTTAGCTATGCTATCAAAATTAACATGACACAATCTTTTGTGCCACAACCAGCTGTCTTCAACCTTAGCCACTAGACAATTACATATGGTCCTATCTAGATGAAACAAATTGCCTCTTGACTATTTACTAGTTGCAATCAGACTTCCAAATTTTTCATTTATTTTACATATCCCTTCATTGAACTCTAACCAGTATCCCTTATTGTTAAGTTGTGTGACACTTTAAAAACTATACTTTAATCCTTCTACCCGATAGACATCATCATAATTTGTCTTATCATTCAAGGCTATAGACCCTTTACCTCTTGCTGCACATGAGGCATCATTTCCTAACCTCACTGTTCCTCCATTGCAATCCTCAATGCTAAGGAATTTGCTTCTATCACCGGTCATGTGGTGAGTGTAGCCATTGTCGATCATCCATTCTCCACACCGGTTTGTGCTATAAATCAATGTCATATCACCTTCCTCTGTTATGTCCTCTTTGACTACCACAGAAGCAATGCCATCTCCATCAGATCCCTTTGATTCTTCATTAGTGACTCCTTCTTCTGCAAGATAACGTTCCTTCTTTCTCTTTTCCCTATAACTTCTAAAATTATCTTTCCTATCTCTATCATTTTCAAGGCATCTTGAAGGATATGACCTATCTTATTATAGGAGAAGCACTTTAAGGGTAGTTTACCTTTGTATTTACCTTTACCTCTTGGCAATATTCTTTCCAATAGAGATTCAATTTCATCTTGCTCCTGTTCCTCAGAGAGTAGATTGTCACTCTCATGGGAATGACCAGATTTGGTAGTAGAGCTACTACTGGTTTCTTTCCTTCTCCTTGTTGGTGTAGGCATCATGGATGCTTTGAAAGAACCATCAATCTTTGGTACGTTGTTGTCATAATTTCTCAATTCAAAAGTAGTCAGCTTACTGATCAGTGAGTCAAGAGTTACATTGACTATTCCCAAGGATCTGAGTTCCTGGATAGTAGATATTCTTATAGCATATTGTGGTAGAAGAGTTCTTAGGATTTTTTTAACCACATCCTCCTCCTTGATATTTCCTCCTGCACTTTTAATGGATTTTACTACATCCTTTATCATCTTACTATACTGCTCTATGTTTTCACTTTCCTGCACTCTCATCTCATCGTATTTTCCTCTTAGGCTATCTACTTTGGCCTTTTGAACATGGGGATCTCCCCCATAGACTGTCTTCAGCTTAATCCATATCTAAAAAACTGATTTCAAATCTTGTACCTCAACAAATTCATTATCTGAAAGAGTGCTAACAATAAGATCCATAGCATCAATATTATCTTGTCTTTCCTTGATCTGGTCCAGAGTAAGAGTCCCTGAAGGTTCTTTGTACTCAATGATCACATAATTCCAATTGTGTTCACCTAGGGATCTTAGATAGAATTTCATTCTTCCATACCATAAAGTGTAGTCATCCTTAGAGAACTTAGGACCCTCCTTACACATCCTCATTGATTTTTCCCTAAGCTAGTTAAGCTTCTTCTCATTCTAGGGACCTGATGCTCTAATACCAATTGTTAGTCCCAATCGATTCTGAGAGGGGAGGGGTGAATCAACACTTAAATTTTTTTTCTCAATTTAAATTTTATCTTAAATCTTCATTCATCTAAGATCCAACAATATACTTAATCACTAAAGTAAAGATTGCAAGCATAAAAAGTTGCCAGTGACACCAAGGAGTTATCTTGTGGAAACCCAATAGGGAAAAAACCACGGTGTGAGTAGGAACTCACAAAATTTGTACTCTTTTGGAGTATGCCCGATTAAGAGCCATCCCTGGTAGGAGATTACAATAACACTGTTAGGTGCCACCCGGTTAAGGGATTTTGAATAAGGTCGGTTAGTGCCTTTACCTTGTTAAAGGTAGCCTGGTTAGAGGACTTAGAACATCAGTTAAGATGTCACCTAGTTAAGGGATTTTACAAAAGGGACCTGTTAATGTACACCCAGTTAAGGGATTTATTTTATAATTTTTAGAAAGCAATAGATGGATGATTTGCTAAATTAGCTACTGATAGATTGATCAGATTTCAACATGCATCATACTCAACACACACCGGTTGTGTCTTCTTTGCATAGTACCAGTTTTCGTCTTATACCTTAGGCTCTTCACTCAACCGATCGCCTATCTTTCAGCACTGCACTCTATGAATCCTCAGACCTTCAGCTTTGCACTCTGTCGGTCCCCTGACCTTCAGCTCTGCACTCTACTGGTCCTCTGATCTTCGACTCTGTACTCTGCGGGTCCACTGTATCTCGACTCTGCACTTAGTCAATCTGCCTCAAACACACTCTACTAGGCTAACATTTCTTAGCACTTCCTCTCTGTCTTCTCTACACTATGGATCACCTTCAACAACATCTCGTTGTTGCAAATTTCATGATCAAAAACTTTCTGAAAGAGGTCAAGAACTCTTTATACATTTTCTACCAACACCTTCTGGTATTCCCTCAATCAGATCAATCATGGAATTCAAAATATTTAAAATTTAAAAAATCTCCCACCCTTTCTCTGTGCACCTTACAACAATTTTGCCAAGTGTTCACCCAATTCTACCACTGCATCTCCCAAAGATAGAAACTTCTGAGTCATGTTCAGCCAAATAAGTTCAAACTAGAAAAACTACGTGTAATCATGCTTCATTGTATGATGACTAAAAGTTGACCTTACCAACATATGATTTGGCATAGACACAAACTCAACAACTCATCATTTTCCACTGCAACTGAATAACTGATCACCACTCCAAGATTTATGGTGATCACCTATCTTCCTTTTGTCATACTGGTTTACTAGTATGCCATTGCACTTCTATATTACCGATTCGTCCTTTGATTTCTAGTTTGTTGCGCTAGCACCAAGTCTCTTCGCTTGTTTACCAATGAGCTACCAATTTGCATACAACTTCAAATCTTCTTGCCTGAGTCACCTTTTGTGACTTCACCATCATCAAAGTGACTGATCTTCCTGAATGATAGATTGGTTGGCTTAATCTATCTTTCCTTGAATTACTTAAATCTTTGGTCATCCAATACCAATGTTGTTTCCATGTATTGTAAATCATCACCTTGGCTTAACTGAAAAACAACACGAGTCTACCCATACCACTTCACCAGTTAGTGTCTTCACCAGTAAGTGTTCGACATTGATGACAAACCTTAGAACATATATCGGTCCTCTAGATCAAATGGCTTTGTTAACCCACACTCTAAAAGCCGCCCAATATATTAAATTTAGATATCAACATTATATTATAATATACTTGCAGAGAAAGCTTCTTACAAGAGTACCAATGAAGCATTTAAAATATGATCAAAGCACCAAAGAAAGATTTACACCCAAAATAAAAATGTCTCAACCAAAGGCACATAGTAAAATCCACATCTAGAAGAAAGAATGTAGAAGAGAAAATTGGAGGGTCATTGCATCCTCCCCCTAGGGCTAGGCTTAATCCTACAACCCTGCAAATCAAGAATAAGGCACCTTCAGTGCGCAATCTAAAAATAACATCAATATAAATAAATGATCATTTAACTCACTCACAAGTCTAGGTCACATCACACAACTCTCTCACCATCACCAAAGCAATCAAGAACTGGACCTACTATATGGTCCATAAGAGCATAAATGATTTAATAACTATAAGAAACAAGCCATGAAATGGTACTAGGAACTCCATCTTGCTACCTATTCATTCAAAAATAGTACAATTAAAACAACTTTACCTCTCCTTGATCCAACCAAGCACAAAACTATGCTCTCAATGATCTCTCCTAGACCAAGACACACGACTTTTAGGGCTATAAACCAAAATAAGAAAAAATAATCCTCCCACAATTCTAAACAATAACACCATGCTCATCTAGAGCTGCCTTAAATCTATAATAGGTCTGACTTACCCCACCATGATTCCATAATAATGAAGATTTCCTTACAATATTTGCTTCTTCTTAGACTATGCATACTAGTGCAAAGGTACTGAGAGGCATGAACACAAAGAAATTTACCATTCATGACTAAGATCACCCACATTGCAGAGGTTCAACAACCCCAAAATACTACAAAGAATGCCACATGACTGCCAACTAACCACAGGCCATAGGAGAAAAGGAAGGTTTTCTCTATTGCGAAACACTCAACTATAGCTAAAACAAAGGTATCACAACCCAATCTTGATCATGGTTTCTCAAACAATAAGGTAATACAGAACCTCTCATAACGTCAACATCCCACACTCACAACTTTAACCAAGCTCAGGATGCCCAATTCTAGTTAATAGAACTACATCCACTTCTAGCCTTAGGCTAGGAATGACACAAACCACTAAGGAGAACTCATCCAACTCACACCAACCTCCAACATGGAGTCTAGAAAAAAGAATAGATATAGATATAGTAGGTATTCATATAATCATTAGGTGTCAAAGAAAAAACCAAGGGTACTTCTACTGGCAACAATGTAGCAAACTGAGAGGGGGGTGAATCCATTTGCATAAAAACTTACTACAACTTAAACCACAAAATAGATCCGATAATTAATAATTAAAACATGAAACAAAACCACATCAATAACACACATAACACCAAGATTTTTGATGTGGAAAACCTGGTTAAGGGAAAAACCATGGCGGGAACCTACCCACAATGAGATAATACCCTGTTCGGAGTAAATGTGAATATTACAATGGGGAATGCATGTGCATTCAGGCACATTGTCTAGAGCTCACTACTCAAATAATAATCCCCAAAAAGCTACCACCTTTAAGGAAGTCTCATTGCCTTACAGGAAGTCTCACCGACTTAAAAAAAATTCAAACAACAATCCAGATCACATGAACTATGAAGATAGCATCTCCATATGCTTGAGTATAGTTTCAGTTAAGCTCACAGTCTTCTCTGCAACACTTCTCTTCTCTCCTTCACACTTATGAAAGTTAAAATCACTTGTTCACACATACAACTTACATGATTATAATATTTATTCATACAAACCCTCAACCTATATTTCAAGGTTGGCCAAACCCTTAATAAAAATTACAAAATAATAACCTCACACACTATAACAATGCATGCAGACCAAAACAATGTCGGCTAAGACATAGTTTGGACCAAAATCAATACCACAAACATGCAACACCTCCAACCATTACGTCTCGATCATCTACAATATGCGAGAACCACCAAGAATGTTGCATAACACGAAGAACATCACCGAAAAAAGAAAATATTCAATAACGCACACAATAATCAATGTGGACCACCAATACACATAGAAAATGATCTAGAGATATTCACAAGAAACGTTAATTACACCACAATAACTGCAACAACTTGAATCACTAGAATCATCACCATCTCTTTACTAGAGCTCAAGAACATCAACATAACTGATTGCCAACCTGAAATATTTTTTTGTGGATTTCCAAATCATGAACCAATCAAACTGAGGATACACATCAACATCCAAAACACATCAACATACATAAAACATCCCACATCAATGTCCATAACACATCCCACACATCCAAAACTAAAGATATAGCAATTTTAGAACAATACGAAGCATAAACTAGAATACCAAATAACACGAACAACTACATAACATCCTTAATAGCAGATCTCATAACTCGATCAAAACATCATGCAGACCTCCACACATGGGAATGAACCATCTACAAGAAACATACCAGAAATCCTTTAAACTGCATCAACTCATCCAATCTGACTGCAACACTGGAACAGACAAGAATATGTTAACAAAACTTTCCAACAATCTTCCCATATGTTGACATCAACGATAACATATTAGCCAATGTCCAACAACTTCCCATCCCTACACTATGTTAACCATACATGCAGTTAGGGAATACACATCTAAAGTAGCACATCGAGTAGTAGTAAGAAACAAATTAACAAGATTAATGGTGAAATCACACCAAATCCTAAGGAAGAGGTACAAGCCAACTATCAGTCAATGATTTTCTTATCATTCTTTGATATCTCCTAAAGCTTCCATAATTGAATATTTTTTTATGGAGACTTGATTGATGGATAAATTATAGATCTAAGACTTCACAAAACAACATCACTTTCACTTCACAAGGATCTCCTTTCAAATTGCTAGATTAGAATCCTCAAATGAGTGAAAGAAACACCATATATATTAAAACCTAATTTTAAATTTGATAAAAGGCTGACTTGGAATTGATGGATTTTGACACCAAGTGGGATTTGGATATGATAAGGTTGCCCAAATAAGCTTCCAAAATCTGGGGAAAAAAGTACAGGACCAGGTAGTATACTACTTGGTCCGACCAACTTTTTTTGATTTTCTAGAGATGTGAGATATCGCAATTCTAAAGCTAAATCCAACACGGTGACAAAAATTAAGATGTGTGAAATATATCTTAAAAAATGAAATTAAGGTAGGATTAGAATTAAATAAAAAGGGGTGCACCTAGGATCAAGGGCCCAATTTTATAATATGTAAATTGATAAGAGAGGACTTAAATTAGATTAATAATTAAATGCATAAAGAGGTCCTATAATGCAAAATACAATGGGACACACTAAGGCAGGTGCTAACCTAAGCATGGAATTGGACAACCTAATTAAGAGTGTACAATTTACAATGCTACAACATCATATATCATTTCTATATATATTTTTCCATTCGTACAAACTTAAATTATTCAATAGAAATTACTTTATTCAACAATTTATTAACTACCAATTTCATTCTTATTAGAAAGTTGGGTGTTAAAATAAAAAATATGAGATGTCTTTCCACAATTTGTTCAAATATGTTCCATATAATAGGTTCCTTATCTTGAATTAAAAAATTAGCATCCCTTAGATGGGGAGAAATATGTCATTCAACCAACTCACAAATTAAAAAGTGTTTGAAATTTTTCTATTGCAATTTCTCATATTTCTATTCAAGAGCCTAGTAAATCAACTCCATTACATAATTTGATTGCTCATTTTTGTTCATAAGTAGATTTGATTGTATTAGCTTGAACTCTCAATAATTGATCTTTATTGTGCTTTCTCCATCAACTGAATTGAGTTTTTTTTTTTCTCATCTATGGACTATCTAGGCTATGTACCTCTATAAAATGAGTTGAGGGGCAAAAATGAAAAGGATATGTCCAAGAAGGATGAAATGAGAGGAGGAGAAAAGAAAGAAAGAATTTGTCCAAGGAAGAGCTGACATTATATAAGCTAATTGGTGAGGCAATTGTTCAATATTATTTATTAACCCATTAAATTCCCTATCTATCTATTAACTTTGACATTACATTCCTCAAGATTACAACTAAGAGACTTCATTCCTATCACCAAAAAAGAATCCCAAGGACTCCATTACATAAATTGATTCCTTATTTTTGCTCATAAATAGATTTGATTCATATCAACCCAGATGTTCAATAATTAACCTTTATGGTACTTTCTCTATCAAATGAATTGATTTTATTTTATCCATGAATATCCATATATATACCACTATGTGATTGGTTGAAAAAACAAAAAGAAAGAATATGTAAAAAAATCTATCATCTGATTAATTGATTGGTGAGACAAATTCTATTCAATTATTATTTGCTAACCCATTAAAT
The DNA here is from genome assembly GCF_030272615.1 of Cryptomeria japonica. NCBI lineage: Eukaryota > Viridiplantae > Streptophyta > Pinopsida > Cupressales > Cupressaceae > Cryptomeria > Cryptomeria japonica. The sequence goes on along the minus strand of NC_081408.1, from coordinate 273,754,475 downwards.
TTCCTATCTATTTACTATCTCAAACATTACATTCCTCAAGATCACAACTACAAAACCTCATTCTTATCACAAAAAAGAATCCCAAAAACTTTCAAGGTGGCCAAAAGAGCTTTAAAACACACACATAAGCTTTTATATCCATTTCACCAAAGACAATAAGTTCGATGGGTCTTTTGAAGCACTCAATGACTAAAATTTCTTAAAAACTTCTAATTTTTCAGATCTGTAATTAAGGGTTACAAATTAAATTGTGCTTAATTCAAATTACAGATTTATCCCGATCACAAACAAAATTGCGTGGTTATGTTTTTTAACCGTTGAAATTACAAAAGCTAAGTTCACTTAATTATTTACACAATTTAATAACATAAGTAAGGAATTCAAACTGAAAAGAATAAGATGAGAATTATAAGATAGAAGAGGAAAAGAGAGATCACGAGCTTGATAATGGGGTTCGCTCAACATGAGCTACATCTCTGGATCTGCTTTTCAATGTAGGACTGCTCTATTGATGACGCCAAGCATTAATCGCCTTATTACATCATCCAAGCTTTAAACCTATATTACAACATTTCTCAAAGTCGCCTCTTACACCTAAAGACACTCGCGTACTCTCCTTCTTGGGTTAGGCTTCAACTGCCTCTTAACCCGATTACATTGAAAAGTATTACAAACTGACAATGTCTTTATGTTTTAAAAAAAGCTTCTTGAGAAATTCTAAGTCTCCATTATCAATTTAGCATTGCTTCCACGTAGCATGTCCATTATCAATTTGGTTTACATTATCTATTTTTATTGGACAAAGAAATCCAACTTGGAATCCACGTAGCATGGCCATTATCAATTTGGTTTATGTATTGGAAGTCCAAAATGATGGCCCAGCTGGACAAGGAAGTCCAACTTGGAATCCTTGTATTGAATACATAAAAATGAATGCCACCAACTACTTCAGATATAATATGGTTGTGTTGAAGATCATATCGTTGCACAAACCAGAGACACAAAAAAACGAATGGCGTCCATAAAAATCACATATCAACATCAACATCATCCATCGTTCTCGCGTGTTTTAGAAACCAGGTTGGCCCAGACTATAATAATTAGGAATAACTTGACAAAAATAATCCTATCTGCCACTTGTTAGACAACTTTTCATGCCAAAAATAATCAGGCTAAGTTGTCTATTTGGAAATATATGGAGAAGAGCTGGAGCACGCCTTTGAAGAAGAGGAGGAAGATGATCTAATAATTAACAAACTATTCAATGCTGGACCACTCCACTGTAGATTGAGACAAAAGGAATCGACTCCATCTCAATCCTTTCTGGCACACAATTATATGCTTATCCAACTAACAGTCCATGGTCATTCCATGTTTTTCATTGTCTCAATCTTAATACGTGCAAACCTTTCTTAATTTTATTATAAAGCATTCAGATATTGTTGATTTATACTCCATCACATTTCAGCATTGTGGACAATTCAGATTGGAATGTGTTTTTGCTGTACAATTCAAAATTGGAATATGTTTTTTCTGTACAATTCAAAATTGGAATATGTTTTTGCTTGACAGCTCAAATTGGAATATCTTTTTGCTGGACGATTCAAATTGGGATATGTTTTTGATGGTTTTAATCTTAATATATGCAGATCTTTATTAGTTATATCATAAAGCATCGTAGATTATTGATTTATAATACATCACATATCAGCATGGTTTATAATCCATCACATATCAGCATGGTGGACAATTCAAATTGGAATAGGATTGTTGGTTTTAAGTATCACAAGAATGAGAGAGCTATTAAATTAATTTTATCATCAAATATCAATTATCTATTTTTTTTCAAAAAGTTAAGATTTCTTAAATGTTTGTGCAATATGAAGTTTTTGATAAATGTTTCTAATAGTCCAAACAAGTGGCAAATGATAGTTCCAAGATGTGATAATCAAATGATCTAAAACATATTTAAAATAAACTAGGATTATTTCTTTGAATACAACACTAAGAATCAAAACAAAATGCCTCACATCTTAAGTTAGTGTACAATGCTCACAAAGAGATGTAAAGTCGCTCCCATAGTTGAATTTTAAATTTAGACAATAAAAGGATTATTTTCATTAATCTGAAAGTGGTCTAAATAATGTTGTGTAAATGGATATGAACCAAGGTAGGGAAGGGGACATGTTAAAGGTAAAGACTTAGTCACTAGGAAAAAGTGTAGATGGGAAAGGATCAATCTTGGGGTGTGTCCACTCACTAATTTAAGGTCCAAGTTGAAATGTAATGGATAACTTTCTAGATGATGATATAGATTCAAAGTCATTTACGTCTGTGGAAGCTTTGTCAAAGAGAAACTAAGGATCTAGATAATGAGATCCTATGAACTTGATGACAACCTCTTAGAGGTTTAGTCATCACCTTCTTTAGCCACATTTTCTAGTACTCTTTTTTTATTTTCTAATTTTTTGTATCTTTAATTTTTTTATAATTCATATTTTTTTTATATTTAAGTAACTATTCTTAAAATATTAATTTTATGTACATTGTTTTCTATTTACACAATTAAAAAAATAATAAATAAATATAATCATAAAAGAAAATTAATAAATTGAAAAACTATAAAATATAATTTCATAAATTTTATGTTGATTGAGGCATAGTGTTGTGGTAAAGTCATTTCATTTGTGAAACAACCTCCAAGATTCAAATCCCTATTGGGTCGTTGACCTCTTAGACCTTGTGCCTTCACTGGGTTGATTTATACTCCATCACATATTATTTACGTTTGTGGAAGCTTTGTCAAAGAGAAACTAAGGATCTAGATAATGAGATCCTATGAACTTGATGACAACCTCTTGGAGGTTTAGTCATCACCTTCTTTAGCCACATTTTCTATTACTCTTCTTTTATTTTCTAATTTTATGTATCTTAATTTTTTTTTTATAATTCATAGATTTTTTATATTTAAGTAAATATTCTTAAAATATTAATTTTATGTACATTTTTTCTATTTACAAAATTAAAAAGTAATAAATAAATATAATCATAAAAGAAAATTAATAAATTGAAAAACTATAAAATTTAAATTCATAAATTTTATGTTGATTGAGGCATAGTGTTGTGGTAAAGTCATTTCATTTGTGAAACAACCTCCTAGGTTCAAACCCCTATTGGGTCATTGAGCTCTTAGACCTTGTGCCTTCATTAGGTTGATTTATACTCTATCAGATATCAACATGATGAAAAAAACAATTTGAAATAGACTTGTTTGTTCTAAGTAGCAAATCTATATTAAACACAAGTCACAAGAATAAGCAGAGGGCATTAGAGAATATTAAATTTATTTTATCATCAAATATCAATTCTCTATTTTTTTCAAAAAATGTAAGATCTCATAAATGTTTGTGGAATATGAAGGTTTTATACTTGTTTCTAATAATCCAAACAAGTGGTAAATGATAGTTGTTTTATGTGATAATTAAATTATCTAAAACAAGTTTTAAATGAAATAGGATTATTCCTTTGAATACAACACTAAAGATCAAAACAAAATGTCTCACATCTTAAGTTAGCACACAATGATCACAAAGAGATGTAAAGTCATTCCCATATTAGAATTTTAAATATAAAAAATGGAGAGATTATTTTCATAAATCTAAAAGTGACCTAAATATTTTTGTGATAGTGGCTATGAACCAAGGTAGGGAGGAGGACAAATTAAAGGTAAAGACTAGTCACTAGGAAAAAGTGTAGATATGAATGGATCAATCTTGGGGTGTGTGTCTACTCACTAATCTAAGGTCCAAGTTGAAATATAATGGGTAACTTTCAAGATGATAATATAGATGAAGTCATATCCATAGAGCTTTGTCAAAGAAACTAAGGATCTAGATGATGAAATCATATGAACTTGATGACAAACTCTTGAAGTTTTAGTCATCAACTTCTTTTTCACATTTTCAAGTATTCTTCTTTTATTTTCTCATTTGTATATTTAAAATTTTTGATAACTCTTAAATTTTTCTATACTTAAATAACTATTCTTAAATTTTTAATTTAAATTTATATAATTTTTTTTTTCAATTTACAAAATAAAAAATATTAATTGAAAAAATAAAAATATAAGAAATATTAGAATAATATAATCATAAAAGAAAATTAATAAACAGTAAAATATAAAATTTAAATTCATAAATTTCATGTAGTGTCATGGCAAATTCATTTCATTGGTGAAACAACCGCCAAGGTTCAAACCCCCACTAGGTTTTTGAGCTCGTAGGCCTTGTTCCTTTGTTGGGCTAATGTGCTCCTAGAATATGCACCTTCACTAGATAGTTGTGCCTATAGGCTTTGGGCCTTCTCTAGGTTCATGGGATCATGGGTTTGAGCAAGTCAAATGTGTGGTGAAATGGGGACTTAGGCCCCCTCGTGTGGCCTCAATAGTTAAAGTGGTAAGAGATCCTCTATAAGTGGTATATTTGGGCTTGGACTAGGCTAAAACCTCGAGTTTCCTCATAAAAAAATTATTAATTTTATAAATATATAATTAGTATAATTGTAAGAAACAAAAGTACCAGAAATGGAGTGTTAGATAGGTCCTTTTCGAAACAAAGTGTACACCTTGTTTATCCAATATCTTACCTAGGAATTGGATTTTCCTAGTATGGCTGATATGGTGGTATATTGAATAAGAAAGATAATAAAGTACATATCAACATGATGGGAGATTGGTTTATGATGATGTTAGAGTTGTACATATACTAAGGCACAAAAAAATGTGTAGCCATATTATTTGATAGAGAACCTCCATAGTATAATTTACAACCAAGAAACATTATTTGAATGGATTTGGATTTAGGTAATCGTATCTATATCAGGTTCTTTATGAACATGGTTTTTAGACAAATTAGTTACTAAAGAAGAGGAAGAAGCTAGTGTTAAGCCCTATTTTGGATTGTCTATTCATTTTTCTAAGGGGGATGGATTGTGCAATTTTCCATAACCATAAAATACTTTAATATTCTATCGTGTTAGTTTAATACTATTTTTTGGTTGATGGTACATAACGATTAAGATGGTATTATATAATCGTGTAATCTTCAATGAATGTTTTGATGTTAATATGGATATATCTTACGAAGAAATAGAATTGCAGTTTTGGCTATAATATTACATACAATTAATTTTAATTTTTTCAAGAATGGATCTATTGAATTACATATTTTTCATTAAGTTCAGTGATAAATGAGGGTCTTGAACCCCATACATAGCAACTCTCAAGGAAAAACAAACTAGCTTGGGAATGGTCAAAAGCAACACAATTGCAACATATCTAGCATACTAACAAAAATATAAGAGTTCAAGTGACACTTAATAAAAATAACAAAAAACATGAAACAAATTAAGGAGATAGATGTCACCAATCTTCTATGGGGAATGGATCTAGTGAATTGCATGTTTTGGATATTAAAAAGAAGCAAAACAAGGGTGTTGTCCCTATAACAAAAGTTCACAATAGGTGCAAGGTTAACAAAAGGAGCATTAGTAGCACATTAACAACACATTAAAAACTATCTAATATAAAAAATTACCTATCCACAATATATAAAAGAGCTAAAATCTTTGGAATAATTTTCTAACGATCTATCAATCTTACTAAGAATCTTAAAACTTGGCCACCTATGGTCATAAAAATAAAAAATATCAAAATAAGTAACAGTCTTAACAAAGGGCCTTCTATGGATGGAAATAGCATTAACAACATCAATTGCAAAAATTAGAGAAAAAAAAACCCTAGCTACCATCCCTAAACTTGTAGCCTGCTTGGTGAAGAATATTGGACCAGCCCTTAGTAAGGAAATTAAATAGCTCCTTGTAGTTTCCCTCCTCTTCTTCGTCAGCTCCCAAGTTCTTCTTCTGCATTAAACGTAAGGAGGTGGTGGAGCTATGCATAAACCTCAGACTGAACCAAGAAACACTTGCCATTTTCTTTTCAAAGACCTTAGATATAACCTTCTCCAACTCCATGGCATTCAACTTGCATCAAGAACATGTCCCTTCTAGCTAACAGTTACACATCCCTTTTTCTTTTTATTTGTTCATCTCCTTTTCATCGAGAATCATATCTTTAGTGAGGTTTGTTGCCATTGTATTGTCATTGATATCAACCAGTAAGTATGTCAATCAGTATGAAAGATATTGTTATGGACATTGGAGATTGTTGGCATGTTGATGTCAACTGGCAATAAATAAAACCCGGTAAGTGCAGTCTAATATAACATGACCTAACCGACATAATAGAGAAGTGCATGATATGAAGATTAACTGGTTAGTGTATACCGATAGCATGTTCTTTTGGTGACCAAAGTTGAACCGACACAATCAAGTGAGTTGGACGCTGACATAGATGTCACGTGGACTCTAGGTGGTGAATGTACAGTGGTAGGTGAATGGTGCATTGGTGAGGTAGTTGCCGACTAAGTCCATATTAAATGTCAACTACAAAAATCATAGATTAGTTGCAGAGGATTGTGGCTCAAAGAAGATCAAAGGGGAGAGATTTTATTCTTTGACATCATGATCGAAGCAAGATTTTTGATCATCTTGTTGATCTAGATAAAGAAACTGCTAGATCATTTATTATGATTGACAAAATCAAGACTGATGAACAAAGTCCAGTTTGCTAGAAATAGTAAACATTCATAGGAAGAATAAGAGAGGACAGAGCTTTTGATGTACTATTGCAGGTTATCAATTCAAGAAAGATGAGATTTGATTTTATATGGATCGAGGTCCATGAAGAAACCCTAAGTGCATGAAGTTTGAGTTTTTGTTTTGGCAGGAAAGCATATATATATAAATATGCAGATAAAAAAATTAAGCAGGTTGAGAGAGGATGCTTGATGAGCGATTTATGATACAGTGAATCTTTGCAAGGAAAGAGTTGATTAGTTTGAGTGTGGTAAAGAATATTGAAGCGAGTGAGTGTTGGAGAAAAACTGATAAGGAAGGTTTAACATGCAAGGGTTAAGGTAACCGGTGAACTATTATAGAGTACAACAATTTGTTAAATCAGCAGTGTTTGAACTGGTAAGATAGAAGAAGAGAGTGAAGGAGAGCATAGTGAATTTCAGAGAAGATCCGACAAGGCTGAAACTGAATTGTAGAGAATTCAGAAAGCAAGAACAGAAGACCGGTAGAAAAGAGAAGAAGTGATACATAAAAGAAGTTTAAGCGACAGAGTGAATAGTTTCCAGGTGTTACAAAATTCATTTGTAACCAGGTGTTTATCATTGTGTTAATTTATATCTCATTGTATTTCACTGCTCATGGGTTCTCAGTGCAGGGGTTGGTGCTCCTTGAGTCGGTTCTCAGAAAAGAATAGGGTTTGGTGCTCCTTTGGGTAGGTGCCCATAAATTGCTAGGGGTTGGTTCTCCTTGGGTTGGTGCCCTAAACATTGTAAAATTATTATTTCATTGTGAGGTTGGATTGGAGAAGTAGATCTCCCACAACATTTCTCACCAAGGTTTTTCCCACATTGGGTTTTCCTCATATATCTAGTGTTATGTGATGCACTCTTGTGTGTGATTGCTTGTTAGTGCTTTCATTATCCTACCGTTTGCACATATTGTTTAAAATTGTTTATAATCACTTATTCACCCTACCTCTTAGTGATATTGTGTGTTCTACAATCAATTGGTATCATAGCATCAGGTTCCCTATTTGTTAAAGCTTTCTCTAGCTTGGGTAGATTCTAGTTTAAGAATACAATGGCAAGGAATGGATCTTCCTCCTCCAAAGCTCCCATGTTTGATGGTACCAACTATGCCTTCTAGAGAAGAAGAATGGAAATATAGCTATCATCCCTAGGTTTTGATTTTTGGATGCCTGTGAACAATGGGTACACTATCCCTAATAAACCTCCAATAGATCTAGATGCTAAGAAGGAGTATGAAAACAATGCCAAGGCCAATCATGCTATTTTGAGTGGTCTATTTGATAATGAGTTTGTTAAGGTCATGCACTATTCATCTGCCAAGGAAACTTGGGATAAGTTGAAAAGATTGTTTGAAGGAGATGTCAAGAGGCTAAACTACAAATAGTAAGAGGTCATCTTGAAGTCTTGAAGATAAAAGATGAAGATAAGATTGTTCATTATCTTCACATAATTAATGAAATGGTGAACACTATTAGAGGACCTGGAGAAGATATAGTTGATAAAGCGATTATCAAAAAGGTACATAGATCACTCACATTTAAGTATGACACAAAGGTCTCTATAATAGAAGAAGCCAAGGATCTGAAAATATTTTCAATGGATGAGTTATTTGGGTCCCTAACTGCTTATGAGATGAGAACAACCGGTGAAGGAACTTCACAGAAAGAGGCTTCTTTCAACTCCATCAAAAAGGGTAAGGAATAAATTACTCATGGAGAATCTAGTGAAGACTCGAACATAGTGGTAGAAAACTTTCTAAGGAACCTTAAAAGAGGATTTGGTGAGTACAAAGGAAAATTACCTCTCAAATATTTTAATTGTGGTAAAATAGGATACTTTTCTTTAAAATGTCCCCATAGTGAGAATGTTGGAGAGGAGCAACAAAGCACCAATAGACCTTCGGGTAAGGATAAAAAGAAGAATGCTTACCAACAAGATAGAAGAAACCACCAGAAGTAGAACAACTTGTATACTTTTGAAGATGATGCCACAAATGAAGAAAGTGACTAGAAAATGACTACCGTGAGGATGAAAGAAAAACCAATCTCTTTATGGCCCTAGATGAACCGGTTGATGAATATAATGAAGATGAAGACATTGAACCTGAAGTGGACCTGGAAGGTGAGCTCATCAGTGCTCTTGAGGATTTAAGTACAAAAAGAAGAGATCTCAAGAAGGTTAAGTGTGTTGCTGCTGAAGAACAAGATTGTTTGAGGCAATCCTTGTATGAGTCGAAGAAAACAATTTTTAATTTGAAACTCTAGATGGAAGAGGCCAAGAGGATATTTGAAGTTACATCCTTTGATTTGATAAAGAAAGAAAAGGAGTATCTGAATTTGGAAGAAGAAATTGTAAGGCTTAGAAAGGAGCAAAGATGAGTTGAAGATGAGGAGAAAGTATGAGCACTACACTGAAGCCTTGGACAAAATGTTGAGTAATCAGAAACACTCAAAAGATACCGAAGGAGAAACAATTTACTTCTTCAAGTGAGAATAAAGAAAAACAAACCTTTACTATCAACAAAGATATCGAGAAGAAGACCTATGATGAAGCTACACAAAATCTTCCTATGAACCAGAATGCTCAGAACCAGAAGGCTCACTCTCTGTACCAGAATGCAAACCATAAAGGAAAGTTCAAGATTGATGAAGAGGGGTTCACTAAAGTCAATATCATGAGAGGAAAACATCCGATGAGACAAAGGTTTTCCGGTCCAATGCATCAAGATTGGTATGTACCCAAATTCCATGGTTACTGTTACCAGTGTAATAGGTTTGGTCATAGAATTGTTGATTGTAGTTTGTTACATAAGCCCTCTACTAGTTTTGAAAGTAAATATTAGTTTGCTGCACTCTGGGAGATGAATGTCACTTTTTGTCAATGTAATTGTTTTGGTCATAAGAGTTATGAATGTAGGAGAAGTCAACCAGTATCCTACAATAGTTTTTCAAATTCATCATTCAATGTCAATGTGAAATGTTATCATTGTCAAAATATTGACCACATTTCAAATTATTGCAAACTGAGGACTTCTAAGAAAAAGAAGACAATACCGGATAAGAAATTAGAAGAAAAACTGGAGCAGAAAATTGCAATTGACAAGAAGAAGGAAGCCACCCGGTTTGGGTTGAGAAGGATAAGAATAAAGTATAATCAAGTCTGATTGTCCAGACTGCCCTACATGCGAAAAGAAGAAATTTATGGGTTGTAGACGGTGGATGTTCCAATCACATGACCCGAGACAAAAAGAAGTTCATAAGTTTGATGATTGGAATGGAGGTTCGGTGAGGTTTGGAGACAACTCTTCTGTCAAGATAATAAGAAAAGGGACTTTGAACATAGATGGAAAATTAAAAGCACATGATGTATACTATTGAAGCAGTCACCGTTGAGGAGGGACCTCAAAGAGATCAATCCAGACTGGTCAGCAAGAGTAAACACAATAGAAACACAAAGATATGATGGAGGCAATGCAGAAAAGATTATTTTATTGCATAAAAATTGATTACATCCAACCGGTAACAACCGAGTTATAGCAACTGGCTCCCAGTCCTAGTAGAACATATAGAATAGGTCACAACCAGGACCTTGATTCATGAGATCTATCTTCTATGCATAGTCTAGCTACTTGTTTCTCTAATTGATTACATTCTAATGCACAATTATAATTATATATATCGATCGAAAGGATCTAGTAGGCCCAAAAGGGATCAAAACCCAAAGAACAAGACCTAACATGTAAAATAACAAGGTCAGCCTCCGCCAAGAGATTCCTCTGGAAAATACAAAGGGTGAAATGTAGATTGTGAGAAAAAGGTTGGCCACACACAAAGGAACATAGGAATCAATGCCCAAGGCTCCACAATATTTAGAAGGGGTTCCGGTAGATCACCAAAAATAGGTCTAGGAAACCGGTAACAAGAACTACTAACCGGTAACAGGAAACTGTCAAGGAAACTGATAGCGATATCTTGCCAAAAAACAATCCAAAAGTGATGCAATCTAGAAGGAAGAAATATGATCAAGTCTTCAAGAAGAATCCAAATCCATAGGATCCGATGAGCCAAATCGGGACACACAAAAAGGAAACTGAAACTGCAAACAGAAAGAAAAACAAAAAAGAAAATGTTTTTGGTTGAAACAAGATTGCTATGAACCGGGGATGCTCTTACATCAAACATCTAGGGTTATTGAAAAAGTGAGCCTCTCATTTTGTCATGGTTAGAGGGAAACCAAGGCATCTACCTCTTTCTGAGAAATCCAAGATGAATCTTCAACTGGTCTATCCTTCCACTTCACAAGATATTCCTTATATTGACTTCTTCGGGTACTACGCCCAATCCTACCATTCAAAATATCTTCAATATGATCCAATTCCCTCTGGGACAACTGTTTCTCCAAGTTTGTAATAGTATCCTCACTAAATTTTGGTTCATGATACTCATGAAGATCTGCAATGTTAAACACAAGTGAAATACTCAGACTATCTGCCAACTCCACTTCATATGCATTTCCATATGTGTACTTGTTATATTATTAAGTTATTTATATTACATGCACCTATATTAGATGCTTGAGTCAGTCACATTGTGTATATGTGATGCATGCAATAATTATCATTAGATATAGATGTGATATAAGAGAATTATCCACATAATGTATATGTGATGTACATGTATTAGTCTCCATTTGTACATGTGGATTAGGCATTAGCTTTTCACCCTTTCTATAGGCAATATTTTCTTGAGATAACACTTAAACTTGTACTTGTTAGGTGTATATGAGATAATCACCTATAAGTGTGTGATACAAACAAAGTTGGCCACACTATGCATAAATGAGGTATACTTGAGAAGATCATTGTGTGAACACACATGAAATTGATGAATGTGAAATATCCATATTATATGTTAAATATCCGGGCAATTGAGAAAGGGAGTGAATCAATTGACAACTTACAATTTTTCTTCAATACATTCACACATCTTGAATAACCAACATAATTAATTAAAGCAGATATAATATGAAAACACATACATAAAACAAATCATACAATGAACACCAGATATGACGTTGAAAACCCAAAAAGGGAAAAACCACAAAGAATGTTAGTTTTCAATATATAGCACTGGTTAAGGTGACACAGGCTAAGATGATTTTTTAAAATTATTGTAGGAGGGCTCACTACCCAAAAAAATGTTCACTGCCAAAGGAAGAAGAAATAAAAAGAGAATCCACCACCGTAGCACAATCTGCAATACCAGAACTATTTTTGGTGTCTTAGCAATTTAATACACTACATCATCATTCAAATTATTCTTTTTCAGTCTCACACGTCTTCCATATCTCATATAATCAGATTATCCACATATTTATACTGTCTTCGGGAAACATAATCTTCTAGGTTGATCGAGACAAAAATTTGAAATTGGTCAACACTAAACATCTTGGTGGTGGGAAGGAATGAGAAGTAGACCATACCACAACATAAATCAATGGTCAGATCAACATGTTATATCCATCACATATTTCATACACAAATCATGACTCACATGCTACACAAATGTTGTTATTCATCTTCAAATTCTGGACCTAATCTAGACCCATAATAACACTACACAATACATCAAAAATAAGAATGGGACCAAGATACTCATGCATACAATTGATCAAGACCATATCCAAAAAATAGAGAAATCTGGATCACAATCATCACAAACAATCAACATTGAATATCAACTATAGAACAACTTCCAGAGCACCAAATATTTTGGGAACACATCTTGCATATCACAAACACTAATACCATATGTTGACATCAATGATAATCATTAATTACAACCATCAATATCACATTTGAAATAATCTCCCCTTTTGTCATTGATGGCAACATCCATCAACAACAAACACATAACACATAATTTCTCTACATCATCATATCAACATCTCTACGTCTCTCCAACTCTCCAGTTATTTAAAATACATGTCTCCAACTTTCCTACTTTGACATCAAGGATAAAGGTGGGCATAACTCCCCTTATGAAACTCACTCCTACTCCCCCTAAGAGGAAACACCCAAAAATTAGTCCAACTAAGAATATGTAGGAATATCGTTAGACTAATACACATCCAAATGTACATCAGTTCAAACTAGGAAGGGGTAATACCACTAAAATCTGCTAAAGATGCTCAAAAGTATCTTACACAATGCCTTTGTGAAGATATCTACAATCTATTGTTTTGTAGGTACATACTCAAGCTTTACTTCATTATCCAACACCTTTTCCCTCAAGAAGCGATATAGAATTGATATATACTTTGTTCTGGAATGATGTACCAGATTCTTAGAAATATTTATTGTAGTAGTATTATCACACATGATTGAGATGGGTTCATGTAATATTACACCAATATCCTTTAAATTTTGATTCATCCAAAGAATCTGAGTGCAACATGAAGATGCTGCATTATACTCTACTTTAGCTATAGATAAAGATACAGAATCCTGCTTCTTTCTTGACCAAGCAATTCACCAGGAGCCAAAAAAGAATGCTCCACCACTTGTACTTGTTTAGTCATCAACACTTTCAATCCAATTTGCATTTGTATAAGTTGTCAAAGTGAAATCTGAATTTTTGGGATACCATAATCCAAACTCTTTTGTCCCTTTCAAATTTCTAAAAACTCTTTTCACTGCCACGTGATTCTTTTAGTTCTTGTTGAAATCTAGCCTCCAAAATAACTACATACATGATATCTAGTTTGGTAGCTATCAAATATAATTGTCCTCCAATCATTGATCTATACTAACTTTCATCATCTTTAGGTGATTTGTCTTCTTTAGTTAACTTGCATCCGGTGATCATAGGTGTACACACCAATTTGGAATTCTCCAATCCAAACTTCTTCAACAATTCCTTAATGTATTTAGACTAAGAAATGAAAATTATGTTTTCATTCTACTTTACTTGCAAACTAAGAAACGAAATCTAACTCACTGATCATGGACATCTCAAATTCCTTTTGTATTTCATTAGAAAACTTCTTGCACATGTTTTCATTTCCTCCAAATATTATGTCATCAACATATACTACAACAATCAAAATTTTACCTTAGTTAGTTTTGAAATATAGATTGGAGTTAGCCAATCCCTTTTGAAAACCTTGATCAATCAAATATTTATTTATCCTTCATACCAAGCTCTAGGAACTTGTTTCAATCCATACAGGGCTTCTTGAATCTGCAAACAATGTTTGAATCATCTTTCAATTTAAATCCTTTTGGTTAATCAATGTAGACTTCTTCTTTCATTTCTTCATTCAAAAATGTTGACTTCACATCCATCTAATAAACCTTGAAATCTTTAAAAGTTTCAAAAGCCAAAAACATCTGGATTGCGTCCATCTGTGCAATAGGTGCACATGTCTCCTCAAAGTTAATGCTTTCAACATGCTTGTAACCTTTGCAAACCAACCTTTCTTTATTTCTCACAACATTTCCATCCTCATCCAACTTGTTCCAGAATACCCTTTTTGTTTCGATTGTGTTCTTGTCTTCTGGTCTATGAAGTAATATCCATTTTTTATTCTTCTCAATTTGATCTAGCTCTTCTCTCATTGCCTTTATCCAAATCTAATAATTGTAAGCTTCTTCTACTGATTTTGGTTTAGTCTCTATTAGTAAACATAATAGAACCTGTTCTTGAGCTGCTTTACTTCTTGTGATAATTCCTGTGTTTCTACCTCCAACAATCTAATCTACTAAATGGTTCTTCTAGACATATTTAGGGTTTTAGATGTAGATACTGGAGCATCTTGAGTTTCCTTTTCTTTTTCTTCCTCTGTGATTTTCTCTTCCCTTTTTTTGTCAACCGGTTCATTAGACTCATAACCTACCAATTTGTCAGTCTTTAGAAATGTCTTCATCAACCTTCACATTTGCACTTTCAACAATCTTGTTCAGCCTTTTGTTGTAACACTAGTATGCCTTTCTCTTTGTAGAATATCCTAGGAATATGCTTCATCTGCTCTACTATCAAATTTTCTAGGATTAAATCTTCATCTCTCTGGATATAGCACATGCTTCCAAATACCTTGAAATATTTCATTGTTGGAGTTCTACCATGCCATAGATCATATAATGTTTTTCCATGTCTTTTCTGGTATAAAATTATGTTAAGAGTATAGACTGTTTTGTGGATTTCTTCTCTCCAACAGACTTCTGGTAGTTCTTCTCCTTTAATCATTGTTCTAGCTGCCTCTTGTATAGTTTTATTCATCGTTTCCATTACATCATTCTACTCTGGTGTCCTAGGGGTAGACAATTGCCTTCTAATACCATTTTTCTCATAGAAAATGTTAAATTCATTAGAAGTAAATTCTCCTCCTCCGTCAGACCTCAAACACTTAATCTTTCTATCAACTTCATTTTCAACTCTATCCTTGAATATCTTGAATTTTCGTAGTGCTTCTAACTTCTCTCTCAAAAATGCAACTCATGACATTTTAGAATAATCATCAATCAACATGAAATACTTCTCACCTTCTATACTCCTTATTTTTGTCGGACCACATAAATCTATGTACACTAAGTCCAACAATCTAGTGGATGACTACTCCTTTCCTCTATATGTTCATTTTGTCTTCTTTCCAACTTGACATTCTCTGTAAATATTGTTACCTAGTTTGGTCAACTTTGGTAAGTCTATCACAACACTTGATGAACTAATCTTTACTAGATTATCAAAGCTGATTTGACACTTATCTGATGCCAAAGCTAGCTATCATTGTTCTAAGATAACAAACAATGCCATGTAGCTCCTTCTACTAGGTACATGTTTCCATTGATATTTTTCCATGTTGCACTCACAATTCTAGATCCCTTCTAGATCTCACAACCACCATCCGGAATAACAATTTTGCAACCATTCTCACACATTTTCCCAACACTCAAGAGATTATGATGCAAACCCTTTCTTATCACTGTTTTGAGCTTGGGTGATTTTGTTCCATAATTGGCTAAAATCTGCAAGGTTGTGCTTAGCATTTCATGTTGCCTTTGAATTTTTTAGGTCAAAAAAGGTTTAGGGTTTTTGAAATTTAACCCCTACTATGTTCTGAAAGCCCTTGCATTCTATTTTTGTGTTAACATTTTCCACTTAATCAGAAGGGTAGGTCCGTCATGAAAGGGTCCCCCCTTTACGAATTGCCTTAGGCGGGTCTTTATTAAGTCTTTTATTTAGCACCCTTTTTCCTAAGTTTTCATTTCCTTGTCGGGCTCTGTAAAGATCATGTAAGTTCCAGTAGATCCAACAGTGCATGTGGATTCGCAACTGAAAGTAGCCCGAAGTTTACCTTTTGCAAAGCAGCGAAAAGGTGGCGAGCCCAAGTAAGGTGGTCACAAAGGGGCTAACAGATGATAATCTTTCAGAGGATCTAATGGTTTGCATTGATTCATGAAGAAAAGCTGTCAGGATTTTATGCTTCGCGAAATGGCGAAAAGCTGGCGGGCCCCAGAAAGTAAGAAGACCCTATGGTTAAAGACCGATCAACTCAAGGTTGATCAGGTGGTTTGCATGAATTCATGAAGGAAAGATGTGCGAGGTTTAGCTTTCAAGAAGTGGTGAAAAGGTAATGGGCCCGTCTTAAGGGTGACATGGAGAATAAAAAGGGTGCATCTCAGAATAGATCTGACGGTCTATGTTGTTTCCCTAGGCGAAGTAGCCCGCAATATACTCTTCGCGAAGCAACAAAATGAGTTGGCGGTTGCATGGTAGATGATGTGGTGGAACAACTGGATGTCTAGCTAGGGAAAATGATGATCTATTGGTATGACACATGGCTCCAAGTAGATTGTGGATAGCCCTATTTGATTGAGCAGTGATGGTGTTGAAATCCTTGGCCAAAATAAAACACATGGCCATTAAAATGTGGAGTCTGATAGAGTTCTTGCACGAATTGGCAGTTGACACGTCAGAGTTATTTTATAGAAATAAAAAGGGCACGTGGACTCCATGCAAAGGGCTAGCTTTGAAGGTTAAAAGGTGTTAAAGGCCACACATCTCAAAGGTGATCCAATGATGAGCGTTGTTTCGTAGCCTAAAGATGCAAGGTGATTAACCTTTGCGAAACAACGAGAACCACTAGCAGTGACAGTTATGTGTGGTTAGTCATGAGGGACCAGCAGTCATCGTGGGGAGTAAAGATCGAGTGGATGGTGTAAGATCTAACAGCAGGCACTGTTTCACATGGAAGAGATGCGTAAGGTTTATGCTTCACGAAACAACAAAAGGAAGGTAGGGCCCAGTTTTAAGCAGCTTGACCCAAGTAAGGTAAAAGGCGTGCAGGTTTCTCAAGATCCAAAGGATAGCATTTCTTCGCAATGAAAAAGTGCGAGGATTTTAAGCTTCGCAAAGCAATGAAAGGCAAAACACTTAGAGAATGTTGTGATCTATTGGAGCCATTTTTCTAATTTGACTGGGAATTCAATTCTAAGTTGATTGCTGAAGCATGTGGTTTTAAATGTTTCAATTTATTGCTCTATTACCGTATTAAGCTTCACATCAATTGGATGTTGGCATCATTTCGAAGAGTTCTACAAAGGAGTCGGTGCACAGAGCGAGTTTCTTCAAACAACCAGTGAGTTTCTGCATATTGCTTGACTATTACTACTTGAATTGGGATCATTGCATGTTCATTTTCTCAAAGATTAGTCAAAATTTTAATTAATATAACTGTGATTCCGGGATGGCACCAAGAAGAGATTTCACAGGGAAAGTGAATTATCAGGATAGAAACATATGTGATGATTTCTTGGAACAACTAACCATGTCCACAAATATCGCGGTGAAGATTAAAGAATTCGTACCTAAAGCCCCTCGTCTAAGAATTGGAGATGGTTTGTATGACAAAGGCAACTGGTTGAGAGATCCATAGATAGGGATATCAGGTCTAGGTCTTTTCAAGGTAGGATTTGGTCAGAGACATGCCCTTGCCCTAATGAATAGTATATGGGAATTAGACGTAGGAAAGCTCATAGTCCCTGGGGTTTTCGTGGATGTAGATTTGTTAACACAGATTGCAGACAATTATGACCCTGTGGATAAATGTATCAAGAATGTGAATGGAAGAGCCTTAATTAAAATCAATGATGATGAATTTAGGAAGGTGTTTAAGCTCAGTGAGGTATTAAATTACTTAGAGCCTATTAATTTTGAAACATTGGCCCAAGTCTACAATGTGCAAAGAGATCACCTCAGGAGTGGTCCTTTGAAGTAGTTTTTGTCAAAATAGGAGGGCTAACTATTGTAGGCCCTAGTACCATGGAACCCTTCTCTCTGAATTTGTTTACCCTAATGGCTAAAGGGATGTATTGGTCACTCTGTCAAATTTTTGGGGAAGATGCTGAAACCACTATGCCAACCCATTATATGCTAATGATAGCACAAATTCTGAACCCCTCTCTGGCAGTAACATTTGATTATGCACCTTATCTCACTGATGCAATCCATGCAGGTCTGATAGGGATAAAAGGTGGTAAGGTAGACAGACCTTTTGGATGGTACTCCCTTCTCATGCATATGTTTTTATTTAAATGTGTTGATTACTTTACTAGTGAAATGGATCTAGTTAAGGAAAAGGATGGTGAAGAAATGCCTGTACAATTATGGAGCACCATTTTGTCCTAGGATAGAGAGGATGCCAGCTACCTAAAGTTTGATAGATGCTTTGCATCTAAGATTTGGATTCTTTTATGCTCAGAAAACCCTAGGATTCCCAAAGTTCTTTTAGAATTCCTTAGGCCCAAGGAATTTGCTGAAAGTGTCAAGATTGTGCACAATTGGGGTGACATATACTTGTATTCTGTCTCTATAGTTTTCAGAGGTTATGGCTTCAAAGGCACTCCATATTTATTGCCCTATCAAGTCCCATTGAAGGTAGGAATTGCAGAGGTCCTAAGGCAAATTGGGTGTGTGCAAGAGGCAAAGCTAACAAATAGGGGAAAAGGGACCATTTTCCCAACTGTCACCGTGGCTCATCAATTTGTAATCACCAAGGGTGGTTGGAAACACTTTGATGACTTCTTTCAACCATATAGGTTGTCTACTGTAGTATCCAAGTTTGCTAACCTTGAGGATTTTTTCAATGGCATGTTCAAGAAGAGAGCAATATGTAAAGGTAGGCCACACCAATTCCATTTCCCTGAGGATCTGATTAGAAATGAATTCAATTTGGATGAGTAGGAATTGAGGAAAGAAAAGTGGGTGGCATACAAAAAGGCTCTTAATTTTATTCATCAATTTGATAGTAGTTATGACCCTCTGTTTAACTTTAATCCTTTTGAGGAAAAGATTAAATTCCTAATTCTTTATTTTCAAGACCTCATGCAAACTTTGAAAGAAAAGAGGGAAGCTATAATAAGAGATAATCCTGACAAGACTAGGTTGGTGCTAAGTAAGCCTACCTTTGCTAAGGCCATCCCTCCAGGTAATTATGTAATGCATAAGAAGCAAAAATATAGTGTGTTGATGCCATTAATAGGTGAGCCCTCTACTTCAAGAGGGAAGAGAGCAATAGAAGATGTCATTGACATCCAAGACTCCCCTAAGAGGAAAAGGGTGGGGAAAGAAGTGCAAGTAGGTGAACCTTTGTATTCTCCATCCCAATCCCTTATCCATATAGGAGATAAACAAGCAATGGATGAACAATTGTTATATTTAAGAAGTCTCAGGGAGATTGCTTACACATATGAGGAAACACAAGAAGGGATGCTAGAAGAGCCACCTAGTGCCGAGATGAATTTAATTGTAGATGAGTTAAAAGGTAAAGAGTTAGACCATGTTGTCAAGCAAGCTAGTGAGGAGTTCCTAGCTGATAGTAATTTTGTCACAACAGGGGCCTTCATGCAATTTGTTTGGAAGCAAAACATTGAGCAATTCAAGGCAAGGTGTGAAAAGAGAAAGAGTAAGCAGCCTCACAAAGATGCAACTTCAATAGAGGAGGAGGTGAAACAAGAAATGATGGTAGAATTCAAAGTCATTACTCCTGAAAAGGGGAGAGAAATGGTATCAAAGGCCGGTGTTCTAATCCTCCCTGAATGGGATATAGCAGATGCCTTGGTATTTGAGGTAGTCAGGAAAGAAACCAAGCCTATGGAAGGAGTGACATTCAACAAGGATAATGCTGCTTTGGTCATGTGGTCCTTAAATAGGGATGAGAGTAGAAGAAGGAAGGATACCTCAGAATCCAATTTCCTTGGAGGGATGATTGTTAAAAGAGTCTAGGACATAGGAGTGGTGGAAGCTGCTAGCACAGTTCTTGAAACTACAAAATTCAATGTGGTAGTGGCTGAGAAAGAAGCTAAGGAGAGAGTTGATCTCCAAGTGAAACTAGAAACAATTCTAAAGCCTTATAATGAAGCCAAAAAGGAGGTAGCTAATAGGGATAGTATTATTGTTAGACTACAGAGTCAATTGGCAGGACAACACCAAGGAGGTGAATCCTCTACTCTGATGATTGCATCTTCTTCAACAAGACCTCCACCCACTAGCCCTATTATTGAATTTCCCCCTTCTCCGATGACATCTGGTATTCAACCAGCCGAGACCATTCAACATGAATTGGAAAAGTTAAAATAGGCTCAAGCCCTGTTTGCAAACAAATATGAAGAGAAGGTAAAGGCCACAGTTTTGAGTTTTGCTGATACAGTTGGAGCTCCCGTTATGCACACTAACATGAAAACAATTTTGGATATTTTGAGTGAGTTGAATGAAGACAAGGCTACTCTGGAGCCAATTTTGGATAAGTGGATGCCTAGAGAAGTGGATCTAGAACATATGTGTGCATCCTATGATGAGGCAAGATTTGATGCCATTATTAAATCCACATGTGAGTTAGCAAAAGGCATGACCAAGATAACATAAGGAAGGGCTAGTGTAGAGAGAAAAGACAACTTGTACCCGAAGGAATATACTGAGCATAAGTTTGAACTATTTCCTGGGGGTTTTGTTAATCTGAATCAGTTGAAGGACAAACAAGTATGGCTTGATGAGTTAGGAGCTAACTTGTCTTTAAGGGTGAATAAAATTTATAATACATATGACACATCCTGGTTTGTTAAGACAATCAAAGAAATAGAGAAGATAAAGTCACATTATGGCTTTTTGGAATCAGAGGTTAAGAAAGTGAGAAACTCTTGGAAAACGTTAGTTAAGTTGAAAGAAAAAATTGTTAGTTTCTCATGGCCTGCTGATGACGTGTTCCAAGAGTGGACCAAGAAGTATGCGGTGCAAGAAGAGGAAGTCCCAGAATACTTAGAAGATGTTGCAGTGGAGCAACAAATTGAAGAGGTCGCTGGGGTTGAAAGTGACTTATAGCTTCTTTTGGGAAGACATTGCGGTTGTAACAAACTTTTCCTAGGAAAGTCCGAAGCTTGTATGCATCCATATTGTTATAAATGTATACCAGGACTAAAGAATAAGGGGGATCACAAGAATTTGTAAAGAAATTTTGTTGAAATATATCTAGGTTTTTTCTAGCTCTCTCAGAGATTACTTAGAATTATGTAACATTTTCAAGAATGAATATGAATATACATATTGTAGTTTCAGGCCTAAAACTTCTTTGTCTTCTGGTGTGCATTCATTAGTTTGCTGGTTTCATTTGGATAATTTAGGGTTGTTTAAATGAGCATGGATTGCAAGGAAATCTTATAGACATATTTTTGGCTTTTCTCTTTAGGAGACGAATTAAATGTGCATGAAATATTTCTGTCAGTAGATCAACTGTTTGCTACTTTGAATCTAATAAACTATTTTAGTTAAATAGGAAAGGACCCATGTACATGTTAGGCATGTATGGGGTTCATGAAAGCCGAGATGATGAAATGTATGAGAATGTTCAGTTTTGAAAACTTTTGCTTGATTTAGGTGACTTTGTGGCCTAGATAAGGCATTGATACTTGCTATTTAATTCTTTCCATTTTTCTTGAGGATCAATACTGAAAATGAACACAATTTTTTCTTTTAATGTTTCAGTTCCATTGAGGTGATGAAATCCATGGGTTTAAGCATTGGTTTACTGTGGATCTCAATTTAAAAGTGTGAAAGTTTTCACAAAGGGTATACCCACCTGAGCTTTGGATAAGTTCAAAGTGTAGAAGGTTCTGTTGAAAACCTTGTTATATGTTATTTTGGAATTCTATTTTCCTGGTGCCCTCTTCATATGCAAACAGAGTTATCAAATCTTCTTATAGGGGGGAAAGAAGAGAATTAGAATTTGAGACTAACACCCTTCAAATAGTAAACATTGTTAGTATTATGTTTTCTATCAATCTATATAGAACCAATACCCAAAATCTATGCTATCTAATCATCTCCGAACCTAATAGAACCTCCATCATACTTTTCAATTTTTTAAAAATTTCTTTTATCGCCAGTCATATGATTTAAACATCCACTATCAATTAGTCATTCATTTCTATCTCTCCTAGCATGTAAGGTAGTAGCAACGGTCTTAGGAATATCAATCGTAGGTACATCCTTTTCTACCAAAAACAAACAATCACCATCTTCATAGTTTGATTCATCATCTAAAATACTAGCATCATCTTTAACATAGTAGGCTTTCTTATTAAACTTCCCTTTATCTTCTCTAAACTTTTTTCTTGATCCTTTTTTCCGACATCTAGTAGCTATATGATCAATCTTCCTACATCTAAAGCATTTAAGAGGTAACATACCTTTATATTTACCGATGCCTTTATTCAATTTCATTACAAAGTTTGCTTCCATCTCATCTGAACTTTCATCTTACAAATCTTCCTCAAAGTCTTTAAAAGTAGATTCAGATTTAGCTTTGTCTTTTGCAAACTTCCTTATCTCAAATGCAGACAAGGTGTCATATAGTTGTTCCCTAGTAAAATTCTTCGGAGCATATGTTTCTTCAATAGTAGAGATCTTATCACTACATGTTTTTGGTAGAGACATCAAAATCTTCTCAATTATGTTTTCATCTGTTAAGGTGTCGCCAAGTTCTCCGATTTCATTTATTGCACTGTCAACCTTCTAAAAATAGCTTCTTATATGTTCTCCTTCTTCCATTCTCAAGTTATCATATATGTGCTTTGATATTAGCGTCTTTGATAATTTGACTCTCTCATTTCCTTCATAGATATCTCTCAACTTTTCTCAAACCTCATAAGCAATATTCAATGAAATAACATTTGTTAATTTAGTCTTTAGTAAAGCACTAAAGATAGCATACCATGGCTTTTCAATCTCTTCATATGCTTGAATCTCATCAGGAGTGGTAAGACTATTTGCCAGTTGTACAAACTTATTTTCCACAACTTTTCAAGTGTTGTAGCCCTAAGAGATTGGGTAACCTCTCATCTTCACTTTCAGGAACCTATAGTCAGAACCTTCAAAGACAAGAATGGTTAATTTATGTGTCATTGGATCAGTATCTACCTCAAGCGGTTAAGCTCTTGTTCAAGGAACCAAAGCTCTAATACCAACTGTTATATATTCGGGCAACTAAGAGGGGGGGTGAATCAGTTGACAACTTAAATTTTTTCTTCAATACATTCACACATCTATAATAACCAACAAAAATAATTAAAGAAAATATAACATGAAAGCACATACACAAAATAAATCACACAATGAACACCAAATATAATGTGAAAAAACCAAGAAGGGAAAAACCATGGAGAATGTTAGTTCTCAATATATAGCACCAATTAAGGTGACAACAATTAAGGCATTTTTTACAAAAGGTGGTTCATTGCTAAAATTCTTTCTACAGGAGGGCTCACTACCTAGAAAAAGGCTCACTACCAAAGTAAGAAGAAAGAAAAAGAGAATCCACCATTATAACACAATTTGCAATATCAAAACTATTTTTGGTGCTTCAACAACAATACACTAAATCATGAATTGTCCATTATTCTTTTTCCATCACACACATCTTCCATATCTCATGTATAATTACATCATCCACATATTTATACTGTCTCTGGGAAACATAATCTTCTAGGTCAACACTAAACATGCCAATGGTGGGAAGGAATGAGAAGTAAACCATACCACAACATACATCAATAGTCAGATGAATACATTACATCTATCACATATTCTAAACCCAAATCACAAATCACACGCTACACAAATGTCATTACTCATCCTCAAATTTTGGACCTACTCCAGACCCAAAATAGAACTACACAACACATCAAAAATAAGAATGCGACCACTCATGAATACAATAGATCAAGACCATATCTGTAAAACAAAGAAATCTGGATCACAATCATCACAAACAATCAACACTGAATATCAACTATAGCACAACTTCTAGAGCACCAAAAATTCTGGGAACACATCTTCCGAATCACTAACACCAATACCATATGTTCACATCAATGACAATCATTAATGACAACCATTAATATCACATTTGAAACACTATGTATATGCTATGTATGCATAATCTAGTCACAATGTGTTCTTGCGATATGGGTATGAACTATTTGCCTTGTGTATAGGTGACATGCTTGAGCTATCCCTATGTGTACATGTGAGGTGTATAAGGTATAATCACCTATAAGCATGTGATATGAGTGAGATTTAGCCATGTTGTGCATCAATCATATATGTTTGAGCCAATCAATATTTGAACATATGGCATTGGAATGATACGATCTCTATAATATGTTTTTTTGTGTGTTTGTACATTAATGTTGGCATAGCACCACCACTTATTTGGAATTTGTTTGATATCATTCTTATTGTAATGGGATTAAAATCTTATTGAATATTTGTGTTTTAAAAGTGATATTAGAGATCTCATACAAAAGAGAGGACAATTTCTCTCAATCTTTGGAATGTGGATTATGGATCCTCTAATTCCATATAGGGGTATGTGGGAAGATTCATCATGAATGAACCCTCATTGATTGAAAGATTCATCTAAAAAAGTAATTGACATAGGAAGCTTCCCACTTCTTCTATAAGCATGTCAGTGATGGCATAAAATTGTTGTAAGCATGTCAATGATGACATAAAATTGTTGTCGTTACTACTGTTGCAGAAGTTACGAAGTCAACACTTCTAAATTGGATGGAAGATGCTTGGTTGATCAAGTTGGTAATTTTGTCAATTAAACTTTTATAAAACTAGTACTAACCAAGGACAGTTGTTCAAAGATTTAAGAAGAGTCATTTCTCAAATTTACATTATTATTATCCTTTAAGATGCACATGCATCAAATTCTCTTTGTAACCAAATTTGTATCTCATCTATGATGTACAAACAACTTCATCATCCAATATACATAAGACTACAGATAATTTTAAATGCAATCTTTACATAGTTAACATAAATAATTCTCGATTATTAATTCTTACATAATAATACTAAATATTCAGCTATACCAAAAAAATAAATTCAATAAATAGTACACCTTGAAAAAATATTAAAATATTAAAACTCAATTTTATTGAGTTGAAGCTACTATATTATTTTCTACTTACCTAATATTTCGAATTTTTTAAAATTCTTTTACCATTTTATATGACTTTTGTTAATGGCTATCAGCATACATTTATCAGGTTAATTTAGAATTTAAAACGTGGATAATGATTTTTCTTGCCTCTCATTCTGTGAGTATATTTATTCTTACAAGATAAAATGCCTAATGTAAAGTGCACAAAATGCTTAGCAAATAGCCCTTGAATCCAATAGTTATCCATAAATTTGCAACAAAAATTCTAAGAGAGAGACATTTTCTTAAATTTAAATATTTTATTCTACTAAACATATGTTGGAGATATACTCCAATAAATAATCAAGTCCAAGAATCCTCTAAGAGAAGCAAATTCAATAAAATAAAATGAATATGACTGCAGTACAGTCCCAAAGCAAAACTATATATATCTTTATACACCCATTGACTGTCCCTAAAAACAGCAACAGCATTCTTCCAACGCACAGCAGCAGCAAAGGCCAGCACAACTGCATAAAAAGAAAAAGAGAAAACAATTATTCACATTTGCAATAAAATTGGTGCAAGATCTTCCTTCCTTCAGTCATTTTTCTATTGATCTACTTCTTTCAATTCACTTTTTAACATTTTTCAAAAGTGTTTTTCATTATATTTAATAATCTTTTATATAATTTTTTAAAATATAGATTTAAATAGTAGATATTTTTCACAGTAAGTCAAATTATGATATTGTTATCAGGATTCAACTGTGTAGTTTTTCAGTCAAACTCAGACCCATGTTTCATAAATAGTGGCTCACAAGAACCTAAAGTTAAGCACTCTTGAGTTGGATTAATACTAAGATGGGTGACCTCATATGACTCATGAAACATGTGTCAATGAGTTTGACTCAAAAACTACACAATCGAATCCTGATACTAATATCACAATGTAAGCCTAATTTAAATTTGTCTAACTTTATATAATATAAAATATAAAAAATCCATAAAATCATTCATACCCATAACAGATCTATTGAAAAAACAAAAAATATCATAAATCAATAAATAAAAATACAAAAATAATTCAAATAAAAATACCAAAGCAAATACTGTTATTCCCACTAGTAGTTTTTTCTACAAGAATAGCAGCAAACTCCAACAAATAAAAGCCCCAACATCCCAAGCATAGTCAAGAGAATTCATAGTCTTAAACTGACTTAGACATTGAATATAATCTAAATTAACTATTATTTGATTATTTCATATATATTGTGCATAACTTTGGTAATAGTTGTGTGAGATTATTTTCTCCATTTTTCAGAACAAACTATATCATCCATCATCAGGAATAAGAGAGCAAGACAAGAGAACAAAATAGTTACATTATGAGCAAATCAGGCTAGTTAGAATAGTTAGTTTGTGTAGAGATTTGTTTCATCAACATTTCATATCACTCTGGATTAGATTATGTTGATGAAAAAAATCTTTACACAATCTAATCCAGAAACAATTGCATTAAAAAATTTTGTTCTCATAAACAAATTTTCCAAAAACACAAAACCCCAACAAACAAAAACTCGAACATCCCAAGCATAGTCAAGAGAATTCATAGTTTTAAATTGACCCAAACATTGAATATAATCCAAAAAAACTATTAATTGATTACTCCATATATATTGTGCATAGCTTTGGTAATAGCCATGTAAATTTATTTCCTTCTTATTTAGAATCAACCTACATGATTCATCACCACAAAGAAGAGAGGACAAGAGGATAGAATATTTAATAGCGGTGTGAGTATATTTCTTCCATGTTTTGGAATAAACTACATGATCCATTATCAAAAGAAGAGAGTAAGACAAGAAAACAAAATAGTTAGATTATTAGCAAATCAGACTAGATAAAAAGTAGAGGGCCAAGATAACAAGAGAAAGAAAGAGAAATTGTAACTAAAAATAAAAAATAGTTACTAAAAAATACTAAATAAAATAATACTCTAATAAACTAAAATAAATAAAAAATTACTCTATATATATAATCTATAAGAAAACAAATTAATTGATACGAACATAAAGAAAGATACTGAAAGAAACTAAAAGATATAAACAAATTAAAAAAAAAAAACTATGTAAATGTTGTAAAGTATATAAAATAATATAAATACTCCATATATATATATATGGATGTGGATGGATGAATATTGAGAACTGACCATCCCTTCCAAAAGCCATCTTCTTCTCTAGATTTTGTCTCAGGTGGGGGTCCTCCTTGAGGAGCGTAACCCTCCTGAGGATACCCAGCTGGAGGACCATCCTGTGGGGGTGGAGGGTAAGTCTGTGGATACCCAGCTGGAGGATACCCTGTTACATAAAGAAAAACACAGTCATAAAATTATCAAGGAGAGAACAAAATTAGCAATGGTTCATATTTCTGTAAAATAAATTCGTGGATTATATGAAACCTTTTGTAAAAATCAAAATAAGATAAATTTTGTTAATAAATTTTCAGTTAACATAAATTTTTCAGAGTATATGTAGATTAGTTAAGATTACTTTTTAATTCAATTCTATTTGTTTTAATCAAATAATAAATGAAAAGTTTAAAAAAGAATCCAAATGACAATTGAATAGATTGTATATAAGAAACCCCAGAAAATTCTGAGAAGAGGATAGCCTGTTCTTATAAAACACAGAGTTATAAAATTATTAAGACTCCAACAAAATTAATGTTGAATTTTTTTATAAAACTTAAAATTGAATAGATCTTATTAATAATCATTAATCTACATGAACTTTTCATGATTATAAGCTTGTTTCTGAATTCAAAGTGTATTTTTTTTTGTCAATCAAACCAAAAAAATCTCATTTGAATGTTTGAAAAAGAATCCAATTACAATTGAATAGATTGTACTTGAGAAACCCAGAAAATCTGAGAATGAGAAATACCATGTAGAGGAGGAGCTTCAACAGGGGCTTGTTGCTGATTGTTATAACTCATTCTGTTTGAACTGAAGAAACAAGGAACAGGAAACAAAGCCTGCAAATAATAATAAGCTTCCTATCTGATGAAATGAAATGAATGATTGCTATGGAAAGGCTTCCTTGTGCTGCTTATTTAACAAGTATTTTTCACCGTAAACAACACTCAGGTCAACCCTTCACGTGCCCAACTGTTATTCAAGAATTGGGAAGTTAACTGGACAGTATATTATAGGTGAGGTTGTACATGTAATTACGTGATATTATTTGAGAAGGATGATTTCAACTATTCACGTTTTTAAGATCATTGAAATGTTTTGATAGTTGGATTATATTTTGTTTTGTATGCTGGTTTTTTTACTGTTCTAAAATTGTCTTTTTGTATTTATTATACAAACTAGAAATTAGAGTACAATTAGTTGGATTCTATTTTGTTTTGTATAATAGTTTCTCACTGTTTTGAAATTATCTTTTTTATTTATTATATAAATTAAAAATTAGAACATAATTGTATTTTAATAGTATGTAAGCTTCTGGATTAAACTGTGTGCATAATTTCTTTTTTAAAATTTTATTGGAATCATTCGTAATATTTTTTTCATATTTCTGAAATGTACAACCAAAAAGAAATTATGTACACAGTTTAATCCAGAAACTTACAAACTGCATATTTATAAGAAATTTAAAATTTTTAATCTATTTAAAAAATTGAAAAAAAACTAACTTGTCAAGTGATATTTCAATGATAACCTTTTCTTCTCCTCCGATCCACCTGAAACTGAAGATCCTGTACACCAGCATCATCAATCATATTAAAAAGTTTACCAAAAAAACACTTCAATTCATAAAGAACTACCCAATTCATAAAGAACTAACCAAACACTTACGGACAAAAAAACTGGCATAATGTCAGAATCCACATTTACCAGTACTATTCACAGCTATATTTCATTAATGAATTTTGGAAGGAATCTGCACCCTTTCTTGGCTCAGAGTTGTTCCATGTTATTGTCATGCCAACTTTCAGTTGAAGGTTAGGAGATAAGGAGCGAAGACTACAAGTGTGAAGCGTCCGCTTATAACTTAATCACCTAAGCCAATTTTTAGGTCAAATAGAAGAACTGCATTATTAATTGAGTTAAATTTTTTTTTTTCCAATAATTTATTCATATTTCATTAACATTTCTTGATATATAAAGAAAGCAATTTTTTTTTTCAATAAAAGTGGATTATTCTACTAAACTTTTTTATTAATATTTTTTATTTTTTACACAGGATTCAAAGAGCATACTAGAGGAAAGAACCCTGGGAAGAAAACCTCCGGTCACAGCTTATAAAATAAACCTATATTATCTAATGGATCAATTTATACACCCCGTCCACCACATACAAAATGCGGTCACAACACATATAATATCAGTTTTGCATAGAGCCCATATGACAATTTGCCAAAAAAACCCATCGGATAATTTTCAAATGTAGACTCTATAACTGCTATCAATGGAAGAAGACAAAATTTTCCAAAGCCTTGTGCCAAATCCCATGAGCCAAAAACCTTCCTGTCAAAAAAGAAAGTATCAAAAAACCTTTGGAAAAACACTATTATATCAAATACCATGACCTCGAACTCTTCTCTAGACAACGAACATGAATACTTGAAATGAAAGGGGAAAGCGTGAATAATTATCATCATAAAATTTTACATCGACGTTACTCAAGAAAATCATATGACTATTGCTGCAAACCTTCCCATACCTTAGAAGGAATTTCCTCAAAACCCACTTCTCGCTAATCAGCATTACTATCAATGGCTAAATTTGCCAAATAATCTGCAATCTTATTAACTTCTCTATAACAAGGGGATACCAAGAAATATTCAAACAATTCTAATTTTTGTAAAATGGGATCAAGTATATACTGCAAATTCCAACAATTCGATTTCTTTTTCATAACACATTGAATAATCATCATATAATCACCTTCAATTATTAAGTCCTTAATTCCCAAAGAGATTGCCATATCCAATCCAAAAGACAAAGCATGAAATTTCGCATAATTGTTAGTTTTAAAACAAATAGCATGACACTTAGCTCGAATAAAATTTGCATTGTGATCATAAATTACCATTCCTACCCCAGCTCGCCCAGGGTTACCACGAGAGGCCCCATCAAAATTTAGTTTAAGGTGCCCCTGCGGAGGAGGTTTCCATCTAGCTGAGCATCTCTTACCTATTGCATCATTCTTTTTTAAAATTGAACCATGAGAGGGTAAAAATGACAGTAGCTTCCAAACTCTAGTAACTCTACTATTCCAGTGCGAAAAAGAAGTAAGATTTTCCAAATTCAAGTATAAATAAATGACAAAGCAACCTCAGAGATTGAAGACTCATTTTTTAATAGAACCTCAGACACAGGAGACCTTATTTTTTTAAATATCCTATTGTCTCTCTCTAGCCAAACATTCCAAATTACAATAGATGGAGATATGATCCAAAGGCATGCATAAAAAGATGATGCAAACATAAAGGGCCAAGATCTAAAATGGGAAATGAGATCCTTACCAATAACAAAGGATATATTTAACTTCTCAAACAACCACTGCCAACATTCATAAGCATAATCACAATGTAGGAACAGGTGTGAAGAAGATTCCAAATTTTTGTTACAAAGGACACAAGGGAAAACAATAGTAATACCAAGCCTGTCTAGTCTCATAACTGTAAGGACTCTATCTTGAACTGCCAACCAAGCAAAGGCTCCAGCTTTGGGAAGACAAGCCAAATGCCAAAACAACCTATAAGGCCAAGAAGATAAATCTTTAGTAACCATAAGAGAGTTGTAACCATCTTTAACAATGTACTTACCAGAACTATTCTTTGTCCAAAAAAGTTCATCCTCAGAATCAGAAAGAAGTACAATTCTATCTCCCAAAATATTTTCAAAATCTAATTTCATGCTTTGATCAACATCTAAGAAATCAATCGACTTCCATCTAGCTAGCTTAAGGAGTCCACTAGTCACAATTTCAAAATAATCTACTACAAAAACACCCTAAAGGGAGCAAAGAACAGTGATCAGAGGAGACCAATCCCTAATATTCACCAAAGGTGTGTGTCCATTCCATACTTCATCCCAGAATCTGACCTTTCACCATTATGAACAATCCATGAGAGATGAGGCAAAATAACTGCTCTACATTTACAAAGGAAATTTCAAATAGCAGAACCCGAAGGCAAATTTGAGACTTTAAAAATGTACTCTCTCGGTCCATTATTTAAATATTTGGCAAACATAATATGTGCCCATAAGGAGCTAGGCTTGTCATATAATTTTCAAACCAACTTAGCACCTAAGGCTAAATTTTGATTCTCTAGACTCTGAATTCCTTTTCCCCCAAGTTACTTAGGCAAACATACGTTATCCCATGCAACTAAAGGGAGTTTCTTCTTGCCATCTTTATTATTGTTCCAAAGAAAATCTCTAAGAGTATCATGTAAACTACCAATGGCTGCTTTTGGAGACTTCAAAACTGACATGAGATATATGGGAACAGCATTCAAAACAGACTTGATGAGAACAATTTTACCTGCCAAAGTTAACCATCTATGACTCCATGAGAGAATTATTTTAGAAATGACCAAGATAATCTTATCCCAAAAACCAATCTTATCCTATTTAACAAAGAAAGGAATCCCAAGGTAAGTACATGGAAGATTTCCAGTCTCAAATCCCCAAAAGGATTGCAACCTTTGCTGAACCAGTTGTGATGTATTAAGGAAAAATGTTTGATTTATCACCATTCACTTTCTGACTAGAAAATGATGCATAGTTTTGTATTATTCCTTTAATCACTTTTGCCTCAACTAACGAAGCATGTCCAAATAATAGAGTATCATCTGCAAAGAGACAATGAGAAATACTTTGGGGAATATTCTGAATCCCTATACCTTTCCAAAGCCCCCCCACTTTAGCAGCCCTAATAGCCCAACTAAAGGTTTCAGCTAGGAGAATAAACAAAAAGGGAGAAAGGGGATCTCCTTGTCTCAAACCCCTAGAGGAAGTGAAAAAACCACAAGGAGAACCATTAATTAAAACTGAGAATCTTGCAGAAGAAATACATGCACGAATCCATTTGACCGAGGCCTTGGAAAAACCTAACTTCTCAATAACAACACATAAAGCCCCCCACTCTACTCTATCATAAGCCTTTATCATGTCTAGTTTAAGTATCATGGCCGAGGTTCTTTGGGTGGAAATAGAATGCAGCACCTCATGTGCTACAATTGCACCCTCTGTCATCTCCCTTCCGGGAACAAAACCACCTTGCTCCAATGAAATGATCCTAGGTAGAATTTTTGCCAACCTAAGGGAAATTGCCTTCGTAAATATCTTATACAAAGTGTTACATAAAGCAATGGGGCGGAAGTCAACAAAAGTCTTAGTATCCTCTTTTTTAGGAATAATTGCAATCATTGTAGTATTAAGTTCTTTTAAAATGGACCTATTTCTCCTAGATTCCTCGAGAGCCAATAAAACATCATTTCCCACAAAATCCCAACATTTCTGAAAAAATAAAGGAGTAAAACCATTTGGTCCCGGGGCTTTATCCGGATTCATGGCAAAGACAACACTCTTAACTTCTTTTAAGGAAAAGGGAGACATCAACATCTTATTGTCTTCCAAAGGTACTAAAGGAGGAATATTAGATATAATATCATTGCTAAGATTTCCATTTTCCGAAGATAATAATGACTTAAAAAACCTAACTGCCTCTGAAGCAATGTCCTCTGGCTCTGTCAATAAATTCCCATTCTGACACTGAATACAAGATATCCTATTCTTACATCTTTTAATCTTAGTTGAAGAATGAAAATTTTTTGTGTTCTTGTCACCATCTGAAAGCTATAACTCTCTAGATTTTTGTCTCCAATAGATTTCCTCTCTAGCTAACACCTCCTCAAGCTGTAATTTTAGTGACTTTAATTCATCAAAAACTTGTGGCACCATACAATGTTGAAGCACATGAGTATTAAAACACTCAATCGTATCTTGAATCCTTTGTTTCTCCTAAAAAATGTTCTTAAAATGCGAGATATTCCATTCCCTAATATTCAAATTCAAATAACTTAACTTCTTAGCAATCTGAAACATACGGGACCCAAAACAAAAAGGAGCAGAATTCCACCATTTAATAAGCAAAGGCAAAAAAGAAGAATCCCTAGACCACATGGGCTCAAATTTAAATGGAGACTTAAAAGAAGCCCTATCCTCAATAACTGAAAGGGAAATTGGAAAATGATCAGAACCTGAGACCGGTAGAATAGAGGAAAATAATTCAAAATCTGAATCAATCCAATTCTCAGATAACAAAAATCGATCTAATCTCTCAGCAATCTGAGAAAAATCCCTTCTCATGTTTGTCCTTGTGAAAACCCCATTCTGAGACTTACAATAAAAAAGGCTCATATCAGAAATGAAATCCCCAAAGTCATCCATAATCCTTTTATTAGGGAAAACACCTCCTCTTTTCTCATCTAAATCAGTGATAGCATTAAAATGACCCCCGAAGATAATAAATGAACCATGTTTTAAGGGAGAAGAAATCCTCTTTAATCACCCCATAACTTACTCTTCCCTTGAATTCTTGACGGAGCATAAATGTTAAAAAGCTAGAATTTAACCTTCGAAATCTTGCTTATAACTAAAGCCAACATCCAATTTGTAGCAGATGCCACTAACTGTACCTCAATATTATAATTATTCCAAAGCAGTGCCAAACCTCCTGAAGCACCACAAGCCGGAGAAGAAAGAAAATTCCACCTTCTCCAAGATGAAAAAACCAAATCAGCAGACTCCTTTGACAACTTTGTTTCTTGCAACATAAAAATATCACACTTAATTAAGTCCATTTAGGACTTAATTAAGTGTCTCTTGTTAGGGGCATTTAAGCCCCTAACATTCCAAGAAATAATTCTCATTGTCCTTGAGGGGAGGCCGAAGCTCCCCTCTTCCCAATAATTAGAGAATTTTTGCTTTCCCCAAAGCAACCTTGCAAATTATGTTTCACAGCCCCTAATCTTATCATAGGTGGACTAGTCACGAATCTTTTACTCCTCTTTCTTTTTACACTTACATGAGTTAGGCATGTTTTCTTAGGCCTACCAAGAGAGATCAAATGCATCCCTTGCCCACTAGCAGGAGAAAGGGACAAAGTCTTTTGAATTCCAGCATCAATCTCCATTTGAGTCTTAAGATTATTTGGAGGCCTACCTCTCCTAGGAGAAACCAACGATGGTGAAAAAATTGGAGTTGTTTGGACAATTGGTAAACTCTTGCATGACTTTGGAGAAGCCAGGATAAATGGAATATCTTCAAAACCCAACTCTGTTGTAGCCAAAACCGCAAAAGGATTAGCAGATGCAGAAATTGGAAGGGTCGAGTTTATACCCCCCAAATCATTCTCAATTCAACAAATAACTCTATCAGTAATACCCTCATCCATTTGATGTGCATGATTGTTAAAAATATCATGTACTTGCTGAACCAGATTCTCATCTGGCATATTAACAGGGACAACCTCTAACGGATTACTATTCCCTAAAGAAGATTCATTAGTCATATTAATTTCAACATTCAAAGCGGAACTATTAGACACCAGATTCTTAATTTCCTAAACTAAAGAAGCATCATTAGGAAAACCTATGGCAGGTACCTGTTTAATAGTCTCCATATCAACCACTGCATTTTTATCTAAATTCACATTCTTTGAAGATTCCAAAACCTCCTTTTGAGTGCATGAAGACAAATTGTCATCCTTACCCTTTGTGTGATTATTTGGCATCTTAGGGAAATCTATCATCAATGGGTGATCTACTCCATTCATTGGGGGAGTACCATCCACTATACCCCCATTATTAGAAAATGTTTTCAGTAAAGATGAAAGTGAGACTGAACCCGAAGTGTGATCATTTCGTTTCCCAGAACTACAACACAATGGATTATTTTCAAGATTAATGTCACCTATTTCTACCAATTTATGCGAAGAGACATTTCCACATCCTTCAATCGAAGGTCTCGCCGACAAACTATCTTTATTAAGGGATTTAGGGATAGAGTCAATAACCTGCTAGTTTTTCTTAAAATCCATAAGTAAAAGAGCATCCAAAAGTAAAGGAGACTTAAGAAGCTCCGTATCTAATTTCTCAATTGACTGGTGCCAAATACCATCATGAGACTTGATATTACAAGTATGGGGGAAAACATTGTTAGGGTTAATAAGAACACAAATTTTTACCAGAACCTCCCCCTCCACAAAGTCCATTTTAGATGTTAAAAAAGTTCCAATAGTATTTCCAATTTTCTCAAGAACATCTGGATACATAAATTCAAAAGGAATTTTAGGTAAACCAAACCAAAAAGGAATAAGTTTCAAACTAGACCAAGAAGGAACAAAAAAAGGTTTCCAAGCCGTAATTGAAATTAAATGTTTTCCAAACCAATGATGTGAAGTTCTTAATACCTCATCTCTGAAAGGAGGAGAATCAAAGACAATAATAAAAGCATTCGCAGACAATAATTGAAAATAATGCATATCCCCCCATCTTTTCTGCAATTTATGATAAATCTTTAACAAACTAATTTGATTACCCCAAATTTCCTGAGAAATAGCATTCGTATGCAAACAATTCGCTTTCTTATTGACATAAGAACCTAAAAGATCAATACAAGGGATAGGAGCCCAAACCTGTGATGAAGAAACCTCAGGCAGAATAGGATTAGATGGAATCTTACTTACCTTTTCTAGACTAGCTTCCTTGAGGTTCACATTTACCTTATTTCCCACCTGCTGTGAAGAAACAGAAACCCTAGACGCAGTCTCCTTATTTGCCAAGCCAACAACCCTAGCAAACGTTCGCTAATTGCCTTGATCCAAAGACCATTTCCTCAAAAATCCCTTGAATTGCTTCTCAGAATTCCCATGATTTGTACCATTATTAAAACGCCCTTGAGTGAAACTCCTTCCATTATTATTCTGCCTCCATGCCACACTGTGTCTGTTCCCAAAGAAGCCTTGAAAATATTTTGAAGTTGGCTGAAAAACCTTGCTATTTTCACTCTGGTTTACCTATATCGCCATGTCCTTCCATCTACCTTTCATGTAGACCCGCTGCGGAACATGAGGCAGGTCTTCCCAGCCCACATCCACCCATGAACCCAAATGTCCTCTATCAGCCATGTCTGATCAGTGTATTATCCAACCACTGTATTATGCTGATTTGATGTTACCCCAACTATAGCGATGATAATGCAAGCAAACTTTTACTAACAATGAACCTCAAGATGATTGGCAGGTGTCATCCTTTGCTATTGTCGCAAACAAGTGTGAGTATGACAAGGTTATCTGCTACTAACAATTTGAAAACCTTCTCCCAAATGCCAATCTCCAAACCAAATGACAGCGTCTTCACTAATCAGTTATAGATCAATCATCGGATAGGCAAGGCTATTTGCAAATGTTGTGGAGGCCCTGTGTGACTGATTTGAACAATACTGCCCCTGGTATGTAGTTATCTAGTTTGAGGTGGCCCATTGATCAAAATGCTACATTTTTTGACTGATACTAGTCAACCCAGTCTGATCATTACCCCTGGTATGAATGACGTTGTGTTGTAATCGGTTCCCTACTACAGAGGTTACTATTGTTCAGATCTGGGACTGATATGATGTTCTGAAACAAATTTTGATGTAACCCTGATTGATGATTGGATTCACCTCAGAACTCCTTCAGTTTGATCCTAAAGGGATCTTCTCTCCTCATACTCCAAATCGCCAATGTTGGTTGCCAATTTTGGTGCAAGTGTGGAGTCTAGGTGCCCTAACCGTGAGACTCGCAGTCTGATATGGTCTCCGAACTGTGGGATGGCAAGCGATATTTGCCTCAAGGTTCCATGCATAGAGAATATATCCTTCTATTTTTCTCACTGCAGTGTTCTCCAACAAGTTCTTCACAGTTCTCAGATACAGATTGACCTAGATTGCAAGAAGCGTTAAGAATAGAATGATCATCAAGAGCAGTTGTAGGAGGCATTGCGTCATCGACACTGGAGCGCTTGGCCTCTAGGGCATTAGCATTTTCATTGTTTCTATTGTTGATAAGGCTTGCCACAATCTCCTACACCCTTTCTTTGCGATCTATTTTCTATTTGTGGCTATTTTCCTTTTGATGGATCCGACAAAACTCTTGGGTTCCCACAAAAATCTCCTGTCTAGCTACAGCCAACTTGAAAACCCTCACTTTCTTCTGAAACCAACGTTTTGATGTTCAAGCTTGTGTTTGAAGTGAAATTACATATTTCTTTATTACTTATCACTTCTATTATTTTATTTCACTCACACTCTCACGTCTCACATCATATTTTCCACATTCTACACATACCCACAATTCTCATTTCTCAATTCTGAAAGATTCTTCCATATACCACATATTCCTCCTCTTTTTTAACACACTACCATGTAACATACATATATCATCTCTAAAGAAAGTATTTATTAATCTTTATTATTATAAATATTATATAACTGATCAATAATCTAGTAATATTAATTAAATTGGAAATATTTTTATTTTTATTTCTTAATTAAATATATTAAATTTATATAATATATATATAGATATATACATACATATATATATATACATATACATATATGTATATATATATATACATATATATATATATATATATATATATATATATATATATATATGTATATGTATATGTATATATATATATATATCTATATGTATATGTGTATATATATATATATATATATATATATATATATATATTTACATTCTTATTTTGTTCATAAAAATATTTATTATGGTTATAATACATGAAAATAATATTATATCAATCACTCTGCAAGGCAATTTGCATTTCTTTTGGGATAGGGATAGCAGTGAAATACACTTCAGGATATACGAAAGTGAATATGAAAGTAGCAGGAAAGGATGTGATAAAGCTTTAGTGAATAATAGAAGGTGTCTGAGGTTTAGAGAAGAGAACCGCGCATTTGCATTAAACAACGATTGCCGAGTTGGATTTTCCAGCAAAGTTTACTTCTTGGTCTAGTTCAAAACTTATTCCTTTCTGGTTTGGTTTACCTAAAATTCCTTTTGAATTTATGGATCTAGATGTTCTTGAGAAAATTGGAAATACTAATGGAACTTTTTTAACATCTAAAATGCACTTTGTGGAGGGGGAGGTTCTGGTAAAAATTTGTGTTCTTATTAACCCTAACAATGTTTGCCCCCATACTTGTAATATCAAGTCTCATGATGGTATTTGGCACCAGTCAATTGAGAAATTAGATACGGAGCTTCTTAAGTCTCCTTTACTTTTGGATGCTGCATTACTTATGGATTTTAAGAAAAACCAGCAGGTTGTTGGCTCTATCTCTAAATCCCTTAATAAAGATAGTTTGTCGGCAGGACCTTCGATTGAAGGATGTGGAAATGTCTCTTCGCATAAATTGGTAGAAATAGGTCACATTAATCTTGAAAATAATCCATTGTGTCGTAGTTGGGAAACCAAATGATCACACTTCGGGTTCGGTCTCACTTTCATCTTTACCGAAGACATTTTTTAATAATGGGGGTATAGTGGATGGTAATCCCCCGATGAATGGAGTAGATCATCCATTGATGATAGATTGCCCTAAGATGCCAAATAATCACACAAAGTGTAAGGATGACAATTTGTCTTCATGCACTCAAAAGGAGGTTTTGGATTCTTTAAAGAATGTGAATTTAGATAAAAATGCAGTGGTTGATATGGAAACTATTAAACAGGTACCTACCATAGGTTTTCCTAATGATGCTTCTTTAGTTCAGGAAATTAAGAATTTGGTGTCTAATAATTCCCCTCTGAATGTTGAAATTAATATGGCTAATGAATCTTCCTTAGGGAATAGTAATCCGTCAGAGGTTGTCCTTGTTATTATGCCAGATGAGAATTTGGTTCAAAAAGTAAATGATAATTTTAACAATCATGCACATCAAATGGATGAGGGTATTACTGATAGAGTTGTTTGTTCAATTGAGAATCATTTGGGGGGTATAAACTTGACCCTTCCAATTTTTGCATCTGCTAACCCTTTTGCAGTTTTGGCTACAACAGAGTTCAGTTTTGAAGATAATCCAATTATCATGGCTTCTCCAAAGTCATGCAAGAGTTTACCAATTGTCCAAACAACTCCGGTTTTTTCACCATCAGTGGTTTCTCCTAGGAGAGGTAAGCCTCCAAATAATCTTAAGACTCAAATGGAAATTGATGGTGGAATTCAAAAGACTTTGTCCCTTTCTCCTGCTAGTGGGCAAGGGAGGCATTCGATCTCTCTTGGTAGGCCTAAGAAAACATGCCTAACTCATGTAAGTGTAATAAGAAAGAGGAGTAAAAGATTTGTGAGTAGTTCTTCTGTGACAAGATCAGGGGCTATGAAGCATAATTTGCAAGGTTGCTTTGGGGAAAGGCAAAATTATCCGATTAATGGGAAGAGGGGAGCTTCGGCCTCCCCTCAAGGACAATGAGAATTATTTCTTGGAATGTTAGGGGCTTAAATGCCCCTAACAAGAGATGCTTAATTAAGTCCCAGATGGACTTAATTAAGTGTGATATTTTTATGTTGCAAGAAACAAAATTGTCAAAGGAGTCTGCTGATTTGGTTTTTTCATCTTGGAGAAGGTGGAATTTTCTTTCTTCTCCAGCTTGTGGTGCTTCAAGAGGTTTGGAACTGCTTTGGAATAATTATAATATTGGTACAGTTAGTGGCATCTGCTACAAATTGGATTTTGGCTTTAGTTATAAGCAAGATTTTGAAGGTTAAATATTGGCTTTTTAACATTTATGCTCTGTCAAGAATTCAAGGGAAGAGTAAGTTATGGGGTGAATTAAAGAGGATTTATTCTCCCTTAAAACATGGTTCCTTTATTATCTTCGGGGGTGATTTTAATGCTATCATTGATTTAGATGAGAAAAGAGGAGGTGTTTTCCCTAATAAAAGGATTATGGATGACTTTGGAGATTTC
This sequence comes from Cryptomeria japonica, assembly GCF_030272615.1. Lineage (NCBI taxonomy): Eukaryota > Viridiplantae > Streptophyta > Pinopsida > Cupressales > Cupressaceae > Cryptomeria > Cryptomeria japonica. Next base: position 273,714,200 of record NC_081408.1, on the reverse strand, counting down.
ATTTCTGATATGAGCCTTTTTTATTGTAAGTCTCAGAATGGGGTTTTCACAAGGACAAACATGAGAAGGGATTTTTCTCAGATTGCTGAGAGATTAGATTGGTTTTTGTTATCTAAGAATTAGATTGATTCAGATTTTGAATTCTTTTCCTCTATTCTACTGGTCTCAGGTTCTGATCATTTTCCTATTTCCCTTTCAATTATTGACGATAGGGCTTCTTTTAAGTCTCCATTTAAATTTGAGCCCATGTGGTTTAGGGATTCTTCCTCTTTGCCTCTGCTTATGAAATGGTTGAATTCTGCTCCTTTTTGTTCTGGGTCCCGTATGTTTTAGATTGCTAAGAAGTTAAGTTATTTGAAATTGAATATTAGGGAATGGAATATCTTGCATTTTAAGAACATTTTTCAGGAGAAACAAAGGATTCAAGATATGATTGAGTGTCTTAATACTCATGTGCTTCAACATGGTATGGTGCCACAAGTTTTTGATGAATTGAAGTCACTAAAATTACAGCTTGAGGAGGTGTCAACTAGAGACGAAATCTATTGGAGACAAAAAATCTAGAGAGTTATGGCTTTCAGATGGTGACAGGAACACAAAATTTTTTCATTCTTCAACTAAGATTAAAAGATGTAAGAATAGGATATCTTGTATTCAATGTCAGAATGGGAATTTATTGATAGAACCAGAGGACATTGCTTCAGAGGTAGTTAGGTTTTTTAAGTCATTATTATCTTCGGAAAATGGAAATCTCAGCAATGATATTATATCCAATATTTTTCCTTTAGTATCTTTGGAAGACAATAAGATGTTGATGTCTCCCTTTTCCTTAGAATAAGTTAAGAGTGTTGTCTTTGCCATGAATCCAGATAAAGGTCCGTGACAAGATGGTTTCACTCCTTTATTTTTTTGAAAATGTTGGGATTTTGTGGGAAATGATGTTTTATTGGCTCTCGAGGAAGCTAGGAGAAATAGGTCTATTTTAAAAGAACTTAATACTACAATGATTGCATTTATTCCTAAAAAAGAGGATACTAAGACTTATACTGACTTCTACCCCATTGCTTTATGTAACACTTTGTATAAGATATTTACAAAGGCAATTTCCCTTAGGTTGGCAAAAATTCTACCTAGGATCATTTCAATGGAGCAAGGTGGTTTTGTTCTCGGAAGGGAGACGATGGAGGGTGCAATTGTATCACATGAGGTGTTGCATTCTATTTCCACCTGAAGAACCCCAGCCATGATACTTAAACTAGACATGATGAAGGCTTATGATAGAGTAGAGTGGGGGGCTTTATGTGTTGTTCTTGAGAAGTTAGGTTTTTCCAAGGCCTGGTTCAAATGGATTCATGCATGTATTTCTTCTGCAAGATTCTTGGTTTTAATTAATTGTTCTCCTTGTGGTTTTTTCATTTCCTCTAAGGGTTTGAGACAGGGAGATCCCCTTTCTCTCTTTTTGTTTATTCTCCTAGTTGAAACCTTTAGTTGGGCTCTTAAGGCTGCTAAAGTGGGGGGGCTTTGGAAAGGTATAAGGATTCAAAATATTCCCCAAAGTATTTCTCATTGTCTCTTTGTAGATGATACTTTGTTATTTGGACATGCTTCGTTTGTTGAGGCAAAAGTGAAAATAATACAGAATTATGCACCGTTTTCTGGTCAGAAAGTGAATGGTGATAAATCAAAGATTTTTTTTCTTAATACATCACAACTGGTTCAGCATAGGTTGCAATCCTTTTGGGGATTTGAGACTGGAAATATTCCATGTACTTACCTTGGGATTCCTTTCTTTGTTAAACAGGATAAGATTGGTTTTTGGGATAAGATTATTTCGGTCATTTCTAAAAGAATTTTCTCATGGAATCATAGATGGTTAACTTTGGCAGGTAAAATTGTTCTCGTCAAGTCTGTTTTGAATGTTGTTCCCATATATCTCATGTCTATTTTGAAGTCTCCAAAAGTAGCTATTGTTAGTTTATAGGATACTCTTAGATATTTTCTTTGGAACGATAATAAAGATGGTAAGAAGAAACTCCCTTTAGTTGCATCGGATAAGGTATGTTTGCCTTAGGAACTTGGGGGAATAGGAATTTGGAGTCTAGAGAATCAAAATTTAGCCTTAGGTGCTAAGTTGGTTTGGAAATTATATGACAAGCCTAGCTCCTTATGGGCACATATTATGTTTTCCAAATATTTAAATAATGGACCGAGAGAGTACATTTTTAAAGTCTCAAATTTGCCTTCGGGTTCTGCTATTTGGAATTTCCTTTGTAAATGTAGATCAGTTATTTTACCTCATCTCTCATGGATTGTTCATAATGGTAGAAAGGTCAGATTCTGGGATGAAGTATGGAATGGACACACACCTTTGGTGAATATTAGGGATTGGTCTCCTCTGATCACTATTCTTTCCTCCCTTTGGGGTGTTTTTGTAGTAGATTATTTTGAAATTGTGACTAGTGGACCCCTTAAGCTAGCTAGATGGAAGTCGATTGATTTCTTAGATGTTGATCAAAGTATGAAATTAGATTTTGAGAAGATTATGGGGGATAGAATTGTATTTCTTTCTGATTATGAGGATGAACTTATTTGGACAAAGAATATTTCTGGTAAGTACACTGCTAAAGATGGTTACAACTCTCTTATGGTTGCTAAAGATTTATCATCTTGGCCTTATAAGTTGTTTTGGCATTCAGCTTGTCTTCCTAAAGTTGGAGCCTTTGCTTGGTTGGTAGTTCAAGATAGATTCCTTATAGATATGAGACTAGACAGGCTTGGTATTACTGTTGTTTTCCCTTGTGTCCTTTGTAACAAAAATTTGGAATCTTCTTCACACCTATTCCTACATTGTGATTATGTGTATGAATGTTGGCAGTGGTTGTTTGAGAAGTTAAATATATCCTTTTTTATTGGTAAGGATCTCATTTCCCATTTTAGATCTTGGCCCTTTATGTTTGCCTCATCTTTTTATGCATGCCTTTGGATCATATCTCCATCTATTGTAATTTGGAATGTCTGGCTAGAGAGAAACAACATGATATTTAAAAAAACAAGGTCTCTTGTGTCTGAGGTTCTATTAAAAATTGAGTCTTCAATCTCAGAGGTTGCTTTGTTGTTTATTTATAAGAATTTGGAAAATCTTACTTCTTTTTCACACTGGGATAGTAGAGTTACTAGAGTTTGGAAGATGATGTCAGTTTTACCCTCTCATGTTTCAATTTTAAAAAAGAATGATGCAATAGGTAAGAGATGCTCTGCTAGATGGAAACCTCCTCCGCAGGGGCACTTTAAATTGAATTTTGATGGGGCCTCTCGTGGTAACCCGGGGCTGGCTAGGGCAGGCATGATAATTTATGATCACAATGCAAATTTTATTCAAGCTAATTGTCATGCTATTGGTTTTAAAACTAACAATTATGCGGAATTTCATGCTTTGTCTTTTGGATTGGATATGGCAATCTCTTTGGGAATTAAGGACTTAATAATTGAAGGTGATTCTATGGTGATTATTCAACGTGTTATGAAAAAGAAATCGAATTGTTGGAATTTGCAGTATATACTTGATCCCATTTTACAAAAATTAAAATTGTTTGAATCTTTCTTGGTATCCCATTATTACAGAGAAGTTAATAAGATTGCAGATTATTTGGCAAATTTAGCCATTGATAGCAATGCTAATCAGCGAGAGGTGGGTTTTGAGGAAATTCCTTCTACGGTATGGGAAGGTTTGTAACAATAGTTATGTGATTTTCTTGAGTAATGTTGATGCAAAATTTTATGATGATAATTATTCCCACTTTCCCCTTTCATTTCAAGTATTAATGTTCGTTGTCTGGAGGAGAGTTGGAGCTCATGGTATTTGATACAATAGTGTCTTTCCAAAGGTCTTTTAATACTTTCTTTTTTGGCAGGAAGGTTTTTGGCTCATGGGATTTGGCACAGGGCTTTGGAAAATTTTGTCTTCTTCCATGGATAGTAGTTGTGGAGTCTACATTTGAAAATTATCTGATGGGTTTTTTTGGCAAATTGTCATATGGGCTCTATGCAAAATTGATGTGACCACATTTTGTATGTGGTTCTGGGTGGGGTGTATAAACTGATTTGTTAGATACTATAGGTTTATTTTATGAGTTGTGACTGGAGGTTTTCTTCCTAGGCTTCTTTCCTCCGCTATGCTCTTTGAATCCTGTGTAAAAAATAAAAAATATTAATAAAAAAGTTTAGTGGAATAATCCACTTTTATTGAAAAAAAAAATATTATATCAATCAAATCTAAATAACATTTATTTTTAATGAGGATGTTCTTGTTGATAAGTAAGCGCTATTTTTCATAGTAACTGAAAATATGATATTGTAATGAGGATTAAATGTAGTTTTGGAGTCAAACTCATTGACCCATGCTTTATGAGTAGTGGTTCACAAGAACTCATCTCTCATTAGAATAGTTACTTAATAATGGAAATATTACTTCTTCTGAAAAAAAAAAAAATTAAATAGAGAATGTAATATCATTCCCAAGATTGTTTTGCTATTCGATATGAGAAAATAATACTTAGGCAACTCTTATGACGTTAGGGCCTTGGACTTGCAAGCCTTTGAAGATGGACAGAGGCAAAGGTAACACATATAAAACTATATTTATACGAAATCTTGGATCAAGCAATGAATCATGAGAGGTCATTTCAAATTTTGTGCTAACCTTATAGTTAGGGATATAAGATTTTGCAAAAAATATTGGTTAGTTTTTTAAAGGAAGTGTAAAAAAACTAAGATAAATAAAATCACTATCTTGGTATAATATAAATGCACTCATCTATAAGATGTTGTGGTCTTTGTGTTAGGAATTAGCAAGTATTGATGGTTTCACATGAAAGGATGCATTTATAATCCCATCATTATCATTGTTTACTTGAGTTATATGTTAAGGTTTACAATGTTATTGTGCAACATGTAGAATTTAAGTCAATAAAATAGCATTAAATGAGATATGAGAAGCTAATAAATGGTCAGCAATGTGTAATTTATAATCATGTAAGGAAGAGTTATGTAAAGAATAAGTATCCATAGATTGAACATGAGATGCAAAGGATTGATCACTATTATGCTCATCATCATGTAGAGATAAAGGTAATGCATTCAAAGCAAATGAACCTACAAAGATAAGATTATGATGACATATAAATTATGTGTCACCATGAAACATAGTAATGCCATGATGTGAATTGCATGATAGGTCCTTTCTTATGGTGTGTTCATCATTTTATAAATTATAAGGACATCACAGAGAGTATAGATAAAATTCATAGGCATGTCTAACATACAAAGGTAGACATTAATCATCTCAATGAAGGATGAGAAAGACAATACATGGTAAAGTAAAATCTCCAAAAAGAAGACACTCACATCCATCACATAAATTTTTTGCATGTATCAAAATAGATATTTCATGAAAAATGAATGATAAAAACATGACATAATCCAATCTAAAAGTACATAAATTAGTCAATGAAAAAGACCTAAAATGTACCATGATAATGAGATATCTTGGGATGGGAGGATTAAAAAGAAGTGGATCATAATGTAATCCTACCCTAATTTGGAATGAAAAAGTAAATGTATATGGAAATTCCTAAGAAATTGAAGAATAGAGTTATGTTATCTATGTGAGAAAAAAACATGACATAATCCCATATAAAAGTACATAAATCAGTCAAGGTGCGAGCCCTAAAATGTACCAGATGGGTGAGATATCCTCAGTGGGAGGATAGAAAGGAGATGGATCATAATGTAATCCTACCCTAATTTTAAAAAATAAGTAAATATATTTCAAATTTTAAAATTAGATTTTGAGAAACTTTAATGCTCACTATTCACATTTTCTATACATATGTAATTTTTTTTGTATTAAGTATCATATAATACCAGTACAAAATTTAGAAGTCTTGGCTGGAGAACACACAACCAACTAATGATTTAAATCACATAGTGTAGATAAAACCATGTCAGAAAGGATCGCGGGCCATGTTATGAGGCCATATACATAGGATTCGACTGAGTTACAAAATTATAGAGATGAGTCCCATAACTAAAATATAACATATAGGACTGACAACTAGCTAAATAGGAAGGAAGAGTCAGGATCATTATTGTCACCCACAGAGGGGAGCCACGTAGTCTATCCTAGATCCCCCTCACACCATACCAACACATTTCCTTCAACAAACTGATCTCTGAAGGGGTGGGAAGGCAAACCTTCTAGTTCTAGTTCAATAAAATCCTCCCTCTGTTGTCTTGCCTCCATCTCTTGCATGAATTTCATTAATTCCTACTCAAAATGTGTCTTGTTGCTTCCCATACGGTCCCAGGTGAAGCCATGGGAGAACTCTCGTATGAATACAAGAGTTGTTCCATTCTTTAGCCATCTGTCAAACTTGTCTTCATCTAGCCATAGAACCATAGTGAGTTGCATAGCAACAAGGTAACGAATGAGTCTCCTAAGAGACTCAGTAAGGTATCTACCTTTTCCATTAAACACATCATCATTCCTAGATTTCCAAATGATCCAAATAATTTCCAAGAAGAGAACAAACCAAAAAAGATTAGCACATTTCTTGCCACCTCTAACATAACCAAGTACCACCTCTTCAATAAAAAAACATTTATTATTAGCTGAGATGCCAAAAAATTTCCATACTTCTTTGGAAAAATGACATTCAAAGAAAATATGAGGCACAGACTTAGGGAGATGACAAAGTTTACACAGTAGCGGAGCGCCATTATTATTTTTAAGTGGTAGTTTGTGAAGCAAGAGTTTCCAGGAGAAAAAATTATTTTTTGGTTATGTCGGATTATACCAGAATCTCAAGAGCCAAGTGTGCCATTTTTTGGAATCCTAGGTGAGGTTCTAGATGATGTTGAGATGGGCAAGAGTATCTTCAGAGTCAGCAAGGGTAGAGTAGATCAGTTTGGCCTTTATTAGAGAAAGGGGGGAGCCATCTTTTCAACAGTGGGAGGAGCTAGAGGAGAGCGAGGAGGGGGGAGGAGAGGAGAGGATGGGGACGAGTGCAGATTTGAGGACACTGTAGGTTCTGGCTTGGGAGATGGGGAGGCTAAATTTGGAGCTTAGAACCTCCCAAGAGGTTAGGGTGCCATCTTTCAGAATGTGTTCAAAAGTGACCAGTCCTAGGTTGTGCCATTTCAAGGCAGAACACCCTTGAAGATAGGCCAATTGTTTCCCATTATGAAGAGTATTCCACCATATAGATCTACCCAAGTTAAGAGAACCCTTATTATCAATAATGTTCCTATTGCTGATGAATTGTCTGACATGGTTCCAAGCCTTCCATATAGACTTGAAGATGTGTGATCCCATAGGGGAGATCTCAAAATTACTAGCAATCAGGTCCCCCATGGGTAAGTTCTTCCAATTTTTTGCCATTTTTGGGGTGGACTATTGTATACTATGTCTAATCAGAATTTTCCAAGGTTCATAGCCATCAAGGGCTCTACCAATTCATTTGGCAGCTAGGGAAATTCCCTGGATTTTAAGGTCTTTGAGGCCCATACCCCCTTGAAGCTTACATCTGACACACCAATCCCATTTGATAGCATGATGTTTCCTGTTCCCCTTCCCATTTGACCAAAGAAATTTTCTGATTTGTTTTTGAAGATAGTTGAACTGGTAATTACTGAATAGCCAAGCTGAGGAGCAGTAGATGTTATATGATGACAATATTTTTTGACAGACCTGGAAGCGACCTGCTAGGGAGAGAAAATTCCTGTTCCATTTGGTGAGTTTTTTATCCACCTTATTCCTGAACCACTCCCACATTTCTTTCAAATTTGGGGAGACAGAGAAGAGAATACCTAGATATCTGGTGATAGTGTTTGGCCCTCCCCATTTCAATTCAAATTTAGACATCTAGTTGGGAGGGGAGTCAGTCCATCCTAGCAGGGTAGATTTGTGGAGAGCAACTCTATTGCCTAAGGCCTTATAGAAAATTTCAATGTTATGAAGGAGAGAGGATAAGTTCCCTCATCCAGGGTGAATAGGATAGTTGTATCATCTGTATACTGAACATTGATGATTTCTTCTTTATTAGGGAGAGAAATACCTTTGACCCTGGGGGTTATACTATAGTCCTTAAGAAAATAGTGCATAGCATCAATAGCCAGAACAAATAGGACCGGGGACAAGTGGGCATCCCTATCTAATTGACCTGGAAAGAACAATATTACTAGATCTGCTCCCATTTACATCAACAACAACATTGGCATCGCAAAGTAGTGTTTGCACAATCTTATACAATGTCTCCGGGAAGCCCAAACTTACTAACATCTGAACTATGAAGCTCCACTCTATTATATCATATGCCTTTCAAAATCAATCAACAACATGGCCCCATTATTTCCTGAGACCTTAGCCCACTCAAGTGATTCCCAACAGGTCGCCAAGTTCTCAAGGATATATCTGCCTTTAACAAAACCTATTTGGGTGGGGCTGATTATTTTTGGCAAAATTTTAATCAACCTATTGGCTACCACTTTGGCCAATATCTTATAAGATACATTTAGTAGCGTGATAGGCCTCCAATTATTAAGAAATGTCTTGCCCCCCTCCTTAGGAATGAGCTTCACAAGCCCTTGATTGATTTCTTTTCCCAAGGTTCCTTTGCTAATAGCCTCCAGATAAAGGTCATGGAGGTCTCCTACAATCCACTCAATGTTTTTCTTATAAAATTTCACCAGAAAGGCATCTAGTCTAGGGGACCTATCATTGCCCATTGACGAGATGGCCTTTGAAATTTCCTCTCTTGAGATGGGTTTCCCTATAGATTCATAATTCTCAGCATTAAGCTTGGTTGGGGTCAACTCCTTAATGAGTTCCCTAGCAGCTCTATAGTCATCATTTAACTCTTCTGTGGTGAATAGTTTTTGGTAGAAGTGGGAGAAGCACTTTAAGATCTCCTCTGAGCCTATAATATGGGTATTGTTATCCCAAATAGCATTGATGTTCTCTTTTTCCTCTTTGAATTTAAGTAATTGGAAGAAGAATTTTGACCCCTTGTCTCCCAAGTCCAACCAGTTTAAATTGGTCCTAGTTTTCAACTCTCTAATTTTATGATTTTGTATCTTACTGAGGTGGTCCTTGATTCACACCAGAGTGTTAGTAAGGTTTTCATCATTAGGGGAGTTGTGTAGGTTCATCTCTGTAATGCAAAGGTCTTCCTGAAGCAGTCTTTCTACCCTCCTAGCATCCTTGGCTTTCTTTTTCCCCATTGTTCAATAGAGGGTGGTCCAACTTTTAATGTTCAAGTTCCATTTATCAATCTTAGAGAGTCAGTTCTAATCTTTCATATTAAACAATCTGGTGAAGGCGAGGGCAGACCAAAGATCCTCATCCTCCAAGAGTCTAGTGTTTAAGTTGAAGGAAGGAGGTCTTGAAGAGGGGAGGAGGCCAGATGGAGAGAGGCCAATTCCCATTATTATGGGGTGGTGATCTGACAGTGTGTATGGGGAGACAGAGTAATGATCTCCATTGACACCTTTGCCAATATCAAAGTGGCATTTATTGAAGCAAATTATGTCCATCCTGTAGTAGATCCTTTTATTCATCTATTGGTAGTTACACCAGGTGAACCATACATTGTTCAATTAGTCTTTTCTTCTAGCAATAGGATCAATAAGATGTAGTTTATTAATAATTTTGTCCCATTGCAACCTTTCCATTCCATTCCATTCAAATTTGTTGCCACCTTTTTTGTCATTGGCTGATTCAACCATATTGAAATCCTCCCCAATAATCCAAGGGATATCATCCAGCCCTGTTAGCTAGTTCCATAGATCCCCCCTCTCTCTATAGTCATTAGGGGCATATACAGAGAAAATTTCAAACGTTTGGTCTTCCAGTTGAATAGAAACCCATATATCCCTAGCACAAGGGGATTGCCCCTAGTTGATCATTTTGTTGGCCCATTTAGGACTAAGTAGTATGGTTGTGCCTCCTTTACCCTTGGTATGGTTAGTATAAAAGGAAGTAGCCTCCCTCCAGATACATTTTAGGCCGATTTGTAGGGTGAAGCCACAACTTTTATCTCTTGTAGGAGGAGGCAATCCATGTTCTTATGTCCTTTAAGGAATCTTATGTCCATTAAGGAATCTTTTGATGATATATTTCCAATTAGGGGCCTCAAGGCCATTGATGTTCCAAGAGATTTTTTTAGCATGACTCACTTAGTTGGGTCGGGTTCATTTGGGATTTAAATCCTTCAAAACATTTAGGCCATTCCTCTTTATTTGTGATATTGCTAGCATCAAATGCAATAGAAGAGAAGGGTCTACCTCTCTTCTTCCTTGCCTCAGATATTTGTTCAGGGCCAAGGGATTACATCTTGGAAGCACTATCTTTACTATTCTTGGGGGATCTTGTCCTTATAGCATTCTTGTTTTTAACCACAGTAAATCCTTCCTATGTATCTGCTGAGCCTTGTTCAAAGTTAGTGTTTCCAAGAGTGAAGGGGTCCATGATGATCCCCACTTCTTGAGTGGCAAATTTATCTGCCTTCAAGGCATAAATAGGGGTGCTAGAAGTACAATGGGTATTACTAGCAGGGTCTCTCCTAGTGGCCTCTGAGTCAATAGATGCATCTAGAGGGACTACTAAGACCTCATCCATAGTAGGTCCTTCCACTTCCCCTTAAGGTAGGAGTCTCATCAGTTTTGAGTCTAGTAAGATCTTTTACATATGTAAATTTCAAATAAATTATATTATTATTATATAATGTCTTTTATATAATCTAAATTATAAATTTATTTTCAAAATAATATCATAATTTTATTTATATTATCTATTGTATTGTATAAAATATTAAATATATTAATTATATATTTTGTTTATATTTAATTAATATTATCTATGAAATATGTAATTTATATAACATTTATATTTAATAATATATAATTTTGTATAACATGTAATAATAAATATATTTTAAACAATTTTTTAAATTATTTTAATATATTAATTAGTATTATTTGTAAAAATATAATATATTAGTTATAATAAATTATATTAATATTTAATAACATATATTATATAAAACATAATATATTATTTATATATTATCATATAATAAATATCATAATAAAAAACTAAATTTTTTAAATATATTATATATAATTTGTATGTTATATTTATTATGTAGCATAATATGGAATTTATTAAAAAATTTAAAATTAAAATAATATTAAAAAAATTATCAATATATAATTAACTATTTATAAATTATAGTTAGTATCTATATATGTTATATTTATAATATAATATTAAATATAAATAAAATAAAATATTAAATATATTTTTAAATATATAATTTAATTATCTTATTCTAAAAATTTATCTATATTTATATTATATAAATAAATATAGGTAATGTATAATAAAAAAAAAAATTGTTCCAAAATAAAGGGGTGAAAATTTATTGAATCAAGAAAGCCAAAGTATAAAGAAGCTAGGAACAATAGAACAACCAGCCCTATGGTCGAACATCAATCAATGATCACCTAGACCTCCCAAATAGACATGCATATCCTCCATAACAAGATCCTCCAACAACCCAGAATGCTCCCTAGACAAATTACTCCAATCTTGGACATCCCACACCCCCATGTGCTCAGCAACCCATTTATCCAATTTATCTGCTACCTTGTTCCACTCCTGAGGGATATAGCAGAAGGTAACATAATCCAAGGATCTACTCAACCTGATAATCTGGTTAACCACTCCAACTAATTGCCAACTCTTATCCTTAGTCCCCCCATTATTCAACATATCAACAACCACTTGAGAATCAAACTCACAAATAACATTCCTCCATTCCAAGGCATAGAGGATAGCCAGAGCTTTGATAAAATTGTTAGTGTGAAAGCCCTTATAGATTGAAAAGAAAATTTTTACCCTCCTAAGGAATCTCTACCAACCCCTTCAATCCCAACATGCCCAGGATTGCCCCTAGAAGAACCGTCGGTATTAACCTTCAAAACGTCCTCCAGAGGAGGTTTCAAACAACCATATCTACTAACCTTGCTTCTTCCATGAAGAACCACATGAGATGGGGTCCACTGGGGCCTACAACCCTCTAACCCTAACCTCTGGTAATAGGCAAGTCCCCTGAATCCACATCACAAGATATATCACACTTAGCTAACAATTTTTCCTATAGATTACTGATAATGTGCATCCAAACCTAATGGCTCATTATTCTCTTACCCTGAAAAATCCTTTTGTTCCTTTCTAGCCAAATTTGCCAGAGAATAAACGTAGGTCCAATATTCCACACTGTATGCATAAAAGAGTTATGAGTAGGGGGGAACCCCAATCGGTCCCAAAATTCCAACAAGGTAGAAACATGAAAACAAGGCCTATTCCAAAGTCCCCACAAATAATGCTAGAGTTCTCTCGAGAAGGGGCATAAGAATAAAATATGAGAAGAAGTTTCCTCACTACACATACAAAGAGAACACAGAGAAGGACCTTGAAACACTCACTTGCATAAGATATCCTAAGTGAGACATCTCATTTGGACCACCAACCACATAAAATAATTACACGGGCCAAGAAAAATTACTCCAAACCTATTTCCACCAAGGCATAGGAGCATCCCCAAAGAGATTTCTAACTAGCTCCCTATATCTAGTGGCGATTGTGAATTTACCTTTCAGGTTAGGTCCCCACACAATTTTATCCCTTTCCTCTGAAGAGATGCACACCATTCCTACAAGGATTACAACAAGATCCCGACGTTCCTCCTCATAACCTCCTAGAGGCCACTCATGCATCCTTTTCCAACTAAAAACATAAACTTGTCCCAGCCATCGAGAAGCTTTATAATCCTCCACCTTCATCCATCCAGCCTCTAGAAAAATGTTTCTCAACAAATGAAGATGAGGATAGACAAAAAGAAGAGGTGGGAACCCATCCCATGATTCCATCCAAAAAAGACCCTCAGAACCTTTATTGCAAATCCAAAATAATCCTTCCTTGATTAACTTGGCCCCTCATTTGAGGGTACTCCAAATAATAGATTCTATACCCTCAAGATTGTATCTAGGAACATTCTTGTTCTCAACACCTCCCAAGTACTTTGTACTGATAATTTTGGTCGAGTCCTAATCTTGATGACAACACCACCTCTAATACAACTTAGCAGCCAAGGCTTGGCCCATTAATTTAGTCTGTCTCAGACCAACTCCCCCTTCCTTCTTTGTTCTACAAACTGAGTCCCACTCAACCAGACTCCATTTCTTAGAAAGTAAATTACTAGCCCATAAGAACTGATGGGACATGGAGTCAAATTTCTATATGAAACTAGAAGGAGCAACCTACATGAAGCACCTGTAATGAGAAAGAGCTTGAATAACAAACTTAAAGAGAATAACTCTCCCAATGCAGGAAAGCCACCTATGTGTCCAATGGGAAACCTTTCTGTAAAAATTATCTAAAACCTCTTGCCAAAACCTTCTTGGAAAAGAACCTATAGTGATGGGAATACCAAGATACACAAAGGGAAAGGGCCCAATCTGGAAATGCAAGATTCTAGCAATTCTACTCTGAATCGGTTTAGGAGTATTAAAGAAAAAAATGGAGCACTTATCTTAATTAATTCTCTACCCAAAAGCTACCATATAAATATCAAAGGACTTCCTGAAGTTATCTGCCTCACTAACTCTAGCAAGGCCCATCAAAGTCATGTCATCAACAAATTGTAAGTGAGAATGAGGAGGAATTATTCCATCCCAGCTCTAGCCCCAAATCAACCCTCATCCCACTCTAGCCTTGATTAAACTTCCCAAGCATTCAACCAATAAAATAAAGAGATAGGGTGAGAGAGGATCTCCCTGCCGAAGACCATGAGAAGCCCTAAAAATTTCAGATGCCTCACTGTTAATGTGGACAAAAAAAGACACAAAGGTAATGCAACTCATAACCCAATCAATCTAGTCTGAACCAAATCTAAAGGATTTTAAAATTTTAATTGGGAAGGACCACTTGACCCTATCATATGCCTTAGCCATATCAATCTTAATAAACATGGCTTTCTCTTTAGACAAGTGCATAGAATGAATAGGTTTAGTAGCAACTACAATCCCATCCAAGATCTGCCTCCCAGCAACAAAACCCCCTTGCTCCTTAGAAATTAGGACTCTAAGCCAAGGCTTGAGCCTCTTTGCAATAAACTTAGTAATGATTTTGTAGACAACATTGCAAAGAGAAATCGGTCTAAAGATATTTAAGGAGTCAACCCCAAGAAAGTAGCATTCAAAGCTTTCAACATCTTCTTACTTCTCTGGGACTCCAACAGTACCTCCAAGAGATCCATCTTAATAATGTCCCAAAATTCTTGATAGTACTCAATAGGGAAGCCATCCGGTCTAGGAGCTTTACATTTCTTCATTTGGAAAATAATTTCCTCTAACTCCTCAAGAGTAATGGACTTCATGAGAAACTCATTCATTTCCTTAGTGACCAAGGAAGGAATGCTATCAAGGATTAAATTCTCCTCCATAATAGAAAGAGGATTCTCTTCACTAAACAAGTTTGAAAAGTAATGCATGGTCTCTCTATAAATCAAGTTGAAAGAGGATAATGTGATCCCATCAGAAGATTTAAGCGAAGAAATAAAGTTACCCTATCTCATGTCTTTAATCAAGTTATGAAAAAGGGATGTGTTCCTATCTCCCTCATGAATCTAGTCAATGCGGGATTTTTGTTTCCAAAAAAATTCCTCCCAAAGTTCCCACTCCTCATGGTTCTTGACAGCTTTAGCCTCCAATAGATACAACTCCTTAGATTGCCCAAGGTCTCTAATCTTATGAGTGACCTAATCAAAGTGAGACTGAGCCACTACCTTAGAACTGAAGAGGTTACCAGAGCATTGTATGTTCCATCTCTTCAATTTGTGCTTCACATAATTGAGTCTCTTTAAAAATAAGAACATTGATATCCCATAAGATAGCTTGCTCCTTGAGCACCAATCAACAATATTCTCATGAAGACAAGAATCTTGAAGCCACATAAGTTGGAATTTAAAGGAGCGACTTTTAGAGATTTTGAAAATAGAAGCTGAAAGTTTAATGGGCCAATGACCTGAACCTCTCCAATAAAGAATTTTAGAACTGTTGTTCTAGCTGTCCCCCACCTAAAAATAAGAAACAAGAAAGCTATCAAGCCTTTCCAAAATAGCATCTTCACCCCACCTTCTATTATTTCAAGTATACATGCCATTGGCTGGCTTGATATCCACTAACCTCAGTAAATCTATATTATCTCGAAGGAGGCTGGAAGACTGCTCCAATCGACCAACACCACCCTTTTTCTCACTCAAACTAACAATAGCATTGAAGTCTCCCCCAAGAATCCAAGGAAGAAAGAGGGCCAAAGACCTAACCAATCTGATATGCTACCATAGTTTAGTCCTCCCAATAAAATCAGTCAGAGCCTAAACATTAGATAAATGGATAATTTCTCCCAATTCCAAACTATTAGAAGCCATAGACAAAGAATGACTATTAGATGCCCACCACATAGGAACAACTTTGTGTGGGTCCCAAAGACAAGCCAATCCCCTAGCAGTACCTTGAGCCTGTATGCACTGAAAATGTCCTCTGCCCCAAAATTTAGCACCCAAATTCAACATACTATCCATAGACAACTTAGTCTCCTAAATAAAAACTACATCAGGAGAGTGAAATCGAATCAACTCATGAATAGCCTTTTTTCTAGGGATGCTATTCAAACCCCTTACATTCCATGAGAGCATGATCATTTTTGAGATGGTGAAAAATGAGAGTCTATAGTCTTCACCACCCTAAACTCCACTAGAGTCTCACCAATCACTTTCACTTTCTCCTGACCTTTCTTCCTACCCACTTTAGGAGGTTGATTCAGAATACCCTTCTTGAGCATCTTTTGTTGAACTCCTAATGCCAGGGGAAACCCCTTATTCTTTCTCACCTCTTGAGGTTCCTTTTCTGCATCGACCAGAGAGCATCTCTAACCTGCATCCTCCTTTAACATATTTATTTCAACTGGATCTGAAGTTCCTAAAGGAATCAGGTTGATATTTGTATCCATATGTGAGTTGATACCCCCCACCTAAGGAGTTGAAGGTGGAACACACTCCTTTTCCCTACCACCCTATTCTATAGTCATAGGTTATTGACCCATAGGAAGTCCTAAAAGAGTCTCATCAAATCGATCAAGTTATTTTAAAGCCTCAAAGCTATTAAATATCTCATCCACTTGCCTATCATTCAAAGCTCTTTTCAGCCCTCTTCCCTTACTTTGGGTCTTGGACGGAACAAACCCCTCATGTATCCTCCGTTAGAGGAGTTTTACCTTTATCTTTCTTGAGTGGAGGGTGAGTCATGCCACTATTAGATGGTCTTGAAGAATTAGATATGGGGCACATCCTTTGTAAGTGCCCATATTCATGGCAGATCTGGCAGCGAAACAACAAACTTTCATATTCAATCTATTGTATCCAAGAGGAGGAACCCAAACGAATCTCCATAGAGTCTGGTAAGGGATAATTTAAATCCATCTCAATGCAGAGGTGAGCATAAGTGATTACCTTTTTATCCATTATGTGTGTTGAAGGGCCTACATGTTTGCCAAGTAGCAAAGCAACAAAGTGGAAAATGTTATGCCTCCAAAATTTAAGAGGGAACCATGGGAGTCTAACCCAAACAAGGACTCAAGATGGAAGCTCCTTTGTAGGGTTGAAACCCACATGCAATGGTTTGATGAAAAACCCCACTTGGTTTTAGAAGTACAAGCCTCCTTCAAAATCCCTATTCCTATCTGTGATGGAAGAGAAAATAACTAGAAAATAGCTATTTGCAGTCAACATTACCTCCATCTCTCCCTCTAGATTCCATGATTCTAGAAAAGGCAAAGAAGCTTGAATCCCCATGAACTTACATATCAAGGTATGATTAGATAGGTAAGTAACATCCTCTTCAATAGTATATGATTGAATCACCAAAACCAACCTCTGCTCACTTCGAGCCAAACAACTATTAACCCTCAAGGGGTGAAACTCATTGTTAAGAGAAGGGATAACTCTAGCATCTTTTCTTAAACCATCAATGTCCAAATTGGCATGCTGATTATGAGAAGAATAACCTCTGAACAGAGAGTCCTTAAATGAAGAGCCCATCCCCAAAGAGTCTGCATGCAAAGTCATGCAAGGACAAACCCTACAGCACCAACCATAACTCAACCCATGTCATGCTTGTAGGTCCACCAGCTAGAATCCTCTAGTAGATCCTTAATAAAACACCTCAAAAAATCCAAGAGCCACCACCATGAAATAAACCCCACCCAAAAATAGTAGGAAAACCCCCACAAGAAACCACACACACCACCATAGCTAAACCTACCCCTGCATCCTACGAGAAAAAACCCTAATCTAGACACCCACACCGCCAATCCTGCAGATCCACGCCCACAACACACTAGGAGTAGGGACATGGCTAGGGCACGAGCCCTAGCCCACGAGCAGAGCACTCTCTTGGCGCCATCCCCAAAGATATCTTTTCACGTATCAATGTATAATAAATATAATTATAATACAAGTTTTGTATAAAGTAAATATATATAATTCTAATTAATTTCAAAATTACATCTAATTATTTATAATACATGAAATTATAATAAATATCATTCTAATACAATATTATAGAAAAATAAAATTAACCAACAAATATTTAAATATATATTTTTATTGTCTTTCTCCCACCATATAGCTATATATTTACCTATAATATATTAATAAATATAATTATAATAAAAAATTCATATTTAAACTAATTATATAATTCTAAATGATTTTAAGTTTACATTTGTTAATTTATAATACATAAAATATGTAATAAATGTAATAATATTATCATATTAATTATTTAAAAATAAAATTAAACAACAAATATATTTAAATATACATAGAGTGAGGGATATAATTTTTTTCCTATTAAATACAAGAGAGGATTACATTTTCAAAGTTTTATAGATTACATTGCTACAAAAAATAGCCTGAAAAAGATCATCATGATGTCACATATCAGGCATAGAATGCCAATCCCGGCTAATAGAAAATTTGCATTACATCATTATAGGACCCAAGATTTATCAACAAAAGATATAAAACCCTGATTGTATTCACTTTCAACATCAAACCATGTTTTCCACCCAGTCCGCCCCTCCATCCATCTCTGGATCTTTCCTTCATTACTTGGTATTGGAACAGCCTATGGCAATTTCTCTACATCTAAATCACTGGGCATTGTATTTGGATCACCATGCACTATCACTAAAAGTGAAATTGCTATAATGTCTCTTGCCTGCCTCCTTCTACTTTCCTCCAACTCGGTGATAAAGTTGGAGAGGCCAATTTTGAAAGGGGCCCTTTCCTTTGTGGTCCTTGTCCATGAAATGCCATGTGAAATCTCCCATGTAAACACTCTGGCATTGCCATCCTTCAGTAGCTTCTCATTGAACTTTTTCTTCAACAATCTAATGACAACTATGATATGCCAAAAAAAAATTATAGGTTATGATTCTCCTGACTTAGTAAGCATTCATCCATTGTCATTAAAAACATCGTCATTTATAAATTTCCAAACTAACCTTATAATTTCATTAGAGAGAATAAACCAAAAGATATTAGCACTATTTGATAGGTTTCACACATAGCCTACTACACTTTCCCAACCCAAGATAGTACCATTGATAAGAATACCAAATAATTTCTAGACTTCTCATTCGAAAAAACATTCAAAAAAAATTATAATAGATTCAAGCACTCTGGGACAATTACATAGATTGATATCAACATCATTCTTAAGGATGGGTAGTCTGTGCAATAGGAGGAGCTAAACAAAACACTTCTTTTTTAGGTTCCATAGGTCTACCCTATATGTTACTAAGGAGCTTGCTCCATGAGGAAGCATCATGGTTAACCTTCCAACACCAATTAAGGGGATCAAGAATGTGTTCATTATCAACAAGTGGTGTGTAAATATCCTTAGCTTTAACCCCAGGAAGAAGAGATTCATTAGGCCATTTAAATTGGGTGCATCTTTCATTATTACTCTCACATACCCTAGGAAGGGAGAGGATAGTACTCTCTCTCATCATAGTATATATTATCCATTGGGATTGGGGAACACCAAACATAGAACATAATTCATTCTAAGAAATTAAGTGTCCATCCTTCAAAATATCTCTAAAACACCTTATCCTCTTTATTTCCCAACTCTTGGCTGAGCAACCCTAGATGGACCTGTTTTTGAATATGATTCTACTGATAGTTGCAGAATAAGCAAGCTAAGGTGTAGTAAATGTTATATGTAGATAAAATCTTCCGACAGACCTGTATCCTTCCTACCAATGTGATCTAATGTTTGTTCCATTTCCTAAGATTTCTATAAATTTTCTCTTTTACCCAACACAACATTTCCTTGAGGTTTGGGTTTACAACAAAGGGCATGCCCAAGTATCTAATCTGGAGCTCTCGACCACCCCACAAAATTGAATATTTACTAAACAAGTTTGGGGGGTGGGAGTCCCATCTATTATTATTTACTAAGTTGTCATTATTTTTATGTCCAAAGTCATCCTATATACTCTAGTTGGTTAATACAACCGAAATATTCAGTTGGTAAGCACTAAAGCAGTTGGTTATAGAAGATAGAAGTCACAGAGTTAAGTATTCACTGAGCTGTCTACCGAGTAACGTTCTATGTCTATCGAGCAGCAAAGAAGGTATACTGAGTAATTTGAACCGAGTAGAAATGTGTTACCAGATTCAATGAACCCGGACATGTGTGTGGAAACGTGTTACAAGAATCAAGGAACAGGGAACCATTATCACATAGGGAATTGCACTTCAAGATTTTGTATGATTTTGAGGAAGTTTATCCAATGAAATAATTTCTATGATTATTCATTTGATGAATCTTGTTTGTAAGATCGAAGCATGAACAAGATCACCGTCCTAGAGATCTATTTATACAAAGTGATTTGAGAATCAAAAAGAGAGAGACATGTATGATAGAAGAAGTTAAAAAGGAAAATCATAAGAGGACACATTGAGTTGTGACTGCTACGACTGACAAAGATATTCACAGGTCACCGAGAAAGTCTTCAGAGAATAGTTCAAGGGATAGAGTAAACAAAAGGGTTTACCGAGTTGATTTATCTATTACCGAGGTATGCTATGATCAAGGTAATTTCATATTGAGCACATAGAATCTGCTATAACATTTCAGATGTAAAGTTGCAGATATTTGTAAATATTTTATTGAATCATTTGAGTTGTAATAGAAACCTTTAACAGGGTAAAAGACTCTAACAAAGTCTATAAATTGTAAAGCCTTTAACCAGGTGCAGCATTTTGTATAAGTGCTATAAAATCCCTTTAGCAAGGTAGATCTAAAAGATCTTGATACTCCTAACAGGGTAAGCTATCAGAAATAGCTAAACATGTAGCTCTAACCAAGCAACCTTTATTATTGCAGTAGTGAAGTTGTGAGTGCCATCCCCACTGTAGTTTTTCTCTCTAACAAAGAGTTTCTGCATAACCAAAATATTTGTGTTATGGAGTGAAATGTGTATGAATGTTATTTCTATAATTATGTGTTAGTTTTATATTATGAGATTAGCAGTTTACAATTTATCTTTATCAGTAAGATTTCTTTTGGAGAATATTTTTGAAGTACTGATTCACCCCTCCCCTCTTAGTACATTAGCTTTCGTAGTTGGACCTAACAATTGGTATCAGAGCATCAATCTTGGAAAAGGGTTTAACAGCCTAAAGAGAAAGATCTTTTCAATGGAAGGCTACAAACAATCTCGGAGGATTGTGAATCTTCAAGAATAATTGGATCATGCTAACCAAGTGATTGCAGATATGCGGAGACAAATGCAAAGATCACTGAAAGTCAGAAGAAGGTTGTCTGATGATTTACAGGACTCACAAGAGTTGGTGGAACAAATTGAGACATCATCTAAGAATAGTATATCAGAAGAGACTGAAGAAATGATTGGAGAATTGAAAGAAAAGAACAAAGCACTGACTGAACAGCTGAAGGAAATGAAAAGAGAACATGAACATTTTAGCACACTGATGAGTGAAACTCTTGATGCATTAAGAACAGCTAAGGATAACTTAAGAGACATGGAAAGGGAAAAACAACAGCTAGAAGCATTAATGTCTGAAAGGAATGATGAAATCACAAGAATGACTGGAATTCAACATAATCTTTTTGATCAATTGGGTTATGCACGTCATGAAGCAAATCTAAAAGAAAATGAGAATCAAGCATTGAAACTTGAATTATCAAGATTGACCAATGAACTTGAAGCAGAGAAGAAATCAAAAGAAACAGTAAAGAAAAGTTATGAAGCATCAAGGATGTTAGATGAGCAACTAAATATAAGAAGACCCAACAAAGATGCAGGACTCGGTTACAAAAGAAAAAACTATACTGAGAAAGGAATCAACACCACCGAGAGAGGGGAATCATCAAAGCAATCTAGAAACAAGGAGAACATCAAAGAAAAGAAGCCTATCTACAACTACTATGGAAAACAAGGACATACTGCCAACATGTGCCAAATCAGAAAAGCTAAGCAACTGAATGTCACTAGGTCTGATGGTTATTGTTACAATTGTAATAAGTATGGTCACACATCTAAACAATGTAGGACAAAGTCTGCTAGCAATTTTCAGAAGGCAAAATTCAAAGGGTATTGCAAAAATTGCAATCAATATGGACACAATACCGAGAAGTGTTGGTTTAAGCAGAAAAAACTATATAAGGTCTTCACATCGAGTGAATACTAGAAGCTACCACACTCACACAGATCTTAACCGACAGTATACTACAATACCATGGGATTACAATACAAGAATATGGTGTGAATGTTGTGGAAGATATGGACATATAAGTGCCAACTGCATGATAAGGTTTGGAATGAACCACTAAAGATCATGGAGAAATCCTGGTATGGCATGCTTTCATTGTCATAAAGTTGGACACTTGGCTAAAGATTGTAGAGATCAACCCAAAGGAGATATTGAAGAAATAAAAATCAAACTATAGAAAATCTGGAAAAAGAAGGAAATTGAGTCAAAAAATGAAGAAAGCACCTTACCTACCAAGTTAGGTGCATCTACTTCAAATTAATCAGTAAAGGTATGAAGGGGCTGCATTCTCTCAAGGTTAGATCTTAACAGTTCCTATTTTATCATGTACTTAATTTTGAAATCTGCATAGACAAGATGCATTAGCAAGTTCAAAATTATATCTAGTCTTTTGGAGTACCAGAGAAGTCAGTAAGTGTAGGTAACCTATCTAGTCGGTAAAAGCGTAAAAAGGAAGTTAATCAGTTTAGTGGAACCGAGTGCATTTAATGTTTTCTTACCTAACTGCACAAATCCTGATAAGGTAAAATGTGTACTTAAAGTTCTTCGTGAGGTCATTTTACACTTACCAGTTATCAAAAGAGAAGAGCTAAGTGATTCAAAGGTGATCAAACAACTCCCGAGCGAATTTCAAGGTATTTATACAGCAATCTCAAATGCATTTTCAAAACCAGTTAACCAATCAATATCAATTGTGAGCATCTACATTATATTTACTAAGTCAAAAGCATTTTCTGGTTAGTTAAAACCCTAAGCTCTTTCATTAGTAGAAATCAAAGTTTAAAATGGCTCCTAAGTTGCAAAAACCTGTTGTAGTTGAGAATATTGAGAAGCCCTCACTGAAGTATTCCTTACCTCCCAAAGTTGCATCTGAACCCGATGAGAAAACTGCATTTTCTCTTATTCCGGATAGGGTTCTATTGGTTGAAGATGTCAGATTCTACACTGAGTGCCATGTTGAACAACTAGGTCATACCGAGATCAAAGACATGTATGATGAGTTATGCACCGATGGAATCCTAGATAGCAAGTATGAGCATATCAAAGTCAATGGATTGACCAAAGCCCTAACCTACCCTCGAGTCTTCAAACCCCAATGGGTTAAATTTTTTTTGAGCAGAGTTCATGATGACTTTATGTGGTTAGAGGAGCAACCATTCAAGATCACCAAGGAGATCATTCACATAATAATCAGACACCCTATCTACGACCATGCCCGAGCACAGAAAATGATTTCACAAAAGGAATTGATAACCTTAACCGGAGTTGAGTCTGATTGTAGAGGTCTTAAATTGAATAATGTTACTAATGTAGAGCTAAAGTTTGCAATTAGAGTCATCGGTTATTGTTTCTTTCAATGGGCAAGAGAAAACAATGTACCTTGTGTAGTTGTAGATCTAGCCTACAAGATTGTGAAAAAGGGTATGAAAATTGATCTATGTGAAGTGTTGTTGATAAACCTATTTGAAAATCTCAACACTATAAGGAAACCTAAGAAGAATAACTCGGCAAACACACTAAAGTTTGGGTCACTCTTAGTGTGCATGTTTTTCTATTTTCATAAATTCTTCCCATCAGTCGGTAACATAGTTTGGGAGTTACACCGACCAATCACCCATCAAATAAATGACTTTATCAATCAGTTAGGTGATAATTTCAATGAGATAATGGATGACTACTTCAGCAAATTTCAAGAAAAGATGCATAACAAGTACAGAATCCCACCTCAGTTAGTGAAAAAATATAAGAATGATATATGTTTTGAAGTAGACACCGACTACTATTATGTTAATGTAGTAGATCCTAGAACTCAGTCTCTATCATCCATGGGTTATGAGATGGATCTTGATATTTCTCAACAGTAGATAGAGGCCTTTCTGTCACTTCCAAGGCATGCTACCAAGATCAAGTATGGTACCTATGAAGAGGTCAAAGAAAAAGTAAAAATGAGCATAGTTGTACCAAAGGCTACAAGGAAAGCCACTAAAATGATCAAAGTGATAACTAAGAAATTTGGAGAAGGTTCTACCTCCACTCCTATAAAGAGTGATCAACTCACAATTGAGGAAGAATTTGAGGCCCAAGAAGCAACAATTACTCTAAGCACCGAGTTGCCAAAGGGCAAAATATTGAAAAGGAAGAAACATGATACACCAAAGGTATCACCGACTCCTCCAGTGAAGCACCCTAACACTAGATCATCTACAGTGTCACCCAGTAAGAAACAGAAAAAGGTTGAATTGCCTAAAGTTACAAAGACTTATATAAAGTCGACCAAGAGACTCATTTTGAATAAGGAGTCAAGTGACATAGAGTCTGAAGACAAAAATAAATTTCAGATTGTTAAAAGCACCAAGGAAGATGTACACAATGTTGACAACTTTTGTGCCAAATTGAAACAATATGGTGGATTTTGGTCATTCAGGTATGTGAAATATGACTCCTAGACAGAAGAAGAAAAGAGAAAAATAGAAGAGTCAGTTGTATGTACACTTCTTAAATTTTGAGTAGTTCCATTGGAAGTAAGTAATTTTCTTCCAAATGCATTACATTCTCACATTGACAACATATGGAAATATGCTATGGACTTAGAGAAGCGGATAAGAGAAAGAGTTTTAGTAGATATCTTTCTAGACGTGTCAGTAGATGATATTAGAAATCATTTGAAAAACTACCAAACAAACTTTCAATTCAAGCATAGAGCCTTGAAAATGATGAATGGACTTTATCTTGAAGTCGAAAAGGAAACAAAAGAAAAATGGCAAGAAATCTTCAGAATTTAGACTGAAGAAACTCAAGGTGAAGTTGAAATAGTTGACATTATCAAGCAAGATCCTGCTTCAACTATTCAACAAGATGAGGATGTCATGGACACTGAGGCACCAGAAAAAGAGATGATAGAAGGAAATGCCTATGCCAAAATGGTATCTAGTGAATCAGTTTTGGAACAAGTCAAGTCCTATCCTCCTGTAACTCAGCAAGTTTCAACCAAGAAACCTTAGGACACTGATCAAGGCAAAGAGGGTCAACAGTCTACAAAAGGAGAATCTACTTCTCAGGCCCCTATGGAACAGACTTCTCAAGTACCTGCATGCACTAAAACTATTGCCACTAAGACCCCAAGCAAAGAATCATTGAAGGACACATCAGAGGCTAAGGAAACCGACAAAAGTGTTGCCTCTATTGAGCAACCTACCGAGGGTGATCAAGCCTCCAAAGCCATTGTACTCGTTCATCCAGTGAAAGCCTCATCATCCAAAGAAAAGAAGGTGAAGAAGCATAGTTTCAAGGTAGATCTGTCAAAACCTATTGTGTTGCCAAACATGGACTTTTCAAAACTGAAAGGGCAAGCACTTATTGAATTCGGAGAACTATGTAAAGCCAAAGCAGAACAAGAACGACAAATGGCTATTCAGAAGAAGAACCAAGTACTTCAAAAGGTTAAAGCATTATTGATAGACATGCTACCTGAAGCTACCATGAATAAAGATGCTGCCATCCATATGCAACTGGATGAGCTACTAACTAAATTAGAAGCATCAGGAGTAGACACATCATAATACCTAAGCAAGTTGAAGGACAAAGAGCTGACTGCCAAAATGATTGAAGAAGTGCAGAAAGAAATTGTCATAGGCAAAGTCAAGCTTGTTAGACTCATTTCTAAGTTGTCCCCTCAACTCAAACATATTCTTTATTTATTTTAGAAGCTCTATACATTTTCATTATTTATTAAGGATATCAAGCATAAGACCAAAGTTATTGAACAAGAGATCACCAATCTCTCCAATACATTGACCACCGAGTCAAATTCTGTTCAGAATTTCTATACCAAGCTGGAAACTCTTATGGCTCAATAGTTAGAACTTTAGAATGAAGAGCACAAAATAAGGATGGATATCATGACTCTTCAGACCTTATTTATTCCCCACTTATCATTAGTCCAAGAGAAGATCAACTGAGTTACCCACTTATCTACTCAACAAGAGGGAAGCACTTTAGATGGTTTGATTTCACTGTTAGCTGATATTATAGCTCAGAATTCCTTAATGGACAGTGTCAAGGATGCACTCTCCACTGCTCTCACCAGTGCCAGTACAAAGTATAAATCTATTTTTGACCAGTTGCCTCCACCTAATGGTAACTAGTTTTGATGTTTGTCAAAAAGGGGGAGTATACCAAGTATGTACTGAGTATAAGAGTGTACAGTATACCAAGCAGAATAGAGTATCCGATGATAACTCAATGATGAGAAAATAGTACCAAACTAGTACAGAGAGGGGGCATGAATTAGTATAGACAAAATACAGTCCTAAACCGATTCAATAGCAATTACTCCAAATGATTGGCAAACAATGACACCGGTTTGAAATAGAGTGCAACCGGTATAACCCAGAACAACTAAAATAATCATAAACTGGTTACTCACTTAGCTTTCCACTCAACTCAGAACTACACTACAATTTCACCCTTATGTATGAATAGGTAATCTATCATCATATCTTCACAACAGCTAGTTCAACATGTTTTATTGACAGGCATAAAACACAGAACCACCATATGCTTAACAGGTAATAACAAAGCATCACACATGACACATATTTTTCACGTGGAAACCCAACTCAGAAAAACCACAGTGGGGATGAATACCCACAAGCTTGTTGTTGAACTCTTTGGAAGTCTGCTTTGTTAGGAGCCTTGTCCTATTAAAGACATATACAATAGGTTATGTTAGGAACTGATCCTGTTAGGGATCACCCGGTTAAGGGATGGCTACAATACCCATTTAAGGGTTAAACCCTATTAAGGGTACCTTGTTAGAGGATTTCAAGAACTCAATAGCTAAAGGATTTCCAGAGCTCTCTAGCTTTCCAGATCTCAATAACTTTGAGTTACCCTATTAAGGGATTTACAGCAAGCCGGTTAAGGCTACCCTTTTAGGGGATTTTCCAACTGTTGAGGTGGTTAGAGATCAACAGGTATTACAATGATTTGGTAACAACACTCAATGCCAATGCATATCTGCTTAAGCTCCTCTTCACCTTCTGAACTTACACTCTGCACGTATCACTTCTCTCCTCTGGTCTGGAAACGATCTCGTATCCCTTCTCTTGGATACTCACACATAGCATTTTCCAACAACCTCTAAAAGAATCACAACATCGACCTTATAGGACAACAGACAGGTCGGTAGCATAAACCCTAAACCCTAGACTTGTTAGGTTAAGGAATTCAAATATTTCAATCCTGATCGTTGATCATACTATACTAAATGCAGCAGATCTTGAATAAATCTCAAGACATTCTCCATTGTTCATTATCCACCAATTTCATGGCGGCTGATAATCCATCACACGTTTTCACCATTTACAAATTTTGCATATTCCCGAGGTAGATAGGGATAGTCTTCTTCATGCAAGATCCTTCACGCATGCAAGGCTGACATGGAAACATGATCTATTCTTTGTTATACTACTTACTTATTACACAAAGATCACCGATTGAGCCATACAGGCTTGAAGCACTTCAACTAGAAACCCTGAAGTTGAGACTACCAACCAGTAGTCATACAATGCTTCCATGTGCTGGTTCCCATAACCATATGCCGGTTCATCTTGAACAAACACACCACTTCACTTTAGCACAAATACCAGTTCACAGTGTTATATTGGTTCTCACATATACCGGTTCATACCTCTTCAACATATTGACATCAATGACAACATACAATGTCATTATGTCCACATACTGATTCACATAATGCCAACAATCTCCCCCTTTGGCATTGATGGCAATATACAAAGATATTTCTCTGCTTCACATTTTCTCCCCCAATTTCTACAGATATCTTCCCCACTTGACATCTTCTCCCTCTTTGACAACAATGCCAAAGTGGAGGCACAAGCTTCTTGGTTCCATTATGCTGCTGCCCCTGAGGAGTAGCATCCTTCAACACATCAATCCTGAAGAAAGATTTGACTATGCAATACATGACTAATATGGAGAATATACCTTTAGTTCACCTCTTGAAGGGGCAATACCCCTAAGTCACCTCTTAAGTGTGTAAATGTAGTTTTTGGAAGAGGCTTGGTGAATATGTCTGCTAACTGCTCCTTATTGGACACATGCTCCAGTGCAATCTCTTTGTTCTAAACCTTTTCCCTTAAGAAATGATACTTAAGCTCAAAGTGCTTGGTTCTAGAATGTAAAATTGGATTCTTTGAAATATTGATAGCACTTTTATTATCACAAAATATACTTACTGGTTCAGGTACAGAGATTTTGAAGCCTTTCAGTACATGCTTCATCCAAATTGTCTGAGTGCAGTTCATGAAAGCTACAACATACTCTGCTTTCGCTGTAGATTGAGAGATACAACTCTACTTTTTACTCATCCATGAGACCAGTCTACCACCAAGGAAGAATGCACCACCAGTTGTGCTCTTCCAGTCATCTACATTACCAGCCCAATCAGCATCTGTGAACACTTTCAAGTTGAAGTCCTTGCTATATGGATACCACAATCCATAGTCAACAGTTCCCTTCAGATACCTAAGAATCTGCTTTGATTGCAACCAAGTGGGATTCTCTTGGACTTTTTTGGAACCTTGTAGTAATGCCAACTGCATGTGTAATATCCAGTCTGTTGTGTATTACATAATGCAACTTACAAATAATTGATCGGTATTCCTTCTCATCAACCAATGCAGAGTCATCCTCTTTGGATAGTTTACAACCGGTCACCATCAGTGTATCAACCAGTTTGCTATCTTCCATGCCAAAGGTCTTCAACACCTCTTTGACATATTTGGACTGAGTGATAAAGATTCCATCCTTCATCTGTTGAATCTATAGTCCAATGAAGAACTTAATCTCCCCTATGAGTGACATCTCAAACTCTTCCTTCATCTCATCAGCAAACTCATGACTCATCTTGTCATCACCACCAAAGATAATGTCATCAACAAATACCTCATAGATCAGGATCTGATCTCCTTCAGACTTCAAGTAGATATTGATATCTTCACTTGTTCTTTCAAATCCAATCTTCACAAGATGGGAATGTAGGTGCTCATACCATGCCCTAGGTGCTTTCTTTAGACCATATAAGGCTTTATGTAGCCTAGATACCATGTCACTATCTTCAGATAGGGCAAACCCATCTAGTTGCTCAATATACACCTCCTCTTCAAGTACACCATTTAGGAATGCAGATTTTACATCCATTTGATATACTTTCAAGCCTTTAAAATATGCATATGCAAGAAGCATACGAACTCCTTCCAATCTAGCTACAGGAGCAAATGTTTCTCCATAGTCTTCTCCTTCTTCTTGAGCATATCCTTTGCACACCAATCTAGCTTTATTTCTAATCACTATGCCATCCTCATTCAGTTTATTTCCAAACACCCATTTGGTGCCAATGACATTTTTATGCTCTGGTCTAGGTACCAAGGACCATGTACCATTTTTCTCTATCTAGTCAAGTTCCTCTTCCATTGCCTTGATCCAGTCTTCATCTTTATGAGCCTTTCTGAATGATTTAGGCTCAAATTCAAAGATCATACATGAGTTTTCTCTGATCTTTCTTCTTGTAAGGATTCTTGCATCCTTATCTCCTATGATCTGCTTAGGATCATGATTCAGCTTGACATACCGAGGAATAGTCTTGACTAGTTCTTCTTACTTTTCCTCTTCATCCTCATCTTCATCATTATTAGCATTCACTAGTTCAGGAACACTATTACTGGTACTTGGTTGATTGACAACCGGTTCCCAGAAGGTTGTAACCGGTTCATTTATAGCTTGCTCACTACTGGTTTACTTAGTTTTCTCAAAGGATTCATCAACTCTTACATTGATACTTTCCATAATTCTCTGAGTCCTATTGTTGTAACACTTGAGAGCTTTACTCTTGGTGGAATATCCTAGGAATATTCCCTCATCACATTTAGCTTCAAATTTGCCCTGATGTTCACTCTTCTTGATGTAACATTTTCTACCAAATACCCTAAAGCAGCTAACCACAGGTGTCTTACCGGTCCAATACTCATAAGGAGTTTTGTCCTTACCTTTCTTGATGAGTACCCAGTTCATTGTGTAGACTACAGTGCTCACTGCTTCTCTCCAAAAGGTGTGAGCTACCTTTCCTTGAATCAACATGGTTCTAGCTACTTCAACCATAGTCCGGTTATTCCTCTTTATTAGGCCATTCTACTGTGGAGTCTGGGGGGCATACAATTGGCTCTTGATGCCAAATTCTTCACAATACTTGTTGAATTCACCGGAAGTGAATTCCCCTCCTTGATCAGTTCTGAGACACTTGATCCTTTTACCGCTTTCCTTCTTCACTAATGCTCTGAAAGCTTTGAAATTCACAAAGGCTTTAGACTTATCTTTCAAGAATGTAACCCACATCATTCTCGAGTAGTCATCAGTGAGAATCATGAAGTACCTATCACCCTGCACACTTCTAGTTTTCATAGGACCACACAAATCAACATGCACAAGATCAAGCAAGTTGTCAGCAGTGAAATATTTACCTTTAAAGGTTGAGGAAGACATTTTCCCCAATTGAAACTCTCTGCACAAGGTATTATCCAGCTTGCTTAGCACCGGCAACCCTCTAACTACCTTGATCTTACTAGCCTTCACAATGTTATCAAAGTTTACATGGTAGAGTCTCCTATGCCATATCCAACTATCATCAAACTTAGCCATAAGACATGTACTTATATTTGTATTCAGATAAAATAGGTTACCTTTGGTTTTCATGCCAATGGCCACCAATTCACCATCTTTTTCCTTTGATTCTACAAACTCCATTCTTGAATTCCAGAGTGAGGCCACTGTCATTCAGCTAGGCAACACTCAGAAGGTTGTGTTTGAGACCATCAACCCAGTACACATTGTCAGCACTACTCTTTCCATTCAGAGAGATGGACCCTCTTCCTTTGACCATGCATGGTGCATCATTGGCAAAGTGAACCACACCTCCATCATACTCCTCCAAGGATAGAAACTTGCTCTAGTCACTAGTCATATGGTGAGAATAGCCACTGTTAATGATCCACTCATTGGAATTGTCAAACTGGGAGACAAGAGCCTTCTTGTCTGACACATCTTCTTTGACAACAACAAACACAATATCTTCATTTTCTTCATCCTCTGATTCTTCATCTATGACACCTTCATCAACTGCCACAAAATAGTTTCTCTGGTTTCCTCCTTTGAATTTCCTAAACCTTTCTGGTTTGTCCTTGTTATTGCCATTAGGACAGTTTATAGCAATATGTCCTATTCGATTACAAGAAAAGCATTTCAAAGGTAGCTTACCTTTGTATTTACCGGTTCCTTTAGAAAGCTTTCTGGCAAGGAGAGCTTCAAATGCCATCAGAATCTCCTCATCATCCATTTCTCTGCTCTGTCTAGGTTCACCACTAGTGCTAGCTTCTTTTCATTTTTTGGATGGTATAGCAGAGGCTGTAAAAGATGATTTAGTCTTTTGAACACTGCCATCAAAATTATTTAGCTCATAGGCTATCAACTTGGCTATGATGGAGTCCAAGGATACCTTAGTCTTGTCTATTGATCTCAACTCCTAAATAGCAACAACCCTTATTGCATAAACCCTAGACTTGTTAGGTTAAGGAATTCAAACAGTTCAATCCTGATCATTGATCATACTGTATTAAATGTAGCAGATCTTGAATAAATCTCAAGACATTTTCCATCATTCATTATCCACCAATTCCATGGCGACTAATAATCCATCACGCGTTTTCACCATTTACAAACTTTGCACATTCCTGAGGTAGATAGGGATAGTCTTCTTCATGCAAGATCCTTCATGCATGCAAGGTTGATGTGGCAACATGATCTGTTCTTTGTTATACTGCTTACTCATTACACAAAGATCACCGATTGAGCCATACAGGCTTGAAGCACTTCAACCGGAAACCCTGAAGTTGAGACTACCAATCAGTAGTCATACAACGCTTCTATGTGCCAATTCCCATAACCATATGCTAGTTCATCTTGAACAAGCACACCACTTCACTTTGGCATAAATGTCGGTTCAGAGTGTTATACCGGTTCTCACATATGTCGGTTCATACCTCTTCAACATATTGACATCAATGACAACATACAATGTCATTATGTCCACATACCGGTTCACATAATGCCAACATCGAAATGTATAGCTGAATTTGATAGGGAGAGCATAGAACACGGATAGAACACCGAGCATTGATCACAGGAGCATTACAATATATTGATAAGGGGAGTATATATTTGAATATGTTACTATTCATTGACAATTGTATATACTATCATTCTAGTCAAATTTGGTAAGTATATAGATTTTGAGTTATGACTTTGAAAGGAGTTTTGTCAAACATACCAAACTAATGTCATAAGGGGAGATTGTTATTAGTTTTATGTCCAAAGTCATCCTATATACTCTAGTCTATTAATACTACCAAAATATTCAGTCGATAAGCACTAAAGCAGTCGGTTACAGAAGAAAGGAGTCACAGAGTTAAGTATTCACCGATCTGTCTACCGAGTAACGTTCTATGTCTACCGAGCAGCAAAGAAGGTATACCGAGTAATTTGAACCGAGTAGAAATGTGTTACCAGATTCAATGAACCTAGACACATGTGTGGAAACGTGTTACACAAATTAAGGAATAGGGAACCGTTATCACATAGGGAATTGCACTTCAAGATTTTGTATGATTTCGAGGAAGTTTATCCAATGAAATAATTTCTAAGATTATTCATTCGATGAATCTTGTTTGTAAGATCGAAGCATGAACAAGATCACCGTCCCAGAGATCTATTTATATAGAGTGATTTGAGATTCAAAAAGAGAGAGACATGTGTGATAGAAGAAGTTAAAAAGGAAAATCATAAGAGGACACATTGAGTTGTGACTGCTATGACTGACATAGATATTCAAAGGTCACCGAGAAAGTCTTTAGAGAACAGTTCAAGGGAAAGAGTAAATAGAAGGGTTTACCGAGTTGATTTATCTATTACCAAGGTATGCTATGAGCAAGGCAATTTCATATTGAGCACATAGAATCTTCTATAACATTTCAGATGTAAAGTTGTAGATATTTGTAAAGATTTTATTGAATCATTTGAGTTGTAATAGAAACCTTCAACAGGGCAAAAGACTCTAACAAATTCTATAAACTGTAAAGCCTTTAACCAGGTGCATCATTTTTTATAAGTGTTGTAAAATCCTTTAGAAAGGTAGATCTAAAAGAGCTTGATACTCCTAATAGGGTAAGCTATCAGAAATAGCTAATCATGTAGCTCTAACTGAGCAACCTTTATTATTGCAATAGTGAAGTTGTGGGTGCCATCCCCACCACAGTTTTTCTCTCTAACAAAAAGTTTTTGCGTAACCAAAATATTTGTGTTATGGAGTGAAATGTGTATGAATGTTTTGATTAAGTAAAAATAGGTATTTGAAAGGTACCCGAACCTTTTACAAGCCAGGAAAACAAAACTGCTAAAAAAGTGCCTGATCACTTCAAAAAGACAAAATGAACCCATCGAAAGGGAACAACTTAACACAACATTACATTAAAAACTCGGAACAGATAGCAAAAGGAAAGCAGAAAGATAGCAAAGAGATAGAACCAAGGACATCAACTAAAACTAAATACTATTCATAATTTCCTCAGCGTGAACAACCATTTGTTTCATGTTGTTCGCTGAGGTCTTCAAATCCTCCAGCTCACGACCTTCAATGTCACCCTTATTCTTTGTGTTAGCTCTGGTCCTTCTTTCATGACCCTTCTTGTTCAACTTCTCTTTATCACCATCCTTCTCTGCATTATTCTTGAACCTGTTGATAAGGATGTTCATGTTGTCCACCGAAGATTTGAGGATTTGGAAATTTTGATCAGCAATCTTCTTGACGTTGATCTCCAGCCTATCAATTCTGCTATCAAAATCTTTCATTTTGTTTTCCATTTCCTTGCTATCTCTCATCTCATTGACCTTTTTTTTTCTGTTGCTATGATTTTTCCAACCATACATTCAATAGCTTCCACATTATGCAGAACGGCCACTAACTCTTTAACATGATCCGCCAAGGGCTTATCACCAACTGTAATTCTTGCAATGGCTTGTGTATCCAGTTTTCAGACTGTTAATATCCTTCACCATAGTAATGATGGTCTCATAGAAGTCCTTAATAGTATCTTTGTCACCATTGTCACTTTTATCCCCTTTTTCCTCCTTATGCAGACTTGTGGTATTCACGGCCTCTAAATTGTCCTTAACTGGGTTACCCTCCCCTTCTTTGTCCTGACTATCGACCCTCTTGTTTTCTTCAGCCTCCTCCTCAGATTCAACTAGAACATAATTGAAATTAGAATTGCTACCCTTTTTAGTATTCTTTTTCTGAGCCTTCTTTCTAGTGGCTTTCTCTTTCCTCTTTTTAACAGATTTTTCCTCAAGGGATTTAGTTTCAGAATCCGACATTTCAGATTCCACAATAATCCTCCTTTTCTTGGCCCTATTCCTCCCTTTTTTTCTAGTTTCTTCTGACTCTCCCTCTATCTCCGAATCAAAGTTAAAACCACTATCCTTACTTTCCGTAGTCTCATCTCTAGCATTTTTACCTTTAATAGGCTTTTCAATGCACTTCCCCTTTAGCATTTTATAAACCAGGACCATAAGCCCGTGGTGGAGGGCATGATCACCTTTAGGATCCTTCTAGATCTCCTTTATAGTATGATCCATAGAACAGGTGAGGTAATAGGGAAGGCTAACCCTTTCTCCATAACAGAAATGGTTGAGTAGGACGAAATGATGCTCATAGGCCCTGGTAAACCTACCATCTAAGGTAATGTATTCAATAGAAGCAAATAAAACAAACCTCCATGGCCTACAAATTCTCTTCGGGGAGTGGTAGGAGTTGTCAATTTTGATCATCTTTCTCCTCTCTCCATCCGTAACAAGAAACTTGTTTGTAGCTTTGTCTGATATTCCTTTGTCCTTGTAAAATTTCATACCCTCGGTAGTCATCCCCGTGGCCTCAGCGATAACCTCTTCGTCAACATTCATCATCTATGATCCAATCAGAATTTTTCCATTTTTCCAGTTCTTGATGAAATAGCTAGTGATTGTGGGGTATTTCCCACTTATTCATTCAATGAAGACATTTAGACCCCCCTGCTGAAGGATCTCCCAAACTTCTTCATTCTTTCTCCAGTCCAAGCAAGAAGCAGGTTTAAATATTTTCTTGTTACCTCCCATTTTTTGAGCACCTTACTTGCAATGCCTTCTCTCATTTTGATAGCTTCTCCTCTGGTTTTTGTGGTTCTTCTATAAGAGTGCCTAGAATCCATGCCAAATAATAATGATAAGACACCTATTTAAGAGCTCATTATCCTCAAGCAAGCCCTGAAATGTGTATGAATGTTATTTCTATAATTATGTGTTAGTTTTGTATTATGAGATCAGCAGTTTACAATTTATGTTTATCAGTAAGATTGCTTTTGGAGAAAAGTTTTGAAGTACTTAATCACCCCTCCCCTCTCAGTACATTAGCTTTCCTAGTTGGACCTAACACCATCCAATCATTATAGATTTAGACAAAGAAATTTTACTTCCTAATGCCTTACAAAACAAATCCAACTTGGCCATTAGGGCAAAAAACTTACCCTCATCTAAATCCACTAGGATGGTAGTATTATCTATAAATTATATATTGTAATGTTTGTCTTGATTGGGGAAATTTATCCCTCAAACCTTAAAAGATAAGATGCTATCCCTCAACATGTAGTATGTAGTACCCCTCCTCGATCAGGCTCTCTTTTTTGTATTTATGTATGACTTCAGTTGACTGTTTGGTGGAGCATTATTGTATTTTGATTCAGATTTTATGCGATGTTACTTCATGCTTTATCTAGATTCATGTTGTGTGTTTGCATGTTTATGGGATGCGAGGGGATGATTTTCCTTCACTCAGTCCGATGAGATAGGGAACATCATGATTCTCCTTCATCGGTGTACATGTCATGTCTATTATATATATTGGTCTATATGCACATGTGGTTCCTTGGTGCAGGACATTGTAGGTACAAGCATCGGGTAGGTACGGGGTATCGACTCCACCTAGTTTCATAGTTCTGAGCATGCCTTATATGTCTGATGGGAATGGAGGAGATAGTGGTTGGACCCTAACTTGACCCACAATTACACTTGTGTGAGTGTTGTCAGTCGGTTCTCTTTGCCATCTGGCCAGTATGCGATTCATAGTGCTTTGGTTTGGTCATTTATGAGTCGTCATTTGATCATTCTTCGTTTCGCATTCTTTCGTGTATTTGAATGGTTATTTAATTGAGTGGATGATGCTATCTTTATTTTGGCGTAATTAGTTAATTTTTATGCTCTTGAGATTATTGATTTAATTAAATTAATTGTTATAATTAAATGGTTAAATGGCTTATTCTATTGTGAAAAGTTGTATTAATATATTGTGAAAAGAAATAAATTATTGCCTTGCCATTTTAATGTTAAATGATTATGTTGAAGGAAAGTATTGTGAAATTGGAAATGAAATAAAAATGAAAGCTTTTCCTTTTACCATTCCATTTGACTTTTATATTTTATTTGTTGAAAAGAATTGTTTTTGGAAAAAGGGTAAAACTGATTGCTATTACTTTTTAAAATATTTTAATCTGATTGGTTTGAAAGGACTGGGATTCTTCCATCATTTTGTTTGCTAGTTTGCTTGAAGGTTGGATAATCTCTTCTTGTTTGAAATTTAATTTGGAATATTTTAGTTGCTTCCTCTGTGTTGGAAAAATGCAAATATCTTTGAAGATTCTTGTTCAATGATTGGAATGGAAGAAAGAGTGCCTGTTATTGTTGTTTTTGTGGAACTCATATCAAATGTTTGCATATTGGAAAGAGATGGTTCATTTCTCTATTTGTTGTTGTTATTTGTTCTTGGAAATCAAATTATTGAATTATCTCTTCTATTTGAAATAGAAAGGAATTGATTTAGCTTGTTGTGTGTTCTCTAGTATCTATTTGCCCAAGATTTGGGGTTTATGTTGGCAAAAATTGGTTGTTTACCTCTTGATAGATGTAAGGAATTCTTCTTGTGTAATGGAAGTGAGGAAATTTATTTTAATCTTTCTCCTATCTTTTAAATTATTCTTTTGTTGCTTAATTCTTTATTTATTGGGCTCTTGTGTGATTTTAATTCACTATTTACCTTATTGCTAAATATCCCTTTGTATTATGGAGTTTGGCACAATGTGTGTGCCCGTGAAATGAACAAGGGATGAATTGTGATAGGGAGGATGCTAGAGAAGTGCTAAACAAGGCTAATTGAGGCTCATGGTTCAATTGGTTTACAAAATCATTGTTTGTGACTGTCATGTGTGTTTGCAAAATCATCTTTAGGTTTTAATGCTAGGTATCTCATGCATATCTTCTCCAACATCCATCCTTTGGTGAAGGCTTGCACCCTTACTCAACTCACTCCTCCTTGATTGTATACTCTTCTAACTTCAATGATCTGCTATCTAGGCATACATACCTATTACACCAAGACTAGGAAAACTCCTCCAAAGGTTCTATGAATCAAGGCAAAGGTTTTGTCTTTGATCATGTATGTTCTTGTAGCACTTAGGCATTTTTTACTCTTCTACTCAAACCCCTTTGCTAGGTGGCAAACCCCAAAAGTTTATCTCCTTTGTCAAGAAGGTGGAGGGGTCTATCTTAGTGTTCCTAGATAGTTCACCCAAAGGTTTCACAAGTTCCAACAAGAAAAAACCAATCGGGTCCTAGAAAATGCAGTTTTGAAGTCCAAGAAGGCTAGTAGCCTGTGTAGGGCTAATTGGCACCTTTTTGCTCACCCTGCCCAATGATGGGAATTTACACCAAAAAATTTGTTTTGGATGATGTTTTAGACGTCTAAGCTCAAATATTTTTCATGTCTTAGGCTCCATGAAGAGGGTTTAGTGACTGTCCTAAATTTTGGGCATAAATGTAGGGTTTAGTGAGGGTTTTGAGCTTGCAATGTTTGATTTCACAACCCCTTCTCAAACCAAGTCCCTAGACTGATTGTTAGGCCCTGCCACACCTTGGAGAACATTAACCAATAGTTACCACTTGTCATTTTGACAAACACATATCACACTAGCTGTAGAAGATGACAAAACAGTCATTTTCACTATTTTCAATGTCTTTCACTATCTTTACTGCACAATAGAGGGTTATAACTTCTAAAATTCCTGCACCATAGCATATATAAACCTTTTAACAACAATTTAACTCTACATTGAACAAGTATGGTGAAGTCTTCATGCGTGGAAGGTTTCAAAAACAATCTTGATGCCAAAAACCAATATATTTCCCAAAACAGGGAGTTCGTTGCCCTTCACAAACAGTGACTTCTTATAATGCAAAAAGAGTAAAGTTTAGAGTTCTAATTCCTTCAAAATGATTCTAGGATAGGTGCAGACCTCTTTCCTTGCTTTGTTTCAACATTTGATGCTCAGAACCAAAAGTTTGAGCCTTAAGGAAGAATATTAGCCAAGTTAGACAACTTGCCTAATAAGTGCTCAAATTCACAATTTCCATCACAACCCTGGCATAAAATAAACTTATATAAATTATATACATGCATACCAACTTGACCAAATCCATTTGGTGGGAGCCCAGGCCTGGATTAGTCAAGTTGTGGCATTTTGAAACCAAAAACCCTTGACAGGTCAGTGAGCATACCAAACTGAAAGAATTTTTCTTAACCAACTTCCAAATGGAAAACCAATACAATGATCACTTGAATAGAATTGGGAAACCAATATGAACACTTCCCAAAAGGTACAATATGGACTGCTACTCTAAAAGGGAGAAAAACACATTAAAAGTAGAATTTCATGTTTTCATATATGGAAAACTTAGTCAATGCAATCACCAACCTTTTTCAAGGAGAAGGGAGACCTTTTTATAATATTTCAAGTCAATTATCAAGCCTAGTATGAAAATGAGGCTTCCACAACTTCATTAACTAGAAAATGACCAAAAAAGACAACTTTTTCAAGCCCAATTGACAACATTTGTTGCTTGAAGAGGCATTTTTGACAACCTAACCTCATCAACTTATCTAAACACATAATAAATTATTTAAAACACTTAGAAAACATGTTGCAATTCTTTGGGAAGCATTTCTAGACCTTTTAGGCAATTTTACACATTTTTGCCCTTTTTGGCCTAAAAACCGAAAATTGTCAACTCACATCCTGAAAGGCAAAACTTGACCTCTTCATAACAAAATGAGATAAATACCACTTGAAAAGACACACAACACCCTAAACAACATCATAAACCTAACACAAGACATTCCAAACACGAAAGCATGAAATACTAAAAAAGGAGAGTTTTTACTCAACTAGATGCTCCTGCACCATACTCCCCCAAAGACAAAGAAGTCATGTGACTCCTTGAGGTAGAAAAGAAGAAGGTATTCTAGCTTTCTAAAATTCAGCTTTAGGTATCCATGTGGCCTCTGAGATAGGCTTATCCTTCCATTTGATTAGGTGCTCTATATAGGTGTGATTCCTTGTCTTCTTGAGAACCTTGGAGTCTAGAACCTATTCTGCTTGAGGAAAAGAGAGAGAAGGGAAAGAAAAATCAGAAAGGGATTGTGCAACATCTGAAACTCGTTGAATCTCCTCAGGTGGCTGCCCCTTGAAAGCAATCAAATCTACAACATTAAAAATGGGAGACAAAGAAATATCAGTAGGCAAATCTACTTTGTAAGCACTAGACCCATACTTAGCCAATATTTTGCAAGGGCCTATTCTTCTCATCTGAAGTTTGCTTGGAACTCCTTTTTGTGGCCTTTCCTTGTTCAAATGAACCATCACATAATCCCCTATAGAAAACTGAACATCTCTCTTTGTAGCATCCACTCTTGCCTTGACTTTTTGGGAGGTATCCTGAAGAGCCTTTCTCACTTGCTCATGAACCTCCTTCATGGATTGAGCCATGTCATCTTTTGTCCCACTCTTAGGTTGCAAGTTGGTTATATCTCTCAAATCCATTATACCCCTTGGATGCAAACCATAAACAACTTCAAAAGGGCTTTTACCTATAGACTGATTGACACTATCATTGTAGGCATATTCTGCTTCATGAATGAGCTGATCCCAACTCTATCCATATTCCTTTATCAAACACCTAAGCAATTTTCCAAGAGACCTATTCACAACCTTATTTTGGCCATTCGTTTGTGGATGATAAGCTGAACCAAAAGAGAGATTAGTACCCAGTCTCTTCCACAATATTTTCCAGAAATGACCAAGAAATTTCACATCTCTATCTGAAACAATGCTAGTAGGTAAACCGTGTATTCTAACAACTTCTTTGGAAAACAAGTAAGCAATATGACTTGCATCATGTGTTGTCTTACAAGGAATAAAATAAACCATTTTACTAAATCTGTCAACTACTACAAATATGTTATCAAATCCTGCTTGAGTTCGAGGTAATCCTACCACAAAATCCATACTAATGCAATCCCAAGGCCTATGTGGAATGGGAAGAGGCTAATATAAACCAGCATTGGAGGAATTACCTTTTGCTTTCTAACATACCAAACATTGCTCAACATACCTCCTGATGTCTCTCTGCATCTTGGGCCAATAGTAGAATCTCTGAACCAACTCCAAGGTCTTGTTGAGACCAAAATGTCCACTTAAGCACCCATTGTGCTTCTCTTGAATGAGGTTCTCTCTCATAGAACCTCTTGGAACACATAACTATCCACCCCTGAATAACAAACCATCCTGCAAAGTGAAATCAGCATATGCACCATGGAAATGATTCTCAAAATCTTGACAAACTTTATAAGGTTCAGCAAAATCATCATCAACATGATACATATCTTTAAAACTATCAATACTAATGCTCTGTACTTGAATCTCATGAACAGTTAACAACCTTCTACTCAAAGCATCTACTACTTTATTCAACTGACCCTTCTTATTCTTAAGAGTAAAAG
Source organism: Cryptomeria japonica (assembly GCF_030272615.1). Taxonomy (NCBI): domain Eukaryota; kingdom Viridiplantae; phylum Streptophyta; class Pinopsida; order Cupressales; family Cupressaceae; genus Cryptomeria; species Cryptomeria japonica. Next base: position 273,673,163 of record NC_081408.1, on the reverse strand, counting down.
TGTAAGATTGCAAGTACTCTACCAATTTGACATGCCTATGATTCAGTTTATCCTGTGAGTTCAAGAAACTTAATGCCTGATTACTATGTATACAATAAATTCTTTAGGAAGAAGATAATGTCTCCATTTCCTAAGTGCATGTACTAATGCATAAAGTTCTAAATCATAAGAAGAGTACTTTTTCTTGGCATCATTTCACTTCTCACTAAAGAATACAACTGGTCTATTGTCCTGACTTAAAACACCTCCTACAACAATATTGCTAGCATCACATTCAATAGTAAAAAGTTTATCAAAACTAGGTAAAATGAGCACTGGTTGAGAAGCTACTTTAGTTTTCAATAATTCAAACCCTTTATTGGCTGCATCTAACATAGGGCCACAAATCTCATTGAATCCCCTGATGAGTTTCCTATAAAATTGTGCTAAACCATGAAAGCTTCTGACATCACTGGCTATTTTAGGAGTTGGCCAACTAGTTATTGCTGCAACTTTAAATTGATCCATTTTTAGATTGCCTCTTGATACAACAAAACCAAGGTAGACCAATTCTTGCTTCAAGAAATCACACTTTTCTAGATTAATGGTTAGTTGTTCATCAGATAACTTTCTCAAAACAATAGCTAAATGATTCAGATGCTCTTCCTTAGTTTTACTGAAAATAAGAATATCATCTAAATACACAACAAAAAACTTGCCAATGAAATCATGTAAAACTTCATTCATGAGTCTCATGAATGTGCTGGGAGCATTAGAGAGTCCAAATGGCATGACAAGCCACTCATAGAGACCCTCATTCATTTTGAAATTTGTCTTCCATTCATCACCCTCTTTGATTCTTATCTGATGGTAACCACTCTCCAAGTCAATCTTACTGAAATACTATGCACCCCCCAAGAAATCCATCAAATCCTCCATCCTAGGTATGGGAAACCTATATCTGATGGTGATCTTGTTTATGGCTCTAGAATCGGTGCAAAGTCTCCATGTTCCACCCTTCTTAGTGCCAACACTGTAGGTACTGCACAAGGACTAATTCTCTTCCTAATCAGCCCTTGGTCTAAGAGTTCTTGTATTTGTCTTGCTACTTATTCATTTTGTTTAGAGGTCATCTTATAGGCTGCCTTATTGGGTAAAGAGGCTCCAGGTATGAAATCAATTTGATGGCTTATGGCTCTAGGAGGTGGTAAGGCTACAGGTGTACCATCACTGATTATTGCTTTGAAGTTATCAAGGATCTGCTACACCTCATATGGTATCTCAACTTTCTTTGCTATCTTTTCTTCCTTGGGTTTCACTATGAGTGCAAATCCCACTCCTTCACCTTCTTCAAGTGTACTTATGAACTCTTTCTCACTCACAATTAAGACATTCTAATTTGCTAACTTGCTACCCTCTTTCTCATCATTTATGGACTGAATTTTGTATGTAACTCCATTCTTCTGAAAAGAGTAGGAGTTCTTTTCCCCATTGTAGATGGCTTTCCTATCAAATTGCCAAGGTCTACCAAGAAGTAGATGGCAAGCATCCATTGGAAGAATGTCACATAGGATCTTATCTTGATATCCTCCTATGGTAAATTCTACCCATGTTTGTTCATTTACAAGGACACGCTACTCCCTATTCAACCGTTGGACTCTATAGGGATGTGTGTGTGGAATTCTCTCAAGTTTGAGTTTACCAACTACTTCTTCTAAGATTATATTATCTATGGATCCAGAATCTATGACCACCTTGCATACCTTTCCCATGATTTTGTACTTAATTCTTAACAATGACCTTATTTGATTAGGTTCCTCCTTGATTGTCTCTTTTATCAAAACTCTTCTCATCATCAGACTTTCCCCATCTTCTGATGCTAAACTCACTTCATGAGCCGTACTACTTGCTATATTTTCTTGCACATAATTCACTCTTCTTTCACCCCCCTATGATGATGTGGGTTTCTCTAGACATCTATAGGCAGGGTGTCCCAACTTCTGACAATTGTAACATTTCATGGTGGAGAAGTCGGACCCTCTTCCTGGTCCACTGGATCTACCTCTACTTGGGTTGCTCGATCCGCTTTCTCTATAGCTTCTCTTGCTATTTGAATCCCCACTTTGCTCAATAAGTTTGGATTCTCCTTGGGATCTTTGATCTCCTCTTCCACCAAAAATTCCTCTATGGCCTCTACCATCTCTACCCCTACCTCTTCCTCTGTTGTTTTGTTCTTGCTTTCTCCTCCTTTTCTCTTCCACTTTAAGTGCTAGTTGATAACAATTGTGTACTATTTGTGGACATAACAAACTCATCTCTTCCTAGATGTTCCACCTCAATCCATTCAAGTACCTTGCCACTTTTATACTCTCATCCTCTACTACCTTGGATCTCATGCACAGTTTTTGAAACTCCTCAATGTAGCTACTGACATCTAAGTTTTTTTGTCTCAAATTTTGTCTTTTCTTGTGAAGTTGGATCTCATAGTCCTCAGGAAGATAGGTTTCTCTAATTTTGGATACCATTGCTTTCTAGGTGGCTGTTGGTTGCTTACCTTCTTTCACCCTTTCCTCTTGGATGAACTTCCACCAAGTTAAGGCTGCCCCTCTCAGCCTTTAGTTTGCTACTTTAACCTTTTGTGCTTCAGTTATTCCATCACATTCAAAATGGTTTTCTAGACCTTCAATCCACTCTATAAGAGCATCTGGATCCATCTTTCCACTGAAAAGAGCCACTCCCTCTAAGGTTTTACCACTCATATCTCTCAAAGCCTTCAAGAATGGTTCTTGCTCAATAACAGGGCTAGGTATGGGAACCTCATCTTCTATTGCCACCATTTTGCCCTAATCTCCAACCTTATCATGGACTTCTTCAGTTTTGACTTCTACTTCAGCTAATTTCATTGCTAGCTGCCCCAACCTTTCTCTGAGTGCTCTATTTTCTTCTTCTTAGTCTTCGACCTTCTTGGCTAACTCAACATTAATCACCATGTTTTCTCCTATTGATCCATTTCTCCTAAATCTTTCGATGGCTCTGATACCACTATGATAGGGAGGATGCTAGAGAAGTGCTCAACAAGGTTAATTGGGTCTCATGGTTCAATTGATTTACAAAAGTCTTGTTTGTGACTATCATGTGTGTTTGCAAAATCATCTTTAGGTTTTAATACTAGGTATCTCATGCATAGCTTCTCTAACATCCATCCTTTGGTGAAGGCTTGCACCCTTACTCAACTCACTCCTCCTTGATTGTATACTAATGTAACTTCAATGCTCTTCTATCTAGGCATACATACCTACTGCACCAAGACTAGGCAAACTCCTCCAAAGGTTCTATAAAGCAAGGCAAAGGTTTTGTCTTTGATCATGTATGTTCTTGTAGCACTTAGGCATTTTTTACTCTTCTACTCAAACCCCTTTGCTAAGTGGAAAACCCTAAAAGTTTATCTCCTTTGTCAAGAAGGTGGAGGGGTCTATCTTAGTGTTCCTAGATAGTTCACCCAAAGGTTTCACAAGTTCCAACAAGCAAAAACCAATCGAGTCCTAGAAAATGTAGTTTTGAAGTCCAAGAAGGCTTGTAGCATGTGGAGGGCTATTTGGCACCTTTTTGCTCACCCCGCCCAATGATGGGAATTTGCACCAAAAAAATTGTTTTGGATGATGTGTTAGAGGTCTAAGCTCAAATATTGTTTAGGTCTTAGGCTCCATGAAGAGGATTTAGTGACTGTCCTAAATTTTAGGCATAAATGTAGGGTTTAGTGAGGGTTTTGAGCTTGCAATGTTTGATTTCACAACCCCTTCTCAAACAAAGGCCCTAGATTGATTGTTAGGCCCTGCCACACCTTGGAGAACATTAACCAATAGTTGCCACTTGTCATTTTGACAAACACTTATCACACTAGCTGTAGAAGATGACAAAAACAGTCATTTTCACTATTTTCATTGTCTTTCACTGTCTTTACTGCACAATAGAGGGTTAGAACTTCTAAAATGCCTGCACAAATAGCATATATAAACCTCTTAACAAAAAGTTAACTCTATATTGAACAAGTATGGTGAAGTCTTCATGTGTGGAAGGTTTCAAAGACAATCTTGATGCCAAAAACCAATATATTTCCCAAAATAGGGATTTCGCTGCCCTTCACAAACAATGACTTCTTATAATGCAAAAAGAGTAAATTTTGGATTTCCAATTCCTTTAAAATGCTTCTAGGATAGGTGTAGACCTCTGTCCTTTCTTTGTTTCAACATTTGATGCTCATAACCCAAAGTTTGAGCCTTAAGGTAGAATATTAGCTAAGTTAGACAACTTGCCTAATAAGTGCTCAAATTCACCTTTTTGATCACAACCCTAGCATAAAATAAACTTATATACATTGTATACATGCATACTATCTTGACCAAATCCATTTGGTGGGAGCCTAGGCCTAGATTAGTGAAGCTGTGGCATTTTGAAACCCCAAACCCTTGATAGGTCAGTGAGCACACCAAACTGAAAGAATTTTTCTTAACCAACTTCCAAATGGAAAACCAATACAATGATCACTTGAATAGAATTGGGAAACCAATATGAACACTTCCCAAAAGGTACAATATGGACCAGATGTGCTATAGTATGGACTTCTGCTTTAAAAGAGAGAAAAACACATTAAAATCATAATTTCATCTTTTCATATATGGAAAACTTAGTCAATACAATCACCAACCTTTTTCAAGGAGAAGGGAGGAATTTTATAGTCTTTCAAGTCAATTATCAAGCCCAGTATAGACATGAGGCTGCCACAACTTCATTAACTAGAAAATGACAAAAAATGACAACTTTTTCAAGCCCAAATTACAACAGTTGTTGCTCCAAGAGGCATTTTTGACAACCTAACCTCATCAACTTATCTAAACACCTAAGAAATTATTTAAAACACTTAGAAAACATGCTGCAATTCTTTGGGAAGCATTTCTAGACCTTTTAGACAATTTTACACATTTTTGCCCTTTTTGGCCTAAAAACCAAAAATTGTCAACTCACATCCTGAAAGGCAAAACTTGACCTCTTGAGAACAAGATGAGATCAATACCACTTGAAAAGACACACAAAACCCTAAACAACATCATAAACCTAACACAAGACATTACAAACATGAAAGCATGAAATACTCAAAAAGGAGAGTTTTTACTCAACTAGGTGCTCCTGCACCAAATTGATTTCATGTTAAATTGATTTGTTAATGCAAAGGAAGTATGAATTTTATTATAAAATGAATCTTACCTTACCCACATGGCAGGCTAGTCCCACCACACGGGCCAGTAGTGTCTACCTACCCACAAGTAGTAGCACTACCAGTTGGCAGTACTGCTATGTGGTAGTAGCTCTACTGGTCGGTAGGGCTGCTACACGGTAGCAGCTTTATTGGTTGGTAGCAGTACTACCAGTCGATAGTGGCTTCTACTGATGGTAGGCGGTAGTAGCACTACTGATCGGTTGGCCTGCTACCAGCGGTAGTAGTACTACCAGCAGGTAGTGCCTGTTGTTCTGGTAGCAACACTATCGTGGGTAGGCTTTGGCTCCCGCTTGCCTTGTATGCTTCATGGTACAATTTATAATATGCTGTTAATTATTTATTTTATAAATGCAATGATATATTTTAAAGTTGGTTTTAAAGTTAAATTTTAAATGGTAATTTATAAAGTGATTTTTATATTCATTTAATAAATTTATTTATTGAAATCAAGGCTTGATTATTAATTCAAATTAGTAAATTTGGATGTATTTTGGAAATGGATTAAATATATATTATTAATGAATATTTTATTTGGTTGAATATTTATGTGGATTTTATTCTTGATTGGAATATTGAATTGGAGATTATGTGGAAGTGAATGTCGTATCTGAATGATGCATTAATTAAGGGTGTTTTATTTAATTTTCAATCAATGAAGTTGCAAGTGCTTATGATGCTAATTTTCTCAAAGATTGTTTAAGTGTGGACTTAGTGAAATTAGTTTTCTTGAAAAGAGTTATACTTGTGTTATTTTCCGTTTGTGGTTCATTCATCCTGTTGTGGCATATTTGGTACCTTTATTCAAGTGATATATGATGACCTCTTTGTCTTAACCATGTAGTGTCTTTGCCTTATGGTTAACCAAGAGTCAATATGTCCTTGTTTTTTACCACATGTATTTGGATAGTGGTGTATGGCTATCTGCTTTGCCATAGGGTCCTCATGGAGTGACCATGTTTGTTTAGTGTCCTTTGAGAGAGTGGCTTTCGAGTGGGGGTCGCGCCCATAGTGGATGGTAGGATAACCCATCTAAAGTTAGATAATAAGTGAGAATCTAATTAATTGATTAGGTGGGTAGTTTATAACATTATATAAGATAGTGTACCTCATGCATGGTTGAGTGCTTGTAAAGGGCTCATGATGTAGTGGGAAGGCTTGGAATGGAAAACCGACCACCTTGTCTTCATGAAAGGCTGGTAGGGTCGGCATGAGACTTAGTTGTAGCTGGAGGTTCGGGAAAGATTACCAGGATAACCCAAGATGGGGGTTGGGACCTATGGAGGCTAACCATGGTAACCATCATAAGCTATGTGATGACACTCTCTCATTAGGAGTCATTTTATTCTGTCGACCATGTCATGCTTTTTCTTGCTTCAGGGTCCTATGCTATCTCCTAGCACAGTGGGGTGATTTCCAGTTTGGGATCACATGGTCGAGTGGTAGTGCCATTTCCCATAGGATGTTCTTGTTTGTACCTTCATGCGGGGATTGGCTTTGCAGGTGTTCCTATGGTTCGTGGCTCATGCTCTATCTCATGTTTGAAGATTATTATTCTTTAGAGACCTATGTGGTCAGTTGTATCAATGATTTATGTAAGCTTGTACTTGGTTAAGTTGTAACTTTTTATGTATTGAGAGCCATGTATTGGAAGATCAATGTAATCCTTAGTTTGGATGTTTTTTATCAACTTTTTTTATGATTTGTGTAAATGCTGGTTGGAGATAAATTATATTGTATCCTTTCAATCTTTCAATGGTGTAACTATTATTGCATATGGCTTATTATGTTCTATGAGTTTAGATGGATTATTGGATTAATCGTAATTGTGGAATTTAACTTTTGGTTTTATTCTTCATTGGTAACCCTTAAGGAATTCTAGTGTAAGTCTTCCTCTTGTGTTATTATGTGTTTTTGTTGTGTTTAATGCACTTAATATGATTATACTTTAACAAAAAAATTGTTTCACCCTTGTTGTGGGTTTTCCTTCAGGGTTCCTGGTGGGGCATTACATTTGGTATCAGAGCCCATTTTTCTACATTGGGTACTCTTAGTTTGTAGTGAGCCCATTCACCTAGACCTTTCATGTAGGTCTTAGTGGTTACGACTTCCTTGTTTCTGTCCTTGCCGGTGATCTAAACTTTTTTTCTCTTGTGCAGTGTTAGGTCATGGCTAGGAAAGCCAAGGGAGGTGGTCATGTTGGTGGCCGCACTAGAGGCAGAGGAGGAGGATGGGGTCAAGGTTTCAACCGCCATAGCCCTTCGCCACCACCCACTCATGCGAGTGTGGATTGGGATCAGTTTGTTCATCAGGATGAACAACATTCAGGAGAGTAGGTTCCTGAGAGGGAAGAGTTGCGATAGATGTTCCAGGAGGTGCTATCTAGACTAGGCCCCAAACCTGAGGTGGATCAACCCATCCATGCCCAGGTAGAGGAGTCACTTCAGCAGATTCTAGAGAGAGAGAGGGAGATCTTGTACAAGGAGAGAGGTCCCAGTGGACTAGGATCCAGCTATCATGGGGCACATGAGGGACTTGATGAGGTCCAATCCTCCTTTCTTTGATGGCAAAGGTATTGATCTCGAGGTAGAGACCCGGCTTATCAATTTAGATTGGTCTTTCACCATGTATCCATATGGTAGCAACACAAAGGCAAGATGTGATATCATGCATCTCAAGAGTTTTGCATCTATCTAGTGGTGGTTAGAGGAGGAGAGGATTGGTTTGAGAATTAACACTGTGTCATGGGAGATCTTCCTCAAGAGATTCAGGTCAAGATTTATCTCACTCCAGTGGAGGCAGTCACGAGCAGACAAGTTTTATACTTTACACCAGTTTGGGTTGTCAGTAGATCAGTTTGAGCATAGGTTCTATGATCTCAAACAGTATGTTGGGATCAGCAACAATGACGCTATGCTTGTTTAGCACTTCTTAAGGGGTCTTAATGATCGCATCAGTGGAGGAGTGAGAGTTTTTGAGCCTGCTTCAGTAGAAGTAGTCATGGTGAAAGCCAGGCTGGTGGAGTAGAACCTTAGCTGAGCTCATGACAGTCAGTCTGGAGTGTAGATCAGTGGTGATCCTTGCAGTGGGTCTAGAGAGAGAGGTAATCAGTCCCAAACTGCTACACCTTTTAGGGGTCCTTAGACACCCACTAAGGGTGGTCAGTAGTAGTAGCCATCAAGACCGAAGAAGTCTCAGGTCCAAGAGGGTGGCAACTCTCAGTTTTGGAAGAGAAGGAACTAGTGGAGGAGTACGCAGACTTTTCCAGGACAGTCCTCTTAGGATGCATCTCAGGCCCCTAGTGGGGGAAGCTTTTAGCAGTCTAGTGGTTCGTCTGGGAGTAGAGGACCTAGTAGAGGAGCTTGCTTCACTTGTGGTTAGTTTGGCCACAAAGTCACTCAGTTCCTTTAGCGTCTGCACCAGATGGGTAGTCAAAGGCTGGCTACATCAAAGCTGACAGTGGGAGATGCAGGTAGATCCCATAGAGTATTTGCAGCGATAGATGACCGCTAGGCTGAGCACCAGAGTACAATGATTGATACTGTAGGTGTGTTGGGTGGTATCCCTATCTCTATACTTTTTTATTATGGTGCTTTAGATTCTTTTATTTCATCATCTATTATGGAGCAATGCAGGCTCACATTTGCTAAGCAGGCAGATAGGTGGCAAGTAGAGTTGGCTACCAGTGTGAGTGTGTTTGTAGATGCCTTCATCCCTAGTTGTGAGTTGGACCTAGGACCCTTTGTCACTTCAATTGACCTTCAATTCATTCCTTTGGGGTGGAGTTGTGTTGGGTATGGATTGGTTATCATCTCAGAGTGCTCATGTAGACTATCGTCTGAAGACAATAAAGTGTTTAGATGACAATGGCAGGAAAGTGGGGATCATTGGAGTTTAGCGGTTGATATCCTTACGTATGATTTCTTCTATGCAACTTAGGTGGTGCATGCATCAAGGGTGTCATCTTTTTTCAATTTCTCTTGAGGATGTGGATGAGGAAGAGAGTCTTTAAATTTCTCTTGATGGTCACCCTATTCTTTGAGAGTATGCTGATGTGTTTTTGTTGAATATTCCAGGTATGCCTCCAAAGAGAGACATAGACTTTCGCATTGACTTGGTTTCTGGTACGGAACCTATTTCGAGAGCACCATATCAGAAGACTATTCAGGAGTTGAGTAATTTGAAGTTGCAGGTAGAGGAATTGTTGGCCAAGGGGTTCATTCATCCTAGTGTTTCTCCTTGGGGTGCGTTGATTATCTTCATTAAGAAGAAGGATGGTTCTCTTTAGCTATGCATTGATTACCAACAACTGAACAAGGTAACCATCTGGAATCGATATCCATTTCCTTGGATAGATGATCTTTTTGATCAAGTTAAGGGAGCCAAGGTGTTGTCTAAGATTGATCTAAAATCTAGGTATCATCAGTTGCGCATTCATGATGTAGACATTCATAGGATGACATTTTGTACTCGTTATGGTCACTATGAGTTCACAGTGGTGCCATTTGGGTTGACAAACATGCCTTCAGTGTTCATGAGTCTCATGAATGGGGTTTTTGCACCTACCTTGATCACTTTGTCATTGTGTTCTTGGATGACATATTGGTTTATTCTAGATCTATGGAAGAGCATGAGGGTCACTTGCAATAGGTATTGCAGTGCTTGAGGGAGAATCAGCTTTTTGCGAACTTGGCGAAGTGTGATTTCTTCTAGTCAGAGGTGAGATATCTTGGTCATATAGTTTCAAGAGAAGGTATATCCATGGATCCTTCTAAGATCCAAGCCATTGTTGATTGGCCAGTGTCGACCAATGTTTCTGAAGTTTAGAGTTTCATGGGTTTGGTTGGATATTATCACCTCTTTGTTCATAGCTTTTCTCGAATAGGCCACCCAATTACTTCTCTTAAGAGGAAAGGGAAGAATTTTGTTTGGTCAAAGTAGTGCGAGTCAACTTTTTGCACCTTGAAGGAACTCTTTGTTAGTGCTCTGATTTTGGCAGTTCCTGATCCATCTAGAGATTTCATGGTATGCACAGATGCCTCTCTAGAAGGTATAGGTACATTGCTTATGCAAGATGGATGTGTGGTTGCCTATGAGTTTAGCAAACTCAAGATCACAAGTTGAACTATCTAGTTCATGACTTGGAGTTGGTAGCTGTAGTGCATGTGTTGGTTAGATGGTGAGATTTCTTGTTGAGGCATCGGTTTGAGCTACATAGTGATCATCATAGTTTGCAGTATATTTTCACACAACCAAACTTGAATGTTCAACAACAAAGATGGATCAAATTCCTCTGCGAGTATGATTTTGAGGTTTGATATATTCAAGGGAAAGAGAATGTAGTTGTAGATGCTTTGAGCCATAGGCGGCATGAGGTTGTAACATTGTCCCTTGGAGTGGACTTGAGTGAGAGAATTCTCAAAGTTCTTCCTCAGGACACCTAGTATCAGGATGTTAGAGCCGTGTGGAGTCCGGAAGACCATTGGAGGGTAGATATTCTGGATATACTCTTGAGTCAGATGGTCTCCTTTGACATCTTGGATGGATCTATGTACCTCCTTTGGAGGGTCTTCACATTTTGATCATGACTAAGACCCATCATGCACCTTATTCGGCACACCCTGGTGTCAAGAAGATGCACGCAAATCTTAGACAGATATATCATTAGGCTTTTATGAAATGTGACATTGCTGATTTTGTATTGAAGTTCTTGGAATGCCAACAAGTTAAGGTAGAGCATCAACACCCTGTAGGGCTTTTACAACCTAATTTGGTACTGGATTGGAAATGGGATTTCATTTGCCTGTACTTCATAGTAGGGTTACCTGTTTCTTTGTGCTGTCATGATTCCATTATGGTCATTGTTGATAGATTCACCAAAGTTGCTCATTTTGTTCCTATTCGGTCTTCTTATAGCAGCAGTGGTGGCACGAGTCTTCTTGGAAGATGTGGTGAGGTTGCATGGGATCCCAAGGTGGATCATTTATGATAGAGATCCTATCTTTACCTCAACATTGTGGACCTCATTTCAGCATGATTTGGGAACCCAGTTGAACTTCAGTTCAGATTATCACCTAGAGATCGACGGTTAGATTGAGCATGTGAATCAGGTCTTGGAGGATATACTTCACATGTATGTTGTGGATCAACACTTGCACTGGGAGGAATATCTTTGCCTTGTGGAGTTTTATTATAACAATGGATATCATAGCTCTATAGGCATTTCTCACTTCTAGGTATTGTATCGTCATCCCTATCGTACTCCTTTGAGTAGGGATCAGTTGGAGGATAGGGTGAGTTTAGGACCGGCTATGCTTCATGAGATGGAGCAATAGGTTGAGCAGATTCATGGGTATTTGGTTACTGCTTAGGATAGGAAGAAGAAGTATGTCGATGCCCATAGAGTAGATCATTAGTTTTCAGTTGGCGACCGTATGTTCTTGAGGGTGTGACCGTGAAAGAGTCTGATCCATTATGGAAAGGGTTCTAAGTTGGCACCTCATTTTGTTGGCCCTTTTGAGATCCTTGAGAGGATAGGACCTGTTGCCTACAATCTTTCCTTGCCATCGAGTCTATTTTGCATCCACGATGTCTTCCATGTTTTAGTTCTTTGACCTTATCATCCTGATGTGACTCATGTTATTTATTGGAACGCTTTTCAGGTTGAGGACAGGCAGCTTTCCATGGAGCCAGTGCACATTCTTCAGCATTGAGATTTGACCCTCAAGGGTCATACCATCGACTAGGTAAGGGTCTTATGGGACCCAAGTGATGAGACATCAATGACTTGGGAGGATGTAGTGAAGATGAGAGAGCTTTATTCTTCTCTATTTTAGGCTTCCAGGAGTAAGCCTAGGCTTGGGGAGGAGGATGTAGTACCCCTCCTCGATCAGGCTCTCTTTTTTGTATTTATGTTTGACTTCAGTTGACTGTTTAGTGGAGCACTATTGTGTTTTGGTTCAAATTTTATGTGATGTTACTTCATGCTTTATCAAGATTTGTGTTGTATGATTTTATGCAGTATCCCAGTGCTTATGATTAATGTTATTTTTATGGATCATTATCATGGATAGACACTTGTACCTTATATGTGCGATGTGTTATTCATATGTTGAGTGTTTGCATGTGTATGGGATGTGAGGGGATGATTTTCCTTCAATCACTCTGGTGAGATAGGGAACATCATGATTATCCTTCATCGGTGTGTGTGTCGTGTCTGTTATATAAATTGGTCTATATGCACGTGTGGTTCTTTGGTGTAGGACATTGTAGGTACAAGTACTAGGTAGGTACGAGGTATCGACTCCACCTGGTTTCACAAGTTTGAGCGTGCCTTATATGTCCGATGGCAGTGGAGGAGATAGTGGTTGGACCCAACTTGACCCGCAGATACACTTGTGTGAGTGTTGCTAGTCGGTTGTCTTTCCCGTTTGGCCAGTATGCGAATCATAGTGCTTTGGTTTGGTCATTTGTAAGTCATCATTTGATCATTCTTCATTTCACATGCTTTCATGTATTTGAATGGTTATTTAATTGAGTGAATGGTGCTATCTTTATGTTGGCATAATTACTTAATTATTATGCTCTTGAGATTATTGATTTAATTAAATTAATGATTTTCTATAATTAAATGGTTAAATGGCTTATTCTATTGTGAAAATTTGTATTAATATATTGTGAAAAGAAATAAATTATTGCCTTGCCATTTTAATGTTAAATGATTATGTTGAAGGAAAGTATTGTGAAATTGGAAATGAAATAAAAATAAAAAAATTTCCTTTTACCTTTCCATTTGACTTTTGTATTTTATTTGTTGAAAAGAATTGTTTTTGGAAAAAGGGTAAATCTGATTGCTTTTACTTTTTAAAATATTTTAATCTGATTGGAGGAGAAAACTTTTAACCTAGAAATTTTAGGTTGAAATGTTTCTTCCCATATATTCCTAGGAGTTCACAAGAATGAAGAGGAGAATTTTTGAAAGAGAAATATGGAAAACCATTCTGGAAGAGGAGTTGGAATTGGATTTGGTTTGCAAGGACTGGGATTCTTCCATCATTTTGCTTGCTAGTTTGCTTCAAGGTTGGATAATCTCTTCTAGTTTGAAATTTAATTTGGAATATTTTAGTTGCTTCCTGTGTGTTGGAAAACTGCAAATCTCTTTGAAGATTCTTGTTCAATTATTGGAATGGAAGAAAGAGTGTCTATTATTGTTGTTTTTGTGGAACTCATATCAAATGTTTGCATATTGGAAAGAAATGGTTCATTTCTCTATTTGTTGTTGTTATTTGTTCATGGAAATCAAATTCTTGAATTATCTCTTCTATTTGGAATAGAAAGGAATTGATTTAGTTTGTTGTGTCTTCTCTAGTATCTATTTGCCCAAGATTTGGGGTATATGTTGGCAAAAATTGGTTGTTTACCTCTTGATAGATGTAAGGAATTCTTCCTGTGTAATGGAAGTGAGGAAATATAGCTTAATCCTTCTCCTATGTTTTAAATTCTTCTTTTGTTGCCTAATTATTTATTTATTGGGCTCTTGTGTGATTTCAATTCACCATTTACCTTATTGGTAAATATGCCTTTGTAATCAAGAGTTTGGCATTGTGTGTGCCCATGAAATCAACAAGGGATGAATTGATTTCATGCTAAATTAATTTCTTAATGTAAAGGAAGTATGAATTTTATTATTAAATTAATTTTACCTTACCCACGTGGCGGGCTAGTCCTACCACGCGAGACGATAGTGGTTGGCTACCCATAGGTAGTAGCACTACTAGTTGGCAGTGCTGCTATGTGATAGCAGCACTACCGGTCTGTAGGGCAGCTACATGGTAGCAGCTCTACCAGTCGATAGGACTGCTACTGGTCAGTAGAAGTACTATAGGTCGGTAGTGTCTACTACCGACGACATAAGAACTACCGATCGATAACCTTGCTACTGGCAGTAGAAGTACTACCGGTAGGTAGTGCCTACTATTCTAGTAGTAGCACTACCATGGGTAGGATTTAGCCCCCGCATGCCTTGTACCCTTCACGGTACAATTTATAGTATGTCGTTAATTATTTATTTTATAAATGCAATGATATATTTTAAAATTGGTTTTAAAGTTAAATTTTAAATGGTAATCTATAAAGTGATTTTTATATTGATTTAATAAACTTTTATTGAAATCAAGGCTTGATTATTAATTCAAATTGGTAAATTTAGATGTATTCTGGAAATGGATTAAATATCTATTATTAATTCATATTTTATTCGGTTGAATATTTATGTGGATTTTATTCTTGATTGGAATATTGAATTGAATATTATGTGGAAGTGAATGTCATATCTGAATGATGCATTAATTAAGGTTGTTTTATTTAATTTTCAATCAAGGAAGTTGCAAGAGCTTATGATGTTGATTTTCTCAAAGATTGTCTGAGTGCGGACTTGGTGAAATTAGTTTTCCTTTCAAAAAGTTATACTTGTATTATTTCTCGTATGTGGTTCAATCGTCCTATTGTGGCATATTTTGTACCTTTATTCAAATGATATATGATGACCTCATTGTCCTAACCATGTAGTGTCTTTGCCTTATGGTTAACCAAGAGTTAGTATGTCCTTATTTTTGACCACTTGTATTTGGATAGTTGTGTATGGCTATCTACTTCACCATAGGGCCCTCATGGAGTGACCATGTTTATTTAGTGTCCTTTGAGAGAGTGGCTTTTGAGTGGGGGCCGCACATAAAGTGGATGGCAGGATAACCCATCGAAAGTTAGATAATAAGTGATAATATAATTAATTGATTAGGTGGGTAGTTTATAACATTATATAAGATATTGTACCTCGCGCATGGTTGGGTGCTTGTAAAGGGCTCATGATGTAGTGGGAAGACCTAGAATGGAAAACTGACCACCTTCTCTTCATGAAAGGCTGGTAGGGTTCACATGAGACTTAGTTGGAGCCAGAGGTTCAAGAAAGGTTACCAAGATAACCCAGGATGGGAGTTGAGACCTATGGAGGCTGACCATGGTAACCATCATAAGCTATGCGATGGCACTCTCTCATTAGGTTCACTTGTGCATTGTGGTGTTGAGTCACTTGGATTATTATGGAGTCATTTGGTATTATCATGGAGTCATTTTATTCTATCGACCATGTCTTGTTTTTACTTGCTTGAGGGTCTTCTGCTATCTCCTATCATGGTGGGGTGATTTCCAGTTTGGGATCACATGTCCGGGTGGTAGTGCCACTTCCCATCAGATGTTCTTGTTCGTACTTTCATGTAGGGATTGGCCTCGCAGGTGTTCTTGTGGTTTGTGGATCATGCTCTATCTCATGTTTGGAGATTATTATTCTTTGGAGACCTTTGTGGTCAGTAAAATCAATGATTTATGTAACCTTGTATTTGGTTAAGTTGTAACTTTTTATGTATTGAGAGCCATGTATTGGAAGATCAATGTAATCCTTAGTTTGGATGTTGTTTATCAGCTTTCTTTATGATTTGTGTAAATTCTAGTTGGAGAGAAATTATATTGTATCCTTTCAATCTTTCAATGGTGTAACTATTATTGCATATGGCTTATTATGTTCTATGAGTTTGGATGGATTATTGGATTAATCGTAATTGTGGAATTTAACTTTTGGCTTTATTCTTCATTAATAACCCTTAAGGAATTATGGTGTAAGGATTTTGCTTGTGTTATTATGTGTTTTTGTTGTGTTTAATGCACTTAATATGATTATACATTTAAAAAAAATGTTTCACCCTTGTTTTGGGTTTTCCTTTGGGATTCCTGGCAAGGCATTACATAGTAAAGTGCATCTGCAACAATGACAAAGAGGGTTGGTGCTAGAGGACAACCTTGCTAGATGGACCTTTTAAGCTCAGATCCTTTTAACCTATGACCATTAACTTCAAAAAAATCTTTAGCATCCACCATCAAAGCCCTTACTAGTCTATAAAATGACCTTGGGAATCCAAGATCTTCCATCATCATGAATACAAAGATCCATTCATTTCTATCATAGGTTTTTTCAAAATCTAATAGCAACATAGTTGTGGATTGGTTAGATGGTTTATCCCAGTTCACAGCTTCCCAACATGTTAGCAAGTTTTCTAGAATATATCTTTCTTTGATGAATCCAGTTTGGGTCAAGTTCACAACCTTAGGAAGAACATCCTCCAATCTTCTGGCTAAAATTTTGGCTAAAATTTTATATGAAACATTTAATAGTGTGATAAGTCTCCAATTGTTAATCAAAGATCTATCCCCATATTTAGGAAGGAGTTTGATAAGGATACTATTAATCTCCTCACCCAAAGAACCTACATAAATGGCTTCCCTATAAAGCCTCAACAATTCTTCCCCAATCTAATCAAAATTCTTTTGTTTTAGAATTCCAACAATAGTCCATTTGGACCTGATGCTTTTTCATTGTTGAGGGTATATATTGCACTCTTGATTTCATTTACCAAAATCTCCTTGCTTAAATTGTTGAAGTAAGATTTATAAATCTTATTAGGTATAATGTTTCTGATTTTCCCTTATAACTTCTCTTACCAAGCTCATCATCCTCAAAACTAAATACTAAAGAGTAGAAATGCTTGAATGCTTTAAGAATATCAGCTTGATCAGTAACACTTTTATCCCCTTCCCAAATGCAATCAATCTTCTCCTTGGCTTCCTTATACTTTATCATTTGGAAGAAGAGTTTTGACCCTTTATCCCCATGCTCTAGCCAGTTCATTCTGTCTCTATCCTTAAGGCCTTGGATTTTGGTGTTTTGTATTCTCCTTAAGACATTTTTGGCATGCCATAAGACTTCCTTACCATCCTCACTACTATCATTATTTTGAATGTCTTCCTCCACAACAATCAGCTTGTCATGCATCTCAACTTCAACCCTCCTAAGATCTTTAACTTTCTTTTTTCCCACTATTTGTTATAGACATTTCCAATTTATTACATTCCGATTCCATTTATCTCTTGCTTTGGCCAATGCCCTATTTTTCTCATTAAATAGTTTAACAATAATAATTACATGATTAACATCCTCATCCAAATATAAAATTGAGTTCATGACAAAACTTTCCCTTTTTCTCTCTGAGTCTATAGAAGGATTACCCATATAAACTATTTGAATTGGGTGATGATCAAATAATGTGTAAAGAATAACTCTCACAATGTTCCCATTCTTATTCTTCTTAAACTACAACACATCCCTATTAGCATATAACTTGTCCAATATACTATGAATCCTCTTCGTTCCTTGTTGGGAATTTCACCAAGAAAACCAAATGTCTTTGACTTCATCCTTCTTACTAGCCAAAAGATCGTACAATCTCAGTTTATTCACCATCTCACTCCAAAAATCTTTTCCTCTCCCTTCCACTAAAATTTGCTACCTCCTAACTTCTCATAGGTGTTAAATCATATTTAAATCACCCCTAGAACCTAGGGGACCTCCTCCAAGTGTGAAATCCACTTGCAAAGCTTAATCCTTTCCTTATGTTCATTGGAAGCATATACACAGCCTATCCTAGTCTCCTTATCTTTGAATCTTAAAATCACCCAAAACACCCTACTGTAGGGTGAACAACCCCATCTCACAACATTCTTGGTCCACTTATGACTAATTAGGATAGCAACACCACCCCTGCACTTAGCATGATTGGTAGTAAAGTATACCGCATCACTCCAAATACTCTTCAAGTTGATATCTAGGGAGAAATGGACTACCTTAATCTCTTGCAGTAGTAACACATCTACATTCTTGTATAATATAAGAAATATTTTAACAACATACTTGATGTTTGGGGACTTCAGTCCTCTATCATTCCAAGATACACAATTTAATTCCATATAAGTTTTAGGAAGTAGTATCCTTTGGTGTCCTAAATGCACCATAACATTTAGGCAATTGGTTATTGGTTCCCTTTTCATAGTTATATTAGCTATAGATCCATTGGGTCTACCCCTCTTCCTATTGAATTCAAACACCTTCTCTACCCCTAAAGATTGATTGTCCTCTTTATTCTTCCTAGCCTTCTTTTTGTTCGTTGATTTATCCTTAGCTCTCTTAATACAAAATTATTTCATAGATTCATCTTTAAGATCCTTGTTGGGGTTACTTGAAAAAGGGATGATGGCCCAATTAATTATTTTCTTCCATAGGATTACAAATCTCAAAGTCCTCTATTTTGTCACATCCTAAATCATCCATCCCTCCTACAAGGCCCAACACACCACCTTAGCTAGTAGGTTCGACATCCTTCATATTTTCTTGGTTGTGGGTACTAGAGGAGGGAAGAGTATACTTATAAGGCTCACTGGAATCTTGTTGAATCCCATGGTATGTGCGTGATCATGAGGGGCCAAAAAGTGGCAATATTCTAACTAAAGTCTTGATTGATAAGCTAATTGAAAAATATCTATAACTTTCAAATGGTATCACATTTTTTTAATCTGAAACGTGCGTCACATTCTATGCTTTGTATACTATAGGATTTTTTTTTTAAATCATTAATTTTTGACCAAGTTATAGTGTTTAGACATATGAGTTTTTATATTTTTAAAAATTTGTAGTAAAAAAACATAATTAATTATTTATTTAAAAATAAATACAAAAAAATATGTCACATTCGGACATGATTTTTCTACTTATATCTAAAATCTTATAAAAAAATATTATGATTTGATTGTGATTAGGGTGGTCAGGCAGACACTTGCTTCTTATCTTTTTCCTAAAATTATGGTACTACTGCATTGAAATTTTTATTTTTTCTTCAAATAGATTTATTTTTCTTAGCAAACAACTAGTAGCTTAGAAACTACATTCAATTTTCTATAGATTCTATTCTTACATATTTTGAAACAATGTTCGTAACATATTTAATATTTTACATCAAATTGCCTAACTCTATTTTTTTTATTTTCATTGCCACTTAAGGGCCTGTTTAGCCCACCATGATCCTACACATACCCAAAAGTGCATACATGAGAGACAATAGAAACCAGCTGGGAATCTACAGGTGTATAAATATGAACATTGGATTCCTTATCCAATTCCTCAATACAAGGACCCTCCTTCCTCCCTCTATCAGTACTATCCTAACTATTACTAAGGCTAGGGAAAGAACTATCCAGGGTGGTTCCCTCAACTCTCCTAGGAATCACCATCAACTTGAAGTTATTAATTTTAGATTCAATCCTCTTACTGGTGTCTATTATCTTCTTAATTTTTTCTATAATAATTTGTTTGAGGATTAAATGTTTTGTGTGTGGTATGGGTGCCCTAAAAAACTATTCTCAAGAGTCTTGGTGTTTACAACACTAGGAGGAGCCAAGGGCTTTGAATAAGAGGGTGGTTGGACAATAATGTGTAGAGATTCAATATTTTCAATGATGGATCCACAGTGAGGGGCATCAACTAGTTCAAGGTTGGACTTGGCAGTAAAACCCTCTAGGGGTGCAGAATCAACCTTGGGGAGAGGCTTCAGAAGTGAAAAAAATCATGGGTTTTCTTGAGAGGGTCTAAAGAGACAAGGTTGTTAATATCCTTCTCAATAGGGATATGGTTTGCAAAGAGTTAGCCTTCTTAACAATTCTACCAATCTATTTATTGTTTTTTAAAAGCGAGCAATGTTTCCTTATATGCCCTTCCTACATAAGAAGAAAGCATTAATGCCACCCAAAAATTCTATTGCGTGCACAAAGATCTGATTTTCAAGTTCAAATCTCACTTCTTGTGGAATATCAATCCTAGGTTTGACATAAATCAAGAGTCTAGCATCCATATGCAGAAGCAAGGAGTAAGTTTCATCCATCCTTAAAACATTACCTATCATTTCCAATGACTTTGGAATACACTTACACAAGATAGGGGAACATTCTTAATCATCACCCATCTAGGGCATGATAGAGAAAACATTTCTTCATTGTTTTCCTCAAGATTCCACCTAATGGATCTAAAAAAAACATTACCTATCGGGCAAAATTATTTCTTAATAACCCCCATCTCACTTTTAGCCTCTTTGAAAAAAATAGCTTTTAGCTTCTTCAAAAAAATATATATATAAACCCTTTTGAATCATCCTACTGAATGTAAAATGAAACCCTAATTTTTTAATACACACATTCTACAACCAATTTTTCATAAAAGTCCTAGAGGGGAGTTTGGTAGAGTCAAGCACTACTAGAAAAATGGCAATATCCCTAAGTTTGCATCTCTCTTCATGCAAAACTATGTTCATTACAGAATTAGAACTAATAATGTGAGTGGCACTGGAAGAATACTAACCTCTTCCTCCATCTTCGAATCATTCCTCACTTATAGATGATTGCACTTGACCACTTGAAATGAGCACCCTCTGAAGATGCTTGGTTGCCCACCACCACCTGTAGGAGTGAATTACTATGCCCTTTGACTACCACTGAAGAATCATTTTCTGAGGTCCCAAGGGAGTCATTTCCCATAAACAATCCACCCATGCGCCACAAGATAGTGTAGTAAATACACCTCGGGCTAGACATTGATGGTCGCCTATGTCTGAGCCTTTGGTCATATGGAGTTGAACTTTAGAGGACAAGGGACTCCTAGTTTTAGAGCATTTCCAAAGGTAAAAATCATTTCTCTAGATGGATATCAGTTGGGAGAAAGACAATAAAAACATATATTTGTTGTTAATTTTATTTATATATAACATAATATTATTATTATATTTGTTATATATTTTATGTATCATAAATAACAAATTTAAATATAACATTAATTGGAATTATATATTTAATTTATATGAAATTTATATTTTAATTATATATATTAATTAATATATTAGAGATAAAGAGATAAATAGAAGGTGAGAGAAAGACAATAAAAATATATATTTAAATATTTGTTGTTTAATTTTATTTATCTATAATATTGTATTATAATTATAGAGAGATGGATATTTTATATCTCTCTACTTCTCTCTCATCTGTCCCTCCCTCTCCATCCATCAATTTATATACCTCTCTCTCTATCCCTCCCTATATGCATTTCTTGTTGGCAATTTGGAGGAATTGATTATGTGTTGCATTGAAGTTTGTCATTGATAATAGGAATATGTCTTGATTAAAATAAATCTATTACAAAAACCCACAAACCAATGATAACTCAAGTCGGCCAGAGACCAAAACAACATTATCCAATCAATAAATCAAACTGGTAACACATCGAGAGCATCCACCAATACATTAAACAAACCAGTCTATAACCTAAAGGTCTAACTCTTATGTCAATAGGGATATTTTGATTAGAAAGTTATCTACTTTTGAGCTTGAAGAATTTGGTCCTCAAGGAGTTGTAAAGACAGATTCTGCATTCAAGGCATCTACATCGTCAATCAGCAAGAGTGATTGGAAAGCACTATATGAAAAGGAACTAGAGGATATGAAGAAAGAAGATGAAGAGATTGAGAAACTTGAAGCCCTATTTCCTAGAAGGGTACTTAAAGGTCTTGTAGGAAGTAAGTATGAAGGAAAATCACCTTTCAAATGTTTCGCATGTAATAAGATAGGTCATTTTGCATCTAGATGCTCTGAGAGGAATTCAAGATTTGAAGAAAAAGCTAGAAGATCTTTTAAGCCTAACCATGAATATCAAAACAAGCATAAGTACAGGAGGCACAAAGACAAATCATGCTACTATGATGATGAGGAAGGTTTAATTGATGATTCTAATGATGAATCGACAAAAGATTCAGCTAGTGGATTTGGTAATGGAAAGGAACGGGTATTCTTAGCTATCAAGGAAGATTCTCTAGAACCTATCATTCAAAATGAAGAAAAGGCCCTTGCTGCTAAAGTTGAAGACAAGGATGAATGAGTGATAGATAGTGGATGTTCACATCATATGACTAGAGGTAAAATGAAGTTTCTATCTTTGCAAGAATTTTATGGAGGTCTGGTCAAATTTGGAGATGACAAAGCATGCATGATTAGAGGAAGAGGAACTATATCATTGGATGGTAAGAATAACACTAATAATGTATATTATGTATAAGGTTTAAGGAATAATATTTTGAGTGTAGGACAGTTGGTGGATAAGGGATTTCAATTATAGTTCAAGGATGGAAAATGCAAAATCATCAACAAATTTGGATTGGAGATCGCAATTGCTATTCAGACTAGAGGTAACATCTTTCATTTGAACTCTGATGAGAAGACATATTGATGAGAGTTGGCTATGGCATAAGAGATTGTGTAATGTGAATTTTGATTGCATTGTAAAGATCAGTTAAACTAAGGCAGTTGGAGATATACCTAAGATCGTGAAGCCTTATAATCCGATATGTAAGGAATATCAAATGGGTAAGCAAGTCAGAACTTAAGTATACAAGACAAATCTAATGATATTCTTGATCTTATTCATACTGATTTGTGTTATAGATATTTCATGCTAATCATTGATGACTATTGTAGAATAATGTGGGTTACTTTTCTAAGGGAGAAATTTGAAGCCTTTGAAAATTTCAATATTTTTAAAGCTATTGTTGAGACAGTGACAGGGTTAAAGATCAAATTCCAAAGATTCGATCAGGGTGGCGAATTCACATCTAGTGAATTTAACAGTTATTGTGAGAAACATGGCATAAGGAGACAGTTGGAAAGAAAGAACAGGACGATCCTCGATGCAACTAGAACTATGATGATGGAAGATAATTTGCCTCATATCTATTGGAGAGAATCTATGAGAATGATGATATACACATTCAACAAAGTTTATATTAAAGGAGACACCGGTGAGACACCTTATGAGTTATGGTTTGGTCATACACCTATAGTTAAGTACTTTAGAATCTTTGGTAGTAAATGCTATATCAAAAGAGATGATTCTATTGGAAATTTTGATCCTACATGTGATGAAGGGATATTTATTGGTTATTCAAATAAAAGAAAAGCATATGGATGTTACAACAAAAGATTGCAGAGAATTGTGTAGAGTGCTAATCTCAAGGTGGATGAAAGGTAGAGAGGTCAAATCAAAACTTATGAAAAAGAACCGGAAGTGGAAATGGTCATAAATGATCTAGTAGTTCCTACATTGGAATAGAACGTTGAACCAGTTACCTCAACAGTATTAGAAAATTTAATAATAACTGAAGATCAGAGCTGAGAAATGGAAAGTTAGAAGACTCCCAAGTATGTAAGATTGAATCATTCTAAAAATCATATCATTGGAGACAAAAGAAAAGGAGTGATGACAAGGAGAAGGTTGGTAGCTAGAGAAGTATGCTTAATTTCTCAAATTGAACTGGATTAGTAGTTCAGGCATGTAAAGATGAATGTTGGATGAAAGCTATGGAAGAAGAATTGGATCAGATAGAAAGGAACAACACATGGACTTTAGTTCCTCGATCTAAAAATAAGAATGTTATTGGAACTAAATGGGTTTTTTAGGAATAAACTAAATGAAGATGGACAAGTTATGAGGAACAAGGCTAGATTGGTCTACAAAGGATATTCTCGGAAGGAAGGAATTGATTATGATGAAACTTTTTCTCTGGTAGCAAGGATTGAAGCTATGAGATCATTTCTTTCTTATGTTGCCCATAAGAAATACATATTTTATTAGATGGATGTTAAGTGTGCATTTCTAAATGGAGATCTTAAAGAGGAATTCTATATTGAGTAGCCTGATTGATTTTCTCTTTTAGATGACAATAACATGGTTTTCAGATTGAGGAAAGCTTTATATGGATTGAAGCAATCCCCTAGAGCTTGGTATGCCAGATTGGACAAATATATTTTTCAGCTTGGTTTCACTAAAGGTAATGTTGAGAGTAACTTGTATAGCAAGATCACTAATGATGACATATCGATTATTGATGTCTTTGTTGATGATATCATTTTTGGAGGTGAAGAAAAGTTATGTATGGAATTCTCTGATAATATGAAGAATGAATTTGAGATGTCTATGATTGGAGAAATGATATTTTTCTTAGGTTTGCAGAATACTCAGTCTGATAAAGGTATTTTCATCTGTCAAACTAAGTATGCTAGAGAGTTGTTGAAAAATTTTGGTATGGAAAATTCTAAACCGGTTGGTACTCCTATGGTTACAAGTGAGAAATTGACAAAGAAACATGTATCAGCTCCAATAAATCCTACAAGGTATAAATTTTTTATTGGAGGTCTGTTATATTTGACTCCAGCTAGACCAGATATAATGAATGCAATTTGTATTGTATCAAGATATCAAAGTGATCCAAGAGAGAATAATGACAGTGCATTGAAAATAATTTTTAGATATTTACAAGGAACAACTGAATATGGTTTGTGGTATCCTAAAGATGATGAATTTACACTATGTGCATGTACAAATGTAGATTGGGTTGGAGATATAGATGAATAGAAAAGCACATCCGGTGGAGCTTTCTTTATTGGATAGAAACTTGTTTCATGGATCAACAAGAAACAATCATGCACTTCTTTATCTACTATTGAAGCTGAGTATGTTGTTGTTGCTACTAGTTGTACATATGTTCTATGGATGAAGCAAATATTGAAAGATATAAGGGTAGATTGTGATGAACCAATAGTTATTCACTATGATAACTCTGTTGCTATTGACATATCAAATAATATAGTATTTCATTCTAAGACAAAGCACATATCAATCAAGTATAACTTTTTGAAGGAAAAGGTAGAAGCAAATAAAGTTAGATTAATTTATGTGAACACTAAAGAGAAAGTTGTAGATATCTTCACTAAACCTTTGCCCAAGGAATAATTTGAGTACTTTATGTTGGCATTGTGTTTTCATTGATGTCAACCAGCATTGTGATGTCATTAGAGTCACTGGTACACAACTTAGTGTTTGACTTGTGTAGAAGATATGGACAAGAGACTGATATGATATAACAACCAGTAAATGATGACATTTGTGAGTGGGAAGATGTTGAGCTATTAATTGTGATGAAGGTGCAGAGTGTTATCTAAATCACATCAACATAGGAGGAGAAGGATGTACATGTCACCGATACATTGTGTGGATGTGGTGCAGGAGCACCTAGGACTTAGATTATTTAGTTTTTTTCAATTTTGGCTTGTACTGACCCTAGAAAATTTAGTAGTGAATAAGGAATCCAAGAGGGTCCAAGAGTTAGTGTTTTGAGTCAATGTAGGCCTAGGTTGAGTTCATACTTCTTAGCTTTGCATTTTTGTGTAAATAATGAGTTTAAGTAGGTAATTGACCTTCTTGATGATCAAAAGTGTCAAAAATTGGTATAGGCATTAGGGAGGGATAACATAGTATTAAAAATATTTTAAAATTAATGTGTGATGAATTATAATAGGTCTTATAGGGTGAGAAGACCAAAAAGTGCAAAATTGCAAAGTTGCAAAAAGTTGTCATGACAACTTTTGAAAGTTGTCATGACAATTTTTGTCCTGAAATAGTTAGTGATGGAGTTAGGGATTGTAAAATGCCCTAGGATGAATCCACACATGGAAAAAGATATAAGTACCCTCTCTTGCATGATTATCAAGGCTATTGAATGTGTTTTGCAAGATCAACCATCTGAAACTTCTCATTTTTTCAAACTAGTTGGTAGCATTTTGGCTTGATTTTACTCATTTTGTAATTGAATATGGATTGAATCCATTGATCCAGAAATGGATTGAGTTTATCTTGTGTGTTATGGTGTTTTTGGTTCAATTTAGATATTTTTAGATACTGTTCATTAGTGTTTTCTTGCTTTAATTTGCAAACAATCAGTTTTAGCTTGTATATAGCAGTTTTTTTGTAAATATGGTTGCCCCATGAGTTCCACACATTCTGCCATCATGAATTGCTAGGAAATGGAGGGAAACCACATATAAAGTGTACATATGAAGGGTTAAGTGATTGATAAGAGTTTAATCATGACTGTCACCTTGTTCTAGGCGAGTCCAGGAGTAACCCGACTAGAGGAAATGAGGTAAAAATGAAGTGCCAAGTGCAGAGGTGAATGTCAAATCTCTTTCTAAGTTTTTGAAGGGGTTCAAGGAGTTGGAAAAGAGTTTCCAATGCAAGGAGGAGCCTTGAAAATATCATTTGATGCACAAACCCCAACTTGACCTGTCACTGCCACCTAGAAGGCCTAGAAACCCTTCAAAACCCTCATTTTGGGGTTAGCACATTGAATGGTGGGTTAAGAAGCCAAAACCAAAAAACTATCTTGAGGTTAGATGAACCATTGAAGGAAATCCAAAATTGTTAGGGGGTCTTTTGGACCGTTTTCACCCAAGCCCTAAAAAACCGGTTTTAGGACGCCTAATTGGGCTAATTCCTTGTAGCCCTTTTCTAGGCAAGGATTTGGAATCGGTAAGAAACCTATTGATTGCAAACCTCAAATGGACCCTAAATGCATCCAAAACATGAATGAAGACACTTCCACACCTCTACATCATCTCACAATGGTAGGAGGCTAGTTTGACACTTTGAAGCTAAGAAGCCATAATTGAGCATATGGGAAGCACTATGAATTGCTAGGGTTCCTAGCCAAAACACTTGAAGAAAACACCTTACAGTGATCAAGAATAAAGCCCTAGAAGAGATTGAGAAGGACTTGGGGGTCTAGAGATCAACTAGGCCTAGTGAGTTGGTGGAATTGAGCAACACCAACTAGGTGAAGTGTTGAGATGACTAGGTGAATCCCATCAAATTGGTATCAGAGCCTATAAGATTTCGGCTAGGTTAGTAGATGTCCCAATGGAATATTTAGGAGATAAAAATAGTGACCAATGCAGAGTGGGAAAATAAGGTGGATGATTAGAAGGAAGAGAATAGACTCTTGAAGGAGAAGTTGCTAGAATTGGAGAGTAAGCTTGGTGAGGAAGAAACCAAGGCAAATGAAGTGTTGGTAAAGGTTGAAGGAGCAGAAGGGAAGGGTAAGGAAGTGTTAGAGATAGATAAGGTCCCTGAACCTGATCCTTTCCTAGATCAAGAACCTTTCCTAAAGTCATTGAAGGCCTTAAGTGGTAAATCACTAGAAGGATTACCATTATTCATTGGTAAGATGGAGGCAAAAGTGGTCCTATAATGGATAGAAGGCATGGAGAACCATTTTGAATGTGAAGGAATAAATAAAGCCCAAAGAGTTAAGGTAGCAAAGTCAAGGATGAGAGGAGATTCTCTCACATGGTGGAAATTTGTGCAAGATGAAATGAAGAAAATGGGCAAGTCACCGATCTCTTCTTGGAAAGGGATGTTAGTCAAAATCAAAGAAGTCTATCTCCCTAATGACTATGAAGTGCAAATTCATAGGAAGAGGCAAAACTTAAGACAAAAAGACCTTGATGTTAGTAGCTATACAGAGGAGTTTCACAAACTTGGCCTTAGATCTCATGCGGTGGAAGAAGAAAGTCTTAAGGTTGCTAGGTACCTAAATGGTCTAACGTAGAACATCCAAGAAGAAATTGGTTTAATGAGCCCAAAAATAGTCCATCAAACCTATCAACTTTCCCTTAAGGTGGAGGAAAAACTGAAAAGGAGACATGACTCAAGTAGCAATAGGGGTAGGGGTAGAGGAAAAGACAATAGAGGCCACAGAGGAGGCTTTGGAGGAAGAAGTTCTGAACAGAGAACACAAGGAGAGTCTAAAATCACTGAGCAGGAAGATAGTGGTAGTAGTAAAGGAGGATTCAATAGAGGAAGGGGATCCACCATTGGTTTCAGAGGAAGAACTATTGGCCAAGGTAGAGGTTCCTCATATTTTGCAACAATGAAGTCTTACCATTGTAACCAGCTTGGTCATCCAACATATAGGTTTCCAGAGAAGGGATCATCATCTCAAGGTGGTGAAAGAAGAGGGAGCTATCTTCAAGAAGAGTCTTTGTGCAGAAAGACTTTAGAGGTTGCCTTAGAGTCAGAGGTAGGTGACAAATTGATGGTAAGAAGAACTTTGATCAAAGAATCGGTTAAAGAAGAGCCAAGCCAGAGAAGGTCCTTATTTAGGATCAAATGCAAGATTATGGACAAAGTGTGCAAAGTGATCATTGATTTAGGGTCTACAAACAACATTGTGTAAGAAGAGGTAGTGAGCAAGCTCAAATTGCAAAGGATACCTCACAATAATCCTTATAGAGTCACTTGGTTGAACAAAGGTCAACAAGTCCTAGTTAATGAGAAAGCATGGGTGGGTTTTACCATTGGAAGGTATAAGGATAAGTTGTTATGTGATGTCTTACCCATGGATGCATGTCATTTTTTACTAGAAAGACCATGGTAATTTGATAGACAAGCTATCCATGATGGAACCAAGAATGCATACTCATTCGAGAAAGATGGAGTCACATTCAAGATTCAGTCTATCCTTGAAGAAGGTGAAAAGAGGGTAGTAGGTCCCAATGTTCTTTTAGTAAGTGAAAAGCAATTCTTGAAGACACTTGAGAAAGGTGAAGGTATAGGGTTTACACTAGTAATGAAGCCCAAAGAGGCAGGAAAGAAAGAGTAGCAAGATCTGCCAATAAAGGTACAAGATTTGTTGAAGAAATTCAAAGGCATAGTAAGTGATGGATAGCCAGCCACCTTACCTCCTAAAAGAACCATAAGCCATCAAATAGACTTCATTCCCAGAGCATCCTTGCCTAATAAAGCAGCTTATAAAATGACTCCCCAACAAAATATTGAGATTGCCAAGAAAATATAAAAGCTCTTAGACCAAGGCCTAATTAGGAAAAGCATTAGCCCTTGCGCTATCCCTACCATGTTAGCCCCAAAGAAAGGTGGTACTTAGAGATTGTATATTGATTCTAGAGCCATAAATAGGAATACCATCAGATATAGGTTCCTTGATCCTAGAATAGAAGACCTAATGGATTTTTTAGGGGAAGCCAAGTACTTTACCAAGATTGACCTTAAAAGTGGATATCACCAAATTAGGATTAAGGAGGGTGATGAATGGAAACCTGCATTTAAGACTACTGGGGGTCTTTATGAGTGGCTTGTAATGCCATTTGGCTTATCCAATGCTCCAAGCACCTTCATGAGACTCATGATGAGATGATGAAGGACTTCATAGGCAAATTTGTGGTGGTATACCTTGATGATATTATCATTTTGAGTTTAGATAGGGCATATCACATTAAACATTTGCAAGATGTATTACAAAGATTGTATGATGAAAATATAACATGAACTTGGATAAGTGTGAGTTTGTTAAGCAGGAGTTGGTTTACCTTGGATTTGTGTTATCTCAAGAAAACCTCAAGATAGATCCTAGCAAGGTTGAAGCCATTGTAAATTGGCCTACTCCTAAGTCAGCAACAGAGGCGAGAAGCTTCCATGGACTAGCTCAGTACTATAGGAAGTTCATAAGGCAATTCAGTGCTATATGTGCACCAATGTTAGACACCATTAGAGGAGGAATAAACACAAAGTTTCAGTGGAGTGAAGAAGCAAAGAAAGCTTTTGAAACCTTGAAGGAGGAGATAGCTACCCAACTAGTGTTAGTGTTGCCTAGTTTTGAGAAACTTTTCATTGTAGGATGTGATGCAAGCAATGTAGCAGTAGGTGTTGTCCTAAGCCAAGAAGAAATACTAGTACCTTTCCATACAGAGAAGATAAGTGATTCCAAGAGGAAATACTCCTCTTATGATCTTGAGTTGTATGCTTTGGTGCAGGCATTCAGGAAGTGGAGACACTATCTCCTACCTAAAGAATTTATGTTCTATACGCACAACCAAGCATTGAGTTTCCTAAACTCATAAAAAAAACTCAGTCATAAACACATGAAATGGGTGGAGTATATGCAGGCTTATACATTCACTATTAAGCACAAGAAAGGGCAGTTAAACCGGGTAGTTGATGCATTGAGTAGGAGACTTTTGACAATCGAAGAAATCTAATTGAGAAGCATAGGTGTTGACAGTTTTAGAGACTTATACTCAAAGGATGAAGAATTCTCAAATGCATACAAGGTGTGTAAGGAGTATCAAAATCACTTCCATAGTAAGTATTATGATTTTACTTTGCAAAATGGACTATTGTTCAAAGGTGGCAGCTTTGTGTGCCTAGAGGCTCAATGAGAGAAAACCTTATTCAAGAGAAGCATAACGGCAGCCTTGGTGGATATTTTGGAGTCAATAAGACTTAAGAGTTGGTTCAGAGGTATTACTATTGGCCAAGGATGAATCAAGATGTGAAGAAGTATGTGGAGACTTGCATAGTTTGCCAAAAGGCCAAGGGTACTTCTACAAATGCCAGTTTATACCAACCTCTTCCCATACCAAATAGACCTTGGGAATGCATTAGTATGGACTTTGTAGTAGATTTACCAAGGACAAAGCAAGGATATGACAACATTTATGTCATTGTGGACATATTTAGCAAAATGGCTCACTTTGTGCCTTGCAAGACTACTCATGATGCATGCCAAATTGCTTAATTGTTCTTCAAAGAGGTAGTGAGGATACATGGTTTACCCGTGAGCATTATTTGAGATAGGGACTCAAAGTTGATGAGTCATTTTTGGAAGACACTATGGAAAAATATTGGCATGAACCTCTCTTTTGGATCAACATACCATCCTCAAACAGATGGGCAGACTAAAGTGGTGAATAGAATCTTGGGAAACTTGTTGAGGTGACCTACTAAAGAATATGGTAGACATGGGATCAAGTACTCTCACAAGATGAATATGCATATAATGACACCATGAATAGGGCTACTAGCAAGAGCCCTTTTGAAGTGATCTATGGTGTGCACCCAAGAGTTATTTTGGAGTTGAGAGACTTAGGAAGTACAACAGTAAGAAGTGGATATACAGAGGACTTTTCTCAATCAATGAAGGAGGTCCATGAATCAGTCAAGAAAGCATTGATGGAGAATACATGCAAACTGAAACAAAAAGTAGATGAAAGAAGGAAGAACCTACAATTTCAAGTGGGAGATCTTGTCATGGTGCACTTAAACAAAGAAAGGCTATAGCAAGGAGTGCCCAACAAGTTGCAAATGAGAAGGATAGGTCCATGTGCCATTATAACCAAGTATGGAGAAAATACATACAAGGTGGATCTACCTAGTGACATAGGATTGTCACCGGTTTTCAATAAAGAAGACTTAGTTGCATACAAGGGACCAATTCAAGGTTCAGATTGTAGTCACTTAGAGGTTTCAGATGATGTGAACAACCTTCAGTTACCAGCCAAACCAAATCCAAAGCCCGAGAAGGTGTTGAGTTCAAGGATTGCCAAGAAGACTAGGCATCAAGCCTATTGGGAGAACCAAATCAAATGGCAGGGTTTAGATGATGCTAAAGCTACATGGGTGCTTGAGACAGAGTTTAATAAGCTTGGAATTGATCAGAATATGATTCCCAAGGAGGTGACATGATCTTCTTTTGTTTGGGAGAATGGTGCAGGAGCACCTAGGACTTGGATTGTATAGATTTTTTCAATTTTGTCTTGTACTGACCTTAGCTAATTTACTATTGAATAAGGACTCTAGGAGGGTCAAAGAGTTAGTGTTTTGAGTCAATGTAGGCCTAGGTTGAGTTCATACTTATTAGGTTTGCATTTTTGTGTCAATAGTGAGTTTGAGTAGGTAATTGACCTTCTTGATGGTCAAAAGTGTCAAACCTTGGTATAGCAATTAAGGAGGGTTAAATTAGTCTTAAATATGTTTTAAAAGTCATGTGTGATGACTTATAATAGGTCTTATAGGGTGAGAAGACCAAAAAGTGCAAAATTGCAAAGGTTCAAAAAGTTGTCATGACAATTTTTGTCCTGAAATGGTTAGCGATGGAGTTAGGGATTGTAAAATGCCCTACGATGACTCCAAATGTGGAAAAATATATAAGTACCCTCTCTTTCATAGTAACCAAGGCTGGTGAATGTGTTTTGCAAGATCAACAATCTAAAACTTCTCATATTTAGAGTAGTTGGCAGCATTTTGGCTTGATTTTACTCATTTTGTAATTGAATATGGATTGAATCCATTGATCCAGAAATGGGTTGATTTTCTCTTGTGTGTTATTGTGTTTTTGGTTCAATTTAGAGCTTTGTAGATACCATTCATTAGCATTTTCTTGCTTTAGTTTGCAAACAACCAGTTTTGGCTTGTATATAGCAGTTTTTTTATAAATATGGTTGCCCCATGAGTTCCACACATGCTACCATCACAAATTATTGGTACATGGAGGGAAACCACCTATAAAGTGTACATATGTAGGGGCAAGTTATGGATAAGAATTTAAGCATGAATTTTGCCTTATTCTAGGTGAGTCCAGGAGAAAATCGACTAGAGGAAATGAGGTAAAAATGAAGTGCCAAGTGCAGAGGTGAATGCCAAATATCTTTCTAAGTTTTTAAAGGGGTCCAAGGAGTTGGGTTAAAGTTTCCAATGCAAGGAGGAGCCTTGAAAAGATCATTTTATGCACAAACCCCAACTTGACTAGTCACTGCCACTTAGAAGGCCTAGAAACCCTTCAAAACCCTCATTTTGGGGTTAGCACATTGAATGGTGGGTTAAGAAGCCAAAACCACAAAAATATCTTGAGGTTAGATGAACCATTGAAGGAAATAGAAAATTTTTATGGGGTCTTTTGGATCATTTTCACCCAAGCACTAAAAAACCAGTTTTAGGAGGCTTAATTGGGCTAATTCCTTGTAGCCCTTTTCTAAGCAAGATTTTGGAATCGGTAACAAACCTATTCATTGAAAACCTCAAATAGGCCCTAAATGAATCCAAAAAATGAATGAAGACACCTCCACACCTCTTCATCATCTCATAATGGTAGGAGGTCAGTTTGACACTTTGAAGCTAAGAAGCCATAATTGAACATATGGGAAGCACTGTGAATTGGTAGGGTTCCTAGCCAAAAAAAAATGAAGAAAACACCTTAGAGTGATCAAGAATCAAGCCCTATAAGATATTGAGAAGGACTTGGGGGTATAGAGATCAACTAGGCCTAGTGAGTTGGTGGAATTGAGCAACACCAACTAGGTGAAGTGTTGAGTTGACTAGGTGAATCCCATCAGGATGCAGAACATCAAGACTCCCACCAAATAGAGATGCAGACACCATGTGAAAAGATGACTGATAGTGACTATGACCAATCGGATCACATGTGCCCATTTGAAGATATGTTGTACAAGTAGGAAAGCCACATGAGTGTATTAAAGGATGTGGATGATAGGGATACACTACCACCGGTAAGTAGAGCTTATCTCCTATTATACACAGTGTGCATCATAGTTATGTGTGATAAGGAAGAAGAGGTAAAGGTAGGTGTTTGAAGGATCACACCAGATTTACTGGTGAATCAAAAAGATGCCTCAAGTGCATGAAATCAGGGTTATCCACTGGTCTGATAGAGAAGGCATGATGATTTGTCAAGATAGATGAAGAGTGATGAGTTTTTCATTTTGACAAATCGGTTGAGATATTATATGGACTGATGATGAAGAAGGAAAGACTAAGAAAATACAGACAGAGAGTGCAACTGACATGCATATGCCTCAGATGGAATCAGTTGAAGGATGATGACATGGTATCATCAACGTGTTTATCGATAAGTATTTCCACTGGTAATGCAACAATGTTGAGATGCAAAAGACTCCCATCTGATGAAGATGTGCATAAGGTAGGTTAGCAAGAGTGTTGACTAGTTGAGTATTCCATCGGAAGAGAAGTAGAGTGCAAGGTTGAACCAGTAAGGGTTTGTACCAATAAGAGGGTTTTCTAGATGATCAAGTGTGAACTGACCCAATATTGGTAAGTTGAATGTTGATTTGGATGCTGACATGTGCAATACGCAGGTGCCAAGTGGCAAGAAGGCAGAAGTTGGTGAAGGTGTTTATATCATCGAGGCATGGTAGGCATTTTTATAGTTGGACATTTAATATGGAGCCCATGATTTGTGGATCGGATTAGAGGATTGCATCTTGAGGAAGAATGAATGACATAAGGAGATCAAGGAGTTGTTGGCACCAGGATAAAAGCAAGGAAATCAGATTGCAGGAGAATATCGAGAAGAAAACAACTGGGTCATGAATGTGTCAACAGATTTCAAGGCCAAAAAACAAGGTCAGGTTTTCTATTCTTGGCAAACATACTTTGGACAGATAGAAAATGTGTGATGGCTTATCCCTCCAAAATAGGTGTGTGATCCAAGGCAGATCAGATCAAATTGGATGTAGATTTGGTCAGTAGAAGGAAACCCTAACCGCCCAAAATTTGAATTGGCTTTTGGTGGGAAAATAAGTTTATAAATAAGAAAGCCAAAATCAATGAAGGTTGATGTTGAATGAGAGAGTGTTGTTATTGCATGTGACATAAAATCGGTCATGTACTCAACAAAAATCATAGGAGAGATGGAATGTGAAAGATAATAAGGTTAAAGAATGCAACCAGCAACAGTAAGGCAACCGGTAGTCTACCAATGAGTTTGTGAGAGGAGAATATCGATGGTGACTAAACCGGCAGAGAAGATCCATAGAAGATTGCAAAGAAGGGAAGCTGAGAACTGGTAGGTATCAGATGGTAGACATCTAACTAAGTTATCAAGATTGGTGGTGGAGAGCAGTACTGTAGAAGAGAGAAAAGAGAACCGACAAAGAGAAGTTCTGGTAGAGAAGAAGAAGAGGTTGATCCAGTGTAGGTGTAACAGAGAGTAAGGTTGTAGAAGTGTGAGGGTTACCAGAGAACCAATAGTAAACTAGATAGAAGATCCAACTGAGAGATTTGGAGAAGTGTTACAAAATCCATTTGTAATAAGGTTATTAATTTGTAAATGATTATATTTTGTATTCACTGAGTTGTATCTCGGTGTAGGGGTTGTAGCTCCTTGGGTTGGCTCCCTAAACATTGTAATTAGACATTCATTGTGAGGCTGGATTGGAGCATTAGACTCCAACAACATTTCTCACCGAGGTTTTTCCCATCTTGGGTTTTCCTCATATATGTTGGTCTTATGTGATGTCTCCTTTGTGTGTGATTGCATTTGTGCTGGTCTCCCCTCTAATTGGTAAGTCTGCATTGAGTTAGATCTGACAACCAGTATACTCACATAGTATAGTTAAAGGGAAAAGTTTGAGAACCACTAATTCACCCCCCTCTGAGTAGTACATCATGTCTAACAATTGGTATTAGAGCATAGGTTCTCGGTTGATAAGCTTTGTCCATCTTGGGTAGATTTTGGCTTAACGACACAATGGTCTATTTAGTGTCAATCACAGTTCCTGTATTTGATGGTTCAAACTATTCCATTTGGAGTTGTAGAATGAAAGTCTACCTATCCTCATTAGGGTATGATGTTTGGATGTTTGTTGTAAATGGCTGCCCTAGTAAAGTCAGTCCTCCCACCGATTCTGATATAGAGAGAAGAAACCAATGTAATGGTGTAGCAATGAAGGATATACTTTGTGGTTTATCTAATGATGTTTCCTCACAGGTGGATAGATGCAGATCAACAAAAAGATTATGGGACAGACTGAAGAAGCTTTATGGAAATGAGCCTACTACTGCAAAATCGGTCTATGAAGATAGAATGAGAAGTGCATCCAGTGATTTTTTTAGTGGCTAATTTTTGCCAATTGGCTATTTTTTAAAATTTGGAAATCAAAATTTGGCTAATAGTTCAACTTTTAAGGTGACCTAAATCGCCACATTTGTACAAAATTTTATTTGTCATATTTAAATAGCCAGAGAGTTTATTTTATTAAATTTTTGACTCAAAGATTCACCAAAATATTTGATACATGATTGGATTAGATTCGCTAAAAA
This sequence comes from Cryptomeria japonica, assembly GCF_030272615.1. NCBI lineage: Eukaryota > Viridiplantae > Streptophyta > Pinopsida > Cupressales > Cupressaceae > Cryptomeria > Cryptomeria japonica. Next base: position 273,637,170 of record NC_081408.1, on the reverse strand, counting down.
TTTATAATTTATTGTGAAGAATTAAATTAATTCACCAAAAATACATCATAATTATCAGTTACTTTAGGGTTTTATAAGCAATCTTTAGTTCCCACCATTCATTCAAAATATAATCTAATGACCATCATTGTATTCCATGAGGTAAATAGTACCTACAAGTTGTAATGCTCATGGGGGTTGAGTTGCTTTTGAATTGTTGATCTAAATGGAAATCAATGGCATAAAAACAATTTTGGGCCCCATGGGTTACAAATTTTAAGCACATTGTATCTGACAAAATACAAAGCGGTCTATTAGATTAGTTTAAATTAATGGCAATAACTAAATAAAGTAGTATCTACCCTTTAAACTGATTAATGATTTCCACCTTAGGCCTCTACCTTTCTATAAGAATTTATTTATTTTAAATAAAATTATTTGTAATAGTAATTAATGCATACTCGTATTATTTTCTAAGATTCACCAAGATTTTCTACCAAAATAGTTTGATGTAAAAAAAAACACCAATAACATTAATATTTTTCTTTAAAAAAATGAAAGATTCGCCAAAAAAATTATTATTTTTATCCAAAATAAATAAAAATTAGCCAATATTTAATATCTTTTTTTGAGGGGGGGCTTCTTAAAGTTATCACTGAATACATCTCATGTATCTGCAGGTGATGAAGGTAGATCTACTAGCAGCCATAGCAATGATGATGAAGGAACAAACCTCTTCATGGTTCGAGAATCTAAAGATGGGAGGCACACATCTGAAAATGATCATGCAGATCACTCCTACTAGCAAGATGTGTTTGGAAGTGATAGTGAAGGGGAAGAAGAAGAGGAAGTAGAAGTTGGTCTTGAAGGAGAGCTTGTAAATGCACTTGAATAACTTAGTGGAGTAAGAAATGAATACAATCTATTCAAGAATGCTTCTATAGTGGAGCATAAGCGGTTGATAGAATGCCTTGAAGAATATGAGAAATTCATCTTAGAGTTGAAGACTCAACAACATGACACCAAGAAGTGCTGATGTAAAGATCTAGTATTTGATCTAGAGGTAAAAGATAGATAATATCAGTAGTTGGTTGGAGAAATGGAGATTCTTTGAAATGACCTTGAGAAGTGTCAGGATGAGCTCAAGGTGAGAATCCGGTTTGATGGCAGCAATGATGCCTTGGATAAGATGCTAAAGAAACAAGAGTATGCAAAGGACACCAAAGGTTTAGGTAGTGGTGCAGGTGAATGCTCCACTAGCAAGAATGTTCCCCACAATGACATTTTTCTTTTCTCCTCAAATGGAGATAACAAGGGATAGACCTTCAAAGTTAGAGATGCTCCCTGGAAGAAGGTATATCTAACCAAAACCGATGAAGACATGTAGACAAGGATGAAGACTGGTGTTGCAAGAAGGAGGACAATGCAAATCCCAAAGGAAAAGTGAAGATGGGAGAAGATAGCTTCATCAGAAGCAGGAAATGATAGTTCTGATACTTAAAGATAAGTATAGATGCCAAGCTAATAAGATGAAAGGGGGGGGTGAATCATAAAAACTTAATCTTCCATAAAAACATCAAATTCAACCTCGGTAACATATACTTCAGTAATATAACCAAAACTGGTAAACATGCAAACTCAAAAGCATATAAACATCATAACACTCATAACACCAGATTTAACGTGGAAACCCAAATAGGGAAAAACCACTATGGGATTTCAGACCCACAAAGAAATATACTCTTCTAGAGTATGCTCGGTCAAAAGCAAATCCTGTTAGAGATTACAAACACATTGCTAGATGTGACCCAGTTAAGGGATTTACCGACTAGGTTCCTTAGGGTTTACCAACTAGGTTCTTTGCTTGGTAACATAGTATAGTATTAACCTTACAATCAATAGCATATGTAGGATATCAAAACAATCTAAACATCATGATCTCATCATTGTCTAACTCGGTAATAGTTTCCCATTGAATAACTTATTTCTCTCCTTATCCATCATATTCTTTCGGTGTCTTTTACCAACATCTTTATACTCATCAAATCATACTTCTCAAGATATGGCAACATCATACTGAATTAGAAAATCAATTTCTTGACATCAATAACAAAATAATAATATTAAGATAGTAAACATCCTTAATTAGTTATATCCATAATCATCAACAACCTTCTCAATATCCTTATTGAAATGCCAACAATCTCTCCTTGCTTCTTATAATGCCAAATGCCAACAATCTCCCCCTTTGGCATTGATGGCAAAACCAATTGATTTGACCTAACTGATTCAGATTGCTGTGAGATTCTAAAATGTGGAAATGCTCTCCCCCTATCATTAGAATTCTCCCCCATACATTAGTCTTCTCTTCTTTTCCTTCAGTCTTTCTTTTCTTCTTTTCTCCAGTCTTCTCCAGTCTTCTCCCCCTTTGACAACAATGCCAAAAAGTAAAGAACTAAAACATAATTTCTTCCTGTATGAAGTGATTTCCTGCTATTATGTGTCAACTAAGTCTCAGTCAGAGCATTTGTCTTCAATTCCTATTCTCTATATTGTTTCATACATTGTTTCCTACATTGTTTCTTGCACACCTTTAGAAAACCTCCTAAAGTGTGTAAATCAGCATCAACTCTTAAAAGATATTCTATATTCATTGAATTGATGCTTTCACTGAACTCGGCCAGTGAGTAGAAGATAGGGGTAGGACCCCTAACTTACTTCTGAGATACTCAAAAGTGTCCCTTGGCAGTGGCTTGGTGAAGATATTTGCTATTTGTTCCTTTGTGCTAACATACTCCATCACCACTTTATTCTCTTGAGCTTCTTCTCTAAGATAATGATATTTGATAGAGATGTGCTTTGTCTTAGAGTGCATAACAGGATTCTTTGAAATTTTAATGGCACTAGTATTGTCACAGAATATAGTTACTGGCTCGGTAACTTTCTCATTTATACCTTCCAACAATTGTTTGATCCATGCTATGTTGGTACAATTCAATGCTATAGCAACATATTCAGCTTCTACTATTGACTGTGAAACACATCCTTGTTTCTTGCTAAGCCAACTCACTAGTCTTTCTCCTAAAAAGAAAGCTCCTCCACTTGTGCTTTTTCTATCATCAATGTTGCCTGCCCAATCAGCATCAGTATAAACTTTTAAATCAAAATCATTTCTTTTCTTATATACTAAGCCATAATCTTCAGTGCCTTTCAAGTATCTGAAAATTCTCTTGATTGCTGTCATGTGTGTTTCCTTAGGATCTGTAGAGAATCTTGCAACTATACCTATTGCATGTGCTATGTCTGGCCTGTTGTGAACAACATATTGCAACTTTCCAATCATGGATCGATAAAGTGTCTCATCAACAGATGTAGATTCATCTTTCTTTGATAGTTTACAGTTGGTAGTCATAGGAGTACTTACTAGTTTTGAATCCTCCATTCCAAATTTCTTCAAGATTTCCTTTATGTACTTGGATTGAGTAATGAAAATCTCATCTTTCATTTGCAGTATCTATAAACCTATAAAATACTTTATCTCACCAATTAATGACATCTCAAATTCTTTGCTCATTTCATTTCCAAAGTTCTTACATAGAGAGTCATTCCCACAAAATATAATATCATCAACAAATATGGCTGAGATCAGTATTCCATTTTCATCATTCTTCATGTAAATATTGATGTTTTCACTTGTTCTTATAAAACCAATCTTGATTAAATAAGAGTGCAATCTTTCATACCATGCTCTAGGTGCTTGTTTCAGACCATATAAAGCTTTGTTCAATTTACATACCTGATCTTTATTATTGTCTTTAGCAAATCCTTCACGTTGTTCAATAAAAACTTCTTCTTCTAGTATACCATTCAGAAATGTAGATTTGACATCCATTTGATATACCTTGAAATTCTTGTAAGCAGCATATGCCAACAATGTTCTTACTCCTTCAAGTCTTGCTACAAGTGCAAAAGTCTCACCATAATAAATTCCTTCTTCTTGGGCATAACCTTTGCAAACTAGTCTTTCTTTATTTCGAATGACCTCTCCTTTTTCATTTAGCTTGTTTCTAAAAAATTCATTTTGTATCGATTATATTTTTGTCCTTCGATCTTGGGACCAGTGTCCATGTGTCATTCTTCTTGATTTGATCAATCTCTTCTGTCATAGCATTTATCCAATCTTCACTGTTAAATGCCTCTTTCACTATTCTCGGTTCAAATTCAGATATCAGACATGTGTTCTGTCTCAGTTTGTTCCTTGTCATCACTGGATCATCCTTCTCTCCTATAATCTAACTTGGTGCATGATTTCTTCTAACATACTTGGCTAATACAGGCTTGGTAGGTTCTATATGATCTTCTTCATCACTCGGTAACTATATATTCTCTTCATTTCCTTTTGCAGTTTTCTCGGTAAGACTTGTCAGTTGAACATAAACAAATTCATCATAATCTTCTGGTTCCTTGGAATTTCCTTCATCATTTCTTTCTGCAAATTCATCAATTTTCACATTTTCACTTTCTACTATTTTGTTAGATGATTTGATCAGACATTTAAATGCTTTACTTCTAGAAGAATAACCAAGAAATGTTCCTTCTTCACTTTTCTGATCAAACTTGTCATTTCTATCATCCTTGTGTACATAGCATCTACTTCTAAAGATTTTAAAATAACTTACATTAGGTTTCTTGTCATACCAGATTTCATATGGTGTCTTCAAAGTACCTTTCTTTAGTTGTACTCGGTTCAGGGTATAAATTGTTGTGCTTATTGCTTCTCGGCACTTTCTTTTCAATCATCAGGGTTTTGGCACAATCCACAATAGATCTGTTTCTTCTCTCAGCAATTCCATTTTGTTGTGGAGTTCTCAGTGCAGAGACTTGTCTTTTTATACCATGATCATTGCAGAATAAGTTGAACTCATCAGATGTGAACTCTCCTCCTCTATCTGATCTAAGACATTTCAGTTGTCTTCCTGTTTCATTTTCAACTCTTGCCTTGTACCATTTAAACATTTGAAAAGCTTTTGATTTTTCTTTTAAAAACATTATTGACATCCTTGAGTAATCATCCAAAAATAATATGAAATATTTGTCACCATAATAACTTTGAACTTTCATAGGACCACCAAGATCAGTGTGCACAAGATCTAAAATTCCCTTAGAGGTGTAAGACTTACTTGTAAAGCTTGATCTTGTCATTTTACCCATCTGGCATCCTCGACACATAGCATTCTCAGGTTTTTCAAGAATTGGTAGACCTCTTACTCGGTGCTTCTTGCTTATTTTGATCAGATTATCAAAATTTACATGACAAAACCTTTTATGCCATAACCAGGTATCATCTATCTTTGCATACAGATATTTATTCTGAGTTGAGTCAAGGTGAAATGTGTTACCTTTTGTTTATGTCTCGGTGGCAGCTAACTTTCCATGCTTGTCATGAACTTTGACAATTCCTTTCTGAAATTCTATTCTTTATCCTGTATTGTTTAGCTATGCTACACTCAACAAATTGTATTTCAAACCTTCAACCCAATAAACATCATTGCATCTTTCATTTTTAAGAAGTGTTATGGATCCTTTACCTCTTACCGGACATGGTGCATCATTACCAAATCTTACATAACCTCCATCATAGTCTTCTAACATAACAAACTTGTGTTTATCACCTGTCATGTGATGTGAGCATCCACTATCTATGATCCAAGAATCATTAGTATTTATGTGAGATATTAGGGATCTTTCTTCATACCTTTCTTCATCTGATCCATCTTTGATAGCCACATAAACTACTTCCTCTGTATCAGTTTCATCTGATTTATCATCATTGGAATCCTCATCGGCTATTAAGCATGACTTTCTATCTCTTCTTCTGAAGTCTCAGTGTCCTCTGTAATGATTATCTTTCTATCTATCATCTTGGTAATCTCTCTTTTCAGTAGAATCTTTGTCAGGATAGTTAGAAGCCATATGTCCTATCTTATCACAATTGAAACATTTCAAAGGTAGTTTTCCTTTATACTTACCTTTGCCTCTCGCTAACCTTCTAGCTAATAGTGCTTCAAACTCTTCTTGCTTTCTGATTTCCTCATATAGTTTGTGTACTTCCTCCATGTTCTTGTGAAATCTTTCACTTGCTCCACTGTGATCCCCTTTAGTGTACTTACTCATTCTATCATTGTAATCATCAGATTCACCAATATGAAAAGAACTAAATGCAGATTAAACTTTATTTACAAATGACCCACTGTTATCAAAGTTACTTAACTCAAATGCATGTAGCTTACCAATAGTAGCATCTAAAGAAACTGGCATATTAGGTATAGACCTCAATTCATTGATTGCAGATACTCAGATTGCATAAGCTGGTAGAAGGGTTCTTAACAACTTACTTGTTATATGCTTTTCTTCAATAGTTCCACCTACTCCTTTGATTTGATTGACAATCTCCTTTAGTCTTGTATCATACTGGGTTATGTTCTCACCTTCATTCATCCTCATAGATTCAAGTTGTCCTCTTACACTATCCACTTTTTCTCTTTGAACATGTTCATCTCCACCATACACAGATATGAGCTTGTCCCACATTGCCTTTGCATCATTGCAGCCTTCTAGATCATTAAACTCTGAATCGGTCAATGCAGATGTTATTTCTATTATTGCTTGAATATGTTCTTGCTTTGCCTTTACCTCTTCCATTGTCAATGGATAGGTTCTCGGTGTAATGAAATCATTCTCTAGATAATATACAGCATATTGTCCAACTCCTGATAGGTGCAGCTTCATCCTTTTCTGCCATGTAGAGAAACTTGATTTGTTTAGCTTTGGTGCATCCCTCTTATACATCTTTGGATCTTTGCCTCAAGTACCTTTAAACTTTTCCTTCCGAAGTCCAAAGCTTTGATACCAATTAATAGTTCTGATACTTAAAGATAAGTATAGATGTCGAGCTAATAAGATGAGAGGGGGGGTGAATCATACAAACTTAATCTTCCATAAAAACATCAGATTCAACCTCGGTAACATATACTTCAGTAATATAACCAAAATTGGTAAACATGCAAACTCAAAAGCATTTAAACATCATAACACTCATAACACTAGATTTAACGTGGAAATCCAAATAGTGAAAAACCACTATGGGATTTTAGACCCACTAAGAAATATACTCTTCTAGAGTATGCTTGGTTAAAAGCAAATCATGTTAAAGATTACAAACACATTGCTAGATGTGACCTGGTTAAGGGATTTCCCTCAGATCTATTAGGATCTTCACCTTGTTAGAAGTGACCTTGTTAAAGCATTTCAAACGCTCAATCAGAATGTCACCTTGCTAGAAGGTTTTACAAATAAGACTGTTAAGTCCACTCGGTTAAGAGATTTTCTGTCACTTCACAAAATAACAGTAATAAAAATCTATTTGCAACTTCACATCTAAAATGCTAAAGCAGATTCTTATTTGCTCAATACAATCGAGGACTTATCTTGTCCATCTACTGGGCTCTATACTCTGTTATTCAAATAGGTCTTCAAGCTTCTGTGCTCGGTAATCACTATGTAGCATCCCTATGCATACACTTGCCCGCATACATTGTTTATCTTTATAAATAATTCACCAACCGCTTAATCTCCTTGATCATGTTTCCCATGATCAATCATAGCCATCAGATCTTCAAACTTTGACCAGGTTCAATGTATCCTTTGATCTGAAAATGTTTTACCCCACCTTGGAACTTGTATACATTTCTCGAAACTTGTGCTAGGGTATTGCGGTTCAATCTAAGCTATAGATCTTCCTGCCGATTTTCCTTTGCCATAGATTCTTTAACAAACTTCATTCACGGCATACCAGTCATTTAATCATAGCCAACTCATCAGCTTTCTTCATTAAATAATGCTTTTTCTCATTCAATGCATTCTGTTATTACTCGGTTGCAACTCGGTAAATACTAAACTTCACTCGGTAGACATTCTGCCTTCATTAACCGATAGCGATAACCTTAGGGTTTACCGACTAGGTTCTTTGCTCGGTAACATAGTATAGTATTAATCTTACAATCAATAGAATATATAGGATATCAAAACAATCTAAACATCATGATCTCATCATTGTCTAACTCAGTAATAGTTGCCCATTGAATAACTTATTTCTCCCCTTATCCATCATATTCTTTCTGTGTCTTTTACTGACATCTTTATACTCATCAAATCATACTTCTCAAGATATGGCAACATCATACTAAATTAGAAAATCAATTTCTTGACATCAATGACAAAATAATAATATTAAGATAGTAAACATCCTTAACCAGTTATATCCATAATCATCAACAACCTTCTCAATATCCTTATTGAAATGCCAACAATCTCTCCTTGCTTGTTATAATGCCAAATGCCAACAGGAACATGAGAAGACAACAAAAAATACCTCCTATCGATAGAGGACAAAGGAATGATACTACCCACATGTCAAGACAAGTGTGGAAGATGAAAGGACCAACTGAAGGAAATGCAAAGAATGGACAACCCAGGATCCATCCTAAGAAAAGGAGAAATGAAGATGCCAGACTGGGAAGATCTCCCCATGCATGGAATAATAAGTTTGTAAGTTATAAACCTTTCTTCTCCAGTTATTGCTTTGCATGTAATGGTCATGGCCATAGGGTAGAAGAATGTAGAAATGGATCTAGAAGGAACAATCTAGGATCTCATAGATATCATGAAAATGAGAAAAAATTATCAAGGAGTAGATACATGCATATCCCCTCTCCCAGTTATGCAAATAATGTTTCTCATAATTGCAATGGAATTGGCCATAGAAGTTATGAATGTGGGAAGAAGGACTTGCAATCACATGGAAGCCAGTATAGTAGCTATGCTCAACTTAGAAATCGATACAAAGAATATGGAAGTCAGAGATCTGCATAGAGTCAAAGGAGAAATATCCCAGCAGGATCAAGAGGTCCACCGGTTTTAGTTGCCAGTCACAACAACATGACCAAAAGAAAGTGGTCAAACTGGTATGTTAAGAGATTCCCCAATCATGAGATTAGCATGGATGTTGTGTGCTACTATAGCACTTCTTTTGGATATGATGCAGAACCCATAAATAAAAGGACAAATCAGCAGAAGAAGTTAAGACCTACTCCTAAGACTAAAAATGGGAAGAAGAATGAGGTCAAGAAGGTATGGAGGAAGAAGTAAGAAGATGCAACCATAGACCGGCACTGTGCATTCAATGCACAAGTGATATCTCCTAAGGCTTAAAGAAGATGTAGGACATAAGGGGGAGTAATACACTAAAATTATCATTCACCCCCTCACTGGAAGAGAACACATGGAAGAACAAGCTGCTATCGATATGAAGGAATAAAATGAGATGACAAGTATATGTAGTGGCGGCCTTGGCTACACATCTACAGATCAGAGCTGGATCAATACTTCATGTGTCAATAGATGGAGATTAACAATTGGACTCAGATGCAAAGTGACACAAAATGACAGGAGTTACAAGAAGATGCTCCAATAGTGATGATGGACTGATACAGGAAACCGATATGTGTAAGATGTTACCGGTATGATGCTAACATGTACTTGCAGGTTATGTAAGAGAATAAGGTTGGAGATCATTGTATTATCTCTAGTAACACTAAACTTATCAGTCACCCCTCACTGGAAGAGAACACATGGAAGAACAAGCTGTTATCAATATGAAAGAAGAAAATGAGATGATAAGTATGTGTAGTGGCAGCCTTGGCTACACATCTACAAATCAGTGTTGGATCATTACTTCATCATGTGTCACTAGAGGGAGATTAACAATTGGAATCAAATGCAAATTAACACAAAATGACAAGAGTTACAAGAAGGTGCTCTGGTAGTGATGATGGACCAGTACAGGAAACTGGTATGTGCAGGATGTTACCAGTATGATGCTAACATGTACTTGCAGGTTATGTAAGACAATGAGGTTGGAGATCATTGTATTATCTCTGGTAACATGGAATGGGGAAGTTATTTCTCTAGTGGCATTGATGAAGACTTGGATGACATCTATTGACCCAGTTGTTGATCATACAAGAATATATGTTTTTGGGCTAAGCGGTTGGATTCATGGCATGATGATGACATTGTATGGATAATGGAGTTGAAATATCATCAGATGATCACATATGCATAGCTCAACCAGTATATGGAGTTGATTAGAGCCTCAGTATTGGACATGACTGACAATGTGGACCTGAGATACATGACTCAGGGGGAGTTGATAGCCATGTTTTATGACTAAGTATCAGACTTGCTAGACATTGAGGGAGTGCATGTGTCTATGGTTGTACTAGTATGTTTGTGTCTTTGGAGGTATCCAAGACTGTGAGATATTTCAATGCCTATTCAATTGAATTCACAACTGGATCATTGAGAGTGTTGCTTGCTAATAGAGAAAGTCACCTGCACAAGAGAACATACATTTGGTATCGAAAGAGATACAATTGGTATCAGTGTTATCCTCAACACTTGATATCAGCATTTTGGGGTCAGAATGCCTTTTGCATATCAAGGGAAGATGATGCAGTTTGATTGGCAAATATGGTATATTCACTGACACATGGGTCTTCAATTGGTTTTAGTATTGTATATGCATATATCTTCGGTCTGCATATACACTTGGTTGCTGGGAAATCAGTGTCGGGTGGTGGCTGTACCCTCCATCTCAAGTGTTGTGACTTGAGAAAATGTAACAAATGATGGTTGAAGGAGGAGGAGCATCTTGTAGAGAAAAAGGGGCTAGAACAATCTGTCAGTACCCGATAGACACAAGGGGGAGTGAAACCCTGACAATGCCCTTTGCCATTGTTGTCAAAGGGGGAGAGAGATTTTGTAGTATGCTGCATACTACATGTGTGAGAATCCATGAATCACACAAAGTGGGAGAGAGAATATGTAGTATGTCGGACACTACATATGTTCAGATCAATGCCAAAGGGGGAGATTGTTGGCATTGTGTTGTCATTGATGTCAACTAGTATAGAAGGATACAACTAGTATGGGAGAGTGTTGACATTACTATCATTGATGTCAACTAGCATTGTGATGTCATTAGAGTCATTAGTACACAAGTTAGTGTTTGACTTGTGCAGAAGATGTGGAACAAAGACCAGTATGATATAATAATCGATAAATGATATTTGTGAGTGGGCAAGATGTTCAGCTGTTGATTATGATGAAGAGGTAGAGTGTTATCTAAATCACATCAACACAAGAGAAAAAGGATGTACATGATAGTGGTACACTGTGTGGATGTAGAACAACATGACTCCCACTGGATAGAGATGCAGTCACCATGTGAAGAGATGACTGACAGTGAGTGTGACCAATCTGATCACATGTGCCTATTTGAAGATATGATGCACAAGCAAGGAAGCCACATGAGTGCATTGCAGGATGCATATGGCAGGGATCCACTTCCACAAGTAAGTGGATCTTATCTCCTATTATGCACAATGTGCATCATAGTTCTATGAGATAAGGAGGAAGAGGTAAAGGCAAGTGTTTGAAGGCTCACACTAGATTTACTTGTGAATCACAAAGATTACTCAAGTGCATAAAATTGGGGTTATGCACTGGACCGACAAAGAAGGCATGATGAGTTGCCAGGATAGATGAAGAGTGATGAGTTTGTCACTTTGACAAACCAATTGAGATATTGTCTGGACTGATGATGAAGAAGGAAAGACTAAGCAGCTATAGATAGAGAGTGCAACCAACATGTAGATGCCTCAGATGGAATCTATTGAAGGATGATAACATGGTGTCATCAAGGTGTTTATCGATAAGTATGTCCACTGGTAATGGAACAATGTGTAGATGCAGAAGACTCCCATCTAATGAAGATGTGCATAAGGTAGGTTAGAAAGAGTGCTAACCGATTGAGTATTCCACTAGAAGAAAACCAGAGTGGAAGGTTGAACTAGTAAGGATTTGTATCAGTAAGAGGGTTTTCCAGATGATCAAGTGTGAACCGACCCAGTGAAGGTAAGTTGAATGCTAAGTTGGATTGCGACATGTGCAATATGCAGGTGCCAAGTGGCAAGAAGGAAGAAGTTGGTGAAGGTGTTTATATCATCAAGGCATGGTAGGCATTTTTACAGTTCAACATTTAATATGGAGCCCATCATTTGTGGATCGGATCAAAGGATTATAGCTCAAGGAAGAATGAATGACAAAAGGAGATCAGGGAGTTGTTGGTGCTAGGATCAAAGCAAGGAAATCAGATTGCAGGAGAATCTTGAGAAGAAAATAATTGGGTCATGGATGTGTCAACATATTTTAAGGCCGAAAAACAAGGTCAGGTTTGCTATTCTTGGCAAACATACTTTGGATAGATGGAAAATGTGTGATGGCTTATCCCTCTAAAGCAGGTGTGCAATCCAAGGTGGATCAGATCAGATTGGATGCAAATTTGATTGGTAGAAGAAAACCCTAACTGCCCAAAATTTGAATTGGCTTTTGGTGGGAAAACAAGTTTATAAAGAAGAAAGCCAAAATTGATGGAGGTTGCTGCTGAATGAGAGAGTGTTGCTGTTACATGTGAGAGAAAATCAATCATGTAATCAATGACAATCAGAGGAGAGAGAGTGTGAAAGAGAATAGGGTAGAAGAGTTCAACTGGCAACAGTGAGGCAACCGGTAGTCTGTCAATGAGTCTGTGAGAGGATCATACCGGTGGTGAACGAACCAGTAGAGAAGAGCCATAGAAGATTGCAAAGAAGGGAAGTTGAGAATCGACAGGTATTAGATGGTAGACATATGACTAAGTTATCAAGACCAGTGGTGGAGAGCAGTAGTGTAGCAGAGAGAAAAGAGAATCAACAAAGAGAAGATATGGAAGAGAAGAAGAAGAGGCTGATCCAGTGTAGGTGCAATAGAGAGTAAGGTTGCATAGGTGTGAGGGTTAGCAAAGAACCAATAGTGAACTGGATAGAAGATCCAGTAGAGAGATTTAGAGAAGTGTTGCAAAATCCATTTGTAATAAGGTTATTAATTTGTAAATGATTATGTTTTGTATTCACTGAGTTCTAGCTCGGTGCAAGGGTTGTAGCTCCTTGGGTTGGTTCCCTAAATTAGGGGTTGGTGCTCCTTGGGTTGGTTCCCTAAACATTGTAATTATAGATTCATTTTGAGGTTGGATTGAAGCAATAGACTCCAACAACATTTCTCACCAATATTTTTCCCATCTTGGGTTTTCCTTGTATATGCTGGTGTTATGTGGTGTCTCCTTTGTGTGTCATTGCATTTGTGTTGGTCTCCCGTCTAACTAGTAAGTCCACATAAAGTTAGATTTGACAACCGATATACTCACATAGGATAGTTAAAGGGAAAAGTTTGAGAACCACTGGTTCACCCCCCTTTGAGTGGTACATTGTGTCTAACACTTTAGAGAAAGATTGGGGGTCTCTTCTCCTCTGGTAGAGACTTAAGTTATGTTGATTGGTATTAGTCTGGTAGGTATTATCAAAACTATCAGTCATTCTAGATTGATTATTTGGTGCTACTACTCTGGGGGAGTAGTCAGCTATGTGGTTTAGACGATCTATGGTTTTTCTTTGATGTTTATGTTAGGTTTTTGGCATTGATGTCAAATGTGGAGAGATATACATGTGAAAAATAGAGCTTAATAGAGATATCAATCACAGGGGGAGCTTGGTCTATGGATGGTTAAATGGTTTATAACTTCATTGATATATTATTTATTGGGTGTCTTTTATTGGGGGAGACTTGTTTGGCATTTCTTTCCATTTGGATTTTTTTCACATCTAGTGTTGCCATCAATACCAAAGGGGGAGATTGTTGGCAATTTGGAGGAATTGATTATGTGTTGCATTGATGTTTATCATTGATTTCAACACTAGCTTGTTTGGTTGTTTACCAAGTTCTAGTAGAGTGGTTGGATTGTGATGTTGATTTGGAGACCATCTTTGGTATTCTTCAGCACATTCAGTTTGGTGGAATTGGTTTGGTTCGGTCATTCATGTGCATGTCACATTCAGTTGGTTCAAGCATTGGTGATCCAGAAGCTATCATATGCTCTATTAATCCTTTTGGTTATCGATAAGGGTTTTACCGACAAACATTTGTTTAAGATCTTTTGATGGATTCAATAAGTGGTGTTGGTGCAGCTTATAGAAGGTTCTCAGGATGCTGATGGTTATCATGTTTGTGTTCCAGTTGATCAGTGGTGTTGCATTTGTCTTATGGTAACCTATTTTAGGTCCGATTATATTTTGTGTTATTCTCCCAAGTTATGGACTGGTTTATGTAACTTATTCGTGGATTCTCCCGATGCATTACTGGTTGGATTTATTGATTGGATAATGTTGTTTCAATCTCTGGCCGACTTGGGTTATCATTGGTTTGTAGGTTTTTGTAATGGATTTATTGTATTATCTTTTAGGTGGCCGATCTAATGTTTTAGGTCCCAAGTTTGTATAAATATGATGTAAGATCTCTTTGTAGGTCATGGCTTATGGGATGATCTGTGTGAGAATAAAGTTGTAATCATATGCAGAGGTTTTGGTCGATCCTAGGTGATTGAATTAGGTTTGAGTAAGAGGTTTAACAACTCCGGTATTGAGCTTAATTGGAACTATACTCACGCATAGGAGATATTATTCTTCCAGTTCACTCTTCTTTTTGGATTGTAGTCCGACAATTTTTGTAGTCAGTGAGGCTCTCTTGTGATGAGTAGTACACTCTAGGAAATGTGCCTTCCTACATGTTCAGGCCCCTTTATTGTAATCACATACTTATTGTAGAAGTATCATATGACTATGGGTAGGGTTTCCTACTGTGTTTTTTCCCTTTACCGGGTTTTCCACATACAAATATTGGTGTTATGTGTTGTGGATGCATGGTATTTATGTTTGTACATAACTGATATATCTACTATTCTAGTAAAAGGTTTTGTGTGCTTAAAGTTTCATAATCTGTTGACAATTTATTCACCGCTTTCTCAATTGTCCACCAATTATCCTAACATTTATATCTTTATCTCTCTAACTCCCCCTCTCTATCTCTCTCCCTCTCTTTATGCCTCTCTCTTTATTACTTATCTATGTCACCTTATTTCTCTCTCTCTCATGGCCCCCTCTATCTCTATCTTGATATATCCACCTCTCTCTCTCTCATTAACTCCATATATCTTAATTTATATCTTTATCTTTCTCCATATTTCCCTAACTCCTCTCTCTCTTTCTATCTATATCTCTCTAGCTATATATCTCTCTCTACCTCTCTCTATCTCTTTCTACCTATATCACTTCCTCTCCCCTCTCTCTCTTTTATTACCTTCATCTGTCCCTCCATATCTCCTACTCTATGTATTTATCTCTATTTCTAGATCTCTATCTACTTTTACTCTATGCCTTTATTATTTCTATCCCTCTCTTATTCACTCCATCTATCCTACTCTATGTCTTTCTATTTATCTCCATCTCACTCCTCTCTATGTCTTTCTATCCTTGTATCTCTAACTTAATCTTCCCCTATATCTCTCTCCACATCCTTCTCTATCTCTCCATATCTCACTCAACTATATCACTTCCTCTCTTCTTGTCTCTCTTAGCCATTCGATATTTCCCTCCATCTCTCCTATTGCAATCTTTATCTCCACTTCTCTATCTCTATATTTCTCTCTATCTCTTCATATCCATATCTTTCTCTACCTTTATTTCCTTACTACTACATCTCTCCCCATCTCTCTATATCTCCCTTTATCTATATATCTCAATCTCTTCCTCTTGCTCTCTATATATTGAGATATATCCCCTTCTACCCATCCTCTACCTATCTCTCTCCCTATATCTCATCATCTATATCTCTCTATCTCCCCCTCTTGTACTTCCTCTATATCTCCATATACCCATATCTCTCTATATTTATCTCTCCTTATACCTATCTCTATATTTGGACATCTATTTTTATGTCTCCCTCCTATATCTTTATATATTTATCTCTTTTATCTTTATCTATCCCTCTTTCTTCTCTCTATTTATCTATCCTTCTCCTCTTGCATCTCAATCTCTATCTTCTTACCTATCTCTCTCTCTCACTCTTCCTAAATTAATTTCTCCCTGTAATGCACGCCAAAACACCCTACAAAAATATAACCATATAACATGCAAATAGAGATAACATTTTTTTTAAAGATAAATAATGTGACACATATAGCTTAAATTACCACAAAATCATTTAAAAATTCACAAAATCATCTTACAATCAAGAACATATGAACATAAGTACGCAAGAAAAAATAGATAACATCTCATAGATTATCTTCTTCTTAGGTATCTCAATGCCATTACTTAACTTAAAATAACAATAAGATTATTTACAACATTATAATCATATCTTCGATCACAATAATCCTAATATCCATTTTTTTAAGATCATAGATTTATTCATTAACTAACTATACTAACTCCAACATTACCCAATCATCAATAATAAGATTTAGGGTATAATTCAATATACATTTAACATTTCTTGTGAGTACTACAACATTTCCTAATATAAGAACCACAATTTCAACTACTAAATCTTTATCTAACTAAATATGATTACAAGAATGTCATCAATATTACATTATCCTTTTTAAATTGAGATACATACTACTTAACTTATAATTATGTTCTCAACATGATACATATTACAACATACTTTCTGAATCCTCAAAGAATACACAATTCTTGCTCAACAATCCATGATCAAGATGAAGGGATAAATATTCACATCACACAACAAGCATCCAACAAAGAGAAGAACATCCCAATGGAAGAAGGTATCAAACCACTTGACCATGTGGAACCATAAGGAACCACCCCCTATGCTATGGAGAATAACACAAGATCCCATGCACATTCTAGATCTACGCTGACACAAAACCACCAAAAGATACAACAGAAGCCACCACAAATGAAAAGCAACCATATGAACAATACACCAAAATACATCACAAGGATAAATCAAAATCACAAGACATCCAAAGGAATCACAACAGAAAGACATAAGGACCTAGGATCTACATGTAGGGAAGAGTGTCATCACATGCTATCACAACCAATAAAGGATATCCTAGGTAAGGGGAGTTAGATCTCCTTGTTCCTCAAATCTGTGATATACATGTGGAACTATATCAACCTTTGAGGAAATCAAGGGAGTTTAGTTTATTCAGATCACCTTGATCTTTCCAAACCTCATCTTGAGTTTTTAGTAGCACTCCAATCCATGAGATGGGGTACCACAAATACATTTCTTATCTTATTAAGGTGAAGTAATACTACCCTTCCCACCTAAGATTAATTTATTAGGTTGTCACTTGATTATACCGTAAACTCCCAATGAGCTATCAAAACTCTCTAGACCCTGGCTCCTTAACACAAGAAATCCTAGCAGTCAATTCCTCATGACCTCAGTAGGAACATGGAAGCCCACTCTACCTAGTCATGCACCCTAGAAATTAGGGAAACAACATACACATATGCAAGAACAAGGTATCTCAAATGAAATATAACCCAGATAACCAAGATTTCCAACCACAATGATAATCATTAAATAAATGCATAACAATGTCAATATCTCATCCTCAAAGGCAATCATGAAAAGCAAAAGCAATCAATATCCACAATATCAAATTTATGCAAATGTGCCCATTATAATAGCAAGGTATTACTCATCTTGCTCAACACATAAAAATGCAAATAATCAATCTTAGCCAATAATAAAATCCCGAATCACCTTAGGAACTTAAATGTATCAAAATACAACCTCTCGACTGTCAAAAAATATAAAACAAGAAGTCAAGAACTTACTCAGAAAGCCAAAATAACACTTTGGCATATCCATAGACTAGAACAATGCATTCAATAACCAGTGTAGTGGTTTTATTGAATAGTTTATCACATACAAAAAGTATTTTAGTGCATCTGAAGCCCAATACAACACTTATATTACAACTCTTTTGACCTGTTATGTAGTGCATATGCCCAGTTGGGCAACACATTTGACACATAGAATGACGCTTTTGCACCATAGACTAGCACATACACCTAATTTGATAGCACAATTAACATAAGGTGTAGAACATAAGCTCATCAAATAAATGCATTCATCCTTTCAACATTTTTTTCTAGTGATCTAGCATATTTAGGGTCTACATACTCTAAAAATGGAAGATTAAGTTGTGACTAAGGTATAAAACTAGGGAAAGATTAAAGACAACATTTAGCAAGAATCCTCATGCGCAAAAAAAACTACACAATTTCATAACATTAAAATCATAGTTCGATGCTTAAATCGGGAGCCATGACTTCCGATAAATTCACAAGAAACTCCATGGAATCAAAATTCTAGAATAACTTTTTTCACCCAACATAAAAATAAATATGAAACACAAAGGAATAGAAGGAGTAACCAAGTTCTCAAGGCCAAAAACATGAATCTCCAAGACAAAGATAAACCAATGATTCATGTCTCACGATAAAACACTTCGAAAAAGACACATAACTTCAAATAGACCAAGAATGCAGAAATATAGTCACGACGAGGCTTAAACTCATTATTCATATATCTATATTTACATATTCTATCTCATTGTAGATCAAATCAAATTTCTTCTCGTAATCAAACTTTCTCAAACACATTACAAATAGAACTTTCAAAATGAAAATCGCATAAGAAGGATTAAAGACCTCTAACCTAGGCAATAGAGTGATGGTCAAAGAATTTGGTGGAGTGCAAATCCAACCCACAATCCAACCACAATCCAAAGCCAAACTCCCAAAATCCAAAATATTCAAAACAATTCGAAATTTCTCCAGCAAGCCAACCTTGACAAAAACTCAAAAAACTAAATAAATAAAAAATTAAACCAAACTATACAAAACTCCAAGCCAATCAAAATAATTAAAAATATAATATTTCTTACCAACCTTTCCAAATATTGAGGTAGAATAATATGAAATAATATTATTTAATCCTCCCATATCACACAACCAATCATAAAATATAGTAGGTTGGATAACTAGCTAAATAATAAATAAATGAATAAACCAAGTGGGGAAATAGAAAATATATTATAACCACTAAATAAAATATAAAGGTTTAATAAAATAAACCCAATAAATCAAAAGCCCAATTAAATATTAAACCATAATAAATATATAGAAAGGCTTACCAAGGACAATTGAATCAAATAATATAAATTCTCAAATAAATATTAAACCATAGAATAATATAAAGCCAGTAATTAAATATTAATCCTCAATAAAATAATCACATGTCACTATTCAAATATTAGTAACATCCATTAATCTAATTTAACATTATTAAACTATTTAAGCCAAATAATTAATTAATAATCTAATTAACCAACAATCACAACTCCTCAAGCCAACCCAAGATAGGGTAACATAAAATAGCACAAGGCAACTCTAACCACGATACTAAGACTGAAAGGATACTAGGTAAACCTAAAGTGTAGAATGAGATTTCATGTCAGCTCCAATCAACCTGCCATTGGGATAAAAACATGCTTAGACCTGTGAAGCCAGGTGGAGTCAATGTCTAGTACCTGCAAACATGTCACCACCAAATTACACACAACAACATATATATATATATATATATATATATATATATATATATATATATATATATATATATATATATATATATATATATATATATATATATATATATATATATATATATATATATATATATATATATATGAGCATGATATGATATTGCAACTCCCTTTCACTTGTCTGACTATTCTATGTTATATATATATATATATGACTATTCTATGTTATATATATATATATATATATATAATATAGAATAGTCAGACAAGTGAAAGGGAGTTGCAATATCATATCATGCTCATAAATGAGTGGGTATGACATCATCCCCTTCACAACCACAATACTAAACAATCATGACAAACAAGCACCATCACTATCATCATATCAATTATAATCATGAATTTAGATTAGAACATAGAAAGATACTATCTTATCACCATGACAAAATATAAACCATGCATGAATAATGAGTGGATATGAATATCCAAATACAAGTCATACCAACTGCAAATATGATATGTCTATCATCAATATAAAACCATAATATCAACTGTAAATATGATATCTCTATCATCAACTATAAAGAATCCAAATCATAGATAAATCCATAAACATCTATCAAAAATACCATAAAATAGTATAATTTATATCAATATAGTCTATTGATGCATAAAGAGAAAGATGAATTAGGGAGGGGCACTACATCCCCACCCTCCTTGTCCCAGGCTTACTCCTAGAAGCATGAAAACAAGTAGGGAAATAACTCTCTCATCTACACTATATCCTCCCAAGTTTCCAAAGAGTGATCATTTAGGTCCCATAGGACCCTTACCTGCTCTATATCATGAACCCTAAGGACTAGCCCTTGACACTGAAGAATGCACATAGCCTCCAAAGAAAAGATGCTCATCCTCTACCTACAATGCATTCCAATCCAAAACATGGGCCACATTAGGAAAATGTGGCCTCAAAACTGATACACAAAATACATCATGGATGTGAGACAAGCTACACTACAAGGCAAGGCAATAAGCCATAGGAACAATCCTCTCCAAATCCTTGAATGGTCCAACAAAATGAGGTGCCAACTTAGAGCCTTTTTCATAAACGATATGACTCTTTCATGGATAAACCCTCAACAACACTTTGCCACCCACTAAAAACTGTCGACCCACATGATGAGCATCCACATACTTCTTATGTCTATCCTATGTTGCTAGTAAATGCTCATGAATACAAGTCACCTATTTCTCCATATCTTGCAACATCTCTGAACCTAAAAGCACTCTATCCTCCAAATGATCCCAACTCAAAAGAATATGACATGATCACCCAAAGAAAGCCTGAAAAGGATACATACTAATAGAACTATGATAGCCATTATGGTAAGCAAACTCCACTAGATAGAGATAATCTTCCAATTGATATTGTTGATCCATAACATACATCCATAGCATATCCTCTAAAACCTGATTAACTCTCTTAGTTTGACCATCTCTCTTAGGATGATACACTGAACTAAATTTCAATTTAGCTCCTAAATCATGTTGAAGAGAGGTCCACAATGCTGAAGTGAACACTAGATCACGATCTGATATAATCCGATGAGGAATACCATGAAATATCACTATATCTTCTATGAAAACCCATGCTACTATCACCACTATGTAGGAAGATCAGATTGGAGAGAAATGTTCCACCTTGGTTAGCCCATCAACGATGACCATGACAATATCATGATGACAAGAAGACATCGACAAACCAATAATCAAATCCATTGATATAATATCACATTTCCAATCTAGAACTAGGTTCAAATACAACAAGCCTCCTGGATGCTGATGCTCTGCCTTCACACACTCACACTCCAAACAGTAAGACATAAAATTTGCTATATCTCACCTCATACTTTCCCAATGATACAACTAACGAAGATCTACATGGGTGAACTAACAATGTTGGTTCCCACTTTTTTGTACATCCTCATTTTTGCTGAAATCATACATTTTTTAGAGAATATAATGATTTAAGATTTAAGAGGACCCATTTGAAGTAATTAATTAAAGAGAGTTAGATCAAAGGCTCTTAGATCAAAATTTCTTGGATAGAACCTCTCTACTTCTAAATCATTCTTGGAATGGAGTCTCCTTTGAATATATCAAATGTTGATAAAAAACCAATTTTACATTACCTTTTGGGGGGTCAAATGAATTCATTTAGAAGTTTCTTTTTTAAAGTATTTATCCCTTATTATAATCTTTCCAAATAGTATAATTTTTAATATATTTAATTTCATTAATATATTTTTATTTTATTTCTTATGAATGTAGGGTTTTAACCGAGCATGAACTTCTTTGTTCAATGCTTATGGAAAAATAGTAAATGTCACCCAAAAAATTCAGAAAAAATATTTACGCATGAGGTATTGAAGTCCTCTTTCCAACAAGAAAAATAAATTTGATTTTCATTACATATACAACAAGTTATCTAATATCAAATGGACATATGTCAAAATTACAGTTAACTCGACTTCAAATCTTAATAAAATATGAAATATTAAAGATAATCTTACAAAACCAATTGCAAACACTAGATATGGATGTTACAAAACCAAATTCAAAATAATCACTTTCAAATCTATTATCGAAAAAATGTTATTCTATACAAAGTGAGTATCACTCTTTAAAAATGTTATTTTTTTGAAAAAAACTAGTTTTTGAGGGAGATCGAAAAATGGAAGCCAATTGATTCCAAAAATTATCATAAAATATTTTTATAATCTACATACAAAATGACACAAATCACTAGTTCACATCATCTACAAATTCCTTACGGTTTAGAAGTAATAGGTTTTTGAATCTGAAGTTTTTTTTTTTATTTATTTTTATTTTTCTAAAAATGAATATTGCAGTGTCAAAGTTGGCAAAAAAGTGTAACCCACTATTGTGGGTTCACCGACATGCATCTTCTTGACACCTGGATGTGTCAAATAAGGTGCATGATGTGCATTTGACAAAGGCAATGCATAAATTCCATCTAAAGGTGTAACATAGATACATCCCAAGTAGTAGAGAAGACCATCTGACTCCAAAGAATAACCTAAAAATCTCCTCTCAAGAGCTCTACCTGAAGCAATTTCCACACTAACCTCCTAGTACCAAGCATCTAAAGGAAGAACACTAAGAATCAGACTCCTCAAATCCATGCTGAGAGTCATCACTAAATCCTCATGCCTCTTGTGGCTCAACGCATCTCCCATCACATTATCCTTGCCCTGAATATACTTCACCTCGAAATCATACTCATAATGAAACTCCATCCAATGACATTTCCTGGCATTCAAGTTTGACTAAGTAAATATATATTTCAAAATTCGATGATCACTATACAAATCGAAATGATACCCAAGAAGAAAATGCATCCATCTCACCAAAGCATGAACCACTGCCTCTACCTCTAAATCATGAGTGGGATAATTCAGCTCATGATCTTTGAGTTTACATGACTCATAAGATATCACTCAACCATCCTACATAAGAACTTCTCCTAAGCCCTCTGAAGAAGCATCTATGCACACCATAAAATATCCTAATGGATCCGACACTACTAAAATAGGTGTAGTAGTCAAACGCTTCTTGAGGATCTGGAAAGCTGCCCCACACTGATATGACCAAACAAACTTTTTCCCTTTTCTCTAAAGAGAAGTAATAGGTGTTGGCATATTGGCAATAAGTTGTCACTAATGTCAACCGGTGGTAGTTGAGCATGAAGGCTGGTGGCTTGTTTATAATGAAGAGGCAGAATGTTAAAAGTTGTCTTATACCACCTGCGATGAAGAGGTGCAGCCGGTACGGGATGTTCTACTAGTTAACAGAAGAAGAAAAATCTAACTGGCAAAGGGTTTTACTAGTATGTGTTTTCTAAACCGACTGAGCATTGGTAGGCCATGGCTTGATTGATGTGATGTCATGTGGAGCTGAGGTGGCAAGTAGGGTGTGGTTGGTGAAGCTTCATCGACAGGGTTGAAGAAACAAATAATCGCCATTAATGAAGGAGCCACAAATCATGGGATTGCATCTGATCGATTGTAGCTTGAGGAAGAAGGAATGATAGAGGAATATTAAGGAGTAGTTTGTGCCTAGATCGAAGCAAGAAGATCATGTTTCCCTTATCTGAAAAAGTATTTTGAAAAAAAAAGGTGTGCAAATGGTGAAGATGAAAAAAATGGACATCAAGGTGATCAGATCGTGTAGGATCTAATTGGATTTGGTTTGCCTCGTAGATGGTGAGGAAACCCTAATCATCAGAACTTTGAATTTCATTTTGGTGGGAAATCACCAGATAAGAGATGAGAGCTCTACATAGAAAAATGTTGATGCTGTGAAGATTGTGGGGTGAATAGAAGGGAGAGTGAGCTAGGAGAAAACTTGAGAAGGTGATCTAAGCATGTTATAGTGTGAGGGAGCAAGAAAACTGGTGAGAGGATTCTATCGATAGTATCATAGTTAGGCAGTTGAGCCTAACTAGGAAGGTGTGACAGAGGAGGTAGCATCCTAGTGAGAGACTGTGTGTGAGAGGGAAAGATAGATAACAGAGATTGAGAAATAGAGACAACAATTTCACAATCGATAGTGCGAGTTCTAGTGAAGGAGAAAAGACTATAAACTGGCAAAGAGTTACTTGATTCAAGAGTTGCATAATTCATTTGCAACAAGAAGCAATAATTGTATTCAAATAGTATTTCATTATACATTGCCAAGTTGAAGCTTGGTGCAGGGGTTGGTGCTCCTTGGGTTGGTGCCCAAAATCTTTGTAAATCTATGTTTTAATTGTGAGGTTGGATTGGAGTAGTAGTCTCGAACAACTCTTCTCACTGAGGTTTTTCTCATATTGGATTTTCCTCATAAATCTAGTGTTGTGAATCTCTTGAGTGTGGATGATCTGCTTGTTCTTCTCTCTTGCATTACCAGTATGACTGTTTAGTGGTTAAGCAAAAAGTTGATTGTCTAGAATTGGATTGGTAAAGATTTCAAAGTTAGGAACCACTGATTCACCCCCCTCTTAGTGGTACTTTGTGTTCAACAATTGGTATCAGAGCCAAGTTCCCAGTTATCCTTAAACCTTGGGTAGATTCTGGACTTTGAGCATAATGGAAAGAAGTGAGTCTTCTTCCTCAAAATCCCCTATGTTTGATGGATCCAACTATACCTTCTGGAGCAGAAGAATGGAGACCTATATTTCATCTCTTGGTTTTGATGTGTGGATGGCGGTCAGGAATGGGTATGCTATTCCCAATACTCCTCCCACTGATCTAGATGCAAAAAGGGAGTATGAGAATAATGCAAAGGCAAAACATGCTATCTTGAGTGGACTATCCGATAATGAATTTGTCAAATTCAAGCACTGTGTTTTAGCAAAGGAGACATGGGAAAAATTGCAGAGGTTGTTTGAGGGAGATGCAAAGGTCAAGGAAGCCAACTTGAAAGCATCTAAATGAAAGATGATGAAAAGATTGCAGACTATCTTCACAGATTTGTTGAAACTGTGAATACTATTAGAGGAGTTGGAGAAGAGTTCGCAGATTAGATTCTTGTCAAAAAGATACTTAGATCTCTCACTCCCAAATATGATACTAAAGTGTCAGCCATAGAAGAAGCCAAGGATCTGAAGACTTTGACAATGAATGAACTATTTGGCTCCCTGATAGCCTATGAGATGAGAACAACCGGTGAGACTTCTACAAGGAAAGAGGCAGCATTTAACATCACCAAAAAGGGCAAATAAGTTGTTACTCGTAAAGAATCTAGTGAAGACTGATGCTAAAGTAGAAAAATTTGTTAGGAAGCTCAAAAGAGGATTTGGTCGGTACAAAGGAAAGCTACCACTTAAATGCTTCAACTGTGGGAAAGTAGGAAACTTCGCTGCAAGCTATCCTCACAAAGAAGCTGGTGTAGATGAGTCAAGAGAGTTCAGAAGATCTATCGACAATGACAGAGATAGGAATGACTACCGGTAGGGAAGAAGAGGCTATCGGAACCAAAATAGCCTATATACCATTGAGGATGACACAACAGATGATGAAGATCCATCAGAAGATGATGACCATGAGAATGATAGAAAAGTAAATCTCTTCATGGCACTCAATCGACCTGCTAATGAAGATGATCAAGAAGAAGATATTGAGGCTGAAGAGGATTTGGAAAGTGAACTTATCAGTGCACTTGAAGAATTGAGTAACATAAGAAGGGAACTCAAGAGGGTTAAGCTTGGTGCAATAGATGAACAAGATCTCTTGAAGCAGTCTCTGGAAGAATCCGGTCAAATCATATTTGACTTAAGACTGCAGTTGGAAGAAACTAAGAGGATCGGTGAAGCTACAACCCTTGATCTAACAAAGAAAGAAAAGGAGCATCAAGAGATGTAAGCATAAATAATAAAGCTTAGAAAGGGGCTTGAAGAAAGCAAGGAAGAAATACAGACAAGAAGTAAGTATGAAGGCAACACAGAGGCTTTGGATAAGATGTTGAGAAAACAAAAGCAATTCAAAGACACCAGAGGTTGAGGCTTTGAAGTTGGTCGAGGTTCAACCCACAAAGATAAATATGACAAAGAGATAATGTTCACCTCTTCAATTGAAGGTGAAGAAAAGAAGACATTCATGGTAGACAAGGATACTGGCAAAAAGACATGCAAATGTTGTTAGAACTCAACATCCAAACCCGTATGCAGAAATGAACCGGAGACCATTCTTCATGCATAAATATGTAGATCCAAGAAGGAATGCCAGGATTGACTAAGAAGGATTCACCAGATTCAACAACATGAATGGAAGACACCTAATGAGACAGTTCCATTTAGGACCAAGACAACCCAACCGATATGTATCAGACTTTCATGGTTATTGTTAATGGTGTAATAAGCTTGGGCACAAAATAGTTGATTGTAGGTTAAAAAATAAGCCTTCTATGAATTATGAAAGTTGAAATTCATTTAATGCACTCGGGGATATGGATATTGTCTTCTATCAGTACAATGGATTTGGGCATAAGAGTTTTGATTGTAGGAAGAGAAAACTAGTACCCTACAAAAATCTTAAGGATGTTCCCTTTAATGAAAATATAAAATGCTATGCTTGTCAAGAATTTGGACACATAGAAAAGTTATGCAAAAATAAGAAGATCAAGAAAATGAAGGAAAAACCAGATCATGAACTAGTAACTGAATCTGAGTTGCATATAGCAGTTGACAAGAAGAAGGAAATCAAACTAGTTTGGGTTGAGAAAGAAAAGGAAAAGGCAGAATCGAGTCTCATAGTACAGACTGCCTTGCATACTGAAAGTAAAAATCTATGGGTGGTAGATAGTGACTGCTCAAATCATATGACTGGTGACAAAAGGAAATTCACTAAACTTGAAGATTGGAATGGTGGATCGGTAAGGTTTGGAGAAATTTCCTCCATCAAAATAAAGGGAAAAGGAACACTAAACATTGATGGAAAACTGAAGGCACATGATGTATATTATGTGGAAGGCCTCAAACATAATCTGTTGAGTGTGAGTCAGATGTGTGACAAAGGTTAAAAATTTACTTTTGACTCAATTGGTTGCCAGATAAAGAAAGATAGCACCGGTAAAGTTGTGGCAGAATGAAAGAGAACTGATGTAAATATTTATAATATGAAGGAATGCTATGAGTCCTGGTGTATGTTAGGACAAGTAGATGAAAGTTGGTTGTGGCACAGAAGATTAGGCCACATAAATTTTGATAACTTAGTCGCACTAAGCAAAAAGGAGTGTGTGAGGAATATTCCACTCATCATCAAACCGGCAAACACATCCTGTGATGAATGTGTAAAAGGTAAGCAAACAAAAGTGAGTTTTAGGACAAAAGAGCACAACACCTCCAAGCCAATTGAAATTGTGCATACACATCTGTGTGGTCCAACTAGAACAAGAGCACTTGTTGGTGAAAGATACTTCATGCTCCTCATTAATGTCTACTCAAGGATGACATGGGTTACCTTATGTAAGATAAATCACAAGCATTTGAAAGATTCAAGATCTTTTGAAAGATGGTAGAAAAGGAAAGTGGGTACAAATTAAAATGCCTAACATTAGACATGGGTGGAGAGTTCACATCAAATGAATTTGAAGATTATTGTGAAAAACATGAAGTTAGAAGGCAATACTCTACTCCTAGAACGCCACAACAAAATGGAGTGGTAGAAAGGAAGAATAGGATAGTCAAAGAAATGGCCAGAACCATGTTGAATGAGGCCAGTCTACCTGATACTTATTGGAAAGAAGTTGTTCATACTATTGCATACACTTTGAACCGAGTTCAATTAAGAACAAACAACAAGATGACACCTTATGAGTTATGGCATGACTGGAAGCCATCAGTCAAATATTTCAAAGTATTTGGAAGCAAGTGCTTCATTAAGAAAGATATGGATGGTTTGGGAAGTTTTGACTCTAGGAGTGATGAGGGGATTTTCCTTGGTTACTCATATAACAACAAAGCCTACAAATGCTACAATAAAAGACTAAGAAGAGTTGTTGAAAGTGTGCATGTAAGAGTTGATGAAGATATGCACAGAGGATCTCAACCACAAGCTAACCAGTATGATGACTCTAGTGATGAATATTATGAAGCTCAGACAGAGACTGAACC
This sequence comes from Cryptomeria japonica, assembly GCF_030272615.1. Taxonomy (NCBI): domain Eukaryota; kingdom Viridiplantae; phylum Streptophyta; class Pinopsida; order Cupressales; family Cupressaceae; genus Cryptomeria; species Cryptomeria japonica. The sequence goes on along the minus strand of NC_081408.1, from coordinate 273,608,872 downwards.
AGAGATAACATCCCAAAAGGCTCCCTATTGGTATGTACAAATGAATCATCTGGAAGAGCAAATTCTGGGGAATATGAATGATGGAGTGCAGAACAGAAGAAGGCTTGCCCAGTATGATGAACAAGTCAACCTATGTCTCATGATTGAAGTTGAACCCAAAAATTTCATTGAGGATAGCAAGAGACAAGAATGGATGGATGCCATGGAAGAAGAACTGCACCAGATTGAGAAGAACAAGACTTGGGAGTTAGTCCCTAGATTGGAAGACAAAAATATCATTGGTACAAAGTGGGTCTATCGGAACAAAATGAATGAAGAAGGTAAGATTGTAAGGCATAAAGCTAGAATAGTGTGCAAAGGATACTCTCAAGTAGAAGGGATTGACTTTGAAGAAACATTTGCACCAGTGGCTATATTAGAAGCAATTAGGATGTTTCTAGCTTACTTTGCCTACAAGGGCTACAAAGTATACCAAATGGATGTAAAATCTACTTTTCTAAATAGAAATTTAGAAGAAGAAGTATACATGGAGCAACCGAAAATATTTCTACTGCATGATGATGAGACATTTGTGTGTTGGTTGAAGAAGGCTCTGTATGGTTTGAAGCAAGCTCCTAGAGCATGGTACTCAAGATTAGATCAGTATCTGAAGGAGAAAGGATTCAAAAAGGGAAGTGCTAATAGTAATTTGTACATAAGGAAAGATGGGAATCACATGATTATTGTGGTTGTGTATGTAGATGACATCATCTTTGGAGGCAACAAGGATAATCTCTATAAAGAGTTTGCTAATCAGATGTAGTCAAAATTTGAGATGTCAATGCTTGGTGAATTGACTTACTTCCTTGTCTTGAAAATATTACAGAAAGATAAAGGAATATTTATCTCATAGGTCAAGTATGCAAAGGAGATGTTGAAGAAATTCCAATTGGAAGATTGGAAACCAGTAAGTACTCTGATGGTGACAGGTAGAAAATTGAGTAAGAATGATGAATCACCGGTAGTGGATCAAAATCTGTACAAATCTATGATAGGAAGTCTACTGTATCTGACTGCTTCAAGACTTGGATATAGTTCAGACAGTATGCATGGTAGCCAGATTCCAAGCTGCACCAAAGCAATCACACATGAATGTTGTTAGCACAATTTTTAGGTACCTACAAGGAATGCTCAGCTATGGTTTGTGGAATCCTAAACAGGGAGATTTTATCTTTGAAGCATACACTGATGTCGATTGGGCAGGATGCATTGATGATAGAAAGAGCATAAGTGGTGGTGCATTTTTTCTAGGTGACCGGTTGGTCTCTTGCAATAGAAAGAAGCAGAACTTAGTCTCCTTATCCACTACTGAAGATGAGTACATTGCTACTGCTGCATGCTACTCTCAAGTGCTTTGGATAAAGAAAACTCTCAAAGATATATAGGTAGACATCATTGAACCAATTCTCATCCGATGTGACAATTTGAGTGAAATAAGCATAGCAAAGAATCCGGTCATGCATTCCAAAACAAAACACATTACAATCAAATACCAATTCCTCAGAGAGAAGGTTGAAGGACAAGAGGTAAGAATGGACTATGTTCCTACTCATGAACAAGTAGCAGACATTTTCACCAAACCACTACCGGTAAGCACTTTTGAGTACCTCTGACACAAGTTGGGTGTTGTATCATCTGCTTAGGAAGGTTTTATGTGACTCAAGAGGAGTTTGATATGGGTCAAAGGGGGAGTGTGCAAGAACCATTTGTCATTTATGTCAAAGGGGGAGAAATTTATAGGTATGGAGTGGACTGTGAGAAGTTGACATCAATGCCAAAGAGGGAGATTGTTGGCATATTGGCACTAAGTTGTCATTAATGTTAACCAGTGGTAGTTGAGCATGGAGGATGGTGGCTTGTTTATGATGAAGAGGCAAAATGTTAAAAGTTTTCTCATACCACCAGTGGTGAAGAGGTACAACTGGTACGGGATGTTCTACCAGTTAACAAAAGAAGAACACTCTAACTGGCAAAGGGTTTTACCAGTATGTGTTTGCCAGACCAACTGCTCATTGGTAGGCCATGTCTTGATCAGTGTGATGTCATGTGGAACTAAGCTAGCAAGTATGGTGTGGTTGGTGAAGCTTCATCGACAGGGTTGATGAAATAGATAATCACCATTAATGAAGGAGCCACGAATCATGAGATTACATCAGATTGATTGCGGCTCAAGGAAGATCAAGGAGCAGTTGGCGTTTGGATCAAAGCAAGAAGATCAGATTAAAAGAATACCTTGAGAAGGAAACAATAGAGATGTTAATAGCAGTTTGATAGATGTAGATCCAAATAATGAATCATGTTTCCCTTATCTGAAAAGTATTTTTTTTTTTAAAAGGCACACAAATGGTGAAGATGAAAATCAAGGTGATCAGATTGTGTAGGATTTGAATGGATTTGGTTTGCCTCGTAGATGATGAGGAAACCCTAACCGTCAAAACTTTGAATTGCATTTTGGTGGGAAATCAATAGATAAGAGATGAGAGCTTTGGAAATAAAAGTGTTGATGCTGTGAAGATTATTGGGTGAATAGAAGGGAGAGTGAGCTAGGAGAAAACTTGAGAAGATGATCTAAGCAAGTTGCAGTGTGAGGGAGCAAGTAAACCGGTGAGAGGATTCTACTGGAAGTATAATTGTCAGGAAGTTGAGCATAACCGTGAAGGTGTGACAGAGCAGACAACATCCTAGTGAGAGACTGTGTGTGAGAGGGAAAGATAGATAACATAGATTGAGAACACAAGGACAACAATTTCACAACTGGTAGTGTGAGTTCTAATGAAGGAGAAAAGACTGTAAACTGGTAGAGAGTTATTTGATTCAAGAGTTGCAGAATTCATTTGCAACAAGAAGCTTTAACTATATTCAAATAGTATTTCATTATACATTGCCAAGTTGAATCTTGGTGAAGGGGTTGGTGCTCCTTGGGTTGGTACCCAAAATCTTTGTAAATCTGTGTTTTACTTGTGAGGCTGAATTGGAGAAGTAGTCTCCAACAACTCTTCTAACTGAGGTTTTCCCATATTGGGTTTTTCTCGTAAATCGGGTGTTGTGAATCTCTTGAGTGTGGATGATCTCCTTGTTCTTCTCTCTTGCATTATCGATATGACTGTTTAGTGGTTAATCAAAAATTTGATTGTCTAGAATTGGATTGGTAAAGATTTCAAAGTTAGGATCCACTAATTCACCCCCCTCTCAGTGGTAATCTGTGTTCAACAATAGGATGGGTAATCTTTGATAATCCTTGAAGAAACCATTGATAATATCGTGCAAGGCCCATAAAAATGTGAGCTTCACCCACATTAGTAGGCACTGGCTAATCCAAAATCACTTAAATCTTAGAGGAATCCATTGCAATACCCTCACATGAAATAACATGGCCAATATACTTAACCTTAGTCTGGAAGAAGTCACACAACCATATTGGCATACAACTAATTCTCATGCAGGCACTGCAATACCTTCCTCATGTGCTCTTCATACTCCTCTATGGTCCTTGAATACACAAATATATACTATTGAGGAACACAAGCACAAACATTTGAAGGTAAGTCTTAAATACTCCATTCATTAATCTCATGAATATTGAGGGCCAGTTAGTAAGCCCAAAAGGAACCACTATAAACTCATAATGTCCATAGTGAGTGTTAAATATTGTCTAATGAATATCTGCCTGATGAATCCTTAATTGGTGATATCCTAGCTTAAGATCTATCTTAGAAAAGACCTTGACATCCTTAATCTATTCAAATAGGTCATCAATCCTTGGAAAAGGATAATTACTCTTCACCGTCACCTTATTTAGCTACCGATAATCTATGGAAAAGCAAAGAGATTCATCCTTCTTCTTAGCAAATAATAGAGGTGCTCCCCAAGGAGAGACACTAGGAAAAATGAATCCTTTAGCTAACAAATCTTCTAACTGCAACCTCAACTTTCTCAACTCTTGAGTAGTCATCTGATAAGGTTCCATAGATATAGGCTCTTATCTAGGGACCAAGTCTATCCAGAAATAAATGTCACGCTTAGGTGGCATACCGTGAATCTCACTAAGAAACACATATAAAAACTCTTGAAGAATAAGATGATGACAAAAGAGATCATTGTGAATCTCTCCCTCGTCTAAATCATTCACCCTAACTGCAAACAACTAACTATTGGCATATGCACACTACAATGAGACATTGTATGTGATTGAAGGTTTTGTCATTGATGGCAACCTTGCAATCCTATGGCACTGGCAAGACATTATATTGGCAAAGCATTACACCGACAAGATAGTGCACCAGCACCAGCAGAACACTCTACACTGACACCAGCATAGGAGAAAGAATGTATACCGGCATAGAGGCCGACAGGATTTTTGTTATGTAATATTTTGTTTATTATTGTAAGCCGACTTGGCAAATTGTAAAATGACTCTTATATATAAAGGATATCATTATAGACATTTGTAATAGTGAGGTGAGGAGCATAAAAGAAAATATTAGGCAGACCTAATGTGCGAAATATAGGTCAAGGGTATATGTAAAGAACAGAGCAGGAACCGGTACTGAATCTGGCATTGAAGATGCTATTGTAAAGCAGTACAAGTCATTGGATTAGTATAATCCTTATTGTAAGTCAATGTGACTTCCCATTGAGCAGTGAGCTCTAGGCAGTAGGCCTTCCTGCATGTGCAGGCCCCTATTGTAAGTAATATTCTCTTATTGGCCAATGAGTGAATATTGTGGGTCACAAATCCCATTGAGGTTTTTCCCACACCGAGTTTCCTTGTTAAACATCTTGTGTTATGGTGTAATTTTCATGTGGATATTCTTGATTCTATTTATTGCGTTATTTCTTGCATACCGGTACACTATTATATTATGTTCTGCATGTTTTAACTTAAGAAATTCTTGTTACCGGTTAGATACTGATTCACCCCCCCCCTCTCAGTATCTGTGGGACCCGTAACAATTGGTATGAGAGCTTGGTCCTCTATTTTTAGAAGCCTAACAGCTTGAGGAAGATCTTGACACCGGTAAAGATGGAAAATCTGATGAAGCAACTTGAAGGAGCTCTTATAGACTATGATGTAGAGAAATTGAAAAATATCAAATTAGAAGATGATTTAAGGGCAGCTCAGGATATCATTCAAGCACTTCGAGAAAATTTTACTGTTGCAAGAAATAAGAGAAGAGAACTTTGTGAAAAACTGCAAAATGAGAATGATGAAAGGGAATCACTTAATGATATAATAAGCAAGTTGAAACAAGAGATCATGACAACAAAAAATGAAATGTAGGATATGACTATGAGATTTTGCAAAGAGATTGAGGATAAGAAGAAGAATGAAGAAGAATTGACCAGAAGACTAAGTGATGCAGCAAATGAGAACACAAGACTTAGCTATGTAAATGACATGTTGAAGACAAATCTGATGCATACTCAGAATGACTCAAATGAACTGATGAGACAAAAATAAATCTTGGAAAGAGAACTGGAAACTACAAATCAACACAAAGAAAAATTCAAGAAAAGCTCAGAGGAACTTGGTACCTTGCTGAAGAATCAAAAACCTAAATGTGACACTTTTGGAATTGGCTTTGAAGTTGGTGAAAGCTCTGATACTGCAAATACTCAGGATCACAACAAACCAGTAAGACAACCTAATGCTTATAAATTCAATGGAAAATGCTTTAACTATAATAAGTATGGTCATAGAGAAAATGAATGTAGATCTAGGAATTATCAAAATATCAACACACCCACCGGTCAATGTTCAAAATGCAACAAAGTTGGTCACAACTCTAAAAACTGTAGAATGAATGTGAGATGTTATGTTTGTGGAAGATTTGGACATTTATCAAGTCAATGCAGAACACAAACTGGCATAGGTTACGAGAAAGCTATTCAAAATAATAATGTAACTTGTTATGCATGTAACAAGATTGGGCATATTGCTAAATTTTTTAGAAGTAAAGGAACACCGGTAGACAACAAAAGTGCTAGCTTGAAAGGTAAAGAAAAAGTTGAAGAGGTTAAGAAAGAATTCTCAAAACAATGGATTAGAAAAGCTTATCTAAATATTGGGAATACTTCTCTACCAGTAGAACCAACCAATGCTTCACTGGTAGGACAAAGTGATACTTCACTGGCAGGACAGAGCAGTGCTCCACCAGCAGGAAGTTCTTCATCAAATTGAAGAAAATTTCCTTGAGGGTTTGGCAATCAAATGACACATGTGCTAATTATTCCCTCGGTTAGAGATAAGAAGTTGAAAATTACTTATTACTGGCAGACAATGTTAAGTGAATACTTAACCGACATGCAATTAATGTGGTAGATGGTGAAAAGACATTATAAAAGTAAGGTTTTAGCTCCATTTCATTTCACCGTGATTTCAAATTTTTAGAGAGTGCGAAGATTCCGAGCTAAGGCATTTCGAGCAAGAAGCAAGCACACTCCAAGCAATCATCCATCCAAGGAAGTAAAAGGTATTTAATCATGGCATCCACCTCTGCAATTGAATACATAGAAAACCCTACTGTTGTTGTGGTAATAAAAAGACCTAGGCCTGTATTTCAGTTAGTTCCCGAGATAGCAAAGAAGGATGATACCTTAGGTGCATTTTCTCAAATTCCCAAGGGAGTTGTATATGTTGAAGACCCCAGAATGTATATCCACTGCAACATTGAAGAGTTAGGAGATGAGGAAATCAAAACCATGTATAAAACAGTAATATGTGATAACACCGGCAATGTGAAAAATGAACACAAGATTATTGAAACCCTAGGATTTACAGAAATCCTTAGCATTCCTGAATTTCCTAAGGATGTGATTAGGATAGTTTTAAGCAGAGTACATGGAGAATTTTTCTGGTTAGATGCAATCCATAAGATCACCAAGGAAGCTGTGAAAGTTGTCACAGGGTTACCGACCACCGGTAAGAGACCAAATAAAACCAAGAAGGTTCCAAATGACCTAGTTACAAAACTAACGAGTGCAACATTTGATAAGAGGTCTCTAAGGGTTAATGATGTAACAGATATCAATGTGAGATTCATCAGTATGATATTAGGTTATAAAGCCACTCATGCTAATAGACTTAATTTAGTTTCAAGTTTATGCATTAAGAGTGCTTATGATATGGTAACAGACAATGCAAAAATTGACATATGTGAATGGTTAAAGGATGAACTAATTGACAACCTTGGAAAAATCAAGAAGGACAAGAAAGGAACTTTCAAATTTGGAAATCTGTTAGTATGCCTAATGCTACACATAACAAAATAGGTTCCCGATATAGGTTATAACGAACTTGGATATGACATACCGGTAGGAAATAAATTGACTAAACTATTCAATAACATGGGTGAGAAAAAGGAGAGTAATATAAATGACTTCTTTCAAGCATTAAAGACCAAAATGAAGAAAAGAATAAGGTTATCTCAGAAAATAGTAGACAAATACAAAGATGATATATTCTTTGTCATTAAGAAAGATGAAATCTGGATGGAAGCGGTCATCCCAAGAACAATTTGGGTAACCGAGATGGGATATGAAATAGATGACCACATAGTTGAAACATATGCTAAAGCACTTCTGGAAGCCCCCAATGAACCTAAAGAAGAAGTATTTGGTAGTGTTGAGACTATAGAAAGACAAATACAATCAAAGAAAAGAGTAAAGAAGGTTGAGGCATTTGTAAGGAAAGGATCCAGTCAGGCAAAAGCCATTACAGAAGATGTATTGAAGAAAACCGGCATAATAGAGGATGAGTTGGCAGCTCCACAACCTGAAACTCATCTATCACCAGTAGGTACCTCTTCGGAAGGTGTCATACCAGCAACTTTTAAAAGAGTTGTAAGAAAAATAGATCCCTCATCGACAACCACTCCTTTACCTAGAAGAACAAGGAGAAAGCAACAAGCCGTGAGATCTCCGGTTAGAAAGGCCACACCAAAGAAGAAACTCACACCTAAGAAGAAGAAAAGGACAAACAGAGACTTGGCACCTCTTGATGTACTGCTAAATGAAATCATAGAGGAAGGAAAACTGAAGAACATAGGGAAATCCTATGACACTCTAACTGCTGATGAGAAAGAACAAGTTGAGAACAGTGTTATATTGCATATGGACATGTACAAGAAATTTTTGATGGAAGTAGCAAATGAAATTCCTGATGATTTATTCAAAAGACTTGAGGCCAGAAGGAAAGTAGTGATAGAATTAGATAAGAAAATAAAAATTGAGAAGCTACTTGCCGTATATCTGGTAAAATCTCCAAAGGAAATTGATGACTTGATTGCTCAAGCAAACTGGTCAGTTTTCTCTACTGCACACTGGCATATTTTACTAATGGCAGGAAGAGTTAATGAAGTGATAGAGGAAACAGAAGATGGATGGGATATATTCCTGGTTGACAAAGAAAAACAAGAAGAGTACAGGAACCCTAAACCTATAAAGGTATATCAGAAAGATAGAGACAAGGGGAAAGGCAAAGTTGGTGGACCACCAAGCATCAAAGTTAAAGACAACCTACCTCCACCGGTGAAAACAACAATTACTAAAGATCAACCAACAATAGAAAATATGGACGTAGAGGATAGAAATCCTAATTATGAAGTCCTATATACTGTAAATGTTGATACTCAGAAGATCAACAGAATAGTGGACAAGGATTCAACTGACAAGTCAGATATGGCTAATGAGCCTCTAGTAGTAGAAGAAACATAGAAACCGGAAGAAGATACAAAGAAAAAGGTAGAAACTGAGTCTCGGACAGAGACAACACAACATACAGAGAAACCCACAGAGCCAAAGGCACTGGAATAGGTACATAAGGAAATAGTGCCACCGGTAACCAGTGAAGTAGGAAAACCAGTGCTTAAAGAAATGTAGACACAAACTGACCTACCAGAGGTCAATACAAGCATGGTTACTACCACCGGTACTCAGATTGTTGGATCATCATCAACATTCAATTCAACAAATGTGACTGAGGTATTACTTGATTCTATCAAGAAAATAACTAACTGCAGATCACAGGCATATAAAGCAATTGATGATTCCATACCAATTTTGAAGGTAATAGCTCCCAACTATAATATAGATAATAAAGATTCTTTAGGACAATTGGATACATTGTGTAAATACATTTCAGAAAATATTGAGAAAATAAAGGAAGATTCAGTGAAGGATAAGGTAGAGATTGAAAAGCAGAAATTCTTTGATGAGGAAATAAAGAAGTGTAACGGAATTTTTGACACACTTCTACTGGAACTATGTAGTTTGTTGAAAGAATACAAAAATCTATATAAAGATACATGTAAAACAAACTGTTTGACTATAGATATTGACAAGAAAATAAGCAAGGCACAGGATGAGATAAATACACTTGCAGACAACTTTGTTAACTCACTCGATTCACTATCAGTTTTTGAAGAGAAGATAGCAAATTTTGAGGAAGAACTACTCAAATTGGAAAGGGAGAAAGAAAGGACAACAAATAAGACAAAAAATTTGAGATCTAAACTAAGTCCAAGATTGGACTATTTAGCATCTCTGCTGAAGGACATTTCTGAGGCACTAACATAGGACAGCAAAACACTGACAGAGCATTTACAGCATCTCACCGGTATAGTGAAGAGAATTGAGATAGCAATAAAAGATAGTAAGAAGTTTATAGATAGTATAAACTTAGTTTTGGGAGATCTTTTTCAGATAATAACTACCCAGCTACAAGGTTGAGGTTATGGATAGCTGAAACTACAAACTCTGTTGACATCTTGACAAGCTTTGTCATTGATGCCAAAGGGGGAGTAGTGGGATGAGAAAGTTCAAAACACAGGAATCATATGCTCAGGGGGAGCTCTCACATCTTTGGTAACATTTTTGGACTACACACTTTTGGACACTTTTTGAAATTTCTCATGAGTGTTGCCATCAATGCCAAAGGGGGAGATTGTTGGCATATGCACACTCCAATGAGACATTATATGTGATTGAAGGTTTTGTCATTGATGTCAACCTTGCAATACTATGGCACCGGCAAGAAATTATACTGGCAAAGCATTACACTGACAAGATAGTGCACCAGCACTAGCAGAACACTTTACACTGGTACCGACACAAAAGAAATAAAGTATACCGGCACAGAGGCCGACAAGATTTTTGATATGTAATATTTTGTTTATTATTGTTAGCTGACTTGGCAAATTCTAAAATGACTATTATATATAAAGGAGATCATTATAGACATTTGTAATAGTGAGGTAAGGAGCATAAAAGAAAATATTAGGCAGACCTAATGTGCGAAATATAGGTCAAGGGTATATGTAAAGAACAAAGCAGGAACCAGTACTGAATCTAGAAAAGAAGATGATATTGTAAAGTAGTACAAGTCATTGGATTAGTATAATCCTTATTGTAAGTCAGTGTGACTTCCCATTGAGCAGTGAGCTCTAGGCAGTTGGCCTTCCTGCATGTGCAGGCCCCTATTGTAAGTAATATTCTCTTATTGGCTAGTGAGTGAATATTGTGGGTCACAAATCCCACCAAGGTTTTTCCCGCACCGAGTTTCCTTGTTAAACATCTTGTGTTATGGTGTACTTTTCATGTGGATATTCTTGATTTTGTTTATTGCATTATTTCTTGCATACCAGTACACTGTTATATTATGTTCTACATGTTTTAACTTAAGAAATTCTTATTACTGGTTAGATACTAATTCACCCCCCCCCTCTCGGTATTTGTGGGACCCCTAACACTAACAACCTTGTCACACACAATGCTTCAACTATAGATCAAAAATTATGCAAAGAGAAATAGGTCGCTGCACACTTACTATCTCCACATTTTTACCACTATCATGAATAAACTTCACCCTCTAACCATGACAATCAATCCTATCCTGATGAGCCTCAAGCCAATCCATATGCAACACAACTCCATAGGACTCCAAAGAAAGAACACAGAGGTCCACTGTGGTGGAACATACTCCCAAATCCCCTACACAACCATGCACAAGGGAATCCACAACCAGCTTGGACTTCCTAGCCAGCTCAGCCTACCATCTATCATCTTGCTTTGCCATCACAAGGTTGGATCACTCTACTAAAGATGGAGATATGAAAGAATATAAAGCACCTGAATCAAATAGTATTGAGCATGAAATACAACCTATCTCACCTAAAGTATCCACAATTGAACCTTGATGATCAACCTAACAGTTATCAATAGTTGTAAATAAATGATGAGATCTCCTTCCATCTCCTACTATGGGCTGTGAAGTTGTTGGCCTCTTAACAGACATCTGAGTAGATCTGTTTGGAAAATTTAGTGCAATATGACCTTGCTGGCCACAAGTGAAGTAACCTCCCCTGCTAAAGCCACGACTAACTAAAGGTGCATTGGACTATTGGAAACTACCTCTATTAGAGTTATATTGAGAAATAAAAGTTCATTTAGTGGCGTGAAAGTGAATAGCACACTGCCTACTATGCTACCTATAAGTCTGTGATCTTTTTTGATGAACAAAACTTTGACTCTTATAACTCTTCTTCTATTGAAAACATCCACCCTTGAATGATGGAGGGTAACTCCTAGTAGATCCTAATACCTATGACTATGCACCTCTCAGGATTGATCCTGAAGCTGGCACACAAATAGTCTTCATAATAGGTGTACCTCCCAAAGCCAGAGTTAGATTCTTCTCAACCAAGTGTGCCTTCTCCACAACTACCTCCATAGTCTTGGGTTAAAAAACCCAAACTCCACTAATATGGTCATTAAGAACTGTAAAAAAATGTTGCACTGACATAGCATCATCATCCACAATACCTACATACTGCTTAAGCTCAAAGAACTTACACTCATACTGCTTAACTGTCATGGTCAACTGCCTCAAGTCATGAAACTCATCTGCCTTCCTCTGGCTCCAAAGATCTAACAAGAAATGAGCATGCAATTTCTCTAGAAACAACTCCCATGAAATTGTTGCAATATCCATATATAGTTTATGTTTCTCCATATGCCACCAAGTAGAAGAAAAATTATGAAGATGAATGATCGCACACCTAGCCTTGGTATTACTACTATACAGATACATAGAAAAGCACCTGCCCATATCCAAGAGCCAAGTTTTTTCCTCCAAACCACTGCTAGACCCATCAAAGGTGGGAGGATGAGTCCTAAGAAGATCCCTCATGTGACTTGTTGTAATCGCATCCTAATTTGGTAATGCACCAACTCTCCTCTAAGGCAAATATGAATTCTCCCTCTCTTGCTCCTGATACTCAACTCTATCCTAATGACCAAAATTAGGAGATTCCTCCTATTGATTCTATTGGCAATTGACACTCATCTGATGATCTTTGATGATTGGTTTATGGTTTAGGGTTGTCATTGATGGAAACTCTTCTTGGAGATTCGATCTGATGGTCATGATTCATCTTATCTAGAAGCTGGACTTAACCGGTAAAACATGGTATTTTAGTGATGTTTTGGTCTGGAATAATTTCCAATGAATGCAGTAATTTTGGTGGTTGTTTTTGTGATCTTAGTGAATGGGATGATCCTTAGGAAGGGTCTGATTATAATCTTTTGGTCTGGTGCTATGTTTTGTTCAAGATTGAAGCCGACTTGAAGCTACATGTTACACTTCTTGAAGCCGACTTGAAGGAGATTGTATTTATGTTAAGAGTGTATATATAAGATCAAATTGGCAATTGATTTTCAGTGTATTAGTGGTGTGTTGATCCTCTTGGTGCAATTGAGCACAGTTTCACATGCGCATTTGATTCATAGACAATGTGGTAGATGACTAAGATAGTAACAAAGTATTTAGCAAAGTGAAGATAGTCAAAGATTCAATGCTTAACCATAAATCATTCTTGCATAGTCAGATGCTACTTGAGAGTTCATTTCATTGTATTTCCTCATTGTAATCAAATTATAAGTCAGTGAGACTTCCCTAAAGTTTGTAGCCTTTCGAGAAATTATAATTGAGAAATGAGGTATAGGCAGTGAGACTGAATGCAAGTGCATTCCCCATATATGTAATATTTATGTACTCTTGGCCATAGTATATGAATATTGTGGGTTCCAGCCTCACCATTATTTGTTGCATGTTTATGTTCTTTTCTATTATGGATTGCTAACTGGTGGATAAAGAATAAGTTTGTGGATTTGATTTCTGGTAGATCAATGATTCACCCCCGCTCTTAGTGATCTCTCATTCTAACAATTGGTATCAGAGCCTAGTTCCTCTAAGGAAGCTTAACCACTTGAGGAAGATCTAGGAGATTGATTCTATGGATTCCAGTTTTTAGAGACAAATCAATGTGGCAATTGATGATCTTGATGTAGCTAAAATGAGATTTGTACCTTGAAGAAGAACCTAAATGTTGCTAATGAATTTGTTAGTGAGCTAAATGATCAAGCAAGTGTTTGTAGAGAAAAGAGGAAGGAATTAATGGACAAGTTGAAGGAGAAAGAAGATTAGATCATGGAATTTCAAGAAAAAGATGATGAGGCTGACAAGCTTGAGAAAGAGAATGTTGCTTTGAAAAATAAGGTGTAATCTATTGTGATGAGGTTGAATAAGGAGATTGAGGACCGGAAGAAGAATGAAGAGAATCTGGCACAATAATTAAAGGAAAGAGCTAATGAATGCTTCAGGATTACCAATGAGAATGATCAGTTGAAGCTTGAGCTGACACAATCAAGGAATAATGGTCAAGAACTTGAAAGATGGATTGCTATCTTGAGGGATGAACTTGCTACTGCCAATTAATACAAAGAAAAATTCAAAGCTAGTTTAGCAAGGCTTGATGAGATATTAGAAAGTTAGAGACATGGAAAGGATATGCGAGGCCTAGGATTTGAGAAAGGCGAATCCTTCAGATCTAGACAAGGCAATGCAAAACCCAATCAGAAGAAGAGAAAGAATCCATTAGTAAGACAACCTAATACTCATAAATTCAATGGTAGATATTTTACTTACAATAAATTTGGTCATATGGCATGTCAGTGTAGAAGTAGGATGAATAATGGAGTAAACAACATGAGCTATCTTCCTACCTTTACTGGTCAGTGTTTCATATGCAATAATTTTGGACACAAGTCAAATGTGTGTCTAGAAGTAGTGAATAAATTTCAAAACAAGATATTCTATGCTTTTGGAATGTTTGGACACATCTCTAATCAGTGCAGGACAAGACCAAATCAGATGAACTTTAGACCTATGCAGAATAATATTGTTTACCAAGCATTTAACAAAACTGGTAACATTGCAAAGTACTGCAGAAGCAAGAATAGTGTTTCGGTAGACAAGAACAAATTAGATGAGAGAGGAAAATATAAAGTAGAAGAGATCAAGGAGAAGCATGAGAAGATGTGGGTGAGAAAGGATGAATCCAGAGCTGACAACAATTCTACACCTGATTCTGGTGTAGGATCTTCAACCAGTAACTAAGGCTTTATGCCTTAGGGGGAGATTTTCATGCTGATTCTAAGAACATCCTCTTTAGTGGTCTGCAATCCATTTCGGAAGATTGTAGAAAGACTAAATCATATGTGATAATGATATCCAAAATTTTCGGAATGAGCTTGTGCTCTGGTATGAAATTTCATGAAGATCATGATATCTGGTTGCTGCATTTATTATAGTGAAAAAATAGGTTTTCAAGGGATAAAAGTGCATCTCAAGACTTCATTTGTCACAATGCAATCAAGTGAGTAAGAGAAGAGGAGAGAGAAAAGCAACTTGATGATCTCAACAACAATTTTAGCAACTTCTAACTGAATTTTAGCACCTGGTTGTGAAGCAAGGTATTTATCTATTCAGATTTTTAGTTTTTTTGTAAACCATAGGATTCGAAATGGCTTTATTTTCTATTATTGTGACTCCTTTGGTGGTTGAAATTAAGGATAGGGCTTGTCCATTCTATAAGAAACATCCATTTAATTTTGGTCAAGGATGATCCAGAAGGTGCATTATCATCTGTGCCCTATGACATGGTGCACAATGAAGATATTAGGGCCTACATTCATTGTGACCTTGAAGAGATTGGGAATGCAAACATGTTGGGCCTATAAAACAAGCATTTGGCTGACAGTTTGGGAAATCTCAAACCCAAATATAAGGTGCTACAGGATAAGGGTTTCTCAAAGTTCATGCATTTCATGTTGTTTGATGAGGTAGAATGGATCTACTACATCCTTAGCCACATGCATGATGAGTTTATATGGCTTGATAGGCCTCACAAAAACACCAATCAAGCATTTCATGTTGTAACTAGTTTAGCTAAACCTGATGATGTGCCCAATTTAAGTAAAGTATCAAATGACACTGTCATAGCTACCATTGGATCCAAATTTGACAATAGAGCGATGACTATGAATGAAATTTTGGAGAATGATGTAAAGTTTGCTTCAATGGTAGTTGGATACAAGGTTTACCAGTACAACTCTGTCTCTGGTACTGCTATCTATTCTGTGTACTAGATGCTCAAGAAAGATAAGAGGTATGATCCGTGCACTACACTTTTGAATGAATTATTGAGCAATCTGAAGAAAATTAAGCAAGATAAAATGCATACATTTAAATATGGCAAACTCCTTATTTGTTTGGTATTGTACTTCCTGAATGAGATACTCGGTATCAATGGTAAGGTCCAATGGGCCTTTGGTAGATTGATGGCTATGCAGATCAAGGAAGGTCTATGGGGAGTTGGTGATGCAACCATGAGGATATCTTCCCTCTGGGGATATTTTAAAACCTTCAAAGCCAAAATTAAGAATAGGGAGAGGATTCCTAAGGAGGTAGTTGAGAAATATGAGAAAACCATTTTCGTCATAGTCAATAAGGATCAGTGTTTGATGGAAGCAGTAGAGCCACGAATAGTCTGGATCATGCCCATGGGGTATGAAGTTGACTCTAGTACACTTGAGGCATATGCACAACACCTTCTGAGTCAACCGATGGATCCCAAGGAAGGGACATTTGGCACATTCAAGGAGAAGGACCTTAGTTTACATAAGCAGTTCACTGCTCCTGTCCGAAAGAGAAAAGTCACTAAGATGGTAGAAGAAGTAGTTGCTCAAATGGGTTTCACTAAGGAGGAGGTGAAGAAAGAAAGAGAGAAATATGTACAAAAGGAGTCCAAAGAGGAAACCAAGAAACCCAAGGTTGATCCGATTCCCTCCAAGGAAAAACCTAAGGAAACTAAGTTTTCTCTTTGCTCTGATGGCATAGCCTACAAAACCTAGCCCATACAGAAAAGGTGTGTTGAAGAAAAAAGAAAAAATGAAAAGAACCTATGTTGCAATATCTCTAGTGGCCTTAGAAATTGAATCTGAGGAAGAGGTGGGAAAAGCTAAGAAAAAGGGAGAGTTTGTCAGATTAGTGAGAAAGCCTTAATCCGGTGGAGCACATCAAAGCAAAAAGACTAAGTTAGATCCTGCTCCTATGGGAAGATCCCAAAGAGATAGACAGATCAAAATTCAACTCAACAAAGACCTTGAGTCTAGTAACATACAAGGTAAGTACACAATAATTCCTCCACTATTAGCAGATCAGTTGATAGATGAAATATTAGTGGATGACAATTTGAAGAATCTTGAAGCAAATTTTGAGCATTTTGATGATGGTGACCAAATGAAAGTTGAGGATGTAGTAGTATTATACTTACATAATTTTAGTAAGACATTAATTGAATTAGAAAAGTCCATTCCAAAGGACTTGTATAGTTTAAAAGATGCTAGTAGAATGAATGCAAGTAAAATTGATTGAAAAATGAAGGAGAGAGATCAAGTAAATGTATGTACTTGTATTACTCATTATGAAGCAAAGAGGCTAATTGAAGAGGAAAACAAAAAGGAATTTTGAAGTAAGAACAAAATCAATAGATTAATGATTGGGAATGTAGAAGAGGCGAGGAAAGAGACAAAGGAGATATGAAGAAAGATTATTCAAAATGACCCTCTGTACAAATATGCATTTAGATCATCTCAACCGAAAGATAAGCAAGGTGTCTCCAGAAGTCAGGAGGTTGAGACTCAGTCTAAAGATGAACCAAAAGACCAAGCTAATTCCAAAATTGATGCCAAGACTAGTGACAATCCTCTAGTGATAGATATCTCTACAGCCCCCATGATTCAACAAACTGATATTGGGGACAAGGGTGAGAAGAAGGATATTGTACTAGGAAAGGCTGAGGTAGCTAAGGTTGAAAAATGTTAAGGCATAGCTGATCCAAAAATTGCCATTCTTCTAGTTATAGGGACCCCACCTCAAATTCTGACCAATCTTGATGGCTCAGTTGATCTTGGGAAAATGTCTCCTATCAAGAAGCTTATGCTTGCTGCTATAGTGCAAGCCCAAGCTAGTCAAGATCTGGTGAAATCAGAGAATGAAAACAAAAAGCTAATTTTGATGTCTATAGATGTTTTATAGAAGGTGGCTTCCAATGTACAGTTAGATTCAAATAATAGCCCCTCTGGTAAATTATTACAGTTGATTAACAGTGTAAATACCAACTTTGATTGTTTGGAGAAAATAACTACTCAAAAAAATTTGGACAGGTTTAAGGAAGTTAGAAAACAAACAGTCTTGAAAATGATTGAAGATGATAGGATAATAATGAATAAGATATCATAGACTATTTCTGACACATTGTATCTTACCACATTTTCCCTAAGTTCACTATTGATATTGATAAATAGATAGGTGTCTTCTAGGGCAAGCTTGCTAGTATTTCTTAATCTTTTGACCTCAATGTAACATTAACTAGAAATATTGAAGGACATATTATATCCTTAAATGATAAGATCTCAAGCCTTCAAGTGGCAAAGGAGAAGGTTTTGAGGAAAGTGGGTGAACTTCGGAACCTGATTGCCATTCGGTTAGATACTATGCTAAGTAATAAGGAAAACTATGTGAAGGAAATGGCCTAGCTTGTATCATCAAATTTGAGAGAATTAGAAATTCATGCTACTGTACTTAATGCATTTATCACAATTTTGGATAACCTAAAGAGTGGGTGGGATACTCACCTAGGATTTTTGAAGACTATTTATGCTGACCTCTTCAAGTATTTGTAAAAATTTTGTCATTTGTATATCAATTTTGGGCAGCACCCCATCTTTGGCATTGTTGTCAAAGGAGGAGAGATAAGGTGACAAATATATAGACTAGTTGTGTATAGAGTGTACAGTTCAGTGATGCAGATTTTTGAATTGTTGATCTAAGGGGGAGACTTAGAATTATTTCATTCTCAATCTGATGTACAGGTTTCACAAGGTTCAACACTTAGACATTTTTCATAGGTGTTTGATGGCAATTGACACTCAATTGATTGGTTTCACTATGTTTTCATTGATGGCAACATGGTATTGCATTCTGCCTTCATGTTTTGGGTTCAGTTGTGTACTGATAGGCACTTCACAGACACTACATTGGCACCCGCAGTGATAGGATAGAAGGATTTCTTTGGTTATTGGAAATGCATGCTGACATGGTTTAGAATATGGTTATCTGTATTGGAGGCCAACATCCCTTGGAATCGGCATCGACAATTGATTTTAATATTTATGCATTTATGTTATCTGGCTGACATGTAATTGATATTGTATATATCTTTGTAAGCCGACATAAGGCATGATAATTTGTATAAGGTATATAGGTCAGTTTGATAGATCATTTTTGATATAGGATATTATGGATATGAGAATGTTATATGATGTGAAATATATCAGAGAGATTATGTATGTAAGGAAATTCATGTAAGGGTTATTCCGGTAAAGGGTTTAGGGTTTCAGACCAAAATAGATAGAGCTTAAAACAGAACTGTATTCCAACATAGAATATGTTATATTAGCAATTCAACACTTCTCCAGATTGTAGTCTGGATTTGTATGTAGTCAGTGAGGCTCCTTTTGTGATTGAGCAATGTTCTCTAGGTTATAAGCCTTCTTGTAAGTGCAGGCCCGTTATATTTGTAATATCTCTTCATACGACGAGTGGATTGATATTATGGGTCACAAATCCCACCATAGTTTTTCCTCTTTGAGGCTTTCCATGTATAATTTTGTGTGTTATGATTCTCATTTATGTGATTGGCTTATTGGTTTCTTTACTTCTTTCAATCCTGTATGTACCAGTATACCGGTTGGTGTATGCATGTTTTAATAAGGCTAAAATTGATCATTCTGGTATAACACTGATTCACCAGCCCCCCCCCCCCTCTCAGTGTTATTGGATTCCAAAAATTGCTATCAGAGTCTTGTACCTCAGAGGAAGTTTAACAAGTTGAGGAAGATCCTGAATCCTGAATACATGGATATGGCTTTGGAGAAGTAACTTGAGATGGCACTTGAAGATTATGATGTTGAAAGGTTGAAGAACTTAAAGCTACAAGATGAATTGAATTCTTTTAAGGAATTCATTCTTGTCCTACAAGAGAGGCTATCATCTATTCAAGCTAGGAGGAAGGAACTTTTAAAAAATCAGGATGATGAAGAGAAAGATGCACTTAAGGAACAATGTCAAAAATTGAGTCTGGAGAACATGGTTATGAAAAATGAAATGCAAGTTATAACTATGAGAATGTCTAAAGAGACCGAGGACAAAAAGAAAAAGGAAGAAAATCTTGTTATATCCCTAAAGAACAAATTTGAAGAATGTGGTAGGTTGGTTTGTGAGAATGATATGTTGAGAACTGATTTAGTACAATCCTAGAGTAATGAACAAGACCTTGAGAGACAAATGATAATTCTGAGAGAAGACTTAACTACTGCAAGTGAGTATAAAGAGAAATTCAAGATTAGCTCAGCATAGCTAGATGAGTTATTGAAGAGACAAAGGCAAATTGGAGATTCTAGTGGACTTAGATTTGAGCAAGGACAAAATTTTGGTACTACTAATGAAGATCGAAACCATAAGGCACTAGTAAGGAAATTTAATGATTATAAATTTAATGGTAGATGTTGTGTTTGAAATAGATATGGTCACATGGCTAGACAATGTAGAAAAAGAGAACATCAGAACCCTGATTCTACTCTCGATAAATGTTTTAAATGTAATAACTATGGTCATAAGATAGAACATTGCAGAATGAATGTTAAATGCTATGCACGTGGAGAGTTTGGACATATGGTTAATCATTGTAGGTAAAGCAATTTCATCAATTTTAGCAAAGCAATTCAAAGAAGTAATGTTAAATGTTATGCATGTAATGAGGTTGGACATATTGATAAATTTTGTAGAAGCACAAATCCACTGGTTGGTAATGGAGGATCAAATGAGAAAGGGAAAGAGAAGGTTAGTGAAATCTGGAAAGATAATACTCAGAGATGGGTTAGGAAGACTAAAGAACAACCATAATATGGAAATATCCTAGTTACTTATCCAATAAATGAGGTTTCTCCTGCACAGACAGGTAGCTCGTTCGGTAACTGAGGCAAATGCCTTAGGGGTAGGCAAAATTCATGAAGATGTTGCATGTGTCCTGAGAAGAGGTTCTGAAAGATGTTCTAGACATTGGAGATGCTTATCCATCATGGATATGTTCTGTTTGAGATCCGATATCTTTCACCGGATTTCATTTATGTCAATGGAAGATTAGGGTTTTTCCTAGAGGTTAAAAGGTCAAATTCACTTCATTATTGAACACCTTGCATACAAAGCAATTTCAGAGTGGGTAAGAGCAATCAAAGGCATTTCAGAGCAATCAAATTTCTTCTTGAGAGATTTCACAAGTGACTGGAAGAATTTGTTGAAGGTTTTAACCGAGAGCGATCAAAAGGTATTTATCTTTAAACATGGAAGTGGGATCATCATCTACTTCTATTTTTGTTGCAAACCTGACTATAGTAGAGGTCAAGGATCACCCTAGGACAATTTTCAATTAGTATCCACATGTGGCTACCCTTGAAGATTCGGTTGGAGCATTTTCTTGTGTTCTAGAGGGAGTTGTCTATGTTGAAGATGTTAGGGAATATATAAACTATCGGGAACTTCTAAAATTAAGGGCATGTATATGAGCGAGCTAATGGGAGAATCTAGAAAGATCAAACCGACATACAAACACATTTAAGACTTAGGGTTTACCGGCATTTTGGACATTTTGGGATTCGAAGATGAGATAATCAGATATGTTTTGAGTAGAGTACATGGGGAATTTATATGGGAATTTAGAGTATGAATTGATTTCATTGACTACATCCATTGATGGTCAGATTTGATTCTAGAAAACCAAATTTCTATTCTTCAGAAGGAAAGAGACAAAATTATCAAAAGAGCCAGAAGTCTAAGAGGCTTGGTGAGTCCCCAGATGTTGGATTCACTCAGTGTACATAAGAAAGAATGTATGGATATGGTGGGAAAGCCCAGACCGATAGAGGTAAATGATAAAGAGTCATTTGCACATATATTAAGTGGACTTGTATATATTTCTAACACATTCAAAACTGATTGGGATACCTATCTTGAGCTACTGGAGAAGGCTTCTCCAGAAATTTTGAAATTTGTTAAGCTTCGGTAAGATATTTTTTTTAAGATATTCATTGTACAATTTTTTGGATCTTTGACATTCTTTTTAGATTTTTTTATGGCATTGATGTCAAAGGGGGAATGATATAGATGTGAAAAATAATAGGAGTTGTATACATTAGGGGGATTTATGGAGTTATGGATATGTGGAGTATTTTTTTAATTAATGAATATTCAGCTCAGGGGGAGCAAGCAGGATGAAACCGACAGATGAAACCTTGACCATTTTTCACATGAGTGTTGGCATCAATGCCAAAGGGGGAGATTGCTGGCAATTGACACTCAATTGGTTAGTTTTACTATGTTTCCATTTATGGAAACATGGTATTGTGTTTTGGTGTCATGTTTTTTGTTTAGTTGTGTACCAACGGGCACTTCACAAACACTACACTGACACCGACACCGGCAGGACAAAAGGATTTCTTTGGTTACCGGCAATGCAGGCCGACATTGTTTAGAATATGGTTATTGATATTGGAGGCTGACATCTCTTGGAGCCGGCATCAACAATTGATTTTAATATTTATTCATTTATGTTATCTGGCCAACATGTAATTGATATTGTATATATCTTTGTAAGCCGACATAAGACATGATAATTTGTATAGGGTATATAGGTCATTTTGATATATCATTTTTTATATAGGAGATTATGGATATGTGAATGTAATATGATGCAAAATATATCAGAGAGATTATGTATGTAAGGAAATTCATGTAAGGGTTATTTTGGTAAAGGGTTTAGGGTTTCAAACTGGAATAAACAAAGCTTAAACTAGAACTGTATTTTGGCATAGAAGATGTTATCTTAGTAGTTCAATACTTCTCTAGATTGTAGTCTAGATTTGTATGTAGTCAGTGAGGCTCTTTTTGTGATTGAGCAGTGTGCTCTAGGCTGTAAGCCTTCCTGGAAGTGCAGGCCCCTTATATTTTGTAATATCTCTTCATATGGCCAGTGGATTGATATTGTGGGTCACAAATCCCACTCTGGTTTTTCCTCTTTGAGGTTTTCCACATATAATTTTGTGTGTTATGATTCTCATTTATTTGATTGGCTTATTGGTTTCTTTACTTCTTTCAATTCTGTATGTACCAATATACCAGTTGGTGTGTGCATGTTTTAATAAGGCTAAAATTGATCGTTCTAGTATAACATTGATTCACCC
Source organism: Cryptomeria japonica (assembly GCF_030272615.1). NCBI lineage: Eukaryota > Viridiplantae > Streptophyta > Pinopsida > Cupressales > Cupressaceae > Cryptomeria > Cryptomeria japonica. The sequence continues at coordinate 273,586,135 of NC_081408.1, read as the reverse complement.
CCCCTCTTAGTGTTATTGGATTTCAACAGTGTTTCCATCAATGCCCAAGGGGGAGATTGTTAGCAATTGACACTCATCCGATGATCTTTGATGCTTGATTTATGGTTTAGGATTGTCATTGATGGCAACTCTTCTTGGAGATTCGATCCAACAGTCATGATTCATCTTATCTGGAATATGGAGTTAACCAGTAGGCAGTTAACCTGTAAAACATGGTATTTCGGTGATGTTTTGGTCTGGAATAATTTCCAATGATTGCGGTAATTTTGGTGGTTGTTTTTTGTGAACTCAGTGAATGGGAATATCCTTAGGAAGTGTGTGATTATAATCTTTTGGTCTGGTGCTATGTTCTATTCGAGATTGAAGCTGACTTGAAGCTACACATTACACTTCTTGAAGCCAACTTGAAGAAGATTGTTTTTATTTTAAGACCAAATATATAAGATCGAATTGGCAATTGATTTTTGGTGTATTAGTGGTTTGGTGATCCATTTTGGTGCGATTGAGTGTAGTTTCACATGCACATTTTGTTCATAGACAATCTGATAGCTAACTAAGATAGTAAGAGAGTATTTAGTAGAGAGAAGACAGTCAAATATTTAGTGCTTAACTGAAACTCATTCTTGCATAGTCAGATGCTACTTGAGAGTTCATTTCATTATATTTCCTCATTGTAATCAAACTGTAAGTCAGTGAGACTTCCTTGAAGGTTGTAGCCTTCTGGGCAATTGTAATTGAGCAGTGAGCTTGAATGCAAGTGCATTCCCCATGTATGTAATATTTATGTACTCCTGGCCATTGTATATGAATATTGTGGGTTCCTACCCCATCATACTTTTTCCTTCTCCGAGTTTCCACGTAAAAATTATGGAGTTGTGGATTTATGGATTCTTTGTTGCATGTTTATGTTATTTTCTATTATACATTTGTAACTGGTGGATAAAAAATAAGTTTATGGATTTGATTTCCAGTAGATCACTGATTCACCCCCCTCTCAATGATCTCTAATTCTAACAAATTCTCCTCCTATCTTGGCCTTAAATGACCAAGAAGCTCCTAAATCACATCACCACCATGTTGATCTTGCTGCTACTCCTCTTGGTGAGTCTCTTCAGAAACCTCAGAACAAGGATTACATCAAGTACCCACATGATGTATACCTTGCCCATGACCTATACCTCTACAAGGAATCTCGATTGGATGAGATGCAGAACATCTATAAGAATAAATCTAGGGATACTACTATCAAGAAATAGAAAGAGAAACATCAGCTAGTCTACTAACATGGATAATGGGATCAATCATTAAACCAGAGTACCTAGTGTATGAAGATGGGCTCTAATACTAGATGTAATTCCCATCGAAATACCCTAGAGAAATATAACCATCTAGCATGCAAATAGAGACAATATTTTTTTTAAATATAACTAATGAGACACATATAACATAAATTACAATTATATCATTTAAAATTTCACAAAATCATCTTACAATCATGAACATATGAAAATAAGTACACAAGTTGAAATAGATAACATCTCATAGATTATCTTTTCCCTAGGGTATCTCAATGCCATTAATTAACTTAACATGTGCTGCCCCTCCTTGATTCATCTTTCTTTTTTATGCATTAGTAGACTATATTGATATAGATTAGACTATTTTATGATTCTTTGATAGATGTTTATGGATTTATCTATGATTTGGATTCCCTATGGTTGATGATAAACATATCATATTTGTAGTTGACATTATGGTTTCATATGGGTGATGATATTCATGGATTATTATTATAATGGACTCTTATTTGATGATCTATATGCATATTCAAGGTTAATATTTTTTTATGGGATATGATGGTTTCATACTATGCACTAACCCCACTTCATGATTATATTGGATAAGTTGATGCTATGATTGTCATGATTGTCTTACTATTGTATTCATGGTAGAGACAATGTCATATCACTCATTGTGAGCATGATATGATGTTGTGATTCTCTTCACTTTCCTGATCATTTATGATGTTATAGCATCCTAACATTGCACCCCTTTCAATTTTGACCACATTTGGGCTTTCGCCTTAGTGTTTATGCCCCTTGGCCTGACTAAAGACCTGATTATGCTCATATGCATCACAAAAACCAAAAACTTTGACTTTGCACCTATCTTGCACCTTGATCCTGGCCTAAAATTGGGTAGGACCATGGCATGGCACCCTGGTGCTCACCAAGACTAGGACATGGCACCATGGTCCTCCCTAAAAGGGGCCCAATTTAAACCCCATTTTCCATTTCAAATTTGAGCAGGATTTTCCCCTTTGTGTATGCTCAATTCAAAAAATCAGTCAGTTAACCTGATGGGAAAGTATATAAAGAGAATTTACCCTTTCATTTGAACATCTACAATCTATCACATTCATCAATCACAAGAGAAAGCATTCAAGAGAAATTGAGCATTTGCAGTCTTCCTTCAAGCTTTGGAGTAGCAATAAAGTCAAGATTCAAGCATTGAAGTGGAGATCTACATCCTATTTCATGAAACCCTAATTCCATGTGGAGGCAAGAAAAACTTCACAAGAAGGTATAATCATTTCATTTTTAGTCATAATTCAGCATCTCCCTTAAAAGGAGAATATTTCTTTTCACTCATTTCAACTATATTTATCTGAATTTCATGGTTAATTCCAAAACTTAGGTTTGACCAAAGGCAAGCCCCTATTCCCAACTTATTTACCTTTCTTTCTGTGTGCAGGAAATAGGTGCATAGTTGTTCTTCTAGAAATAATCCTCAAGCACAGAGACAAAAAAACCCTTTTCAACGTGCGAAAAATTCAAAGGACCAAGAGGCACCGCCATAGTCCTTTCTTTTTTGGGGCATTTTCACAAGGAAGATCTGAATCAGGTCATATTTCTCAAATCCAGGTCCATGACTAAATCCCGAATGTGTAACTCAGTATTTTCTCAGTTTTACCTTCAATTCCAACACTTTACCCTAAATCAGCATTTCAACTTACAAAGGAGGAAAAAACACATCATAATTTATCAATCCACATAGTATTAAGTCCTTATCTTATTTGAGATTGAATCTAGTGGATTCCCCCCTGGCCCCCCTCTTTTGAATGTAAAGGAAATCTCTTGAAAGAGAAAATTGATTTAGTGATTTCTCCTTCTAAGTTGCAAATTGCCAAATCAAAATTTTCCTCTTTACATTTTGGTGAACCCGATGTGTCCTATGCTTCTAATTATTTTTTTTCAGATGTGAGTGTGTATGCAATTTAAAATTCAATTTTTAATTTACAAGTTCAATTTCCTTGCAAATTTGAAAAATTTAGAGGTTAATTTCATTAAAACCCTAATTTTGATTTTCAAAATTGAGCTTGTGAATTACATAATTTGGGTTAATTGTTTCAGATCTGAGTGTTATTCAATTTCAAAATTCAAAATTTCACTTGCAAGTCAAAATTCACATTCAAATTTTAAAATTAACTGGTTAATTGTAAAAACCCTAATTTTCAAGATTTTAAAAATTGAGCTTGTGGGTTGTTTAAATTTTGAATTTCCTTCTTCAATTTTTTTGTTAATTTCAATTCAAATTAAAAATTGCAATCTTGGATCTAATTCAAAATTTAAATTTTAAAATTAAGTTGTTAATTAAAACCCTAATTTCTAAATTTAAAATTAATTTTGTGCATTTACCAATTTCCAATTTTCAAAATTTCAACATTGTCTCTAATTGTAAATTCAAATTTCAAAATAAAGAGGATCTTTCTACAAGACCCTAATTTTAAATTTAATTTATTGTGGATCATTTCAAATTTAAATTTTAAAATTAAGTGGTTAATTACAAGAGCTCTAATTTTTGAATTCAACATTTCATTTAAATTTTAAAATTAAGTGGTTCTTTTTATATGGCTCGAATTTTAAATTATCCTTTAGATTACTTTCAATTCAATTTTTTTAAAAAAAATTAAGAGGTTATTTTTAGCCCTAATTTTAAAATTTGAATTTCTATCTCCTAGTGGGCAATTTTAAATTTAAATTAAGAGCTTATTTTTACATAATTGTAATTTTAAAAATTCAATTTCCTAAAGATTGCATCTTTTCAATCAATTTGTCCATTTAATTGAGTAATCATTTTTATAGAATTTTGCATTATTCAATTATTTTGCAACTTAGGTTCCAAAATTCAAATTTCAATTCTGAAATCTCAAATTTAAAATTTTCAATTCCCTCCCTTAGTGCATGAGTTTTACTACTTTTAGTCCAACCTATAGTATCCTCATGAGAAGAAGTTGTAGAATTAAGGCTTCCCAAGGTTTAATTACTAAGGAGATGGAGCCTAATTTGGATAACTTTTTCCATGAGGATATTGGTGGTTCTTCTAATCCTACAAATATCCCCATATATCATCTCTTTAGATAATTCTCATGATGTGGATGAATCACTAAATAGGGTTTTTGTTGACCAATTGGGGAATATTGACAATCAATTTGAAATTATTCAACAAGGATTGACAATCGTTTTGGTTTTTGTATGTACTGATTCACCCCCCTCCCTCTCAGTACCAGTTAGGGTATCTATTGTTCATCATTATTCATCATTCTCAACCCCTTCCTTCATTCAATAATGTTACTCCTCCTTCTCAATCCAACATGTCCAATTTCAATCCTTCTACCGAAGCTACCATCAATAGTCTAGCCCAAACAGTTTGTTCCTTATGACAATAAATCTCTTCTATGAAACAATCTAAGTATAATGTGTCCATGATATTTGATGTAGTGAGCCCATTATCCAATGACATTGTTGGAGTTGTCCCTCCTAAACATGTGGAAGTCCCTCAATTGGAGATTTATAATGGAAAAGGTGATTGTCATGCCCAAAATTTAGGGCAAGAATGGGAAATTTTTTTTTTTTAAAACACAACTGTTAAGAGCATTAAATTGACAAATATAAAATGCTACAACATGTTTTGTCTTAACTATGTTTGGATTAGCTTTATTTACTAGCTCAAATATTCGGAAATTAAATAAGATTAAATGCGGAATTCCAATTGAATAGTTTTATTGTCTACTCAAATTTAATAAGTCAATTAAATTAGATAATTAATTGACACGGGCAAAATTAATCACGGATAGCTATTAATTGATTTTTAGAAAGCTAATTAAAATTATTCTTCTAGCATCCATTTATTCCATAATTAAAATATACTTAAATTAATCCAATTTAATCGATACTTATGATGTGCTCAAATTAATTTAACTAAGATATAATTAAGCCCATGACGAAAAGCGTCCCATAGGTTTTAAATTTCAAAACCTATATCCACATAAGAAAATTAAATTACTAAATATTTATTGAAATACCCTTAGGTTGATTAAATAAATAATGTTTGCCCACTTGATTTTATTTATTTTTAAAAAAAGACTACACTAAATAAATATTTAATCCTATAGACATGCTTTATTCTTTAACTACAACTTTCTAATATTATTTACATATATGTGTATATAAATAATTATAATTATATATATAAACACATATATTGAAATAAATATATTTAATCAATATAATGTTTTCTTTCCAAATTTATTCAAACCAAACCATGCAAACCCTAACCAGGGATCTTACATTATATAATACTCTTTATATTTGTATTTTATCATTTTTATATTAATGCCCTAGCCCTACCCGGGCTAGGGTTTAATATTTTATTTTGACTTGAGTTTGCATGCAGGGCCAAACGGATGATTTGTGGCGACGGCCATGGCGGTTGGGTGGAGGCAATGTACCCTAGTGGATCGCCCAACTATGGGGATTGTAGCCCACACAGTGGCCTTGGCTGCTGTGTGTGTCACGGACCGCACAATGGCCACGACCCACTAGTGGGAAGCGCGGCCCACACAGGGAGCCGCAAGCCCCTATGAGAGTCGTGGTCCGCATAGAGGTTGCGGCCTCTATGATCGATGTGACCCGCACAGGGTCTGCATGCCCTACGCGACCGAGCAACCCGGTTTGCCCGCGTGCCCCCCCCCCCTGCCCTTTTTCCTTTATGTTGTCCTTTTAAATTTTTTTTTTCTTTTTTTTATATTTATAATATATATATTATATATATATATAAATATATATATATATATATATATATATATATATTTCTATATATCTATATATATATTTATATGTATATTTATATATATAATTATATGTATATATATTTTTATATATTAAATGCATAATATTTTGGCCAAATTTACTTTGCAAATATATATTATAGTTATAAATATATATTTTTTTAAAACCTTAGATTAATTTAAATATCTGGATTTTGATCAATGTTTATTATTTTAGGTTTGAATATGAGTTTGCTAAAATTTGAGATCAGATATATAGCCATAGATTTATTCCCTACAATTAAATAATGGCAGATTTAAATAAATTTATACAACATACTATTTAAATATTGTTTTATTTAAAGTAGATCGCCTATTTAACTCTAGATCTACTTTCTACAACAAAAGTAATTAACAAAATTTATTAAACATAAAACAACAATTTTAGCACTATGAATTTATTTAAATCGAATAACTATTTACTCAAGATTTCTATTTCTGCAACTAAGTAAATTCCAGAAATCAATAAATTTAACAACAACTTAATAAATCCAGAATTTATTAAATTAAAACCATAGAAATAATTATAACTACTTTAGGTTTTATTTCTGCAATTATATATGTGATTTTATTTTCTGCATCTATAATTATCTATAATCCTTAAACTTAAATCATGAAATTAGGAAATTAAACTACAATATTTTTATTCAAAACAACATGCATACAACCATTAATTCCTTTCTTTATTTCCTAGATTTATTTCACATGCATAAAGAGGTAAAATAAATTTAGTTGCTTCCCACATTATTAATATACTCGACAATAATTAAATTCAGAAAACAAAACTTTAGAAAACTGTTCTAGAATTATTCATTTCATCTTTTGCAATATAACTAATAATTATTACATTTCTAGGAATTACTTTAAAAGACACTATAGTCATTTTACAAATAGGCCACTCAACTTTTATAATGAGGACATTTTAAAATAGAATAGTAACATATTTCCAAATGGATTCTGCAACAATTAACTCCATCAAATTTTTCCACTTGTCCTAATCCCTTTCTTTCAACAACTTGCAAATAAGATCAAGGATATGACTATGGAGTGCTCACCTCCCAGCCTAGGCTAACTAGTAGCCACCCCCGAGCTTGGAGAACCAAGCCCTAGATAGGTAACAAACATGCAAACACAAAAGACAGAATACACATAGCTAAAACACATCCCAACCCAGGCTACACTGCACCACACATTGTGATGACCTTTTTAAGGGTGGTAGTAGACCAAGTACCCTGAGGAGAACTGCAAGTATGGAAAAACATGTAGCCACCTCATGGAAAACCAAATACATCAAGTATAGCAACACCTTATTCCTTATACCCCCCAAGGCTTTCATGCCTTATTTCCCTCCTTATGACCCCCAATGCATAAACAAGCCATGCAGCAAGGGTCACACAAAATCCCTTGTGATCGCTCTCTTAACGAGAGTCTATCACTCGAGGGTTGTCACTTCTACCACCCACAAGATCCTCCTCTCTCCCAAGAGTAGGAGATCTTGATTACTCCCAAACACACATACAAAGTATAAAAAAAACAAATATCAAATAAATTTCCAAGAGAACATGCACGGAAACAAATCTTTTACACAAACATTACTTTCAACACATGCAATAAGAAATCCATTATAAGAAGAATACAACCAACCTTAATCTGCCCAAAGGTAGGTTAGTTTTGTTGAGGATGAGCAGCCCAATTCCACGGTTCTTCTCTTTCTACCCTTAGCAAAATTCCCTATTTACCAATCTAGCTTATTCTTTTCAAAAAAAATTTGTCTCCAAAAATGGAGAGTGGGTGATTACCCACAAATTTTCTAATTCTTTCTTAAGAAGCCCATTGTGAGAGTTCTCACAAGTTTCTAATAACTATAAAGGAAGGTAAGGTAAAATGGGAAAGCGAACTCTCATTCGAAAAGGAAGGTTTACAACTAGGTTCAAGTCTTCTAATTTCAATTTTCGCACAACTTAGAAAAGTCAATTTTTAGGGTGTGTAAAAGGTCACATGGGAGTAGAAACTTGCCTTAAATTACCCCTAACCCTTAGGTATACCTTATGGGCTTTAGGAAATCCTATTAAACTACCCCTAGGTATCCATTTAACGCTTTTTTAACCCCTCTGAAGTTTATTTTCGGGTCAAACCTATGTTGACCATCCCAAAGATTCTTTACCCAAGGCATTTATGACATCACATTACATTAATTGAAAAAGCTATAGTTACACCATTTCCACCAAGAGACAAATTTAAAAATTCAAACATAAATCCACATGTGTCAAGTGACACAAAGAAAATACTTTTACAAATTTATAAATGAAATCGTGTCTCTTGTGGATTTTACATAAATCAATTAAATAACACTTAAGACACATGCATCATTTACTGTTATGAATAAAATACAACACAAACGGGGTGTTGTCTCTCCAAATAGACAAACCCTGGCTTTACGAACATACATAGGTCTAGGTTTGGTTCTCTGTAATATTTCCATGGTCACATGGATATTTTCCTATGCATCTCAATTACACATTAGTAACTTCAAATAACCTCATATAATATATAACACAAGAATAACAATGCACATCAAACACTCACATACAAATTTACATTTTAACAATTTAATACATCTTATATCCCAGTAATTTCATATAAGCAATTATCCTAATTCTCATAATTTTGATCCACACATAAACATACATCATATCATAGTAAAGTCCTGCAAATCCCATAACGACATATATCACTACATTTCATCCTATTCAAAAATCATGTAGTGTTCTATATCATAAAGCATATAAATGAAGCATCAACATATAGCAATGTTATCCCAATCATGGAAACCATATAAGTCCTAAATCCAAAATGCATTAAAATAAAGCATCCATAATAGTCTCATCATAAAAACCATTGAAATGTCAAACTGAGTCGAGGTGGGACCTCACACCCTCCCCCTCTAGGCATGAACTTCCTCCTGGAGTTCATCAAAGAGGTGGGGGTACTCTGATCTCATACGTGTTGCATCCTCCCATGAAGCCGTAACCTCATCATAATAATCCCACTGGACCTTGACTTGGTCCAGCTCTTGACCTCGAAGGCCCAACATCTAGGGTGCCAAAATGTGAATGGGCTCCAAAGCTAGCTGCCCATCCGACTCCACCTGCAAGGCATCCCAATCTAAAATATGAGACTCATCATAGATATATTTTCTTAAAACTAATACATGAAACACATCGTGGATGCGTGACAGGCTAGGTGGCAATGCTAAATGGTAGGCAACTGGGCCTATCCTCTCAAGGATCTCAAAAGGTCCTACAAAGCAAGGTGCGATCTTAGAACCCTTTCCATAATGGATTGGACTCTTATGCGGCCGCACTCTCAAGAAGACTCTGTCTCTGACCAAGTAGCTATGATCTATCCTCTTTGCATCTGCATATTTCTTCTGTCTATCTTGTGCCTCTCTCAAACGCTGCCTAATCAAATCCACCTGCTGTTCCATATCCCAAACTATCTCAGGACCAATAGCAACTCTGTCCTCTATGCGATCCCAACTCAACGGTGTCCTGCAAGGTCTGCCGTATAATGCCTGATAGGGTGGCATCCCCAAAGAAGTGTGATGCCCATTATTATAGGCAAACTCCACTAAGGGAAGGTAATCTTCCCATCTAGTCTGATGATCCATGACGTACCTACGAAGCATATCCTCTAACACCTAATTAACCCTCTTTGTCTGACCATCCGTTTCTGGGTGATAGGCTGTACTGAAATTGAGCTTAGTGCCCATAGCTGCTTGTAATGCCTTCCAAAAGGAAGAAGTGAAAAGGGAGTCCCTGTCAAAAATAATCTTGCAGGGGACACCATGAAGTCTAACAATGTCTCGCAAGAACACCTGTGCTACCGCTGGCACTGTGAAGGTAGTCTTAACTAGTGAAAAGTAGGCCACTTTGGTCAACTTGTCAACTGTCACCAAGATATCATCATGGCGATGAGAATACATAGGAAGACCAATGATGAAATCCATGGATATAGTATCCCACTTCCACTCTGGTGTAGCATGAGACTAGAGCAACCCCCCTGGATGGCGGTGCTCCGCCTTTACTCTCTGACACTTGAGGCATCGAGCTACTATCTCAACAATGAGCTACCGCATTCCTGGCCAATGATATAACAGCCTCAAGTCAGCATGCAACTTTTTAACTCTGGGATGTACTGCATAAGGAGCTCTATGAGCCTCCGTGACAATGAACTCTCACAATCCCCCGAAGGAAGGTACATAGATGCACCCTCTTGGGCGTAATAGTCCAACAGACTCTAAAGAATAATCCACATATTTCCCCTCTAGAATAACCTAAGATCGTATTACCTAACCAACCTCTACATACCATCCATCCTCTGGCAAGTGTTGTAGTATACAGTCTCTCAAATCCGTGCCCATAGATATGGTGTATACCTCATGATGTCTCCTACTCAAAGCATCTGCAACTACGTTTTCCTTTCCTTTGATGTAGTGAACGTCAAAATCATATTCGCACAAGAACTCCATCCATCTCCTCTGACGTGCATTAAGGTTCGGCTGAGTGAAAATGTACTGAAGACTCTGATGATCTAAATGTAGCTCGAAGTGATGACCTAAAAGGAAGTGTCTCCACCTCACAAGTGCATGCACTACTGCTGCGAGCTCAAGGTCATGAGTAGGATAATTAAGTTCATGAGTCTTAAGTTTCCTAGACTCGAAAGCTATAGCCCTACCATCCTGCATAAGAACTACTCCTAAACCCTCTAGTGAAGCATCTATACAAACCATGAAGTTAGCTGAGGGATCTAGTACAACAAGGATAGGAGTGCTAGTAAGTGCCTTCTTGAGTTACTAAAAGGCCTTCTTGCACTTCTCTGTCCACTCAAATTTTTTCCCTTTACGCTGAAGAGAAGTAATAGGATGTGCAACTCTGGAGAATCCCTTGACAAAACGTCGGTAATAACCTGCTAAGCCCATGAAGCTCCTAACATCTGTTACACTGGTTGGCACTGGCCAATCCATAATAGCCCTGATCTTTGATGGGTCAACTAAGATCCCATAATAATGTGCCCAAGGTACTTGACCTCTGATCGAAAGAAAGCACACTTTGACAAATTGCCAAATAACTGGTTATCCTGTAAACACTGCAACACCTGTTTCAGGTGCTCCTCATGCTCCTTCTCATTCTAAGAATATATCAGTATATCGTCAAGGAACACACTTACAAAACGGTCCACAAATGTATAGAATACCCCATTCATGAGGCTCATAAAAATAGCTGGGGCATTCGTAAGGCCGAATGGAACCACGGTGAACTCATAGTGACCATATCTAGTGTGAAATGCGGTCTTGTGGATATCACTTTTGACTATTCTCAGCTAATGGTATCCTGACTTTAGATCAATTTTGGAAAAGACTTTGGCACCCTGAAGTTGGTCGAATAAATCATCAATTTTAGGTAAAGGATATCGGTTCTTGATGGTTACTTTATTTAACTGCTGATAATCCATACATAATCGGAGAGATCCATCCTTCTTCTTAACGAAGATGACTGGTGCACCCCAAGGGGATACGCTAGGATGAATATGACCCTTCTCAAGGAGTTCCTCAAGCTGTATTTTGAGCTCATTAAACTCATTTGTGGTCATCCTATAAGGTGCTCTGGCAACTGGCTTGGCTCTTGGTACAAGGTCTATATGAAAGTCAATCTCTCTACGGGGTGGCATTCCAGGTAGCTCTGAAGGGAACACATCTGAATATCCCTTAAGGATAGGATGGTCGTCAAGTGATGTTTCCTTTTCTTCCTCTTCTCCTCTATCACTGATAGTGATAGAAAAAAGCTGACATCCCTTTCACATGCTCTGCTTAAGCTACATTGCGGAGATCATATGAAGAGACACGGGTCTCTGAATCCTTGTGATAACTATGGGCGAACCATGATCATCCTCACACTTGATCTTTTTCAGGCGGCAATCCATCATGGCTCTGTGGGAATAAAGCCAATCCATGCCAAGTACGATACCATAAGATTCAAGTGGTGTCACTCTAAGGTCTACTAAAGTGGTGGTCTTGCCAATCTGCAGCTGACATGCCCTAACCTCTGATTCTACTGACACTCTAGCCCCTGAAGCTAATTCCACTTCCCAACTGACACCCTGTCTAGTTGCCACTAGCTCGCAACGCTCCACAACCAATGGAGATATAAAGGAATCAGTAGCTCCTGAATCAAACAAAATAGATACATTGTTACCTTTGATCATACCTGCAGCCTCGATGACTGTGGCCTGATGCTCAGCCTGGCGGTTGTCAACCACTACGAAGACTCTATGGGACCTACCCATATCACCAATTGTCTGCTCTGAAGTGGCCATCCACTGATTCCCTACCATCTAACCCTGAGGGAAATCCCTCGCCATATGCCCCATGGCTCCACATGTAAAGCAAGCACCCTATGCCTGAAACTGGGCACCCTGGGGCCTAGAGAAAGCCTATCCTCCTATCCTACTAGATCCGTTGTACCCACCCCTGGAGGACTGCTGAGTCCTCGCCGAAGATGTGTAAGGTACCTGCGCTCTCTGATCTCGCCTCTGACCTTGAGACTGCCACTGCTTGGGCTTGGTGCCTTGTTGATACTGTGGAGGCTTCTACCTCTGGTTCTATGGTGTCTGTTGTGGAGGAGGCGGTTTGGAGAACCCCTATGAGTTTCGGTTATATCCCTTCCAATGTAGTTTTTGGAATCCATAGGTCTGGGGTGTGGGGTTACGGTTCTGAAACTGATCCCTAGTGTCCTGTGGTCTGACCTGAATTTCCTCAGCTATCAGTGCCTTCTCCACAGCAACCTGAATGCTCTCTGGAGCAGACATCCTCACTACCTTGGCTATACCAGCATTTAACCCTCTGATGAAGCGGTTGACAAGAAGTTTCTCATCCTTAAGATAATCTACGTAAGGCAAGAGCTCAAAGAATTTGCTCTCATATTGGGTTACTAATAAGCCCTTTTGTTGGAGGTCGTGAAACTCATCTATCTGATGCTGTCTGAAATGTTCTAATAGGTACCTCTCCCAGAACCTCTCTGTGAATATCTCCCAAGTGAGAGTATCAGGAACTAATTCGCATTTGTACTCCTCCTGTCTCCACCATGTGGAGGCCATCCCTCTTAGTAGATGGACTGTGACACATGCTTTTAGGTTGCTCTCGTAAGAGAGCAATGCAAAGAACCTCTCAAGGCTCAAAAGCCATGCCTCAGCCTCTACCCCATCAGTAGAGCCCCCAAAAGATGGTGGCTGGAGATGCATCACCTCCTTGATAAGATCCCCTGGATCCCGATGAGCTCTCTCAAAATAAACTGGCTCCACCACTGGAGGTGGTCCTGGTATGTGCACAGACTCTAGCTCATTTCCACCTTGACTCTCTACAAGAATAGGAGCTCGGCTCCTGCTTCGTTCCCTCTCAATTGATCTATGACTTCTAGAGTCCTGCTTTCTAACCTGAGGGTTCTCTGCTGGAATCCTTTCCTGAACTATGCCAATTAGGTTCTGGATTGCGTCTAAGAGGTTTTGGTTAGAATTATCTGGCTATTCAGGAGGTGCTTCTAGGTTCTCTTCTAGAACCGATTCCTCCCTAGCTACCTCTTCGCATGCTATGTGCACATGCTTAGGACCCCTTCCACGCTTGCGAGCTTGTCGCGTCGTCGGAGGCATCCTAAGAGGAAAATTAAAAAAAAAATTTAAATAACTAATTCCTTTTAGAAAAATATTTAATTAATTAAATTTAAATATCCTATAAAATCAATAAAATAAATTAAATAATCTAAAGCGAAATGTAGGTGGAGTAAGGTTCTTAGTGTGGAAACCTTGCTCTAATACCAAAATGTCATGCCCAAAATTTAGGGCAAGAACGGGAATTTTTTTTTTTTAAAAACATAACTATTAAGAGCATTAAATCGACAAATATAAAATGCTACAACATGGTTTGTCTTAACTATGTTTGGATTAGCTTTATTTACTAGCTCAAATATTCAAAAATTAAATAAGATTAAATGTGGAATTCCAATTGAATGGTTTTATTGTCTACTCGAATTTAATAAGTCAATTAAATTAGATAATTAATTGACGCGGGCAAAATTAATCATGGATAGCTATTAATTGATTTTTAGAAAGCTAATTAAAATTATTCTTCTAGCATCCATTTATTCCATAATTAAAATATACTTAAATTAATCCAATTTAATCGATACTTAAGATGTGCTCAAATTAATTTAACTAAGATATAATTAAGCCCATGATGAAAAGCGTCCCATAGGTTTTAAATTTCAAAACCTATATCCACGTAAGACAATTAAATTACTATTTATTGAAATACCCTTAGGTTGATTAAATAAATAATGTTTGCCCACTTGATTTTATTTATTCTAAAAAAAAGACTACACTAAATAAATATTTAATCCTATAGACATGCTTTATTCTTTAACTACAACTTTCTAATCTTATTTACATATATGTGTATATAAATAATTATAATTATATATATAGACACATATATTGAAATATATATATTTAATCAATATAATATTTTCTTTCCAAATTTATTAAGACCAAACCATGCAAACCCTAACTAGGAATCTTGCATTATATAATACTCTTTATATTTGTATTTTATCATTTTTATATTAATACCCTAGCGCTACCCGGGCTAGGATTTAATATTTTATTGACTTGAGTTTGCATGCAGGGGACGATTTGTGGCGGCGGCCATGGTGGTTGGGTAGAGGCAACGTACCCCAGTGGGTCGCCCCACTGTGGGGGTTGCGGCCCACACAGTAGCCTTGGCCGTTGTGTGTGTCGCGGCCTGCGCAATGGCCACGGCCCACTAGTGCAGAGCGCCGCCGGCCCCTGTGAGAGTCGCAGCCCGCATAGAGGCTGCAACCTCTATGATGGATGCGGGCCACACAGGGTCTGTGTGCCCTGCACGGCCGAGGCCCCCGGTTTGCCCCCCCCTTTTTCCTTTGCATTTTTTTTTTTAAAAAAAAAATTTCTTTTTTTTTTTATATATATAATATATATATATATATATATATATATATATATATGTATGTATGTATGTATGTATGTATATTTTTATATATAAATATATGTATATATATTTTTATATATTAAATGCATAATGTTTTGGCCAAATTTACTTTCCAAATATATATTATAGTTATAAATTTTATTTTTTTAAAACCTTAGACAGATTAATTTAAATATCTGGATTTTGATCAATGTTTATTATTTTAGGTTTGAATACGAGTTTGCTAAAATCTGAGATAAGATATATAGCCATAGGTTTATTCCCTGCAATTAAATAATGGGAGATTTAAAGAAATTTATACAACATACTATTTAAATATTGTTTTATTTAAAGTAGATAGCCTATTTAACTCTAGATCTACTTTCTGCAACAAAAGTAATTAACAAAATTTATTAAACATAAAACAACAACTATAGCACTATGAATTTATTTAAATCGAATAACTATTTACTCTAGATTTCTATTTCTGCAACTAAGTAAATTCCAGAAATTGATAAATTTAACAACAACTTAATAAATCCAAAATTTATTAAATTAAAACCATATAAATAATTATAACTACTTTAGGTTTTATTTTTGCAATTATATATGTGATTTTATTTTCTGCAACTATAATTATCTAGAATCCTTAAACTTAAATCATGAAATTAGGAATCTAAACTGCAATATTTTTACTCAAAACAACATCCATACAACCATTAATTCCTTTCTTTATTTCCTAGATTTATTTTACTTGCATAAAGGGGTAAAATAAATTTAGTTGCTTCCCACATTATTAATATACTCAATAATAATTAAATTCAGAAAACAAAACTTTAGAAAACTATTCCAGAATTATTCATTTCATCTTTTGCAATATAACAAATAACTATTACATTTCTAGGAATTACTTTAAAAGACACTATAGTCATTTTACAAATAGGTCACTCAACTTTTATAATGAGGAGATTTTAAAATAGAATAGTAACATATTTCCAAATGGATTCTGCAACAATTAACTAAATCGAATTTTTCCACTTGTCCTAATCCCTTTCTTTCAACAACTTGCAAATAAGATCACGGATATGACCATGGAGTGCTCACCTCCCAGCCTAGGCTAACTGGTAGGCACCCCCGAGTTTCGAGAACCAAGCCCTAGATAGGTAACAAACATGCAAACACAAAAGATAGAATACACACAACTAAAACACATCCCAACCCAGGCTACACTGCACCACACATTGTGATGACCTTTTTAAGGGTGGTAGTGGACCAAGTACCCTAAGGAGAACTGCAAGTATGGAAAAATATGTAGCCACCTCATGGCAAACAAAATACATCAAGTATAGCAACCCCTTATTCCTTATGCCCCCTAAGGCTTTCATGCCTTATTTCCCTCCTTATGACCCCCAATGCATAAACAAGCCATGCAGCAAGGGTCACACAAAATCCCTTGTGATCGCTCTCTTAACGAGAGTCTCTCACTTGAGGGTTGTCACTTCTACCACCCACAAGATCCTCCTCTCTCCCAAGAGTAGGAGATTTTGATTACTCCCAAACACACATACAATGTTTAAAAAAAACAAATATCAAATAAATTTCCAAGAGAACATGCACGGAAACAAATCTTTTACACAAACATTACTTTCAACACATGCAATAAGAAATCCATTATAAGAAGAATACAACCAACCTTAATCTACCCAAAAGTAGGTTAGTTTTGTTGAGGATGAGCAACCCAATTCCACGGTTCTTCTCTTTCTACCCTTAGCAAAATTCTCTATTCAACAATCTAGCTTATTCTTTTCAAAATTCTTTTGTATCCAAAAATGGAGAGTGGGTGATTACCCACAAATTTTCTAATTCTTGCTTAAGAAGCCCATTGTGAGAGTTCTCACAAGTTTCTAAAAACTAAAAAGGAAGGTAAGGTAAAATGGGAAAGCGAACTCTCATTCGAAAAGGAAGGTTTACAACTAGGGTCAAGTCTTTTAATTTCAATTTTCGCACAACTTAGAAAAGTCAATTTTTAGGGTGTGTAAAAGGTCACATGGGAGTAGAAACTTGCCTTAAATTACCCCTAACCCTTAGGTATACCTTATGGGCTTTAGGAAACCCTATTAAACTACCCCTAGGTGTCCATTTAACCCTTTTTTAACCCCTTTGAAGTTTATTTTCGGGGCAAACCTATGTTGACCATCCCAAAGATTCTTTACCCAAGGCATTTATGACATCACGTTACATTAATTGAAAAAGCTATAGTTACACCATTCCCACCAAGAGACAAATTTAAAAATTCAAATATAAATCCACACGTGTCAAGTGACACAAAGAAAATACTTTTACAGATTTATACATGAAATCGTGTCTCTTGTGGATTTTACATAAATCAGTTAAATAACACTTAACACACATGCATCATTTACTGTTATGAATAAAATACAACACAAACGGGTTGTTGTCTCTCTAAATAGACAAACCCTGGCTTTACAAACATACATAGGTCTAGGTTTGGTTCTCTGTAATATTTCCATGGTCACATGGATAGTTTCCTGCGCATCTCAATTACACATTAGTAACTTCAAATAACCTCATAAAATATATAACACAAGAATAACAATTCACATCAAACACTTGCATAGAAATTTACATTTGAAGAATTTAATACATCTTATATCCCAGTAATTTCATATAAGCAATTATCCTAATTCTCATAATTTTGATCCACACATAAACATACATCATATCATAGTAAAGTCCTGCAAATCCCATAATGACATATATCACTGCAATTCATCCTATTCAAAAATCATGTAGTGTTCTATATCATAAAGCATATAAATGAAGCATCAACATATAACAATGTTATCCCAATCATGGAAATCATATAAGTCCTAAATCCAAAATGCATAAAAATAAAGCATGCATAATAGTCTCATCATAAAAACCACTGAAATGTCAAACTGAGTCGAGGTGGGACCTCACAGTGATCCATTGACTCATGTTAAAATATTTCAAACTTTGTGTAATGACTTTTCTCATGACCAAAGATTTGAAATTTTATTTCTAGTGCAATCACAATGCCCACTTGCAAAACAAAGGAAAAGTGGACTTTTGTTCTTGATGTTTACAACAATCACAACATTAGGTTATAATAGACTCAAATTAATATGCAAAAGACCAAACCATGATTTATACATTGGTTTTGCCAAAAATAAGCCAAAGAAGACCATGTGCTGAAAGTGAAATTTATGATCACCACATGATCACAATGACTACAAAATGATAGCATCGTAATGAAATGTAGGAAAAAATATGCACTTTCAAAAAAAATGGGCACCGAATTTTTTTCCTACTTTTCTTGAAAGACAATTGGTGGTAATGTTTGTAAATTATCATCATAGGATTCCTTAGAGAACCCACTCTATATATCCCTAGATATGTGGCTTGGTCAACAAGAAGATACAATAGGTAGACATTCGTGTATAATTTTGGGATATTTCTTCACATAAATTAACTTCTCATGCAAGTTGTCACTAATGATGTTTCCCTAATAAATATGTTCCTTCTTATTTAAGATGTTCTTAATGAAAAAAAAAATCCAATTATGAAAATAGCTTGCACTATGCAAGCCCAAAATCTTGCATAGCAAAGTGACTTGGTCCTTAGAATATCATACTTGTAATGCCCTCCAAGAATACCCTAGAGAAACTAACCAACAAACAAAGAAAATAGAGATAATTTATTTTTTTAGACAACAATTACAACACATACATTATCTACACATGATCATATAAACATAGATGCGTAAGAACAATTAACTTACATCACATAAATTAACATCTAATAGATTAACATTCCCTAAGGTATCTCAACATCACTCCTTAACTTAACATCAAGACATAAACAATATCTAATCACTCTACCACATAAATCCTTTATTATTTCCAACATTAATTTCAACTAAGATTCATAGGAAGATAACCATATAACTACATCATTACACATATATGAATTTCAAGTTATCACATATCCAAAGTCCACATTATCCTTTGTTCATGAGTCCAAGTCATGCTAATACTACCAATGTGAAGGGTTCATTTTAATGCACCAAATCCAAATGTTCCTAAACATTACTTCCAAAAACTAGATAATACAATTAATTCTAAACATTATCAATTCATTTCTTAATAAGGCATTTACATAAGCATAAACATATTACATATTCTCACATCATAATTAATACAATCATGTACATTAAAAGAATCCAACATTTACTCCAACAAGGAATCACAATCTTCAATTAAAAATATAATAATTTTAATTATATCTCATATCTACACAAGGGATTCATCCATTATACAACTTCTATTCCAATAATGAATCATGATTCCTAATTAGAAAATAGAAATCTAGATACATGATATAATGAAGTCTCTCAATCAAGAAATAGAACATGTTTGCACTGAGAATCCAATCATAAGTTGAAGAGATGAAGAATACACAATGTACTCGAACAAACAACAAAGAAGAATCCCAAAGGAAGAAGGCATCAAACCACTCGACTATGTGGAACCAAAAAGGTCTACCCCCTATGCTCTAGAGAATGACATAAGGTCCTACACACACACACACACTAAACCTAGGCTGACACCTAACCTCCAAGGAACATAAGAAAAGGCTAACTCTCAACAAGACCAACATAAAAAAAATGAACAAAATACTCAACAAAACTTAATTATAAATCACCACAAACCCACCAAAGGCAACCAAAAAATCAAGGATATGGTAGTAGGATACATGTAGGGAAAGAGTGTCATTACATTCTATCAACAAGGGTTTCTCTGGTGGTCATACTCTGATGCTCCTCAACAAGGTTTTCCCTGGTAGTCTCTTTCAACCTCAGCGCCCAAGTGATACCCATGTGTAACCAACTCAACCATTAAAAAATACAAGAGAATACAATCATTCCATTCAAATCCTTCCAAATTTCATCATGCACCTGTACTAGCACACTAGGCCATGAGTGGGGCACCACAAATTATCTTGTTTTGTGTGAGATCTACCCAAAACCCTAAATTAGTTTTATTGAGATTATCCCTTTATTAAAGAAAACTTCCAATGAGTTTCCTTTTTAGCCACTTGTGGGCCCCGACACCTACTTGGAAGCCAATCCACCTAACATGTTTCTATACCCAGGGTAAAACATCAATATAAATAAATACACATGAAATCTCAAGAATCTCATAAAACAGTCATCCAAAGGTTCCAATATCCAAAATGATCCATAATCATAATGAATCCATATGCCAATACCAATATCATACAATAATTCCATATCATAGAACCAATAGTCTCAACAAAATGATTTGTCCAATATGAGATTCCAATAATCAAATATCAAGGCATAGTGGAAATATGATCCCCATCAAATCATTATGTAAAAAATAACAAATACAATGATTCTAATATAGACTACAAAATAATCAATATCTCCTAGAAACCATAATACAATCAAAATGATCAACATTACAAATACATAAGAGTCGAAAGTTGGGAGAACCAATCACATGGAATCATTGAAAAAATTGAAAACAAGCCTCTGGTGAAAATACTAACCTAGCAAAATCGACACATAAATCATTAACAAATCAAAATATTAGAATAACGCTTATACCAAATACAATAGCACATTTGCACTGAACATCAACTAAAATAGATTCAACCACAAAACCCTAGCCTAACAACAACAAAGATCCACCATAACATATGAAGATTACCTAAGACAATGCAAATCAGCAAAATCACAAAGATTATACCATCACATTTCCACTAGGGTTTGAATCTCCATTCTTCCTATCTCCATTGATTTTGCTTGATATATTTGCTCTTAGATTTTATGTGTGCACAAGAGCTCAACAAAGAACAAAAATGTGGTTGTAAGTAGGCTTGACTGCATATGAAAGTTTGAATGCATAGTTGAGGGTTGATAATGAAGGAAGCGTCCTCTTATATAGAAGACACTGTAAGAAATGGAGTGATAAGATTGAGAGGTGTAAAAGATAGACGGTCGGCTAGGATTAGAGGGTAGGTAGAGGAAATAATAAAATGATGAGAGGGTAGGTAGTGTAGGAATTAAAAGATGAATGAAATGTGTCATGGGTAGAAAAGGCTAATGAATTAATTAAATAAATAAAGATTTATTCAATTAATAGAGGAAATGGGATCAATTAAATAAATAAAGTATTTATTTAATTTAGGGGAAGGAGATTATTTAAATAAATAAATATATTTATTTAAATGAGGAAAAAGGCTAGAAGAGGATAAAGTGAATTATTTAATAAATAAAGATTTATTTAATTAATAGAAGACTTGGGATAAAATAATTAAATAAATACAATATTTATTTAATTAGATAGGACAATTTTAGGTGTCTACATATACCAAATATGTTGGCACCTTTATCACACATATTTGTGCATATTGAAGGAACACAACAGGTCACTAAGAGGATATTTGAATCAGTGATCTTCAAAAACGCGAAACCTCCTAGAATATTAAAGCTATAAGAACCAAGGCCAATAAATTTTGAACAAGGACATTAAAGTAATTTACAAACACACATAGAGGGAAATATCATAACACGAGATCTACGAGGAAAGCCCATGATGGGGAAAACCTCGGTGAGAATAGTTGTTGGAGTCTACTACTTTGATCCAACCTCACAATGAAAAATTGATTACAACATTTATGGGCACCAATCCAAAGGAGCACCAACCCCTAAATTTTATGGACACCTACCCGAAGGAGCACCAACCGCTAATCTGAGCACCCACTCAAAGAATTACAATAACTCAATGATTAAAAATAATACAATGAGGAACCTTGTTACAAATGATTTTTTTAAACCTTGAATTTGATTGAAATATTCACCTTGCTACTCAGTTATGTTAATCCCTTGATATCTCTCTTTTGCCTTCTAGTCTCTACTTCTCATCACAATCTTTTGTTGAGTATCATATATATCGCTCTCTAAATGTTTCTCTTTGTCTCTTCTCAAGAACCTCTCTCTTCCACATGTATTGAATTATGTCTTATGCTCACTTTTCCTTTGTGTTGCACTTCACCCATCTAGATACAGCTCTCTCTTTCTTTTGCAACACTCCTCTTAGCTTGACATATTCCTCTCTTTCTTTTCTGCACCACTATCCTATTAATACACACCTTTCTCTATTCAACATTCACACACAAGTCTCACTTCTCTATCTTTCTACACTACTGCTCTTCTTCTTGTCTCTACTCTATCTCTTTGATTAGCACATTCTCCTCTGCTCTACTTCTTTCTAATTTTCTCTATTTCACTCTCACTTCTTCACCTCTACACATCAACACTTCTTTGTCTTCAGCTCTCTTTCAATAATACTCTTTGCCACTCTTCCCTTTTTTTTTTATCTATTCGACACGAACAACTCTACAAATTTCTCTTTTGGAAGTCTTTTCCATTGAGCATTCACCCACCGGCAGCTACACTTTTTCTACTTCAACTTTTTCATTCTACTCACTATTCGCTCATACTTTCTCTACTCAACTACTTGTGTCATATCCTCAAAAAGATATATTCTTTTAGTCATCTCTATACATCTCTGATTTTTCTCCAATAATGAATTGAAATGTACTTCTCGAGCCTCTAAGAAATATTACTGCAAATAGATTGGTGGCTTTCATTAAATGCATCTTCTTCCATATTGAGATTCATCATCTAGTTTAGACTACTGCAATTTATAATCTTCTGCTACTCTGTAAATTTGATGTCATGTCAAGTTGAGAGTTTTTTTTAATCCTCTCAAGTTTGTAAAATATTCTTTTTGATCTTCTCAAGCCACCCTGCTGGTCTTCTATCTATTTCAATAAATGCATTCACCTTATTTCATCTCTTTCTATGATCAGATTTAATTGGTCTGCTCATTTCCATGTTTGGTGTGACCATGTAACTCATCTCTATTGGCAAACACTCTCTTTTTCATCCAAGTAGAAATTTATTCATTCCAAACACCCAGCCAACTTTGCACTCCTTCTATATCATTGGTCAACAATGGTCAACTCCTCCACATGGACCAATCATCTATCGACATCCTTTGGTGATGAGAAAACTTGTCATTTTGGTTGATATCCACATATGTAAGAATTTCACCCAGACTTATCTATCATTACAACAAAGTATGTTGTTATCGCTATAGGTCCAACAGTCTGCAAGAGGCATTTAAGAGTGATACCAAAATTCCATGTTATGTCAAAATAGAATACTGTGTTGACAAGACACAACTTAAGTCACACCAAAAATGATATTTTTGATGTATCTCTGAGGGTCGTCA
This sequence comes from Cryptomeria japonica, assembly GCF_030272615.1. Classification (NCBI taxonomy): domain Eukaryota; kingdom Viridiplantae; phylum Streptophyta; class Pinopsida; order Cupressales; family Cupressaceae; genus Cryptomeria; species Cryptomeria japonica. The sequence goes on along the minus strand of NC_081408.1, from coordinate 273,562,542 downwards.
AAAAATAGGTTCGATCTTGCTGAAAAGACTCTTGTCACTCCAACACCATGGGTCCCACTCGAATAGGACATGGCACAGGTGAACTAGTTAGCAATAGCCAAATGGATAGCAACGAATATGTGGGACAAAGTGGACTTGGTGGTAGTCCCACTATAGAGACATATACCACCACGACATCAAGAGCCCCACACAAACTGACCATGTCGAGGAAGAGCCAATCAACGACTGCCAATAGGATGCAAGCGGACACGGGGGTGAAGTGGGCCCAAACACACAAGGAGAGCATTTCGACAAGAGGTGGAATCTCTACACAACCATTTTCAGTCTTGTTGAAACAAGGGATTACACTGAAATGAGGGGGTCCCACAAGGACACAACACCACCCACATGGACCAATCACGACAAGCCAACATTACTCCATATCAGACAGAGTGGACCTTGCACACAAAAGGCTCTAACACCTAGTCGCTAAGACACTCTAATCATCATGCCAAAAAGAGACATATCATTGAGATAGAAGAGCTATCACACCGAAAAGAGGATTTCGGTGAAGCACGAAAGGGGCGAAGAGAGAGACAAAATATCTCGCCAAAGGCCAAGGTCTTGGCAAAAAGATCATTTTATGACAGGGCCCACATAATTGCCATGACCAACCAGTGCCCGCCATGTACATACATCTGAACAACTGGATAGAGTGGGCCTAGCCAGGGTCCACTGAAAGGAAAAGCTATGTCGGCAAGACAGTAAGAATCAACAAAACAAAGAGAAGGTCTCGCCAAAAAGGCAATTCATGCTGAACATAAACACATGTCATTGAGAAAATATCACAACAAAGAAGGAAACATATCGGTAAAGCTCCTACTGGCATGTGAGAGGAAATACAAGTCTTACTGATAGACCTAGTTACATAGAAAAGCAAATCATGTCGGAAAGACAAATCTTCAGTCAAATTGAAAACAAGAACATGTCAGCATAGTAACAAGAGGCTAATAAGAGATGAAAGGGCTCTTGCTGATAAGCCATGTCTCATCAACACAGATACATTTTGATGAGACAAAAACATTGTCTCACCAAAAAACTACAACCACATGGATTTTTAACATTTCTCAATCTGAAACAACCATAGGTCAAACTCGATGGATCAAACATATTATGAGGTTGACACAAAATTAAGATGCCACACCTTTTTTACCTCTACAACACATGAATCCAAATAGTTTTGTATCTCTGCAACTCATTATTCCCTGTATCCCATCTGCAACCTACCCTAGTTGACATCAATGACAACATTTGCCAACACATATGACCTATGAAACAATTCAACCATTACACACTCTAGCGCATATCTTGCCCAGAGCAATGCTTTTGACAAACAAAATAGCACATTTTCCAAATACAATAGCACATAAGAGATACAAAATGATGCATTTGCCAAAAACAACAGTGCATATAAAGAACAACATGGCACATATACCCAAATAAGTAGTGCATATGAAACAAAGAGTGGAATACGACTCGGACACAAAAATAATGTTGAATAAATGAATCCAGTAAAGTCTCAGATATAAATTATGACACCAATATAAGATCACATGAGCATTCCACATACAATTACAAGATTACAACATAAGAAATAAGGACAACAAACCAGAAAAAAATATAAACATCACCTACTTCCATATAGAACTCCTTTCCCCATATAAGGAGAACAAAAAGAAGAGATCACAATACAACCAGTCCTTCAAGAAAAAATAATCAAATCTCTCAAGAAAAAATCCCAATCCACACACATAATTATAGGAAAATAATTTCCTTTCATTCACCTAATGACAAATACAGGAAGAATAAAAAACTTAGACAACTCCCAGGACCGCACAAATAGAATAAGAGTAGCCAAATTTTCTACAATGCACAATGCACAAAAACATTATTTCAATCATACAACAATCAATCTTTCGAACATAATCTTTCCTTTCAAAAGAGAAATACATCATAATCATATAAGAACCACCAACCTAGAAATTGAAGCAATGATCAAAGAAAAATCGAAGAAGAATTCAAAGTTGCCAATCAATCCAAAGTCTAGGAACAAGAAAATCTAAAAGCCCAACTTCAATCTTCCAGTGTTCACAGAGAATCCATCCAAGATTTAAAACCAAAAAATTAATAATTTCTCTAGCAAAATAAAAATACCCATAGCAAAATAAAAATCTATATTTAAAATTAATTCCCAAACTATACCTCTTCATAGCACAAAAAAATAATTAAAAAACTTAATAATAAACTTTACCAACTATTACGAAAAATCAATGTAAATTATATTATCCTCCAAATTCAACCAATAGGAGAAAAGGGTAAGTAAAATAAACAACAAATCAAATAAATAAAGAGAAGTGAACAACAGAACAACAAGTAAAAAGACTAATTAATAAAATAACCAATAAATTAAATAAATCAAATGCCAAAATAATATTAATGCTCAATCAAATATAAAGCATCAACATAACATTAATTTATTTAATTATAACCCCAATAAATAATTATATTTATATTTATATTAATACTAACTAAATTAACTTTAAACATTAGTAAACTATATAAGTCAATTAATTAATAATCACAACTCCACAAAGCATCCCAACATAGGATAAAATAAAATACCACATTACATCTAACAAGGCAACTCTAACCAAGACTCTAGAACTGACAAGGTACCAGCTAAGCCAAGAGTGTGTGATAGGGTCTCATGTCACCTCCAATCAATTTGCCATTGGGATTAAAGACACGCTCAAACCTGTGAAACCAAGTGGAGTCGATGTCTAGTACCTACACTCCTACATAGCACCAATGTCTATAAAACAACACATTATTGCATTTAACATGGAATAGTCAAATGGGTGAAAGATAATCACAACATCACACCCTACATGTAAATGAGTGGTATAACGTTGTCTCTTTAACAAATATAGCAATAGCACAAATATGGCAACCTTAGCATTATTACTAACATCAACATATCCCATAAAGCACGAAGTAGAGTTAGTACATAGCATAATATCATAATAAGAAAATATAAACCTCCACAACATACAATGAGTTGTCACAAATTTCCATCATATGTCCAATCATCAATAGTCCTAAATATATCATCATCCATATAAAATCATAATATGCCAACTATCACTATGAAATGTCTATCAAACCATAAGCATCTGAAATATAATAGAGTCATAATTATCAATCATAAGAATCATAATAAGTCTAAGCTAGGTCTATAAAGTCTATTGATGCATAAAAAAAAGATGAATCAAGGAGGGGCACTACAATACTCCTGTGGATAACATTGGCTAGTTTTATAGCCACTTTCCTTGGTTTTCTGAGTACGTTATGATTAATGTATTCCAAAAAATTTGAGAAATTAGTGTAGTAATAATTCCAAATCTTGATTCCATTTTTACATACTCATTATGAATAGAGGACTCTTGTATGGATAGATTGGTAAATAGAGATAGGCTGTGTTAGTAGCAATCAAGAAGGAAGACTGAGGGGGGGGTGAATCAGTCTTTATTGGATCTCAACAACTTCAACTACAAGTAATTAACTAATAAACCACAATAATAATAGATAAGAAAATTAACAGCACAACAAACAAAACCAAGATTTTGACATGGAAAACCCAGTTAAGGGAAAAACCACGGTGGGAACCTACCCAGAGTAACATGATAGTTTGTAGTAGAATGTAAAAATATTACAATGGGGAATGCACATGCATTCAGGCACACTACCTAGAGCTCATTGCTCAAAAGATATATGCCTGGAAGGCTATAACCCTTAGGGAAGTCTAACTAACATACAATATGATTCAGACTACAATCCAGAAGGAATTAACTACAATGATAGCATCTACAAATGCCTAATGACAGTTCTGATTAAGTACAATTTTCTACCTTGCAACACCAAACACACATCAACACTTTGTTGAATCATATATCTTTGTTCACAAATTTACTTCTCTCTGAAAAAATGGAGACACAATACCAACACCTAAATTACATAGGTATATCACCTACATATACAAATCATCAAGCTTGATAACAAGGTGGGCTAAACCCTTAACCCTCAACTCATAATTACAAAAATTACATTACATGATATAAAGATCAACCAACAGAACAATATTATGGTTTACATTACATATCATGGACCTAATTCAAATTTCCAAACGATTACATCTACCAATAATCCCGCCAAGATCAACCGCAATAGGCTACACCACAAGAAATACTGCATAACACACAAATTATCACTGGTTCATAGAAATCACCAAAAAATCACACAACGATCAATGCGGTTTGCCAAAAAAAATAGTTAATGACTAGAAAACACCATCAAGCACGTTAGAATCATCCGAAATAGTTGTACTAACATCTCTTTTCAAATCTTCAGCAGTCAATGTCTCAAAGCTCAAGAACACAACCAATCATGAGGAAAGATAACTTGCAGAGCACCAAATCATGAACCATCTGAAATGAAGATACACAAGATCATCCCAAACAATAATCCAAAGTATCAGCACAAGATCTGATCTCACCGGAGTATACTAAAGGAAATATCAGATTCTGCAAAACAGTGATCAGCAAAACCAAACTACAAAACCAGACCAAAAAACCTTTCCAAACTCACTAGAATAACTCATAGAAATATATTGACATCAATGAAAACAACATATCCTAGTATCAATAATGAACAACCAAAACCAACAATCTCCCCCTTTGGCATTGATGGCAACATATGAATGTGGAAAACAGTCAATGCAAAGAAAGAAGATATCACCAACAAACTCCCCCTAAGATCAAGATAGATAAAGAAGGTTTTCACATTATCTCTCTCCCCCTTTGAAAGCAATGCCAAAGCTAAATAAAATAGAAAATGAAACAGAAATATGAATCTCTCTCCCCCTGGGATATACAACCAAATCATTAGACTACTCCTACAGAGGAGCAACACCAACTCATCAATCCGGATTAAAAAATAAGGCTCTAAATTCCACCAGATCAATGTAACTCAATGCATCTAGTTCTCATCAAGAGGGGTTGAGACCCCTAACTTGTTTTTGAGATAGTAAAATGTATCTACAAGCAAAGCCTTAGTGAAAATATTAGCAATTTGTTCTTTTGTAGATACATATTCCAGCTTCACCTTTTGTTCACCGACTTTATCTCTCAAGTTATTATATTTGATTGATATATGCTTAGTCTCTTAATGTTGCACCAGATTCTTAGACATGTTTATAGCACTAGTACTATCATAGTATATAATAGTAGGCTCATCATAAATAACTATGATATCTTTCAGCATTTGCTTCATCGATACTATCTCAGGGCAATTACTAGCAGCAACAATGTACTCAGCTTCAACAATAGACAAAGAAACTAAATCTTGTTTCTTGTTGGCCCATGAAACCAACTTCTTACCTAAAAAGAATGCTCCACCTGTAGTACTCTTCTGGTCATCAAAATCACCTGCCCAATCTACATTAGTGTAAGAACACAACATGCAATCATCATTATTTGGATACCATAAACCATAATCTTCAGTTCCCTTTAGATATCTGAATATTATTTTAACAGCAGTGAGATGAATTTCCTTCAAATCATCTTGATATCTATCTACCATACACATAGAATGCATAATGTCAGACCTAGTCTGAGTAAGATAAAATAGTCCACTAACCGTAGATCTGCACAAACTCTGATTAGCTTTAGGAGATTCATCATTTTTAGACAATTTACAACTAGTCACCATAGGAGTTCCAATCAGTTTGGAGTCATCTAGTCCAAAATTCTTTAGCAATTCCTTCACATACTTAGTTTGAGATATAAAGATACCTTTTCCTATCTGTACAATCTGCAAACATAAGAAAAATTTCATCTCACCAATCATAGACATCTCAAATTCTTTTGGCATATCACTGGAAAATTTCATACTCATATCATCATCACCACCAAAGATAATGCCATCAACAAAGACTTCAACAATCAAAATATTATTATTTTCAATCAGAAAATACAAATTACTATCAACAACACCTTTGATAAATCCCAATATTAGCAAGTGTTTTTCTAATCTAGCATACAAGGCTCTAGGAGCTTGTTTCAATCCATAAAGTGCTTTGTTCAACTTACATACCATATCCCCATCATCTGGTAATAAAAATCCATCAGGTTGTTCAATGTAAACTTATTCTTCTAGATCACCATTCAAAAATGCAGATTTGGCATCCATCTTATATACCTTGAAATCTTTATAAGAAGCATAAGCAAGGAACAATCTAAAAGCTTCAATTTTGGGAACTGGAGCAAATATTTCTTCATAATCAATCCCTTCTTGCTGTGAATATCCTTTGCATACCAGTTTGCCTTTAATTTTGACTACTTCATCGGCTTCATTCAATTTGTTCCTAAAAACCCATTTAGTACCAATAAATTTTTTGTCATTAGGTCTAGGCACAAGCTCCCAAGTATTGTTCTTTTCAATTTGTTCTAACTCTTCTTCCATGGCTCTAATCCAGTTATCATCTTTACAGGATTCAACAACATCTTTAGGCTCAACTTTAGAAATCGTACATATTTCTTTTGCAGCTAACCTTCTTCTATTCATTACTCCTTTATTCTTATCACCAATAATCTGATTTTCAGAATGATTCACTCTTACATACCTCAGAGTCTTCTAGTTGTTTTGATCTTCAAACTTAGGATCCTGAAGATCTTCACCGTTAGCAACAATAGTCTCTGTCTCTACTAAATCATTCTTCTTAGGCTCTTCAGGCTGAATATGAGCTAAAACAACATGTTGACCTTCATCACAAGCTTTGATCTCCTTCCCAAGGTTTTCATCCACCTTCACACTTGCACTCTCAACTATCTTTCTCAGTCTCTTGTTATAGCACCGATGGGATTTTCTATTTGTAGAATATCCCAAAAATATATCTTCATCACTTCTAGCATTAGACTTTCCAATATCCTCATCTCTCTTGATATAACATTTGCTACCAAAAACTTTGAAATATTTCAAAGTAGGAACATGACCAAACCAGAGCTCTTAAGGGGTCTTACCAGTAGCACTTTTGATATGAACTCTATTGAATGTATAGGCTGTAGTGCTAAAAGATTCTCTCCAGTAAACCTTCAAAACATTTGCTTCAATCAACATGGTTCTTGCAGCATCTAAAATAGTACGGTTCTTCCTTTCAACAATCCCATTCTATTGTGGGGTCCTAGGAGCAGATAGTTGTCTTATGATTGCATGCATCTCATAGAAAGAATTGAACTCACTGGAACATAATTCTCTACCTCTATTAGATCTCAGACACTTCATCTCCAATCTGGACTCAATTTCAACTTTATATTTGAATATCTTAAACTTCTCAAATTCTTTTGATTTTCCCTTTGAAAAAACAACCCACATCATTCTAGAATAATCATCAATTAGCAGCATAAAGTATCTATCACCCTGCACACTTCTAACATTTGTAGGTCCACACAGGTTAGTATGCACAAGATCTAACAATCCTTCTGATGTGTACCATTTTCTCTTGAAATAAATTCTTGTTTGCTTACCCAATTGACATTCCTTACATACCAGATTAATAGGTTTAACAATCTTAGGTAGATCCCTAACAACTTGTGTAGAACTGATCTTGATTAATGAATAAAAGTTTACGTGACACATTCATCTATGCCACAACTAGCTCTTATCTATCTTAGCAATCAAAAAACTTTTCTCACTAGTATTCAAATGAAAAATATTACCTTCAGTCTTAGTTCTAGATGCAATCTCTACACTAGAGGCATTCAAGATCTTGCATTTACCATCTTTGAATTGTAGATCATAACCCTTATCAACCATATGTCCAACACTCAAAATATTATGCTTCAATTCTTCAACAAAAAAGACATCATCAGTGTTATTCTTACCATCAAAAGAAATTGATCCTCTCCCATGGATTACATAGGCTTTGTCATCTCCAAATTAAACTATTCCACCACCATACCTTTCCATGCTTACAAATTTTCTTTTGTCATCGGTCATATGATGTGAATAACCGTTGTCAATCACCCATTCACCTTTTTCTTCTACCTTTGTAGCCAAAGCTTTCTATCTTCTTTAATGGCATAGGTCTATCTTCTTTAATGGCAATAAACACAACTTCATCTCCTTTTGACTCTTCATCTATAACACCCTTATCTATAACATAGTAATAGTTCTTTTGGTTCCTAAACTTTCAGTTAGACTTATAAGGCTTATCATACTTTGCATGCTTCTCATATCTATCATTTCTATAAAACTTATCAAACTTATCATGTTTGTCATACTTAGCCATTCTCTCTAGACATCTAGAAGCAAAATGTCCTATCTTATTACCGGAAAAACATTTCAAGGGAAACTTCCCATCATACTTACCGGTACCTTTAGGCAATCTCCGAGCAATCAATGCTTCAAGCTCATCAAGCTCTCTTTATTGCTCTGCTATCTCTCTCCTTTCTCTTTCATATCTGGATATCCTGCACTCATCAAGATCATATTTCTTCTTTCCAGACATAGATGTTGATGCTTTGAATGTAGTATCAGACCCTCCATGTGTTTATCCAAATTCGCTCAGCTCAAATGTAGTGAGTTTTCCAACCAATACATCTCTTCTTACTATAGTTACACTTTGGATCTCATCAATAGTGGCAACCTTATGTTTATAATAAGGAGGAAAAGATCTTAGCACCTTAGCAACAATATCATCTTCTTCAATATTTCCATTGACAGATCTGATACCAAGGACAAAATCATTCACATTAGCCATGTATGAATGTATATTCTCATCATCTCCCATCTTCAATGCATCATACTTTCCTTTTAAACTTTGCAACTTAGAAACTTTCACTTGACTATCACCTTCATACAGGATCTCAAGATTCACCCAGATCTCATGTGTAGTCTGAAGTTCCATAATATTTGTCATTTGTGAATCAGTCAGGGAACTAAGTAATTCTTCCTTCACTCTGATGTTATATTCAACTTCCTTAACCCCATCAGGAGTGGATGGTCCATTCTGAGAAATAACATAGGCATTCTTAGTAATCTTCTAATAATCTTCTCCAAGACATTTCAAATCCACCTCTATCCATTTCCTCCATACAGTATAGTTGCTTCCATCAAACCTCAGACTCTCCTTCTTGAAAAGAATACCTTGAGCTTCCATCCCAGATCTTCTCAAGCGATTAAGCTTCTACTAGAGGATCTAGCTCTGATACCAATTATTAGAAGCAATCAAGAAGGAAGACTAAGAGGGGGGGCAAATCAGTCTTCACCAAATCTCAAGAAATTAAAATACAAGACATTAACTAATAAACCACAACAATAACATAAAGAAAATTAAAATAACAACACACAACACCAATATTTTGACATGGAAAACCCAATTAAGGGAAAAACCATGGTGGGAACCTACCCACAGTAAGATGATACTCTACAATACTATGTGAAAGTATTACAATGGGGAATGCACATGCATTCAGGAACAATGCCTAGAGCTCACTGCTCAAAAGATATATGTCTGGAAGGCTACAACACTCAGGGAATTCTCACTAACTTACAATATGATTTAGACTACAATCTGGAAGGAATGAACTGCAATGATAGAATCTACAAATGCTTGGTGGAAGTTTTGATTAAGCATAGTTGTCTGCCTTGCAACACCAAACACACCTCAACACTTTACTAAATGATATATCCTTGTTCGCACATTTAATTCTCTCTGAAAATGCAAACACAATACCGACACCTAAATTACATAAGTATATCACCTATATATACAAATCATAAACCTTGATAACAAGGTTGGCTAAACCCTCAACCCTCAACTCATAATTACATTACACGATTCAAATATCAACCACTGGACCAATATTATGGTTTACATTACATAGCATGGACCTAATTCAAATTTCCAAACAATTACATCCATCAGAAATCTTGCTAAGATCTATTGCAACATGCTACACCACTAGAAAATACTGCATAACATGAAAATTATGGCTGGTTCGTAGAAATCACCAAAAACTCGCACAATGATCAATGTGGATTGCCAAAAAAAATAAGACACAACTAGGAAACACCATCAAGCACATTAGACTCATCCAAAATAGTTGCACCAACACCTCTTTTTAAATCTTCATCGGTCAACGTCTCAAAGATGAAGAACACAACCAATCAACAACTATCATGAGGAAAGTTAACTTGCGGAGCACCAAATCATGAACCATCTGAAATAAAGATACACAAGATTATCCCCAACAATAATCCAAAGTATCAGCACAAGATCTGATCACACCGGAATATACCGAAGGAAATACCAGATTCTAGAAAATAGCAATCAACAAAACCAAACTACAAATTTGGACCAAAAGTCCTTTCCAAACTCACCGGAATAACTCACAAAAATATGTTGACATCAATGAAAAGAATATATCCTATAAGTAGTAATGAACAACCAAATCAAAACATCTCCCCAATAATCCAATAGGTTGTAGGTATTACCAACTAATTTTTGAATTGAGATAGTTGCAACCCTAAACTAGATCGTCAAATTGAGGCAGTTACACCTAATTTGAAGGAAAGATGCCACCAAGGAGGATGTTAGTGATAACCAATGTTATCTAAATGGTAGAGGAGATGGTGGATATGATGAGAGAAATGAATAAATGGCTAGATTTCATGTATGAGGACCAGAGAAAGGGTATAAACCCAAGATTTAGAGAAAAGAGTGATGATGAGGAAATCAGGATATAGGATTAGGGGAGGAAAGAGAAGAAGAATAGGAGGTACATCAGATGAAATTGATGAAAGATATTACTAGGCTTGGGAAAAGGCCGAGGAATGAAGTTTTGTATTATGTTAGAAGCTTGAATACAGGGGAACTAATAGATTGGATAAGTGATATGGAATATTACTTTGAATATGAGGAGGTTTAAGATCCGAAGTGAGTTAGATTTTCCAAAACCAAGTTGAAGGGGCATGCTACTATTTGGTGAAAGGAAGTGTAGTTAGATAAGAACTAGAGAGAGCACTAGATCACAAAATGGGAGAGGATGGTGGAAAAATAAAACTTCAATTAATACCCATGGGTTATGAGTTAGAATTTCTTAAGAAACTTCAAAACTTTTGATAGAGAGAGAAGATAGTGAAGGAGTACACTAAAGAATTATACAAGATGATCATAAGGGCTGGACATAGTGAAGTTGGAAAAAAAAAGGTGGTGTGATACATTAGTGATATTAGAACCAACATTGAATGGGAACCAAGCCTAGTATAGATGACCACCAAGGAGGAAGCATACCAATTTGCACTAAAGGTACAAGAAAAGCTAGCTAGAGGAGTAGAGTAGATGCTAGAAGGAAGGAACTAGAGAGTTTCAAAAAGATGGACACAAGTCACTAAGAGGAGGCCTTACACTAAGAAAAAAAGAGGAAGGAAACCTTACTAGAGAGAAGAAAGAAGGTCTAGGGAGGACTCATACAAAACTATAAGGAAAGGGAAGGATATCATCATGATCTTGGATACTAGAGGAATGAGAAGAGATTGGAATGATGGCCATTCTAGGGAACCTATTTAAGTATGAGGAAGTTGGGAATTACTTTTAAATGCTGATAAGAAAGTGAAAGGAATGAAAAAGAGAGTCCAAAGACAACGTTTCCTATGTTGAGGAAGAACACGACAAATCATCTAGGTCCATGAGACATTTGGAAGAGGGAGAATCATTGGTTATGAGAAGATCCTTTTTGCATATGGAAATCAAGGGTGAACCAACATAGAATAGGAACCTATTTTAGACAAAATGAAAGTTGGAAGGAAAGTATTGTAAGGTCATAATTAACACTAGCAATAGAAACAATGTGATCTCACAAGACATGGTCTAAAATTTGAACCTAAAGAGGATTAAATACCCAAACCAATATTGGTTTGCTTAGATTCAAGATGATCAGAAGATTTTGGTTAGTGAGCAATGTCTTGTAAATTTTCACATTGGTTCCTATAAGGACTAAGTTTTGTGCACGATATCATGTTGAAGGGTGATTGCCATTTACTATTGGGGAGACCCTGGAAGTATAATAGAAGAGCCACACATGATGGAAGAAAAAATACCTACAATGTAACTATGAATAGAAAGAAGCACATCTTGATTCTCCTAGAGGAAGAACAATAGAAATTAATGTGTGGTAGTGTTAGGATCTATTTGGTGGATGAGTGGAATTCCCTAGATAGATTGAAACATGAGAACACCTATTTTGTACCCATTCTTAGGAAATGTGGTATTAAGGATGCTAGAGGAACTAGTGAAAAAGGAGTGAAGTATCATAGTAGGAGGTTGTAGAATTGCTTGAAGAAAACCAAGACATTGTGTTAGGGAATGTTCCTTAAGGATTGTCAATAGTATATAATTGTTGGCTATTTGGAGGAATTGATTGTGCTGGATTCATGTTTTGTCATTGATGTCAACACTAGCTATTTGGGTTGCTCTATCAGTATCCTTCTGGTCCTGGTAGGTTGTTTTATTTCTGGTTGGATTAGATCATTATGATCTGGTATGTTTGGGTTATGGAATTGGCTTATTCATGCTCATGTTCAGTTAGTTGGTGTTGATCTGGTGATCAAATGCTATCCTTCTTACTGGTAAGCTTGGTTTGTTGTTCCAGCGAGGGTTTCACCAACGAAGCTTTGTTGAAGATCTTTGATAGTATGCATAAGTGGTGTTGGTGTCACTTTTGGTGGAGATTCAGGATGCTGATGGTGATCATGTTCGAGACTTAGTTGATTGGGATCATTGCTTTAGCATGTGTGGACCTATATCGGGTCCCAATATTATCTAGGTTATGGACCAACTTAATGTAACATGTGGATTGGACTTCTCGATGTGTTTTTCGGATGTCTTATGGGTTGGATATTATTTGTTTGGTCTTAGGATGACATTTTTTATAATTATGTAATTGTCTTATTGTTTGGTGGTCGACCTTATTATTTGTGGTCGAGGGTTTGTATATATATGATGTAAGATATCATTGTAGATCATATGTGTAAGGGATATGGAATGTAATAGGAGCAAATAATGCAATAATCATTCAGGCAGAGGATTTGGTCGATCATTGGTGATTGAGTTGGGTTTGTGTAAGAGGATTTAGTCCTCTGGTATTGAGCTTAGTCGGAACTATACTCAGGCATAGGAGATACTACCTTTGCAATTCATTTGCTCTTTCATATTGTAGTTTGGATTTTTATATAGTCAGTGAGACTCCTTTTGTGATGAGAAGTGTGCTTTAGGTTATTGGCCTTCCTACAAGTGCACGCCCCTCAATTGTAATTCACATACTTACTACAGAAGTATTATTTGACTGTGGGTAGGCTTCCCACCATGGTTTTTCACGTACAAATCTTAGTGTCATGTGGATAGTATTTATTCTCTGATTGTTGTTTATGCTTAATTGGTTTATCTGCTATTTCAGTAATTGGTTTATGCATTCTGGTATTGATCTTTTGGGTTCCAGTATTGATCTTTTGGGTTTCAGTATTAAGGTTTTAATTTCTTAAGGTTCCAATAATCTGGTGACAACTGATTTACCCCCCCACCCCCCCCTTCTCAGTTGTCTTCCGGTTATTTGAACTGTCTAACAATAATGTCACTCATCACATAGATCTCATATTAGGGGCATGTTTTCCTAACAAAGCGATATAGTGGATGAAACCAATCAAGAATGTACAGATGAGTAGACAAGAAAAAGAATTGTTGGATGAAGGACTGATCCAAGAGAGCTTGATTCCATGCACGGTACCTATTTTATTAGCACCAAAGAAACGTCAAGAGTGGAGGATGTGTACTAAGTAAAGAACCATCAACAAGATCATAATTAAGTACCATTTTTCTTTATTAATGATGGATGACATAATGGACTATTTGATTAGTGCAAAGTACTTCATCAAGATTGACCTCAAGAGTGGATGTCATTAGATCAGAATCTAGGAGGGTGATGAATTAAAGACTATATTTAATTACAATGAAGGATTGTATGAGTGGTTGGTCATGTCTTTTGGACTCACTAACATACCAAGTACATTCATGTATTTAATGAATGAAGTTTTGAAGAGTTTCTAGGTAAGCTCCTCATTATTTATCTAGATGACATTTTTTTTAGCAAGAAAAGGGAAGTACATATTTGACACATTCAAGACAAGTTCTCTAGAGATTGAGGGAGGAGGAGTTATTGATCACCATTAATAAATGTAGCTTCATGAAGACAACACTAGTTTATTTGGAGTTTTTAATCTCTATAGAGGGATTGAAGATAGATCTAGAGAAAGTGAGGGCAACTGCAAAATGGCCTACATTGATAGACATTGGGGAGGTCAGATCTTTTCATGGTTTGGTGAGTTTCTACTAGAAGGTCATCAATAATTTTAGCACCATATGCATACCAGTGATGAAGACAATGAGGGGAGATTGGGAAGAGTTAAAGTAGATATTCAAAGCACAAAGGAGATTTGAATTTCTAAAGAAGAAGATGATGGAGCAACTAGAAAAAGGTGATTTCAACAAAGTCTTTTAGGTGGATTATGATGTCAGGATACTGATATAGGAGTAGTCCTTAGCTAGGAAGGTGAATTTATTATTTCAATGAGAAGATGATTGTTTCCTAAAGAAGGTATTCTATGTATGGATAGGGATTCTATGCCATAATTCAAGTATTGAATAAATAGTGACACTACCTTCTACTAATTTTTTTTTATTATATACTAACCATCAAGCCCTTTGATACTTGAACAATTAAAACTAGAGGCATATGTGGTGGGTGGGGTTCATCTAGAGCTACACATTTGTCCTAAATTATTGGAGGGGGAAGTCAAATGAAGTGGCAAATGCACTAAGAAGAAGAAGAAACCCGATGATGTAGATCACGATGGTAGTAATTGGATTTTATGAACTAAAGCATTTATATGAAGATGATTATAACTTTGTAGAGGCCTAGAAGGAAAGTAGATAATTGATCTGGTGATTGATAGAAGTAGGTCATTGGATTATTTTATTCAAGATGACATGTTGTTCAAGGAAAACCTATTGCCTCCCTAGGGGCTTAATGTGGGAGAACTTGATCAAGGAGAAATTTTTTGGAGGGTTAGAAGGACATTTTGGCATTGAAAAAACTATAGCCTTGGTGAGTGAGAGTTTATTTTTGCCTCCAAAATATAAATATTTCTTGAAGTATATTCAAGATTGCAAGACTTATGAATTGGATAAGGAAGCTAGTTAGAATAATGGGTTGTAGTAACCTCTTCGAGTTATAGAAAGGCATTGGGAGGATATTAGTATGGATTTTGTGTTAGGTGTGCTAAGGAACAAAGAGGACACAACTCCATATTTGTAGTAGTGTATCAATTCTCCAAGAAGGCACATTTCGTCACTTGCAAGAAGACTCATTATGTACCTGTATATTGTTGACATATTCTTCTAGGAAGTGGTGATACTACCCGAACTACCCATGAGCATTATTTCAGATCAGGATAATAAATTCTTTTTGATACTTTTGGAGGACACTAAGGAAGAAGATGAATAAAATCCTAAATTTCAGCTCCACATTTCACCCACATACTGATGAATAGATAGAAATAGTAAATAGAATCTTGGAGAACTTGCTCATATATTTGGTAGGAGACAAAATTGGGAATTATGACCTAATCATACCACAAACAAAAATTTTAGACAAGAATTCTATAAACCATAGTACTAGAGGAACACCTTTGATATCATTAATAGAGTATATCCTAAAGTGGTAGCAAACTAAGGGACGTCATATTAGAAGATAAGAGGAGTATGGAGGCAAAAGAGTTTGTAGAACACAAGGATATCATGCACAAGGAAGTTAAGAAACATCTAGAGACAATTAATGATAAGAACAAGGGACAAGAAAATAATAAAAGGAGGCATAAGGAGTTTTTGGCTGGAGATGAAGTTATGATGCATATCTGAAAGGAGAGGTTTTTGGTGGGCACATATGAAAAGCTAAATATGAGGAAGTTTGGGCCTTGCAAGATCATTCAAAAATTTGACTTCAGGAATGCTTATGAAGTGATGTTACTAGAAAGCATTGACATCTTTCCAATATTCAACATCATAAATATCTACCAACTTCATGGAATAATGACCAAGGACGATTACATAGAGGCATCATTACAAGAAAATTTTCCATAATTACCATCAAAGAAGATAGAATATATTTTGGACGGGTGGACTAGACACAACACCTAGCACAAGGAGTATAAGGAATATCTCACAAAGAGGAAGGAAAATTTGACCTAGAAGATACAACATGGATCTGAAAGGCTGAGCTTGAGTGATTTGGATCACTTCCAAAACCAGCAATGCATGGGGTACACTTTTCATATACATCTAATGGTTTGATGCAGAAGCATCTTGGAGAACAAAAAATTAGACCTAAAGGTGGAAGCATATGGAAACTTCTTGAAAATTTTGGAGCTTTCACAACATGTCACATTATAGATATTGTAAAAGATAGCCTTCAAATTGGTTTTCACCCATCCACAATAATTATTGGCTCTTCAATTATTTGGGGTCGACACACATAGGGTACACTAAAAAATGGACTTGGAACCCAAGGGAGTCTAACATAGATCATTTGTAGTTCTTGGAGCTTATATATATATATATACACCTTTAAGAATCTTTGGAGGATGGAATTCATAGTTACTAAGTGATAGTTAGGGCAAAGTAGACTTGGTAGGCTATTCTTTGGTATTTTATTTGTAATATGCTCATGGTAGCCTATGCACCAATATGTGGGGCCAATGAGTCAAATGTATTTGGTATGTGAGAAGTTGTAAGCATGTAAGCTTTTTATTATGATCAATAAAATTCATATTTCTAGTTCACATTCATTTTTTTTTGAGTTATTATGTGAAATTTGGTTGCAAGGCTAGACAATCCATTCTAGACCTTCCACCCTTGACTACATTACTTGTTGAGTTTTGAATTGAAATTTTAGGGTCTTTTAGGGAAAAAACTTAGGAGAAAATCTCTTATAGAAAATAAGGATATTCTTAGGGCCACATTGACAACTAGGTGAAAATAAGGGCACCCCAACAATCATTGGCCTAATGTCAAGGAAGAATAGGGTTTGAACATAGGTCTTTAGTAAGAAGCAAAAAAAAGGCCCAAGTGGGCAAAACAAAAAGACAACATCAAAACTAGTATGCTAAAATTGACACAAACATAAGAACAATGAACAAAGACAAATGGAAAAAATGGCAAAGAGAGAAAAGACTATAGGAAACTATTGAAAAGCCAACTTCAAATACCAAGAAAACAATCCTTCTACAACTTCTAATGCTAATGCACCAAAATCCTAACTCAAATCACTTTCAGGGAATATGGTTTTTGAGTTCCTTGGTTGCAAAACTCTCAATAATCTCTTGTTATGTTTAAAATAATCTTTAGTCATATCCAAGGGGAGGTTTTATAGGTAAAGGGAGGCACGTATAAGCTTTCCACCAACCCTCATAAATGCAATGTACTTGTGGTTTGGTGTTCACGAACCATAGTTAGGTCAAACAAAGGACACATTGAAGATTAGGGGTTGGGCATATGAAGTTCTATTTTCACAAATGAAGATAGATACCCACTATGTCCTATCCTTGAAGAGGAAACTAGGAGAGAGACTCGAGACTAGGCATCTAGGATTCCT
Source organism: Cryptomeria japonica (assembly GCF_030272615.1). Classification (NCBI taxonomy): domain Eukaryota; kingdom Viridiplantae; phylum Streptophyta; class Pinopsida; order Cupressales; family Cupressaceae; genus Cryptomeria; species Cryptomeria japonica. The sequence goes on along the minus strand of NC_081408.1, from coordinate 273,544,744 downwards.
ATTTTGAACTTTGAAACATGAAAGATTGATGTCTAAACAATGACAAGTAGGAAAAATAAAAAGGACAAGGGTAAATTGGAGATTGAGGTTCGAGGATATCCTATTTCAAAATGGAATGAGGGAACCCCAAAGCTTAAACTTTGAAAAAAAAAAGACACAAAAGACAAAAACGGACAAGGGAAAAACAAGAGAAACACTAGGAAGACAAAACTCCAAGGGAAACTAACGAAAAGAGGGGGTGTCCCCATTTTTCCAAGTGGAAAAAATGGGTGTGAGTGTAAGTCACAATATAGATCAGTGCCTATTTGAAGTTAAAAAAAATTTCCCCAAATTTTTTAATAGTAAACAACCTTTATGTAGCTCCTTTAGAATCCTATAATTTCATTCTAGTAATGAACTGACAATAGAAAATAGAAAAAGGCGGACTATTTTATCAAATAGTCAATTGTCTAGATGATTTTGGGAATACACATTTTAACCAATGAGTTTAATATTAATTTAAGATCAAGCAGATCTATCCAATGAAACTAAAGAGAGCCAAAATAAAAATATGGCAAATATTTGTTGTTAAAATGGAGATAATTGAAGAACCTAAAGAGTTAGATTACTTTGGTGACGTACACTTCTATTATTTTTGATAAATTATTTGAATTTAAAGTGAAATCATCAAGGAAATATAAGGAACTATATATTTAAGATTACCCATTCCTTTATGAGTATCAATATGCTTTTTATCACTAGCTATCAAGGCTAACTCCTAAAATAATTTTTTTATTTTTCAATTGATATGATAGCTATCTTAGAAATTGTATCCAATTCCCCTTGCCATATGACTACAAAAAAAAACATTTAATTAAAAGCCTAATTTCTAGATCTATTAGTTTAAGGATTGATTAGACTATGTGTATTGCCTTGGAAAGCACCAATTATTTTCTTCAAGAAAAAAGATAGAACATTCCCTTTTATATAGATTAGTGTATTCTTAACAAAGAAATGATAGATAATAAATATTATTTACCTCACATTGATGGACTTTTTGATCAAATGTGTGGCACAACTATCTTTTCAAAGATCAATCACTTGAGGTTGAAGGATGAAGATATTCCTAACATATCATTTACAACAAGGTATGACTATTATGAGTTCATAGTTATACCCTTTGGACTAACAAATAACCCAATAACATTTATGAATCTGATAATTAATATCTTCAAATACTGCCTAGAAAAGTTTTTTCTAGTCTTCTTAGATGATATTTTGACATATTCAATGAATGAATAAAAATATAGGAAACACTTAAGACTTATTCTACAATGATTAAAGTAAAATAAGTTATGGTATATAATGTAAATTTAGGTTCTTCAAAAATGGTGTAATATCTAAATCACATCATTTTTGTAGAAGGAATTACAATAGATTATTCAAAGATTAAGACTATCTAGAGAATAGCAGAAAATCATTAGGTCCACAGTGTATTATGAGATGCAGTGACATTGTGAGGATGCTCTTAATGGGTAATTTTTAGTGATCTAAGGAGTTTTAAGATGCATACAATAGTGTCACGTCCATTTACTATTTCTACATGGTCACAATCTATGAGGGAATCAATCACTAATTTATTATATTAAAATTATCATAAATATTGTGCCTATTATTATGTTTAATCAAGTAGTTTGTATTTAATTTATTCACCATAGGTAGTAGTGGATTAGAAAAGAGGAAGGAATCCAAATTATTCTATGGGAATTATAGACATTTTTTCTTTACATGATGTACTTATGAGGTATGTGAATGAAAATGAGGACCAAATGGTGGTAAAAAGTGGCCACTTTTTCTAAAATTAGTAAAGATTGATTTTGGATGATAAATTATTTAAATAGGTACACACAAAATTTATAGTGCCCAAAATCTTGTTTCAAACTATTTTTCAATTTAAAATGGTGGAGATTAAGTGATCAAATAGGGGGATTACTCAAACTCCTATTTTCTCAATAAAATATAAGATAGCATTTAATGTCTTCCCCATAAAATGTGCACATTTTAAGCTATTTCACAAATTACTTTAGTGAAAATTAGCTAGCATTGTGTAATTTATGTTTGATTTTTTCGTAATTTTTTAATGAATATAAATTTTGTATTAATTTATAAAGTGTACACATCTTGATAACTAAAAAGTTGAGTGTGCCCCCTTCTATTTAAAAAAATAAAGTTTACTTTTAATATGTATAGAGTAGAGTCTAAAATATATTTAAATGTGTTTTATTTTGAATTTAGATAAATAAATGAAAAATGATGCCAAACATAGTACAACTAGGTTTTTTATAGAAAATGAAGATACTAGCAAAATAAATTCAAAATCAAAACTTTAAAATATTTATTTAATGGAAAATAATATATGGTTCGAGAGGTATGATAGAGATTGACAATAAATGACATTTTTTATATCAGTATCAAAAGATATGTACAAGCTTGATGGAGGGCGCGCGCACACACACACACATATATACATACACACATATATATACATACACATATATATATATATATATACATATACATACATACATATATATATATACATATATATATGTTTGTATGTATATATATATATATGTATGTATATATGTATGTATGTATATATATATGTATGTATGTATATATATATGTATGTATGTATATATATATATATATATACATATATATCTATATATATATATACATAGATATGTATATATATGTATATATATGTATATGTGTATGTGTGTGCGCGCACACACACACACACATGCATGTGTTTGGACATTGACATACAAGTTCAACCTTTGGGGCAAGATTCTCAAGGAAAATCCAGCCCCAAAAAATGGTAGTTTCAAAAGTAAGTAATAATGCAAGTGTGTTATAATATTCTCAAGCTATAATGCACCAGTGTTATAACGTGCCCACATTTTACAAGTTATAAAAGCAAAAAAGTCTTATAAAATTAAAGTGCATTATAATGTAATCATATTTTGTGACTTTTTCTTTTGGTCTTATAGATCACAAAATGCTAGCCTGTTCTAATGTGTGTGCATTATAATGTGCTAGTGTTGTATATTATTTTGATCAAAAAGTGATTTTTGCCACTTTTTGGTCCCCCTTCTTTGAATACACCCTCTATGGACTTATGTATTTGTGAATTAAGAGAGTTAAAAATTACTTGTGGTAAGGTTGTAAGTAGTTTTCTCTTGCTAGCTGGTCAATATGTGTACATGTTATAATGATCAGATTTTCATATTGCATGTATTTAAAGTAGATGATTGAGGTAGTCATATTTTGTATATGTTATTATTGGAAATATGGAGGAATTGATTATGTGTTGCATTGATGTTTTGTTATTGATGTAAACACTAGCTGTTATGGTTGGTTACTGACAAACAGGTTCTGGTTACCACTAGAAGATCTTGTGTTACTGGTAAGGGTTTAAGGTTCTACCGGCAGAGCTTTTATTGAGAATCTTTGACTGGATGCACAAGTGGTGTTGGTGCGGCTTCTAGATGGAATTTAGGATGCTGAAGGTGATCCTTGATAGTGCCTCGATTGATTGGATACATCACTTTCACATGGTGGACCCAGATTAGGTCTGGTACCTATCTAGGTTATGGATCGGTATCTTGTTAACGTGTTCTCTACACATTACAAGGATGATTTATGGATTGGTTAATTTTTTTTTGATCTTAAGCCGACATGGCATATAATTGTAATATGGATGTATGTAATGTTCTTATTTTAATATCTTTTAGGTGGCTGACCTAATTGGTTTAGGCCTTAGGATTTATATAAATTGATGTAAGATCTCATTGTAGATCATGGTGGAAAAATATGGTCGTGGTCATGAAATAAAATATCATATGCAAATGAGATTTGGTTGATCATAGGTGATTGAATTGGATTTAAGTAAGAGGTCAAAGGCCTTCGATATTGAGCTTAACTAGGACTGTAATCAGGCATGGTAGATACTATCTCTGACTGTTCATTCTTCTGGGTTGTTTTCCAATTATATTGAGGTGGTTATAACCTCTTTGTAGTTAGTGAGACTCCTTTGTAATGAGCAGTACTCTCTAGGAAGTGTGCCTTCTTGCATGTGTAGGCCCCTTATTGTATCACATATATTCTGCAGAAGTATCATCTGACTGTGGGTAGGCTTCCCAACATTGGTTTTCCCTTTACCAGGTTTTCCACATGTAAATCATGGTGTTATGTGGTATGGTTGTATTGTGTTAATTATCTGTTTCATTCTTAAGCTTTATTTCTTACCAGTATCTGTTTCTGCTATTCTGGTATTCAATGTTTATGTGCTCCGATTAAAGGTTATAAATTGGTTTGATTAATATAGTTTGTTGACAACTGATTCACCCCCCCCCCCCCCTCTCAGTTGTCCACCGGTTATCCTAACAATTGGTATCAGAGATTTGGTCCTCTTTTGCTGAAGCTTAACTGCTTGAGGTAGATCATATGGAAACTAATACTTCAAATCCACTGGCAACTATTTTTAGAAGAGAAATCCCTAAGCTTGATGGAACAAATTATGGAATATGGAAAATCCGAATGGAGACTTATCTTAAATGTCTTGGAAAGGATATTTGGGAGATCACTGAGAAAGGTTATACACCTTATGATCCTGCTCCTGTAGACTTTGACAAGAATATTGAAAATGATTGTAGAGCTAGAGAAGCCCTCTTATGTGCACTTACTGATCAACAAATCATGGGATTGACTGATAAATCATCTGCAAAGGTTATGTGGGATAAATTACAAATTATGAATGAAGGTGATCCTACTGTCAAAATTGCTAAGCTTGATGGTTACCGAGTAAGATATGAGAATTTGAAGACAGAAGATAATGAAAGAATTACTACATTTAAGGAAAGAGTAAATGAGATTGTCATGGGAATTCAATGTTGTGGAGGATCTTTGAGTGAAGATGAAATAGTTTCCAAAGTCTTGAGAGCCCTTCCACCGAGTTACAAGATGAAGGTGAATGCAATTAATTAATTGAGAACAATGGCAAACACTTCAGTTAATAGAGACATTTTGATTGGGAAATTATCTTCTTTTGAGCTTGAAGAATATGGACCCTCTAGAGCTGCAAAAACTAAACTTGCTTTTCATGCATCATCATCTACCAACAAAAGTGATTGGAAAGCCCTATATGAAAAAGAATTGGAAGATATGAGGAAAGAGGATGAATAATTTGAGCAACTTGAAGCCTTATTTGCTAGAAGAGTACCTAAAGGACCGACATGAAGTAAGTATGAAGAAAAAACACCCTTTAAATGTTTTGCATGTAATAAGATTGGTCATTTTGCATCTAGATGTCTTGAAAGGAATGCAAGATTTGAAATAAGAGTTAAGAAATCATTTAAACCTAATCATAATAGATATAGATTCAAGAAAAGAAAACAATGCTACATAGCAGATGAGGAAGGAGTAAGTGATGACTATGAGGATGAATCGACAACAGACTCAGCTAGTGGATCTTGTATACACCTAAAAATGGTTTGAAGATAATTAATTGAATAAGCAATTATTTAATTAATACTCCTCCCCAATTTAATTGAATTCATCAACAATTTGATTAAATTTCCCCTTTCATCTACTTATTAATAAAACTAAGGATTTATTTAATAAGTTCATTTCAATAATCCCCTTCAATTAATTAATTCAAATTAATTAATTCCTCCATCAAATTCATCATCAAAATCATTTCTTGTAATCTCCTAATTAATTAAAACAAATTAATTTATGAGTTGTTGAGATTAATTAGCCTTTTCCTATTATTTGAATTTTTAAATTCAAATTATCCTAACTACGACCACTCCATCTAACCCCGGGTTTTGCCTAACCCCATCCTAGCTTTCACATCCTAACAACCGTGTCCCCTTTCCTTGAACACTTTACCCTCTCATGAGAAAAGCTTTGTGACACTTGTCACTAAGTGTTCCCTTTCATCCAACTTCTTCTAAAAGCTTCTTGACACTTGTCACCATGGAGATGACAATATTCCCTTTCATCCAACCCCTTCTCCTACCTACCACCAATTGTCCCCTTTTGTCCAACCCCTTTGCCAACCTCGTCCAATTTAACCATTGATATCTTCAAATCGATCTTGACCATTGATTCCTGCCACCTCACCCCTAGCATTGAGAAATCCTATAAATAGACCTCATTTTGGAGCACAAAGGGTCCCAATTTCATATCATTTTGCATCCTGATTGATTCATCTCATTTGCATTCAAGCATTGTTACTATAGGCATCTAGCTTCTAGTTTCTCATTTCAAGCATTGTTATCATGTTCAATTCTTAGCTTAATTGCATCTTCATTCTAGCCTATTTTCTAGAATAATCATGAAATCATGTATCTTAATCATGCCATCATTGCTAGATCATGCATCTTCATCATTTAAATCCTCCATTTAAGTGTAGTCAAGTCACTGGAGTTTACATACCAAGATCTAAGAGCAAAATTCATACTCGCATTTACTAGGAGGCGATAGATCGCTTAGCTATGGTTTTGTCTTTCTTTGATTTAATTCACTAACCATTGCTTGTAATGATCTATTGAGTGCATTGTGTTTGTAGGTATAGGTACACTTCACAGAGCATGACAAATATGACAATAGAAAGGAATGGGTGTTCTATGCTTTAAAGGAAGATGAACCAGAACTCGCTATCAAGAATGAAGAAAAGGCCCTAGCAGCAAAAGTTGAAGACAAGGATGAATGGGTAATTGATAGTGGATGCTCACATCATATGACTGGAGATAAAAGAATATTTCTATCCTTGCAAGAATACAATGGTGGTCAAGTCAAATTTGGAGATGACAAAGCATGTATGATCAAAGGTAGAGGTATTATTTCTCTTGATGGAAAGCATAATACTGATAATGTCTTTTATGTATAAGGTTTAAAGAATAATCTTTTAAGTGTTGGTCAATTGGTGGACAAGGGATTCCAACTTCAGTTTAAAGATAGAAACTACAAAATCATTAACAAAATTGGTTTAGAGATTGCAAGCGGTACTTGGACTGGAGGTAATATTTTTCACTGGAACACTAGTAATAAGACATGTTTGATTGCTCATATTGATGAGAGTTGGCTATGGCATAAGTTGTCGTGTCATGTTAATTTTGATTGTATTGTTAAGATCCATTCAACAAAGGTAGTTAGAGATATACCTAATATTATAAAGCCTCATAATCCGGTATGTAAGGAATGTCAATTGGGAAAGCAAGTTAGAACTTATTTTAAGAGAATACATGATAAATCTAATAATGTGCTTGATTTGATTCACACTTACTTATGTGGTCCAGCAAGGACCATAAGCTTTCAAGGTGATAGGTTTTTCATGCTAATAATTGATGATTATTCTAGAATGATATGGGTGACTTTTCTTAGGGAGAAGTCTGAAGCCTTTGAGAAATTCAAGATCTTTAAAGCAAAGGTGGAAATAGAAACTAGATTGAAAATAAAATGTTTGAGATCAGATCAAGGCAGTGAGTTCACTTCTCATGAATTTAACAGTTATTGTGAGACAAATGGAATTAGGAGATAATTATCTGCACCCCGGACTCCTGAACAGAATGGAGTAGTGGAAAGGAAGAATAGAACCATTTTGGATGCAGAAAGAACCATGATGATGGAAGCCCAATTGCCTCACATCTACTGGAGAGAAGCAGTGAGTACATTAGCCTACACATTCAACAGAGTTCATATTAAAGGTGAAACCGGTAAGACCCCATATGAATTTTGGTTTGGACATACACCTACTATTAAATATTTCAGAATTTTTGGAAGTAAATATTAAATCAAAAGGGATGATTCAATTGGGAAGTTTGATCCTAGATGTGATGAAGGGATATTTCCTGGATATTCAATTCAAAGTAAATCATATAGATGTTATAACAAAAGATTGCAAAAAATTGTGGAGAGCGCAAATGTGAAAGTGGATGAGCAATACAGAAATCAATCTATATCATATGACGGGGAACTGATAGTGGAAATGATCATAACTGAACCAACAATGCCTCAATTGGTACAAGACACTAAGACAGTTACACTGGTACAATAAGAAAATTCAACTATGACTGATGATCATAACATTGAACTTGAAGTTCAAAAGACACCAAGATATGTGAGGTTAAATCATTCTAAAGATCAAATCACCGGAGATAGGAACAAGGGCGTTATGAAAAGAAGAAGACTGCCAAATGAAGAGGTATGTCTTATTTCTCAAATTGAACTGGCATCTTTTATTGAAGCTTGTAAAGATAAACATTGGTTAAAGGCTATAGAAGATGAATTCGATCAGAGAAACAAGAATGACACTTGGACTTTAGTTCCCCAACCTAAAAATAAGAATGTTGTTGGAACTAAATGGGTTTTTAGAAATAAAATAAATGAGGATGGTCAAGTTGTAAGAAATAAGGCTAGATTGGTTTGTAAATGATATTCTCAAATGGAAGGAATTGATTATGGTGAGACATTTGCACCTGTAGCTAGAATTGAAGTTGCTAGACTATTTCTTGCCTATGCAACATACAAGAACTATAAGGTCTATCAAATGGATGTTAAATGTGCATTTTTGAATGGTGAACTTGAGGAAGAAGTATACATTGAGCATCCTGATGGATTTTCACTGAAAGATGACAAAAATAAGGTTTGCATGTTAAGGAAAGCATTATATGGATTGAAACAAGCTCCTAGAGCTTGGTATGCAAGGTTGGATAAATATCTTTTGAAGCTTGGTTTTACTAAAGGCAGTGCTGACAGTAATTTATATTATAAGATCACTGATGATGATATTCTGATTGTTGAAGTATTTGTTGATGATATCATTTTTGGAGGTGAAGACAAATTGTGTATGGAATTCTCTAATAATATGAAGAATGAATTTAAAATGTCAATGATTGGTGAGATGAGATTTTTCTTAGGTTTGAAGATTACTCAAACAAACAAAAGCATCTTTATCTGTCAAACTAAGTATCTAAGGGAATTGTTGAAGAAGTTTGGTATGGATAATTCCAAACCGGTAAGTACTCCTATGGTGACAAGTGAAAAATTATCTATCAAAGATACATCTACACCTATAAACTTAACAAGGTTTAAGTCTATGATTGGTAGCTTGTTATATCTAACTCGGACTAGACTAGATATTATGAATGGAGTAAGTATTGTTTCAAGATATCAAAGTAATCCTAAAGAAAATCATGAATGTGTAGTAAAGAGGATATTCTGGTATTTGCAAGGAACAACAAAATATGGCTTATAGTATTCTAGAGATGATAACTTCACTTTATGTGCATATACAAATTCAGATTGGGCAGGAGATACTGATGATAGGAAGAACACTTCTAGTGGAGCTTTCTTTCTTGGAAAGAAATTGGTTTCATGGATCAACAAAAAACAGTCATGCATTTCTTTATCTACTACAAAAGTTGAATATGTTGCAGCAACAACCAATTGCACTCAAGTCTTGTGGATGAAGAAAATGTTGAAGGATATGAAGGTAAATTATAGTGAACCGATAGTTATCTACTGTGATAAATCTGCATCTATTGGCATGTCTAATAAACTGGTATTTCACTCTAAGACTAAGCACATATCCATAAAATATAACTTTTTGAAGGACAAGGTGGAAGAAAAGTAAGTCAAATTGGTTTATGTGAACACTAAAGAGTATATTGCAAATATATTCACTAAACCACTGTCTAGGGAATCATTTGAGTATTTGAGAGATAGGTTAGGGGTATCTACCCCTCCGGTAGAAACTTAATTGATGGAGAAGACCATCAGCCCGGTATGCATCATCAGCTTTATCCTTTATCCTTTGTTCCAGGTTGATGTAGTAGTGCTACTACTTAGGGGGAGTAGTCAACTTTGAGATTCACAGAAATTTTGATATCTATGTCATATCTTTGGCATTGATGTCAAAGGGGGAGAGTTATATGTGAAAAATAAAGTTTATGGGAGAGAGATTCAGAACAGTTTCAGATTGGACTACACTCCTTAGGGGAAGTTGCTGGGATTTTTCAGTTTTTCATTGTTATATCTTCTATGAGAAATGTTTGGCACTTCTTGGCACTTAGATATTTATTTTTCACATCTAGTATTACCATCAATGCCAAAGGGGGAGATTGTTGGCAATATGGAGAAATTGATTATGTGTTGCATTGATGTTTTGTCATTGATGTCAACACTAGCTGTTATGGTTGGTTATCGACAGACAGGTTTTGGTTACCGGTAGAAGATTTTGTGGTACCGGTAAGGGTTTAAGGTTTTACTGGCAAAGATTTTACTAAGAATCTTTGACAAGATGCACAACTAGTGTTGGTGCGCCTTCTAGATGGAATTCAGGATGCCAAAAGTTATCCTTGATCGTGCCTCGACTGATTGGATATATCACTTTGGCTTGGTGGACCCAGATTAGGTCCGATACCTATCTAGGTTATAGACTGCTATCTTGTTAACATGTTCTCTACACGTTACCAGGATGATTTATGGATCAATTAATATTGTTTTGGTCTTAAGCCGACATGGCATATCATTCTAATATGGATGTATGTAATGATCTTATTGTAATATCTTTTAGGTGGCAGACCTAATTGTTTTAGGCCTTAGGGACTATATAAATTGATGTAAGATCTCATTATAGATCGTGGTGGAAAAATATGGTCATTGTCGTGAAATGAAATATCATATGCGAAGGAGATTTGGTCGATCATAGGTGATCGAATTGGATTTAAGTAAGAGGTCAAAGGCCTCCGGTATTGAGCTTAATCGGGATTGTAATCAGGCATGGTAGATGCTATCTCTAGCAATTCATTTTTCTAGATTGTTGTCCAATTATATTGAGGTGGTTATAACCTCTTTGTAGTCAGTGAAACTCCTTAGACGCTCTAGGCAGTGTGCCTTCCTGCATGTGCAGGCCCCTTATTGTATCACATACTTTCTGTAGAAGTATCATCTAACTGTGGGTAGGCTTCCCACCGTGGTTTTTCCCTTTACCAGGTTTTCCACATACAAATCATGGTGTTATGTGGTATGGTTGCATTGTGTTAATTCTTTGTTTCATTCTTAATTTTTATTGCTTACTGCTATCTGTTTCTGCTATTCCGGTATTCAATGTTTATGTGCTCTAGTTAAAGGTTATAAAGTGGTTTGATTAATATAATCTATTGACAACTGATTCACCCCCCCCACCCCCCCCCCCCCTCGCCCCCTCTCAGTTGTCCACCAGTTATTCTAATAGTGATATAAGCGAATTATTCACACAATGTATATTTGATGTATGTATAGGTTAGTCACTATTTCTACATGTGAATTCAGTATGAGTTTTTCACCCTATCTACAAGTGAAATTTTTTTGAGGTAACCCTTGAGTGTACTTCTTAGGTGTATAAGAGCTAATCAAGTATGCATGTGTGATACAAGTGAGAGCTAGCCACATTGTGTGTAGATGATGTATACTTGATCCAATCATTGTGTGAACACGTGGTGTTGATGAATATGAATTATTCATATTGTGTTTATGTTACATATGCATAAGTTAGTCATTGTGTTCTTATGGGATGAGTATGAACTAGTTGCCTTGTGTTTAGGTGATGTATGATTTAAATATTCCTAGGTGTTACATGAAATATATGACAAAATCACCTATAAGTGTGTATATAACTAGAGTTAGTAGTGTTCTGCATAAATGAAATATGCTTGAGCCAATTACTATTTGAACACATGGTGTTGGAATGATATGATCTCTATTTGATTTTGCATGCGTTTCTACATTTATGTTTGCATGAAACCACCACTTATTTTGAATGTGTTTGATATCATTCTATTGTAATTGGATCAAATTAAAAGAAAAAGCTTAAAGAATATTTAAGACTTAAATTGACATTAGAGAACTCATACCAAAGGAGAGAATGTATTCTCTTTATCTTTGGTATATCAATTGTGGAGTCTCTAATTCCAAACAGGGATATGCAAGCAAATTCATCATGAATGAACCCTCATGGATCAAAATCTAGATCTAAGAAAGTTGTTGACATTGGAAGCTTCTCACTTCTACTATAAGCATGTGAGTGGTGGCATATAATTGTTGACATGACTATGGTTGGAGATGTTAGGAAGTCAACACTTATATATTAGATGGAAGATCCTTGGTTGATCAAGTTGGTAGTTTTGTGAATTAAACTTCTTTAAAAAATAGTACTAAGGGCGGTTGTTACTGAGATTCAAGAAGAGTTGTTTCTCATTTACATTATATATATTATCCTATAGGATGCACATGCATCAAATTCTCCTTGTAATCAAATTTGTATCTTGTTTATGGTCTACAAACAACTTCATTATTCAATCTACATAAGACTAGATATAGTTTTAAATATAATCCTTACATAGATAACATAAATTATTCCTCTTTAAATTCATAAAGTTTCTACAATCTTTAAGAAGCAGTATGATTTCTTTTAGATTACACCATTTAGATTTTTTGTTGCCAACATTTTATATCAAACATTATGATCCATCATAAAAAAAAAGGCAAAAAAGAAAATTCTTCATTATTAAGTCTTACATACTAATATTATATATTCAACTATACCAAAAACTAAAATTCAATAAACAAAAATACACCCTGAAACAAATTAAAATATTAAAACTCAATTTTATTGGATTCAATCTAGTATATTATTGTCTACTTCCTAACATTTGAGTTATTTGAAATTCTCCTACTACTTTTAATAACTTTTATAGTGTCAGCATGCAATTACCAGTTAATTTAGAATTTAGAATGTGGTTAGCGGTTTTGTATGCCTCTCATTGGCTGATTATATTTATTCATACAAGATAAAATGTCTTGTGTAAAGTGGCAGATAGCTTCTGTACCCAATAATTATACATAAACTTGCAACAAAAATTCTCACAGAAATACATGCTCTTGAATTCAATTCTTTTATTCTATTAAACATATGCTGGAGATATACTCCACTAAATAATCAAAGTCCAACAGTCCTCTAACAGAAGCAAAATCAATAAAATAAAATGAATGTGACAGCAGTACACTCCCAAAGCAAAGCTGTACAGATCTTAATAGATCAACTGACTGTCCCTAAAAACAGCATTCTTCCAACACACAGCAGCAGCAAAGGGTAGCACAACTGCATAAAAACAAAAGAGAACAATTATTACTCACATTTGCAGTAAAAATGTGCAAGATCTTCCTTCCTTCAGTAATTTTTTCATTGATCTACTTCTTTCTAACAGTGAATTGGATATTCTTTCGTGTTCTTCAAAAGTGTTTTAATCATATTCAAAAATCTTTCATATAAATTTTAAATATATATACTGAATATAAACTTCATCTAATCTTATATATTCAAATAAATTTCATGTAATCTTATATAATATAAAATACAAATAATCACTAGCATTATTCATACCCAAAACAGATCTATTAAGAAAAACAAAGGAAAAAACCATAAATCAATAAATAAGTGCAACAATAATTCATATAAAATATCAAAACAAATTTTTGTTAATGATATCAGGTTTCCACGATTTATGGTGACTGATTCAATTTGTTTCAGGATTAGATCGTGTAGAGTCTTTTTCATCAATGTTTTGAATCACAAATCACACTCTGTGATCTGAAACGTTGATGAAAAAAATCTGTACATGTGATCTGTAATCAGAAACGTTGAAGAAAATCTCTACACGATATAATCCAAAAACAATTGCATTAAAAGTATCAGTTCTCACAAACAATTTTTCCTCTAAGAATAAAATCAAACTTCAACAAACGACAGCCACAACATCCCAAACATAGTAAAAAAATTTTTATAAACTTAAAACTAACTTAGACATTGAATATAACCCAAAAATAAACGCATGAATTGATTACTCAATATATATGTATATATATGAATGTTGAGAACTGACCATCCCTTCCAAAAGCCATCTTCTCTGGATTGTGTTTGAGGTGGGGGTCCTCCTTGGGGAGGATAACCTTCCTGAGGATACCCAGCTGGAGGATAGCCCTGTGGTGGTGGAGGATAAGCCTGTGGATACCCAGCTGGAGGATACCCTGTTCAAATAAAAAAAAGTCATAAAATAATCTCTAGACATTAAGTTTCTACAGTCTTAGGTAATATGTTTGAAGATTTCTAGATTTTAACTGTGTTTATTTTTTGAATCAATGATTCATATCATAATCTATGATTCATCAACGTTTTTCTTTTTTATCTCAGTAATCTGATAATGGATCATGGAATATGATTCAAAATGTTAAAGCATGAATAAATCTTATTAATAAAAATAAGATTGCTTTTGAATTCAACTATATTTTTTCCAATCAAACAAACCAATCCCTTCTAATAAATCAGATGTTAAAAAAAGAACCCAAACGACAATTGAATAGATTGTACATAAAAAAACCCAGAAAATCTGAAAATGAGAAATACCTTGTGGAGGAGGAGCTTCAACAGGGGCTTGTTGCTGATTGTAATAACTCATTCTCTGTAAACTGAAGAAATAAGAAACAGGAAAAAAAGCCTGAAAATAAGAATAAGCGTCTCCTCTGATGAAATGAAATGACTTATTGGTATAGAAAGGCCTTCCTCGGGCTGGTTATTTAACAAGGATTTTTCTGGATAAGCAGTTCCCTAGTAAACAACATCTTAGTCAATTGTTCACGTGGCCAACTGTAATTGTAAAATATTTAATGAGGGTGTTATGTGGGGAAGGTTACAGTTTTAGTAGGTCAATGGTTATTTGTTTATTGAATGATTGTAGTTTAATTAATTTTTCAATCTTTTTAAATAAATTTAATAAGGTGATACCTTTAAGTAATCCACTGGTCATTTGGTTTATTCAATTAATGCAGTTTAATTAATATTTTAAAAGTCTTTTCAAATAGATTCAATATTGTAAAAATATTCAATGTTTGTGCTTATCTAAGCATTTAATATTTTCTTTGGGGTATTAAATATTGTTGATAAAGTGGGTAGGAAGTTTCTAATAAATTTGACTTTTGTTTTTGTCTTTTATTCTAGAGGGTCACTTTGTTTGACCTATTTATATGGACATGGGGTTCAAATGATCTCACATTGACTCATCTTTTTTGTCACATCCAAACACCTCCAATATCCCATTAATTCACCATGGCCACTACCTAACATAAAATGTTGAAATGAAGCACAAGGATGACCTCATTAATAGAAAAATAGAAAAAACAATATGTAATCCTTCATCATTGACCCTTAGGATATTAACTAAGAAGACACATTTTTTTAATAGCACAACAATTACACAAATAATACATGATATTGCAGTGTTACAATGCACATAAAAGATCAACTACACATCAAGCAATGCACAATGACACACTCACAAACACAACTTCATCATTGCCTTAAGCAAGGTGGCATAAATGGAAGACTTAAAACACTAAGTGCACATGCTACACCCCAAAAGGGATATAAACCAACAAGGGACCTCTAACACAAGGATTAAACCCCTACAAGACATGCAAACACAAGGATTTCTGAGCTCCCCAACACAAGAAATCGTGATAGGTTGATTATGTAAAAGGGCATGTTTTCCAAGAAAAAGAATGACATGAGTTTTTAATGGAGAATCTTGCCAACAAGGTAAGAAGAGAAGATTCATTCAACCAAGGGGAACATATTTTGTATGCAAAGTTTCCCTAGAAAATGCTTGAAGTACTCACTATTTGACAAATAGAGGGATTATAGTACACCAAAGGACATTAGCTTCCAAGTAGGACACTAATTCTTTACAAGCACTACCAAATGTGTCATGGCATTGAGATCTTGGCTAATTTTTACTACCCAATTAAAATTAAATTATCTCTTGTCTAGACTCGCCCCATGTCATATCCTTGAGCCACTTTGAACCTTGACAAATGTTGCGAGCCACTCTTATACTACTCTTTATACCTACACCTTAGTTTCCTCATGACAACATAATTTTGAGAGTGGCATGGAAAGTAATGCATAAAATTGGCACAACCTATTGAACATGATTTTCACATAGGGAATTCATTGAGGAGACATAAACTCACCCATTCTAGATCATTCAAACATAAAATCTTAAAATTCAAATTTTTTAATTCATTTTGGACAAGAAAATCATACAAATGTTGCCAAAGTCATTTAATGAAAGCTTGAGTTTCTATTTTATTTGTTGCTAAAATAATCAAAAAACATCGAACATGGCCTTTTGATTCTACAATGAACAACCATTACATGAAATTACATTACATTTCAGGGATTATGAGATAAAATATCCATATTGAGGGCACAAAATTGAATTGAACAACTAGAATACTAAGAGGAGGGGGAGGCGGTGAATTGGTATTCCCTATATCTTAAAATAATGTTATTTTTACTTTCCAAATTCACATCAATTAAAATGAAACAAAGGGAAATGAGTGATTAAATGAACAAAAAATGTAAAGATTGAAAGAACACAAATGGATCACTGAGAGGGGGGAGAATCAATGGTAATTAAAAACTTGAACTTACTGTATAATCAAAGCTTTAATAAGAGAAGTCAAACAACTATGAGCAAAGATATTAAACACTATTGCACACACACACACACACAAGGAAAACACATGGCATAAGATATACAAGGAAAACTCATGGTGGGAAAAAACCTTGGTGAGAAATGTTGCTAGAGTCTACTGCTCTAATCCAATCTCACAATGAAAGGCTTGATTACACATTTTTTAGCACCAAACCAAAGGAGCACAAATCCCTAAAGTTTTATGGGCACCAACCCAAAGGAGATCCAACCCCCTAGATTTATGGGCACCAACCCAAAGGAACACCTACTCCTAATCTGAGCACCCACTCAGATGACATACAATGAATTAATAATTTCAAATACAATTATGCACCTTGTTACAAATGAGATTTTGTAACTCACAATTTGTTTTCTGCACTTTGAGATTGACTTGATTCTTTTCTGCTTACAAATTTTGTACTTTACTCTGTGGTATCCATTATCAATCTTTGTATAAAGCTTTTTGATCTTTGCTTGGTTCAGTCCTCTTTCTCTACCCCAATCTATGTGAATAACCTTGTGTTATCTGCCTTGGCTCTATACTCACTGGTCTTTGGTCTTCTGCTATTCACATCTATTTACTTCTCTCTCTCTGCTTTCAAGTCTCAGTTCTCAGTTTTGAAGTCTCTATCCTTTGTGCTCTCTCTTTTCTCCACTCGGGGTGTAGACCCTTATATATTTTTTAAATGCTCTTTTCTAGCTTCTCCATTCACAGGCTTTCTTATTACTACATTATATTATTTTCCACACTTCTCTATTCTTTGCCCTAAGCACAACAACACCTATTTTGCACATTCTATTTTTTCTTATCTTCTTCTCCTGTCTACACACCTGTTCTTTACTTGTATCACTCACACCCCTCTATTTTTTTTACAAAATATTCATCTCTTTCAGCTCCATGCATAGTAACATCTTCTTCTTCACTTCTCTGCTCTATAACTCATTTTGTGTGTCTTTGTAGCTCACACCAAAATTTCCTTCTTGATCTCTCCTTTGCTATGCTTACTATCTTCACCATCATTAACTTGATCTTCAATAGGAGTGCATCTGAGATTCATTCGTGGTCCTCTATTTTTTTTATCTCTCTTCTTTGGTTCTCAGCTATTTTTTTTCTCTTCTTCACATCTGATCATTCTACATTCTGTTGTCTTCCTTCTTGTTGTATCTGGATGATTCCATAATCTCACTCCTACAATACCATGCTCTATGCCCAAAATTATGATAGGCATAACACCTTGTGTCAATGTCCAGTTGAGAAATGGAGTAGTTTATGTTTCTATGATTGGGTCTCCTTCTCCAATCCATATTTTTGTAACCAGTTGAAGGAACAAAAGAATTTCTTGACAAACTAGAGACCCTTCTATATTTGTTTCATGCATATTCATGTCTTACATATTCTCTACATTCTCTTTCTCAGTTCTGAAGTCTTTGTCCTTTGTCCTCTATCTTTGCTCCACTCAGGGTGTATACCCTTCTATGTTTTTCACACACTTTGTTATTCCTTCTCCATTCACAGGCTTTCTTATTACTGCTTTCTATTCTTGTTTGCACTTCTCTATTCTCTACCCTAAGATGAACAACACCTTTTTTTGCCTATTCTAGTTTTCTTATCTTCTCCTTTATGTACACCCGTTCTTCACTTGCATCATTCACAACCCTCTATTTTTTCTACACAATGTTTTGTGTGTCTTTGTAGCTCACACCAAAAATTTCCTTATTGATCTCTCCTTTTCTATGCTTAATATCTTCACCATCATTCACTTGATCTTCAATAGGAGTGCATATGAGATTCCTTCTTGGTCCTCTATTTTTCTTCTCTCTTCTTTGATTCTCAGCTATTTTTTGTCTCTTCTTCACATTTGATCATTCTGCATTCTATCTGTTCTACGGTGTTGTGCCTGCTCAAGCAACGTGTTATTCACACCTGCTGAAATAGCTTCTTTGTGGCCCTCTATATTTTTCTCTATTCTCTAACCTCTATTTTGTGTAGAGAAGCTTCACCTACACACCTCCTACTTCTTTTCTTATAGCTTCAACAACTACCCATCTCCTCTAACTTTACTTTTTGGTCAACTACGTACCCCAAAGATTTTCCCTTCAAAAGAGAAATTCAAAAATGAATAGTTCCAACTACAAGAAAATATTTCTTGTCTCCTCATTTAAGATTTGCAGTCATCCACATTAAATGACTTCTTTCTTCTTTTCTCAGCAATCTCTACAATTTGGTTTGACTTTGCACACAGCTCTCATTTCAAAAATATATACTCAACTGCAAATTTGTTCTACATTTACTCTATTTCATGTTTGTTGTGTAGACTGAAAAACACTCTAAGATTCATATTCTCTTAAATTCATATACTTGTTAGAAAATATTTTATCCATATATCCTTCACATGTCACTCAGTCACATGGTGGATGGTGGTGTAGATGCCTAAAATTATTTAAATTCATATTTAATTCATTTAAGCCTCTCCACATAATTAATTAATTTAATTGTGTGAGTCCCTTTGTTCTTAAAATTAATTAAATCAAATTTAATTAATTTTATCACTCTAGTTCAATATTTAATTTATCAAAATTAATTATCCCCCATTCTTCTAAAGTCATCTCAATCATTAATTCTTCTAAATCCCCTCCTAGTTAATTAATGATAATGAATTAATTTAAGTCGCGATTCCTACAAAATCATTTCTTCTAATCCTCACTTAGCCTAATTAATTCTTCTTGAAGAATGATTATCATTATTCCTCAATTTTATATTCCTCCACTCTTTATCTCTCCTCATGTCACATCCTTCTAACTTTACCACTTTCTCTCTAATCACTCATTAAGATACCTAATCAATCTCCTTAATCATTTGCACATCCCTAATCACTTTGATCCTTTCAAGGAAATTCAAATTCTTTGAATATCCCCATGCATCCTCTTCCCAAGGAATTTTTAATTCCTCTATCCATTTAGTCTTCCCACACATCCTCTTATTTGGGAATTTTTAATTTCTCTCCCCTTTCTCCAAGGAATTTTTAATTCCTTTTTCTCTTCCCAATGTACTTGGGAGCTCTTCCCCATGTACCTTGAGAGGTGTGGAGATAAGAAATCTCTTTATGGCATATATCTTGAATCCCACACCTTGTCCTCTCAATTCATGTGCTCCCTCTCAAATTGATCTCAACCCTTCATTTTGGCCTCCTCCAATCTATAAATTGGAATCCTTTTTCCTCACAAATCATGAAATCCACTTTTCATACATTCTTATGATGTCAATTTTATCCCTTGATCAACTTCTCATCTAATCTTATGCGGTTAATTTGAAACCTAAATCATCCATCACGCCATCATCATGGCCAAATGTTCTCTCATTTAATCCATGTCCATCATCATTAAAATCCAATCCAAATACAACCAATATTGTTGTCTGTGGAAAGCAATCCACATCCCAATCAAGGAGCTAATCCAAACTATTGGCATTATAACAAACAAGGAGAGATTGTTGGCATTTCAATAAGGATATTGAGAAGGTTGTTGATGATTATGGATATAACTGATTAAGGATGTTTTACTGTCTTAATATTATTATTTTGTCATTGATGTCAAGAAATTGATTTTCTAATTCAGTATGATATTGCCATATCTTGAGAAGTATGATTTGATGAGTATAAAGATGTCGGTAAACGACACAGAAAGAATATGATGAATAAGGGGAGAAATAAGTTATTCAATGGGCAACTATTACCGAGTTAGACAATGATGAAATCATGATGTTTAGATTGTTTTGATATCATACATATGTTATTAATTGTAAGGTTAATACTATACTATGTTATCGAGCAAAGAACCTAGTCAGTAAACCCTAAGGAACCTAGTCGGTAAACCCTAAGGTTATCGCTATCGGTTAATGAAGGCGAAATGTCTACCAAGTGAAGTTTAGTATTTATTGAGTTGCAACTGAGTAATAACAGAATGCATTAAATCATTACAAGTGTTATTTAATGAAGGAAGCTGATGAGCTGGCTATGATTAAATGATTGGTTTCTCATGAATGAAGTTTGTTAAAGAATCTATGGCAAAGGAAAATTGGCAGGAAGATCTACAGCTCAGATTGAACCGCAATACCCTAGCACAAGTTCCAAGAAATATATACAAGTTCCAAGACGGGGTAAAATGTTTTTAGATCGAAGGATACATTGAACCTAGTCAAAGTTTGAAGATTTGATGGCTATGATTGATCATGGAAAATGTGATCAAGGAGATTAAGCAGTTAGCTATTGTTTATAAATAAGGAACTATTGTTAAACAATGCATGCAGGCAAGTGTATGCACGGGGATGCTACATAGTGATTACCGAGCACAGAAGCTTGAAGACCTATTTTGAATAACAGAGTATAGAGCCCAGTAGATGGACAAGATTAGTTCTATGTCTGTATTGTATTGAGCAAATAAGAATCTGCTTTAACATTTTAGATGTGAAGTTGCAGATAGATTTTTATTACTGTTATTTTGTGAAGTGACAGAAAATCTCTTAACCAAGTGGACTTAACAGTCTTATTTGTAAAACCCTCTAGCAAGGAGACATTCTGATTGAGTGTTTTGAAATCCTTTAACAAGGTCACTTCTAACAAGGTGAAGATCCTAACAGATCTGAGGGAAATCCCTTAACTAGGTCACATCTAGCAATGTGTTTGTAATCTTTAACAGGATTTTCTTTTAACCGAGCATACTCTAGAAGAGTATATTTCTTAGTGAATCCGAAATCCCACAGTGGTTTTTCCCTATTTGGGTTTCCACGTTAAATCTGGTGTTATGAGTGTTATGATGTTTATATGCCTTTGAGTTTGCATGTTTAGCAGTTTTGGTTATATTACTAAAATATATATTACCGAGGTTGAATTTGATATTTTTATGGAAGATTAAGTTTGTATGATTCACCTCCCCCTCTCATCTTATTAGCTTGGCATTTGTACTTACATTAAGTATCAGAACTATCAATTGGTATTAGAGCTTTGGACTCTAGAAGAAAAAGTTTAAAGGTACTTGAGACAAAGATCCAAAAATGTATAAGAGGGATGCACCAAAGCTAAACAAGTCAAGTTTCTCTACATGGCAGAAAAGGATGAAGCTGCACCTATCAGAAGTTGGAGAATATGATGTATATTATCTGGAGAATGATTTCATCACACCGAGCACCTATCCATTAACAATGGAAGAGATAAAGGCAAAGCAAGAACATATCCAAGCAATGATTGAAATAACATCTGCATTGATCGATTCAGAGTTTAATGATCTAGAAGGCTGCAATGATGCAAAGGCTATGTGGGACAAGCTCATATCTATGTATGGTAGAGATGAACATGTTCAAAGAGAAAAAGTGGATAGTCTAAGAGAACAACTTGAATCTATGAGGATGAATGAAGGTGAGAACATAACCCAGTACAGTACAAGACTAAAGGAGATTGTCAATCAAATCAAAGGAGCAAGTGGAACTATTGAAGAAAAGGACATAACAAGTAAGTTGTTAAGAACCCTTCTACCGGCTTATGCAATCTGAGTCTCTGCAATCAATGAATTGAGGTCTGTACCAAATATGTCGGTTTCTTTAGATGCTACTATTGGTAAGTTACATGCATTTGACTTAAGTAACTTTGATAACAGTGGGTCATCGGTAAATAAAGTTGAATCTACATTTAGTTCTTTTCATATTGGTGAATCTGATGATTACAATGATAGAATGAGTAAGTACACTAAACGAGATCACAGTGGAGCAAGTGAAAGATTTCATAAGAACATGGAGGAAGTACACAAACTATATGAGGAAAGGTAAGTATAAAGGAAAGCTACCTTTGAAATGTTTCAATTGTGATAAGATAGGACATATGGCTTCTAACTATCCTGACAAAGAATCTACTGAAAAGAGATATTACCGAGATGATAGACAGAAAGATAATCATTATAGAGGACATCAAGACTTCAGAAAAAGAGATAGAAAGTCATGCTTAATAGTCGATGAGGAATCCAATGATGATAAATCAGATGAAAATGATACGGAGGAAGTAGTTTATGTGGCTATCAAAGATGGATCAGATGAAGAAAGGTATGAAGAAAAATCCCTAATATCTCACATAAATACTAATGACTCTTGGATCATAGATAGTGGATGCTCACATCACATGACAGGTGGTAAACACAAGTTTGTTATGTTAGAAGACTATGATGGAGGCTATGTAAGATTTGGTAATGATGCACCATGTCCGGTAAGAGGTAAAGGATCTATAACACTTCTTGACAATGCAAGATGCAATGATGTTTATTGGGTTGAAGGTTTGAAATACAATTTGTTGAGTGTAGAATAGCTAAACAATACAGGATACCAAATAGAATTTCAGAAAGGAATTGTCAAAGTTCATGACAAGAATGGAAAGTTAGCTGCCACCGAGACACAAACAAAAGGTAATACATTTCACCTTGACTCAACTCAGAATAAATGTCTGTATGCAAAGATAGATGATACCCGGTTATGACATAAAAGGTTTTGTCATGTAAATTTTGATAATCTGATCAAAATAAGCAAGAAGCACCGAGTAAGAGGTCTACCGAATCTTGAAAAACCTGAGAATGCTATGTGCCGAGGATGCCAAATGGGTAAAATGACAAGATCAAGCTTTACAAGTAAGTCTTACACTTCTAAGGGAATTTTAGATCTTGTGCACACCGATCTTTGTGGTCCTATGAAACTTCAAAGTTATTATGGTGATAAATATTTCATATTATTTGTGGATGATTACTCAAGGATGATGTCAGTTATGTTTTTAAAAGAAAAATCAGAAGCTTTTCAAATGTTTAAATGGTACAAGGCAAGAGTTGAAAATGAAATAGGAAGACAATTGAAATGTCTTAGATCAGATAGAGGAGGAGAGTTCACATCTGATGAGTTCAACTTATTCTGCAATGATCATGGTATTAAAAGACAAGTCTCTGCACCGAGAAATCCACAACAAAATGGAATTGCTGAGAGAAGAAACAGATCTATTGTGGATTGTGCCAGAACCTTGATGATTGAAAAGAAAGTGCCACAAACATTTTGGAGAGAAGCAATAAGCACAACAGTTTACACCCTAAACCGAGTACAACTAAAGAAAGGTACTTTGAAGACACCTTATGAAATCTGGTATGACAAGAAACCTAATGTAAGTTATTTTAAAATCTTTGGAAGTAGATGCTATGTACACAAAGATGATAGAAATGGCAAGTTTGATCAGAAAAGTGAAGAAGGAACATTTCTTGGTTATTCTTCTAGAAGTAAAGCATTTAAATGTCTAATCAAATTATCTAACAAAATAGTAGAAAGTGCAAATGTGAAAATTGATGAATTTGCAGAAAGAAATGATGAAGGAAACTCCAAAGAACCAGAAGATTATGATGAATTTGTCTATGTTCAATCGACACGTCTTACCGAGAGAACTATTGAAGAAAATGAAGAGAATATCTATTTATTGAGTGATGAAGAAGATCATACAGAGCCTACTGAGCCTATATTAGCCAAGTATGTCAGAAGACATCGTGCATCAAGTCAGATTATAGGAGATAAGGATGATCCAGTGATGACAAGGAACAAACTGAGACAGAACACATGTCTAATATCTGAATTTGAACTGAGAATAGTGAAAGAGGCATTTAATAGTGAAGATTGGATAAATTCTATGACAGAAGAGATTGATCAAATCAAGAAGAATGACACATGGACACTAATCCCAAGACTGAAGGACAAAAATGTAATAGGTACAAAGTGGATTTTCAGAAACAAGTTGAATGAAAAAGGAGAGGTCATTCGAAATAAAGCTAGACTAGTTTGCAAAGGTTATGCTCAAGAAGAAGGAATTGATTATGGTGAAACTTTTGCACCTGTGGCTAGACTAGAAGGAGTAAGAACATTGTTGGCATATGCTGCTTACAAAAATTTTAAGGTATATCAAATGGATGTCAAATCTGCATTTCTGAATGGTATATTAGAAGAAAAAGTTTTTATTGAACAATCTAAAGGATTTGTTGAAAACAAGAATGAAGATCAGGTATGTAAATTGAACAAAGATTTATATGGTTTGAAACAAGCACCCAGAGCATGGTATGAAAGATTGCACTCTTATTTAATCAAGACTGGTTTTATAAGAACATGTGAAAACAACAATATGTACATGAAGAATGATGAAAATGGAATACTAATCTTAGCCATATTTGTTGATGATATTATCTTTTGTGGAAATGAAATGAGTAAAGAATTTGAGATGTCATTAATCGGTGAGATAAAGTATTTTATAGGTTTACAAATACTGCAAATGAAGAATGAGATTTTCATTACTCAATCCAAGTACATAAAGGAAATCTTGAAGAAATTTGGAATGGAGGATTCAAAACTAGTAAGTACTCCTATGACTACCATCTGTAAATTATCAAAGAATGATGAATCTACATCTGTTGATGAGACACTTTACCGATCCATGATTGGAAAGCTACAATATGTTGTTCACAGCAGACCAGACATAGCACATGCAGTAGGTACAGTTGCAAGATTCTCTGCAGATCCTAAGGAAACACACATGACAACAATCAAAAGAATTTTCAAATACTTGAAAGGCACTAAGGATTATGGCTTAGTATATCAGAAAGGAAATGACTTTGATTTAAAATTTTATATTGATGCTAATTGGGAAGGCAACATTGATGATAGGAAAAGCACAAGTAGAGGAGCTTTCATTTTAGGAGAAAGACTAGTGAGTTGGCTTAGCAAGAAACAAGGATGTGTTTCATAGTTAATAGCAGAAGCTGAATACGTTGTTGCAACATTGAATTGTACCAACAAAGCATGGATCAAACAACTGTTGGAAGGTATAAATGAGAAAGTTACCGAGCCAATAACTATATTCTGTGACAATACTAGTGCCATTAACATTTCAAAGAATCTTGTTATGCACTCTAAGACAAAGCACATCTCTATCAAATATCATTATCTTAGAGAAGAAGCCCAAGAGAAGAAAGTGGTGTTGGAGTATGTTAGCACAAAGGAACAAATAGCAAATATCTTCACCAAGCCACTTCCAAGGGATACTTTTGAGTATCTCAGAAGTAAGTTAGGGGTCCTACCCCTATCTTCTACTCACTAACTGAGTTCAGTGAAGGCATCAATTTGATGACTCTACAGAATATCTTTAGGAGTTGATGCTGATTTACACACTTTAGGAGGTTTTATAAAGGTGTGCAAGAAACAAATACAAGGAACAGGAATTGAAGACAAAATGCTCTGACTAACACTAAGTTGATACATAACAGTAGGAATTCACTTTATATAGGAAGATATTATGTTTTAGTTATTTTTTTTTTGGCATTGTTGTCAAAGGGGGAGAAGACTGAAGAAAAGCAAGACTGAAGAGAAAAGAAGAGAAGAGTAATGTATGGGGGAGAATTCTGATGATAGAAGGAGAGCATTTCAGCATTTTAGAATCTCATAGCAATCCAAATCAATTAGGTCAAATCAATTGGTTTTGCCATCAATGCCAAAGGGGGAGATTGTTGGCATTATAAAAAACAAGGAGAGATTGTTGGCATTATAAAAAACAAGGAGAGATTGTTGGCATTTCAATAAGGATATTGAGAAGGTTGTTGATGATTATGGATATAACTGATTAAGGATGTTTTACTGTCTTAATATTATTATTTTGTCATTGATGTCAACAAATTGATTTTCTAATTCAGTATGATGTTGCCATATCTTGAGAAGTATGATTTGATGAGTATAAAGATGTCGGTAAAAGACACAAAAAGAATATGATGAATAAGGGGAGAAATAAGTTATTCAATGGGCAACTATTATCGAGTGAGACAATGATGAGATCATGATGTTTAGATTGTTTTGATATCATACATATGTTATTAATTGTAAGGTTAATACTATACTATGTTACCGAGCAAAGAACCTAGTCGATAAACCCTAAGGTTATCGCTATCGGTTAATGAAGGCAAAATGTCTACCGAGTGAAGTTTAGTATTTACCAAGTAATAACAAAATGCATTAAATGATTACAAGTGTTATTTAATGAAGGAAGCTGATGAGCTGGCTATGATTAAATGATTGGTATGCCGTGAATGAAGTTTGTTAAAGAATCTATGACAAAGGAAAATCGGTAGGAAGATCTATAGCTTAGATTGAACTGCAATACCCTAGCACAAGTTCCAAGAAATATATATAAGCTCCAAGGTAGGGTAAAACATTTTCAGATCGAAGTATACATTGAACCTAGTCAAAGTTTGAAGATCTGATGGCTATGATTGATCATGGGAAATGTGATCAAGGAGATTAAGCGGTTAGCTATTGTTTATAAATAAGGAACTATTGTTAAATAATGCATGCAGGCAAGTGTATGCACAGGGATGCTACATAGTGATTACTGAGCACAGAAGCTTGAAGACCTATTTTGAATAACAGAGTATAGAGCCCAACAGATGGACAAGATTAGTTCTATGTCTATATTGTATTGAGCAAATAAGAATCTGCTTTAACATTTTAGATGTGAAGTTGTAGATAGATTTTTATTACTGTTATTTTGTGAAGTGACAAAAAATCTCTTAACCGAGTGGACTTAACAATCTTATTTGTAAAACCCTCTAGCAAGGTGACATTTTGATTGAGTCTTTTGAAATCCTTTAACAAGGTCACTTCTAACAAAGTGAAGAACCTAACAGATCTGAGGGAATTCCCTTAATCGGGTCACATCTAGCAATGTGTTTGTAATCTTTAATAGGATTTTCTTTTAACCGAGCATACTCTAGAAGAGTATATTTCTTAGTGGGTCGAAAATCCCATAGTGGTTTTTCCCTGTTTGGGTTTCCATGTTAAATCTGGTGTTATGAGTGTTATGATGTTTATATGCCTTTGAGTTTGCATGTTTAGCAGTTTTGGTTATATTACTAAAATATATGTTACCGAGGTTGAATCTAATGTTTTTATGGAAGATTAAGTTTATATGATTCACCTCCCCCTCTCATCTTATTAGCTTGGAATATGTACTTACATTAAGTATCAGAACTATCACAAACAAGTTAAGGAGGGGCACATCCTTGGCTTCACCAATAGCTCAATCAAAGGAAGAAGTGAAGAACTCAAGTATAATTGTTGATTTGTCAATTTGAATGCTTTTATTTATGTTTTATCTTGGTTCATGCACTAACCATTAGGCCTTAGATTTTCCCCTCTTTATTTTGGCACACCCGGTGGGACCCAAGTCCCAATTTCTAACTTTTGTGTGAATTTTAGGTGTTTTTAGCTCACTGTTTTCCACTTCAGTGCATTGGACTACAGATTAATGTGTCTGCCTCACTGGTTCAGCACGTCCACCATAAAACAGTGCGAGCAATTTGAAATTTAATTTTTTCTGACCACCATTTTGTAGGTTTTTGCAATCAGCGCATCTGTCTTGCTTCAGCGCGTTCGCCACAGTGTCTCTTGACACTTGTATTTAGAGCTTCAATTTCATTTCATTTTCTATCTACTAATAAAAAAATCACAAAAAAAGAAAAAATGACCTAAAAAGAACCTAAAAACAATTCTAAGATAGCGTTATAGTCTATTTTTCATTAATTTTAGGGCATTCATTAGATTTTTGGGTTTACAGGCGAATTAGCACTTGCGCTCTGGTTCAACGCCTTCACTGAGCCCACAAGCCTACCTTTTTTTTTCAAATTTTGAATTTTTAAATTCAAATAATCATTACTAGTATCTCTATGTTGTGCAGCGCTGGTGCACGCACATCAACACCTGTGATATAGTTCAACGCGTGCGAGTTAGATAAAATTTTGAATTTAAATTCTGCAATTTTCAAAGTTCAAAATTTATCACTTTCAGTTTTGTTAGCTATGCGGACCTGCTTTAACGAATGCATAGGTGCTTTAGCGCGTTCGCCTGTGGATTAGTGCCTACGTAGGCACTTCAGCACGTTTGCCTATGGATAAACACCTGTGTTGTATCCTTAGGGATTTGGAGTTACTAATCAAAATTTTGAGTTTTTCTAGGATTATTTTGTCTGTCCAAGGCACTATCTTAAGACTACTAACTATTTGTTCTGCAACACGCTTGTCCAAGAAAATCATGTTTTTCCACTAAAGTAGATTTCTTTTTCATGTCTTAGTTTAGAAAACATATTTTGGGGGTTAAAAAGAACTTATGTTTTCGGCGTCTTATGCACTTGCACATGTGTAGGATGGACCCACTGTTATGCTTAGTATCCTCTCCCCTTGCCTTTGTGGATCTTGGGTGTAAGAGAAAAGCAATTAACAACACCAATCTTATTCTTTTTGTAGCAAGGGGTATTCTTGATGGGGATTTGTGTTACTACTTATCAAGTTGCCATTAGTTTTATGTCAAAGTTATACTATATACTCTAGTCGGTTATCTCTACCGAAATATTCAGTCGGTATGCACAGTCTAGTCGGTTATAGAAGAAAGTAAGTCTCAAAACGTAGTATACACCAAGTTGTCTACCGAGTATCATTTCATGTCTACCAAGCAGCAAAGATGACACACCGAGTTGATATACACCAGGTGAAATGTATTACCAGATTCATTGAACGTGGACATGCATATGAAAACGTGTTACAAGATCAAGGCACATCTAACCGTTATCACATTGGAAATTGCACTTAAAGATTGTGTATTATTTTGAGGTCATTTAACCAATAAAATAATTTGCATGGTTATTCATTCAATAAATCATTTTTGTAAGATCGAAGCAATGTAAGGATCACCATCATAAGAGATCTATTTATATAACATGAGTTAAGAGTTAAAAGTATGTGTGCATGAGTGTAAGAAGACTGTTACAGAGTCACAGAGGTCACCAAGAAGGTTTTTAGAGAAAAGTTGAAGAACAGAGTAAATAGAAGGGTTTACCGAGTTACTATATGGGTTACCGAGGTATGTTATAAGCAAGGTAACTTATTCTAAGCACATAGAATCTGCTGTAACATTCCAAATGTAAAGTTGCAGATATTTGTAATGATTTTATTGTAATATTGTGAAGTTGTAAGATAAACCTTTAACAAGGTAAAAGACTCTAATCAAGTCTATAAATTGTAAAGCCTCTAACCAGGTGCAGCATTTAGTTGAAGTGTTGTGAAATCCTTTAGCAAGGTAGATCTAATAGATCTTGATACTCCTAATAGGGTAAGCTATCAGAAACAGCTAAACATGTAGCTCTAACCGAGCACTCTTTATTATTGCAGTAGTGAAGTAGTGGGTGCCATCCCCACCGCAGTTTTTCTCTCTAACCAAGAGTTTCTACATAGCCAAAATATATGTGTTATGGAGTGAATCATGTATGATTGTTATCTATTTGTCTTAACTTTATATTATGTTACTGCACTATTCGTTTTAT
Organism: Cryptomeria japonica; assembly: GCF_030272615.1. NCBI lineage: Eukaryota > Viridiplantae > Streptophyta > Pinopsida > Cupressales > Cupressaceae > Cryptomeria > Cryptomeria japonica. The sequence goes on along the minus strand of NC_081408.1, from coordinate 273,514,707 downwards.
GCATAACAGTAAAGTTATTAATGAAGAAAAGTTTTGGAGTACTGATTCACCCCTCCCCTCTTAGTACATTAGCTTTCCATATTGGGCCTAACAATTAGTATCAGAGCTTGAATCTTGGAAAAGGGTTTAACTGCCTAAAGAGAAAGATCTTATCAATGGAAAGATATAAACAATCTCGAAGGATTGTGTATCTACAAGAAGAGCTAGATCATGCTAATCAGGTGATTGCAGACATGCAAAGGCAAATGCAAAAATCTCTGAAAGTGAGAAGAAGATTATTTGATGATTTGCAGGACTCTCAAGAGTTAGTGGAACAAATTGAGACATCATCTGAGAACAACATATCTGAAGAAACTGAAGAAATGATTGGAGTATTGAAAGAAAAGAACAAAGCACTGGCTGATCAACTAAAAGCAATGAAAAGAGAACATGAACATTTCAGCACATAGATGACTGAAAATCTTGATGCATTGAGGACAACTGAGGGTAAAGTAAGAGATCTAGAAAGAGAGAAACAACAACTTGAAGTCTTAATATCTAATAAGAATGATGAAATCACAAGGTTGACTGGAATTCAACAAAATCTGTCAGATCAACTAGGTTATGCACATCATGAAGCAATTCTGAAGAATGATGAGAATCAAGCATTGAAACTTGAAGTATCAAGGTTAACCAATGAACTTGAAACAGAGAAGAAATCCAAAGAAACACTAAAGAAGAGTTATGAAGCATCAAAAATGTTACATGAGCAACTGAATACAAGATGACCCAACAAAGATGCAGGACTCGGCTACAAAGGAAAAGACTCTACCGAGAAGGGAATTCATACTACCGAGAGAGGAGAATCATCAAAGCAAGCTGGAATTAAGAAGAACATCAAAAGAAAGAAGCCTATTTGCAACTACTATGGAAATCAAGGTCACACTACCAACATATGTCAAATCAGAAAAGGTAAGCAACTGAATGTCACTAAGTCCAAAGGTTATTGTTACAATTGCAATAAATATGGTCACACATCAAATCAATGTAGGACAAAGTCTATTAACAATTATCAAAAGGCAAAATTCAAAGGGTTTTGTAAAAACTGCAATAGATATAGACATAGTATCGAGAATTGCTAGCTTAAGCAAAAGAACTATATGTGGTCTACACACCGAGAAAATTCTAGAGGTTACCAAACTCACACACATCCTTGCCGACAGTATTTTGTAGTACCATGGGATTACAATACAAGGATATGGTGCGAATGTTGTGGAAGATATGGACATATAAGTGCCAACTGTTTTATAAGGTTTGGGATGTACAACTGAAGATCATGGAGAAATCCTGGTATGGTATGTTTTCATTGTCACAAAGTTGGACACTTAGCTGGAGATTGCAGAGATCAACCTAGAAAAGACACTGAAGAAATAAAAGAAAAATTGAAGAAGATTTGGAAAAGGAAGGAAATTGTGTCAAATGAAAAAAGAACCTTACCTACCGCGTTAGGTGCACCTATTCCAAATTAATCGGTAAAGGTATGAAGGGACTGCATTCTCTCAAGGTTAAATCTTAACAGTTCCTATTTTATTATGTACTTAATTCAAAATCTGCATAGTTAAGATGTATTAGTAAGTTTGAAATTCTATCAAAGTCTTTTGAAGCACTTTACAGGAAACCTGTCAAGTCGGTGAATACAAGAAGCCTATCAAGTCGGTAAATAAAGGAAGTTTGGTTACTCGGTTAAAATGGAAAAAGGAGAATAAATCAGTTAAAGAGGAACCAAGTGCATTTATTGTTTTTAACGTAACCCGCACAGAGCCCGATAAGGTATATTGTGTACTGAAAGCATTTTCGCAGTCATTTACACCTACCAAGTTTTCAAGAGAGCAGAGAAAAGCGAATCCAAGGTGATCAAAAGCTCCTACAAAGCAAACAGAAGGTATTTACATCAATCTCAATGCATTGTTAAGCTGATTTACCAATCGTATCTAGTTGCCATTATCTGCTAAGCATAAAGCATCAATCGTTTGAAATCCTAAAACCCTAAGGATCTTTTGTTAGCTTTTATCTGAAATCTTCAATGGCGCCCAAGATCCAAGATCCCATAGTTGTCAAGAATGTAGAGAAGCCCTCACTAAAATACTCTTTGACTCCCAAAGTTGCATCTGAACCGGATGACAAAACTGCCTTTTCACTCATCTCGGATAGAGTGTTGTTAGTTGAGGATGTGAGATTCTTCACTAAATGTCATGTTGAAGAACTCGGTCATGTTGAAATCAGAGACACCTATGATGAGCTATGTACAGATGGTAAATTGAACAGCAAGTATGAACACATCAAGATCAAGGGATTGACTGAAGCCCTAACCTATCCCCATGTGTTCAAACCCCAATGGGTCAAGTTTGTTCTAAGAAGAGTTTACGATGATTTCATATGGCTAGAAGAGCAACCATTTAAGATTACTAAGGAAATCATTCATCTAATTATCGGTTAGCCCATTTATGATCATGCTCAAGCCCAAAAAATGATATCACAGAAGGAATTGATTAGTTTTACCAAAGTAGAATCTGATTGTAGAGGATTGAAACTAAATAATGTCACAAATGAAGAATTAAAATTTGCCATTAGAGTAATGGGTTACTGTTTCTTCCAATCGGCAAGGGAAAACAGTGTTCACTGTGCAGCAGTAGACCTGGCCTACAAAATTGTGAGAAAGGGAATGAAAATTGACCTATGTGAGGTGTTACTGAAGAACCTATTTGAAAATATGAACACCATCAAGAAGCCAAAGAAGAACAACTTGGCTAATACTCTAAAGTTTGGATCATTATTGGTATGCATGTTTTTCTATTTTGAAAAATTCTTTCCATCAAACGGTAAAGTTATTTGGGAACTACACCGACCAATCACCCATCTGATCAATGACTTCATTAAGAAGTTAGGAGATAATTTCAATGATATTATGGATGATTACTTCAGTAAATTTCAAGAGAAAATGCATAACAGATATAGGATTCCACCCCAACTAGTAGAAAAATACAAAAATGATATATGTTTTGAAGTTGACACCGATTACTATTATGTGAATACTGTGGAACCAAGAACTCAGTCTTTGTCACCAATGGGGTACGAGATCGATTTTGAGATCACACAACAACAAATTGATGCATTTCTTACATTACCAAGACATGCTACTGAGCTAAGGTATGGAACCTATGAGGAAGTAAAGGAAAAGGTAAAGATGAACATTGTAGTACCCAAAGCTACAAGAAAGGCAACAAAAATGATAAAGGCATTGTCAGAAAAATTTGGAGAAGACTCTTCCTCTACACCTATCAAAGGCACCATTGCCATTACCGAAGAGGAATCTGAAGCCCAAGAGGTAGCTATAACACTAAGCACTGAATTGCCTAAGGGAAAAGTGTTGAAGAGAAAGAAACATGACACATCAAAGGCCTCACTGACTCCACCTCCAAAGTGACCTAACACAAGAGCATCTGTAGCCTCACCGAGTAAGAAAATAAAAAGTGTTATTGCTCCCAAGGTAACAAAGACATACAAGAAATCTACTTAGAGATTCATTTTGGCAAAAGAGTCTAGTGATACCGAATCAGAGGATGCAAGCAAATTCCAGATTGTCAAGAGCAAGAAGGTAAATATACATAGTGTTGAAAACTTTTGTGCTAATCTAAAAGAATATGGTGGATTTGGAGGATTTAGATATGTCAAGTATGAAACCAGGAATAATGATAAGAAGAGACAAATTGAAGAAGCTGTCATCTGCACACTTCTAAAGTTCCGGTTACCTCCATTGGAACTAGCTAAGTCACTTCCGAATGAACTGTATCTGCATATTGATAATAGGTGGAAGTATGCAATGGACTCAGAGAAATAGATCAGAGAGAGAAGTTTGGTTCATCTCTTTCCTGACATGTCAGTAGCTGAAATAAAGGAACATCTGACAACCTACAACTCAAAGTTTCTTGTCAAACAGAGAGCCTTAAAACTAATGAATGGGCTATATATTGAAGTTGAAAATGAGACAAAAGCAAAGTGGCAGGAAATATTTAAAGTCAAGGATGCTGGTGAGCAAGCTACAGTTGAAATTGTTGATGTCACCGAGAAAGGGCTTGATGCTACCGAACGAGACCCTATTGACACCATTCAAATAGATGAAGATGTCATGGATACAGAGGCACTGGAACAGGAAATGATAGAAGGCACTGCATATGCAAAACTTGTATCTAGTGAATCAGTCTTGGAACAAGTTTAGCAATATCCACTAGTCAAGCAACCTGTCTCAACCAAAACCCCTCGTGACACGGCTCAAGGCACTGAAGGTCACAAGTCTACAGTAGGAGAAGGGACTACTCAAGAACAGACATCTCAAGCACCTTCTAACACTAAGACTATTGCAACTGAGACACCAAGTACCGAGATACCGAAGGATTCTACAGAGGCTAAAGGAACCGATCAAAGTGTTGCCTCTACCGAGCAACCTATCAAGGGTCATCAAGCCTCACAAGCCCTTGTCTTAGTTCCATCGGTGAAAGGTAAAGAAAAGAAGATGAAAAAACATAGTTTTAAAGATGATTTGTTAAAACCAATAGAGTTGCCCAATGTAGACATAGCAAAATTAAAGGGGCAAGCACTCATTGATTTCAGTGAACTATGCAAAGCAAAGGCCGAATAAGAGAAGCAAATGACCATTCAAAAGAAAAATAAAGTACTTCAAAAGATAAAAGCACTCCTAATAGATATGCTACCTGAAGCTACAGTATCAACTAATGCAGCCATCCACATTCAACTGGATGAACTCCTAACAAAGATAGAGACATCTAGCATAGATGCATCAGAATATTTAAGAAAGCTAAAAGACAAAGAGCTCACTACAAAAATGATAGAAGAGGTACAGAAAGATATAGCTATTGGTAAAGTTAAACTTGTCAAATTTATTGCTGAGTTGACTCCTCAACTCAAGCACATTCTTTATTTAATTCAGAAACTCTACACATTTTCTGTATTCATTAAAGACTTAAGAATAAAACAGAGGCAATTGAGAAAGAGATCACTGATCTCTCAAGAAAGTTGACCATAGAGCCAAATTCAGTTCAAAATTTTTATACAAAGCTACAATAGCTTATGGCTCAACAATTGGACCTAAGAAATGAAGAACATGAGATCAGGATGGACATAATGACCCTTCAGACATTATTCCTTCCCCATCTTTCATCCGTCCAAGAACAGATCAACCGAGCCACATCCTTATCTACTACACAAGAGGGAAGCACTCTAGATGGCTTAATATCATTATTGGTAGATATTCAAGCGTAGAATTCTTTAATGGATAATGTAAAGAATACCCTCTCTGTCACTCTCATTGAAGCCCGAACCAAGTACAAATCCATTTTTGACTAGTTACCACCCCTGAATGGTAATTAAGTTTTGATGTTTGTCAAAAAGGGGGAGTAATATGTTACAGTACTAAGGGAGTGATACAGTATTTGATACAGTATTGGGGGAGTGTAGCATTCAAAGCATCAAAGTATAAAATCAAACAACAGGAGTATAGTACATAGGGGGAGTATACCAAGCATAGCAAGCAGAGTATCCAAGTGCAGTGCACCAAGCAGTAAACATAATAGTAAGAAAAGCACACAGAACAAATCACCAAGCATGCAAAATCAGAGTTTTGTACAGTATATCGATAAGGGGAGTATGTCTAGATATATTATATTATTGACTAATGTATATACTGTTAGCATAGTCAAATTTTGTAAGTATATAGATTATTGAGTTATAACTTTGAAAGTAGTTTTTGTCAAACATCTCAACTAATGTCAAAAGGGGAGATTGTTACTACTTATCAAGTTGCCATTAGTTTTATATCAAAGTTATACTATATACTCTAGTCGGTTATCTCTACTGAAATATTTAGTCGGTATGCACCGTCTAGTCAATTACAGAAGAAAGTAAGTCTCAAAACGTAGTATACACCGAGTTGTCTACCGAGTATCATTTCATGTCTACCAAGCAGCAAAGATGACACACCGAGTTGATATACACCGAGTGAAATGTGTTACTAGATTCATTGAACCTGGACATGCATATGAAAATGTGTTACAAGATCAAGGCACATCTAACCGTTATCACATTGGAAATTGCACTTAAAAACTGTGTATGATTTTGAGGTCATTTAACCAATAAAATAATTTGCATGGTTATTCATTCAATAAATCATGTTTGTAAGATCGAAGCAATGTAAGGATCATCATCATAAGAGATCTATTTATACAGCATGAGTTAAGAGTTAAAGTGTGTGTGCATGAGTGTAAGAAGACTGTTACAGAGACATAGAGGTCACTGAGAAGGTTTTCAGAGAATAGTTGAAGAATAGAGTAAATAGAAGGGTTTACCAAGCTACTATATGGGTTACCGAGGTATGCTATAAGCAAGGTAACTTATTTTGAGCACATAGAATCTGCTATAACATTCCAGATGTAAAGTTGCAGATATTTGTAATGATTTTATTGTAATATTGTGAAGTTGTAAGAGAAACCTTTAACAAGGTAAAAGACTCTAATCAAGTCTATAAATTGTAAAGCCTCTAACCAGGTGCAGCATTTAGTTGAAGTGTTGTGAAATCCTTTAGCAAGGTAGATCTAATAGATCTTGATACTCCTAACAGGGTAAGCTATCAGAAATAGCTAAACATGTAGCTCTAACCGAACACTCTTTATTATTGCAGTAGTGAAGTAGTGGGTGCCATCCCCACCGTAGTTTTTCTCTCTAACCAAGAGTTTCTACATAACCAAAATATATGTGTTATGGAGTGAATCATGTATGATTGTTATCTATTTGTCTTAGCTTTATATTATGTTACTGCACTATTCGGTTTATGCATAACAGTAAAGTTATTATTGAAGAAAATTTTTGGAGTACTGTTTCACCCCTCCCCTCTCAGTACATTAGCTTTCCATATTGGGCCTAACAATTTGATCACCTCACAAGGTTATCTCGAATTGGGACATGTTGGGGATATCGACTCTCCGAGTATGATCTCGAGTGGGTTTTTCGAGTTGCTATATAAATATGTTTGTTAGACGATTGAGGTGTTGAGTGAATTTGACGGATGTGGTGGCCCCCTATGCATCAATAAGCTCAGTTAGAGCCTTAAGTGACTTTCTTTGAGAATTCATCATTGGATTGGCGATCTTTTGGAATTACACTAAGAACCTTGTTTAGTAGACCAAAATCCCACATTCATAGTGCAAGAGATGTAGATCATACCCTGAAGTTACCTCTCATGTACCCACTCAAGATGAGATAGGAATTCCCCATATAATAATTCATTAGATCTTTGGGGTAAGAGAATATGGTATGCTCAAGAAGTGAGTGTGTTGTAAGGGGGAGCTAGTGCTACCAGAATCTCTATCTATCCACTTGTTCGAGGTATCACTTGTGTAAGAGGCCTATTGAATGGTTTCCATCTTCCATTCTAAGTTGTGTTTTCTTCAAGTGTTTTCAATTGTGCTACACCTGTAAAATTTGTTTAGGCTAATCTAGGCCCCCAATCCCTCTCATGCTTATCATAAAGCATTAACTGGGCCAATATGTATTCATTGCTTGATATCTCTTGCCAAGTCAAACAAGTCCAACATTCACACATCTAATCAAATCCTTCAAATTCCACCTTGTTACTATCAAATCCCTATCCCCTCATCTCCATCCAAAAAATCATAAATCCCCAACCAAATATATTTATCCCATCATCAATCCATTCCCAAGTAGCCTTCCCCTTCTTCTTCCTTCCATCAATCCATAATCATTTTCTTCTCACCTTCAAGGACTTAGCATGTAATGCCCCATCAAAACACCCTAAAGGAATACAACTACAAACACTCGAGAAGAGTGTGGATGATTTTTTTTTAAGAACATTAACGAACTTTAAGATACATTAAGTTAAACATTACAATCATTTACACAAGCGGAAGACTTAACTCAAATTCCTAAAGGGTTTCCAATGAAGATTACTTGAATAATTTAATGAACATCAAAGTGTATTAATCCAATTAACAATGAGATTGATTAAATCTACTAATGATAGAGTGATGACCATATGAACATTGTAATTAAATTTCATAAGAGATTAAATGAAGTATGATTGAACATATACAATTTCCATTAGTTTAATTACATCACTTAAGTTACCTTCATCATAATCCATATTTTTGCATTTAATTTATAACTTCATACATATAATTAAGATTAATATCACCTAAACTACATTATACATTTTAACTATAATATCATGCATGCATCCAAAATTAAAAGGAACCAGATGAACATATACACCATACAACAACAATTGATATCGGAGTTCACCCCTAGTGGGATACATTTTCGGGTCTGCTTCAAGTGCAAGACCATTCTAATAAATAAAAGATGAAAAATACATAAAGTTTACATCAATTACATCCTTCCATCAAGGTGAACAAAATCAAATAATACATATGACCACATAGGGTCCAAGAGATACATGAATGGTCTAAGAAGAACAAAAGGATCCATCAGAAACATGTAATGAAATGAATTCCAAGAGAAACATTTGGAGCACCTGCGAAGCTAATGTTGGCAATTGGCACTCAATTGGTTGGTTTCACTATGTTGTCATTGATGGAAACATGGTATCTTATTCTGGCTTCATTTTTTGGTTCAGTTGTGTATCGACAGGCACTTGAAAGACACTACATCGACATTGGCACCAGTAGGATAGAAGGATTTCTTTGGTTACCGACAATGCAAGCAGACATGGTTAAGAATAAGGTTATCGGTATTGGAGGTAGACATCTCTTGGATCCGACATCGATAATTATTTTTATATTCATGTATTTATGTTATCTAGCCGACATGTAATTTTATATTGTAATAATCCTTGTAAGCTGACATAAGAAATGATAAGTTGTATAGGGTATATAGGTCAATTGGATTAGATCATTTTTGATATAGGAGATTATGGATATGTGGATGTGATATGATGCAAAATAAATTAGAGAGATCATGTATGTGAGGATAATTATGTAAGGGTTATTCGAGTAAAGAGTTTATGGTTTCATATCAGAACAGACAGAGCTTAACCGGAACTGTATTCTAGTATAGAAGATGCTATCTTTTGTAGTTCAACACTTCTCTGAATTGTAGTCTAGATTTATATGTAGTCAATGAGGCTACATTTGTCATTGAGCAATATGCTCTAGGTTGTAAGCCTTCCTGCAAGTGCAGGCCCCTTATATTTTGTAATATCTCTTCATATAGCTAGTGGATTGATATTGTGGGTCACAAATCCCACCATGGTTTTTCCTCTTTTTGAGGTTTTCCATGTATAATTCTGTTTGTTATGATTCTCATTTATGTGATTGGCTTATTGATTTCTTTACTTATTTCAATTCTTTATGTACCGGCATATCGGTTGGTGTATGCATGTTTTCATAAGGCTAAAATTGATAAAACTAGTATAACATTGATTCAGCCCCCCCTCTCAGTGTTATTGGTTTCCAACAGCTAATCCATCACAAGAAGGCATGAAAATATACCAAATGGAAAGTGGCACTACCACCCGACCATGTGGCCTAAAAAGGAACCACCCCTCCATGTTAGGAGGTAGTACTAAATCCCTCAAGCAAGTCACAACAAAGCATCACATGGTCTCACATGCACATCGGTACTCACACAAGACAAAAGCTTACAAAATATGACTCTCATAAGAGTGCTCCAAGTAAAGCCAACACATGACTACACACTAGTGAACATAAGAGAAGAGTGCCATCACATAACTAGTATGGACTCTAGTAGGCCTCCATTGGCCCCAGCCCCCATTCAAGGTTACCCTAGTAGCCTCTTTGGACGTGGCCCCCACTTAAACATTACTCTTCCTTATGAAACTACACAACCTCCAAAGTACCCAAGGAAAAACACAAAATCCATCCAACGTAAGGAGTTCAAAAAGAAAACTAAAGAACAACTTGCTTAAACAACCCTTCTACCAAGATTATACCAATTGGAGGTGTGAAATGAACAATTGGTCTATCCACAAAACAAGACCAAAACCACAATAAGACAAGTACGACCACAACCAAAACTTAACCAGATCACCTCACACAATAAACTTACATTCAACAACATGCCATCATGACAGGAGAATGACTTAATCAAATCAACCCAAAATTTCACCAAGCAGAGAAAACACTCAAATGAATCTACGTGTACTTTAAATTCATCCATGTTAAGGAATTCATAGCGTTGACTCAAAATCTAATCAAACACTAATGTCCTTTACTTGCATTTTTCTGATGATATGATGAATCAATAAGTATTCGGTCAACTTCTGAGAGGGGGGGTGAATCAGAAGATAGAAAACAAACTAAACTTTCACAAAACTTAAACCCAACTCATAAACAACTTGCAAAACTAACTGGTTTAGACTCTGTACCATAAACTGCAACTGCACTGTCAAGCTTACCGGTTGACTAGAATACCAATATAATAGTGTAACAGATCTGAAACTCATATACCATTTAACCAAAACATCAAACCACTTTGCTAACATTAGTAACAACACATTTCAAATCACTTCTAGTCATCTAAACATATCTAACTAGCTTTACCAGTTAAACATATCAACCATATCAAAACATATAACCACAAAATCATTCACCACTTGACACAATGATTTTTGACATGGAAACCCAAATGGGAAAAACCATAGTGGGGATGAATACCCACAAGTACTCTGAACTCTTCTGAAGTTTTCCCTATTAGGAGCCAAGCCTTGTTAGAAGATTTACAAAAATGTCCTGTTAGGAATGAATCTGGTTAAGGACCACCTAGTTAAGGGAATCACTACAATAACCTATTAAAGGCAATACCCTGTTAGGAGTAACCTTGATAGAGGATTTCAAATCCAAGCTAATATATCACCTGGTTAGAGGATTTAGAAAGCACCAAGCCTATTAAAGCTTACCCTGTTAATGGATTTAACTGTTGTAATTGTTTGAGAATAACATGGTCTTTGATGATCTAGTAATAGCACTTCTCTTCTTAACCAAATCTGTTTATGCTCCTATCTACCTTTAAAACATTCTACAGATACTCCTTCTGGTTCAGCAATCAATCACACTGCCACACTTAACCAAAATTACCAACACAATTACGAACAACTCATTGAACTTAAAAAGAAATATAATATGTTGGTAACACATCACAAAAACCTAAGATCTCATAGAGATTACAAACATATCAGTTCAAACATGACCGTTGGATTACATAGCAATCAGTTGCACATTGTTCAAGACAACTTTGACTACTCCTAGATCACCACACATTAGATCCTGTAACTCATCACGCGTTATTCACTTCATGTTATGCATTTGTTCATTCCCAAGATACAACAGTTTTCTCTATGCACCAAAACCACTTTGAAACTCATCACGTGCATCATGCATACGTAGCATAATCATCTCTGATCACCATTCAATCATAGATCAACATAAGCGATTCACCAAGCTCCATCGGTTAGGGTTCAACATATCAATAGTTTAGGGTTACCAGTTGATCTCTCTACTTCAAATACCAATACCAGTTTCCATCACTACTCTACTACCATTTGCATTACTACATCACTACAAGTTACAATACAACTCTATTACCGGTTGCTATTGACATCAATGACAACACTATACTTCATCAATGCAATCTTCAAGCAATGCCAATAATCTCCCTCTTTGGCATTGATGGCAATACAAATATCAATACCTTTTGATTGTGATGATTGAGAGTAATGCACATACATAGGTATAGGAGTCCTGGTTTATATTTTTCCATGTACTCTCCTTCAACTATATCTCCATGTCTTCAGTTGGTAACTAGCTATCAATCATATATAGTTCTTCTCCCCCTTTGACAACAATACCAAAGTGAATATCAATGACAGTTGGTTAACCATTCCATGCTACACCAATCTACAACTAGTTGCTCCCCTTGTGGAGTAGCTCCACTCTACACCATTCCTGCTTCAAGACCTACAATAAGCTTCGGGACTGATGTCTTCCACATTGGCTTAATTGACCTCATGTAGGGGCACAACCCCTAGCTAATCTCTAAGATACTCAAAAGTAGTCTTAAGCAAAGGTTTAGTAAATATATCTACTATTTGTTCCTTAGAAGATACATGCTCCAGTGACACGTCTTTACTCTGCACTTTCTCTCTTAAGAAATGATACTTCAGCTCAATATGCTTGGTTCTAGCATGCAACACCGGGTTCTTTGAACTTTTTATTGCACTGGTGTTATCAAAGAAAAATCCTTACCAATTCTATAATCTTTAACTTGAAACCTTCCAGAATGTGCTTCATCCAAATTGTCTGGGTACAATTCATATAAGCTGCAACATATTCAGCTTCTGCGGTTGATTGTGATATACAACTTTGTTTCTTGTTTCTCCAAGATACAATCCTTCCTCCAAGAAAGAATTCTCCTCTAGTTGTACTTTTCGTATCATCAACATTTCCTACCCAGTCTGCATTGTATATAATTTCAAATCAAAGTTACCTGCATATGGATACCATAATCCATAATCAATTATGCCTTTTAGATATCTAAATATTCTTTTATTTGCTATTGTGTGTGTCTCCTTTAGGCTCTTTTGAAATATGGAAACTAATCCAACTGCATGAGCAATATCAGGTCTATTGTGAACAACATAATATAGTTTCCCTATCATTGACCTGTACTCATTTTCATCCACTAATGCAGAGTCATCCTCCTTAGAAAATTTACAACCTATAACCATTAGTGTTCCAACTGGTTTACAGTCTCCCATTCCAAAAGTCTTCAATACCTCTTTCACATATTTGGATTGTGTGATAAAAATACCATTCTTCATCTGTTGAATTTGCAAACCTATGAAGAATTTTATCTCTCCTACCAGAAACATCTCAAATTCACTTTTCATATCATTTGCAAAGTCATCACACATGTCATCATTGCCTCCAAAAATAATATCATCCACAAATACCTCACTAACCAGTATCATATCTCCTTCAGTCTTGAGATATATATTTTTGTCTTCATTGGTTCTCTAAAAGCCTATCTTCACCAAGTGAGAGTATAGTCTTTCATACCATTCCCTAGGTGCTTTCTTCAAACAATATAATGTCTTGTATAGTTTGTACACCATATCCTTTGCATCAGTCAAAGCATAACCATCTGGCTATTCAATGTAGACTTCCTCTTCCAATATTCTATTTATAAATGTTGACTTTACATCCATCTAATATACTTTGAATCCTCTATATGCTACAAATGCAAGTAGATTCCTAACACCTTCCAATCTTGCAACTGGTGAAAATGTCTCACCATAGTCTTCACCTTTTTCTTGTGCATAACCTTTGCACACTAGTCTGGCTTTGTTTATGATCACTACATCTTCATTCAGTTTATTTCTGAATACCCATTTAGTACCTATTAAATTCTTGTTCTCCAATCTGGGTACTAGGGTCCATGTATTGTTCTTCTCAATCCATTCAAGTTCTTCTTCCATATCCTTTATCTAGTGATCATCTCCAAAAGCTTCCTTTGTTGTACTAATCTCAATAGTGGAGATCATAATAGAATTCTCTCATATTCTTCTTTTGGTTAACACACCATCTTTATCTCCAATAATTTGATCAGGATTATGATTGAGTCTAACATACCTTGGAATAACATGATCATGGTCTTTAGGTTCTTCTTCTTCACTGTCTTCATCTTCTGCAGAATCTACCTATTCAGGTTGAACTAGTGTTATAGTATTCATTTCACCAACTTCTGGCTTCACGGGTTCTAGTTCTAAAACTAGAATGCAAGGTTCATCTTCCTCCGTCTCCTTACTAATTTCTCCTAGATCTTCAGGACACTCATCCACTCAGACATTAGCAATTTCAATGATCTTATTTGTCTGGTTGTTGTAACATTTTTAGACTTTGTTCTTGGTGGAGTAAGAAAGAAATATGCCTTCATCACTCTTAGCATCAAACTTACCAACATATTTACCTCCCTTGATAAAATATTTGCTACCAAAAATAATAAAGTAACTGACATTAGGTGATCTACCATACCAGTGTTCATAAGGATTTTTATCCTTACCTCTTTTAACTAATATCCAGTTCATTGTGTATACAGTTGTACTGACAGCTTCTCTCTAGAATTTCTTAGCTACACCTCCTTGAATTAGCATAGTCCTTGTAGCTTCAACAACTGGCCGATTGTTCCTCTCTACAATATGATTTTGATGTGGTTTCTGTAAAGCGGAAAATCGAACCCCAGGTGTTCCCCCCACTCCAAGGAAAGAGAAAGGAGGTCACTAGGGTTGATGGTTTTCACTTAGGGGAGACTTTACATTCAAAAGAGGGGTTGAAACTCACAAGATCCAATCCCACACAATCTAAGATTGAATTCTAAATGAGTTTCAAGGGTTGAGATAGCAAGGCTACCCTCTTTTGTAAAGAATGTAGATAGAATGATTGAACTAGGAGTGCATGTAAAGGTAAGAAAGATTCGCTTGTAGATAGAGATAGAGACACGGGATGAAGCTACGGACCTAGAATTAGTAGTAAAATGTCGAGACGATGCTGTCCTGCAAGTTTGAGCGAAAGTTGACGGGACGATGGCGCCCGGAGTGTACACGGTCCTCCGAAAAATCCACGAAACGAAGGGGGATCTATTCGTCTTTGCACAAGGATTCTAGATCTTCAATTACAGCCACGTACCTGCAACCTACACACAGAAAAGAGAGGACGATTGGGGGGTTAGGGATTAGGGGTTTTCCTTTAGGTCAAACCCTAGTTTCAAAATTAACCAAGAAATGAGAATGTTGTAAATGTAAATGTTTGTAATGTAATCAAGTACTGATACCTTGTTGTAAGAATGTTTGTATTCTTACATGCGAAGGTGTAATGATGTTGTATGTTGTATGTTGTAGGAGATCTCCTTCTTCAATGGTTGAATCCTTGTCTTGAATGCAACACCTAGCCTTGAATGGAGACCTAGAATGCTCAATTGCTTGAAGGAATGTTTGAATGCTTGAATGTTTGAATGTTTGAATATCGCTTCCACCTCTTGCACACATATGTTTTCCTCCCTTTTTTCGTGAGGGGAAATGTAGTTTATATACTTATCAATTAGGGTTAGGAGACTAATTTTTCTAACCTTAGGCCGACATAGGAACATTATCTTCCAAATTGCAAACTTAAAGACCCGATGCCCAACAAGAGAGAAAGCCCAAAATAGGGCCAGGGACTAGGGCGCTAGGCGCCATGGTCCCACCTCCTGAGACAGTAGGGTGCAAGGAGGATCAGGCCAAGGTGCAGAAATATGTAGTTTTTTATGTCGCAAACAGGTTTCGAGGTCTCCATTCAGGTTCAACATTGCGCCGCCATCGTGAAGACCCAAATGTAGTCGAAATTGCAAGTGTCACAATTTTACGATGCGACATTTAGCCCCCACTTTAGCGGGAGTATAAGCATACGCCCATAATTTTGGTAAAGTACAAGGAAACAACATTGAAAGACTTTCACCATGTCAAGGAGGCAAGATACACCAAGCCCCCAGTGGACTAAGGATTTTACGACTTTGATTGACAAAGTAAAAGGGAAGATCACGAGGGAGAACCATGACCGACAGTAGTGAGGTTCCCTCACTATGAGTCATGCAAGAAAAAAACCAAAAATTTTCAAGGCAAAGCTAAGTTTGCCAAGAGATTTTCAAGTATCTTGAAGAGATATGGACAGAGTGTATGCCCCCTACGTTAAAGTGATCGCACATGCCTCATCGGGGGTGATTGCTTTAAGGTAGTGATACACATAAGAAATGAGAAGGGAAAGGAGCACATTATCACAAAGATTTAGCCCCCAAGTGTGAGATAAACCCAAGGATAATAGACACAAAACACAAATCACGAGGTGACTTCTCTTTCCTTGGGGTCAGTATGTTGTATGATAATTCATGTATATCATATGTATGTATGCATAATTGTTCTTCATTCCTCAATCAAGGAAGGTCACCTAGAAGAAGGGAGCACATGTGTCTTTTGAGTCAACATGAGAGAGACCAAAAGAGATCTCAATGCTTTGCATCATCCTCAAGTAGACAACACTAAGGACAACAAATAGAAGAATGAGAATAACACATAGAAGAAGTAACAAAAGAGATCAAGAGAGGAGGAGAGAGTCTGCTATGCTAATGAAACTAGTCTAGCATGTCATCCACCCCCCGATCTTGCTGGTCAATATTTCGGGAAGGCAGGAAACACGCTAGAGGAGGAACATCCAACATAGCAGATGGAGCTATCACAAGATCCCAACAAGGGCTATGTTCATGTTCCAAGCCACGTTGTTCTTGTCTAGGAGCTAGGATAAGTGCTTTAGAAAATTCGTTAGATAAATGGTTATCAATATCAACATATTCATATTCACTATCAGAAGCAAGAGAAGTAACATTTTCATCATGAATAACATTTTCATCTATATCATCATCAAGATTTATAAAAATAGGATCTTTAACTCGCACAGGATCAAAACCATCATGCATCTTATGCTTAGGAGATTTTGGCTCAATTTTCGGCTAAGGAGAAAATGGAATAATACTAGATGAAGGTGTTTTTGGGGATTGCAAAGTTTGAGAAGCAGCTGCACAAGCTCTAAGATGATGCTTTCGTCGGTGTTCACGCGCAGAACGATTTCGTCTAGTCTTAGTAGGAAGTTGAGAAGATTGAGGAGGAGGAACTCCTCCATATAAAGGAGGAATATTTGGTTAAGGAAGGAGACCAAGTCCATCATGACGAGGAGGTATAGGTCTACTTTTAGAAAGTTTATTAGACATAGACATAATCACATCCATAGGAATGGGTTGGGAATCTTCTTGAGGAAAGACATTAGTTTTATCTTTCAAAGGAAGAACTTCCTTCTCAAGAATGATAGGAATATCAAGTTTGGGTGTTCAAGGTTCACTTAGAGATAGGATCATATCTTTTTTCCACTTTTGATAAGATTTGAAAAGATGATCACTTCGCGGTGGAAGAGATTGGAATTGTTTAGGCCAAAAATAATCAATAGGAATGCTAGAAGTTCTTTCAGCTGGTTTAAAGAGACTGTGATTGACAGTAACAACTTCAGCATTATGGGGAAATTTCAAACACTTGTGAATAGGAGAAGCAATAGCTTTCATGGAAGATAGCCAAGGATAGCCTAGCTTCACACGAAATTGTTCGGATGATGGAATAATAGAAAAGCTCACAACAAGGGATTTGTTATGGACCTCAATAGGTAATGTAATAGAACCAATTGCAGGAGAAGAAAATGCATCAAATTATTTCACAACCACATTTGTTTTGTCATAGATCACTTGATTCAATTGCAAAGTAAAAAGAAATTCTTCAGTAATGACATTAACCATGCAAGAAGGATCGATAAGCATTCCATGGCAAGGTGTATTCTTGACTTTTGCAACTATATATAAAGGACCACCAGGTGCCCTGATAGTTTCACTAGAATCAAATGTGATGGAAGGTTCTTTAGGGATTTTCTATTGCTCTACAAATTTAATCACATTCGGAGTCATAGACACAAGACCATCAGGTGAGAAAGAGGAATCATTAGTCTCAATCACATTAGAGGTATGAGAAGATAATGGATCAGTAAAAATCTTAAGATTTTGGTTAGGAGGAGCTACAGATGTGTTGCGTTTATCATTCACACCTGAAATAGAGATAGTATTATTATCAATCAAATCTTGAATTTTACCCTTTAAAGAAAAACATTTTTCAGTATCATGCCCAGGTTGACGATGAAATTGACAAAAAGATTTGTTATCAAAATACGGCGAATTAATCTTTGCAGGATCTATTTGCTTTATAGGAGGGAGAGTAAGCACATTTTGTTCGAATAACTTATTCATAATACTATGCAATGATTCATTCAAAGGAGTAAACTTTCTTTCTTTCTTGAAAAACTTAGAAATAGGAGGCACACCTGATGCTGCATTCACATTGTTGTTGATGATGTTTTCATTGAACTTAACGGACTCTCTGTTCGGTTTAAACTTCCCAAATAGTTGTTGACTACTATCACCCTTATCACTAGGAGCCATAGGATTTGCTTGTTCCATTTGACTCACAGTCAGTTGATAATTGTGAAGAGTTGCACACAACTGTTGGAAAGAAGTAAACTCAGAAAACAGAAGTTTTTCTCTAATATCTTTTTGTAAATTAGAAATAAAGATTCTTTGAATATCATTGTCAGGTACTGGAAAAGAAATTTGAGCACGCAAATGCTTATATCTACCAATGAAATCAGTCACTTTTTCTTTAACACCTTGTTTACAATGCATTAAATCAATCAAAGTAACTTTAGGACCTAAATTTTTTTGAAATTGTTGAATAAAAGCATTTGCAAGTTTTTGGAAAGAAGTAATAGAATAAGAAGGCAATGAGAAATACCATTGTAGAGCCTTATCTCTTAATGTTCTAGTAAACAATTTTGCAAGCAACCTTTGGTCATGAGAAAAATCGGTACTTATTGTTTCAAAGGTCTTAACATGTGTTAGAGGATCACCTTTACCATTATAAAGCTCCAACTGCGGGATTTCAACATGCTTAGGGGGGATAGCTCGAACAATGTCAAGAGAAAGTGGGCTCGCAACATCAAATGTGGGCACACTAAACTTAGATTGATTCATAGAGGTAATTTGTTGTTGTAACGAAGAGACAGTTTGTGCAAGATTGTTAATGGTTACTTCTGTCGAAGAGTTCATATTAGATGTGTTAGATTGTGATGGAGGTATTATGTTATTGAAAGAAGGTATTGATTGAGAGTAAGGTGGCGGGACACTGTGATGGCTAGTCATAGGAGATGATTAGAAAAGAGGAGCACTATAAGGAGGAATGGAATGGTTGAATGAATTGCCCCCTTGTGTCATGTTCATTTGTGGAGATGTAATAAGGACACCCATTGAAGGAATGAATGACGAAGTCAGATTGAATGAAGGAAGAGGGTTGATTGAAGAAGAAGGATTGCCCCCATGACTGGTGATCATAGGTGGAATGTTTTGTATTGAAGTAGTCATTATGTTTGATGTAAAAGTAGGTATACTAGCAATAGAAGTTGTCAAAGGAATAGAATGATTGACTTGAGTACGAGGTTGTGTATAACCTAAATTTTTGGCACAACTCTTCATAGGCATCACATTCGAATCCACAATGTGTGCAATACTACACAAAATATCAATTCCATTCTTATCACTTTGAACCATACATTTTAGACCCTCAATTAATAAAAGAGCTTGACTATCGGGGTATTCTTGAGACATCCATTGCTGAAAATCATCAAATTGGTTATCCAATTTTGAAAGTTGTTCTATAGAAACCTCATGGAGAGCTTCTTCATCACTAAGAGGATTAGAGGAATTACCCATGTCCTCATTAAAAAGGCCATTCAAATTAGGTTCCATCTCCTTAGTAATTAAACCTTGGAAAGACTTAATCCTAAGGCTTCATCTAACGGGAATAGTGTAAGTAGGGCTTATTGTTGTAAAACTCATGCACTAGAGAGAGAGAGAAGATTTTGAATTTTGAAAAATAAAGTTGGCAAAATTGAACAATGAGATAATGATTATCCAATTTGAACTTTGTAAAAGAAGAGGGAAACACAACTTCCAAGA
The DNA here is from genome assembly GCF_030272615.1 of Cryptomeria japonica. Taxonomy (NCBI): domain Eukaryota; kingdom Viridiplantae; phylum Streptophyta; class Pinopsida; order Cupressales; family Cupressaceae; genus Cryptomeria; species Cryptomeria japonica. The sequence goes on along the minus strand of NC_081408.1, from coordinate 273,494,976 downwards.
AAGGTAGGCACAATTGAAAAATTAGGGCCAAGGGGGGTAGCTTCTAATTTTAATTGTTATCTTGAAAATTGAAATCTTGAATTTTGAATTTATTTTCGAATTTAGAGGTAGCAAATTTCAATAAAATCAGCCAATCTCCTAGATTTAAGCTGTTAAATGCAATCATGACAATCTCCCGAAATTTTAGAAAAAATGTCAGGGACCGTGGCGAACGGAGTGCACATGGTCCTCACAACTTTTTTTGAAATTTTCAGGGATGAAAGTTATGATGATTCTAAAGCTAATCTGAAAAATTTGAGTGATTTTACAATCTGTAGATAGGCCAAATTAAAGTTGCAATCTCAAAATTGAACCCTACCAAGATTGTCGAAAAATGCAAAATTTAAATTTTGAAAAAGAGAGGGAAACTGAAATTTTGAATTTTATGATTTTAGAGGGAATGCTAAAAGAAATGCAAGCTTTGAAATTTAAAAGTTGACTCAATTTCATGCAAAATTCAATTTTGAAAGCGGAAATCAAAGTTGTTGCAATTAAACACTTAATTTCAAAAGTCACAAACTGCAAAAATTTGAATAAAGCACTGAAATTTTGAATGAATGCCAACACACTTTTCAGATTTATGATAGTAAGAAACACAATTTTGACACAATTTCAATTTCAACAATTTTTGAATGATTAGAAGCCTTAGTCCAAGCAATCACTAGACCAACTTTGACTTTAATTTTGAAAGTGTTAGAATTGATGAAATCAACCAAGATTCTGGATTCTAGCAGAAAAATACAGTAAGATCTAGCTCCCAAAATTTTAGAAAAAATGTCAGGGACAATGGCGCTCGGGGTGCACACGGTCCTCGCAACTTTTTTCCAAATTTTTAGGGATGAGAGATATTATGATTTTGTTGCGGAATCCAAAGCTACAGCCGATTTGGAGGTGTTTTGATCAGTGAAATCATCGGTCAAAGGTTGAATCAAGAGGGTTAAAAAATAAGGTTTTGACAAAACCACTTAATTTTCAGAATTAGAGCACAAATATGAATTGATAATTTGCAATAGAAGGGTAGATCTGAAACAAGCATTAACAATTAAACATTTCACAAGCTCAATTACTACAAAGAAAATTTAGGGTTTTTATGCAATTATCCTCTAAAATTTGCAAAAGATCAAACATGGAAATGTAATTAAGGAAGCAAAATTATCAGATCTAACCATGAATAATCAGAATTAGGATGTTCACGTCGGGTTCACCAAAATGTAAAGTGGAAAATCGAACCCCAGGTGTTCCCCCCACTCCAAGGAAAGAGAAAGGAGGTCACTAGGGTTGACGGTTTTCACTTAGGGGAGACTTTACATTCAAAAGAGGGGTTGAAACTCACAAGATCCAATCCCACACAATGAAAGATTGAATTCTAAATGAGTTTCAAGGGTTGAGACAGCAAGGCTACCCTCTTTTGTAAAGAATGTAGATAGAAGGATTGAACTAGGAGTGCATGTAAAGGTAAGAAAGATTCGCTTGTAGATAGAGATAGAGACATGGGATGAAGCTACGGACCTGGAATTAGCAGTAAAATGTTGAGACGATGCTTTCCTACAAGTTTGAGCGAAAGTTGACAGGACGATGGTGCCCGAAGTGTACACGGTCCTCCGAAAAATCCACAAAACGAAGGGGGATTTGTTCGTCTCTGCACAAGGATTCCAGATCTTCAATTACAACCGCATACCTACAACCTACACACAGAAAAGAGAGGACGATTGGGGGGTTAGGGATTAGGGGTTTGCCTTTAGGTCAAACACAGGTTTCGAAATTAACCAAGAAATGAGAATGCTATAAATGTAAATGTTTGTAATGTAATCAAGTACTGATACCTTGTTGTAAGAATGTTTGTATTCTTACATGCGAAGGTGTAATGATGTTGTAGGAGATCTCCTTCTTCAATGGTTGAATCCTTGTCTTGAATGCAACACCTAGCCTTGAATGGAGACCTAGAATGCTCAGTTGCTTGAAGGAATGTTTGAATGCTTGAATGTTTGAATGTTTGAATATCGCTTCCACCTTTTGCACACATATGTTTTCCTCTCTTTTTTCGTGTGGGGAAATGTAGTTTATATACTTGTCAATTAGGGTTAGGAGACTAATTTTTCTGACCTTAAGCCGACATAGGAACATTATTTTCCGAATTGCAAACTTAAAGACCTGATGCCCAACACGAGACTGGGCCCAAAATAGGGCCAAGGACCAAGGCGTTGGGCACCATGGTCCTGGGGGACCAGGGCACTAGGCTCCATGGTCCTGAAGGACCAGGGCACTGGGCACCATGGTCCCACCTCCCGGGACAGCAGGGTGCAAGGAGGATCAGGCCAAGGTGCAGAAATATGCAGTTTTTGATGTCGCAAACAGGTTTCGAGGTCTCCATTGAGGTTCAACATTGTGCCGCCATCGTGAAGACCCAAATGCAATCAAAATTGCAAGTGTCACAATTTTACGATGCTACAGTTTCCTAGGTGCAAAAATTTGCCTCTTAATTCCACTATCTTCATAGTATCTAATGAATTCCTCTAAAGTAAATACACCACCTTGATTAGTTCTTAAGAACTTAAGCTTTCTTCCACTTTCCTTTTCAACTAAGGCTCTAAATGCCTTAAACTTGCTAAAGGATTTTGTTTTGTCCTTCAAGAATGTGACCCACATCATTCTTGAGCAATCACCAATAAAGATCATAAAATACCGATAACCTTGAATACTTCTAGTCCTTATTAGTCAAAAAAGTTCAGTATGAACCAAGTCTAGAAAATGTCCTACTGAGAAAGATTTTCTCTTATTAAAGGTTGAGGATGTCATCTTCCCTAACTAAAATTCCTTACATAGTGTTGGTATTTTGGATATGTTGATATGGTTTTGTCATTAATGTCAACACCTGTCATCACTTGTCAACACTTATCAGCACTTGGAGATTTTGGTTATGTTCACCAGCAAGTCAAAGACTTATGCACAGTCACTGGTATTTGGTTCACCGGGACATTATATTGTTCACCAACACTTGGAATGACTTGGAGACTACTTGGTTATGTTGAAGACATTATTCGATCACTTGGTTTTGGTGATTTGGTTAATTGTTTATTCGGGTTTGCATATTTGTTGTTACTAGCAAATAGGTCCAGGATATGCACCGACAGGCATATCTATTCTAGATCAGCACAACACATTATGGAGATGATTTATTATTATTGTAAATGCATTGAACCAACATCATGCATCAGATATTGATTTATTTGTAATTGATTTTATTGTAATATCTTTTAGTGAGCCGACCTATTCAATTGGTCTTAGGTTATGGTATAAATGTAAGATCTCATTTGTGAGATTGATATGCGATTGGGAAAAGGAATTGTAATAAGGTATATGCAAAAATAAGAAGAGCTATACACGTAGACACCATTTGAAGGTTGAAGGAAGGTTTTTGTGAAGGCAATCAGAACTAAACCAGTACTGAATCCAACATATGAAGATTCTATTTTATGCAGTACATTATCATTAGATTTAACCATCCAATTGTAGTTAGTGTGACTCTCATTTTGTGATTGAACAGTGAGCTCTAGGTAGTTGGCCTTTCTACATGTGCAGAATCCATATTGTACACACACACTATCTGCAGTAGTATCATTTGATTGTGGGTAAGGCTTCCCACCATGGTTTTTCCCCCTTACAAGGTTTCCACATACAAATATTTGTGTTATGTGTTGTGGATGTTATTGTCTTTCTATTTGATGCATTAATCTTTACTGGTACTACAATTAACTGATAAAACTGTCTACCGGCATAAAGTTTGGTTTACCAGTATTAAGCATTAAGTTTTGGTTAAGTTAATTTTGGTTGAATTTATTGGACAAGTGATTCACCCTCCCCCCCCCACTCTTAGTTGTCTCTAGGATCTAACAATTGGTATCAAAGCCTAGTCCTCTTTTTGTAGAAGTTAAACAGCTTGAGGAGATCCAATGTCTTCTAACTATTTCAAGAAGAATAGTCCAAAAATTGATTTAACTAACCATGGCATATGTAAGATCAGGATGGAGACACATTTGAGTTGCATTGGAAAGGACATATGGGATGTTACAAATAATGGGTATACTGCTCCTACTCAAGGTCAACCTAATCCACCTACCTTGGCTAAAGATGAAGAAAATGTTTGCAAAGCAAGAGAAGCACTTTTGAGTGCATTATCAGATTAGCAAGTCATGGGATTGTCAAACAGATCTACTGTTAAAGATATTTGGGACAAACTAGAAACATTGAATGAAGGAGATTCCATAGTCAAAATTGCAAAAATTGAATGCTTCTGGGTTAGGTATGAAAGTCTGAAAACGGAAGAAGAAGAAATAATTTCTTCTTTTAAGGAAAGAGTAAATGAAATTGTTTTGGATATACAATGTTGTGGAGGAACCTTAAGTGAAGATGAGATTGTTTCTAAAAATTTTAAGAGCTTTGTCACTGGCATATAAAATAAAGTTACTGCTATAAATAAATTGAGAACAATGCCTAATGCATCAGTATCTAGAGACACTTTGGTTGGAAAAATTTCAGCTTTTGAACTTGAGGAATTTGGTCCTGTTACTACTATCAAGACAGATCTAGCTTTCAAGGCATCATCATCATCTGATAAGTTTGATTGGAAAGCATTTTATGCAAGAGAAATTGAAGAAAGAAGGAGAGAAAATGAAGAACTTGAAGCACTATTTGCAAGGAAAATGCCTAAAGGTCCAATTGGAAGTAAGTATGAAGGTAAAGCACCCTTTAAATGTTTTAACTATGATAAGATTGGTCATATGGCTTCTAGGTGTCCTGATAGACATGCAAGATTAAGAGAAGAAGATAAAAGAGCATATAAGCCTAACCGTGACTATCAAAAATACAAGTTTAAGAAGAATAGAGACAAATCTTGTTATTATGCTAATGAAGGAGTTACTGATGATTCTGATGAAGATCCTCCAAATAATGGATGGGCTTTTGTTGCTATAATAGAAGATCAACCAGCACCTACTGTTCAGCCAGTAGAGCAAGCGCTGGCAGCTAAAATTGAAGATAAGGATGAATGGATTATTGATTCAGGATGTTCACATCACATGACTAGTGATAAGAGTAAATTCTTAACCTTTTAGGAATACAATGGAGGTCTAGTAATATTTGTAGATGATAAAGCTTGTTTGATCAAAGGAAAAGGCACTATATCTTTTGATGGTAAGCACAATACTAATAATGTTTACTATGTTGAAGGTTTGAAGCATAATCTTTTGAGTGTTGGTCAATTAGTTGAGAAAGGATTTCAGTTACAATTCAAGAATGGTGAATTCAAAATCTTAAACAGAACTGGTTTGGAAATTGCAACCAGTAATCAGACTAGAGGTAATATCTTTCATTTGAACAAAAATGAGAAAGCATGTTTGATTGCACATATTGATGAAAGTTGGTTATGGCATAAGAGACTTTGTCATGTAAATTTTGATTTCATTTTGAAAATCAGTACAACTAAGGCGGTAAGAGATTTACCTAAGATTGTTAAACCTCACAATCCAGTATGTAAGGAATGTCAATTTGGAAAACAAGTTAGGGCAACTTTCAAGAGTATTCCAAAAAAGTCTAACAATGTTCTTGATCTAATTCATACTGTTTTATGTGGTCCAACAAGAATAAGAAGTATACAAAAAGATAGGTATTTTATGCTAATCATTGATGACTATTCTAGAATGTGTTGGGTTACTTTTCTCAGGTAGAAATCTTAAGCATTTGGGAAATTCAAACTATTCAAGGTGATGGTAGAAAATGAAACCGACAAGAAAATCAAATGTTTGAGATCAGATCAAGGAGGTGAATTCACATCTAAGGAATTTAATACATTCTATGAAGTGAATGGGATCAGAAGATAGTTATCAGCACCCCAAACACCCAAGCAGAATGGAGTTGTGGAAAGGAAAAACATAACTATCTTGGATACAGCCAAAAGTATGATATCATTAGCAAATATACCTCATATATACTAGAGAGAAGTGGTCAATACAATAGTTTATACATTAAATAGAGTTCACATCAGAGGTGAAACCGGTAAGAGCCCTCATGAACTATGGCTTGGTAATACTCCTACTCTTAAATATTTCAGAATATTTGGAAGTAAATGCTATATTAGAAGAGATAAGTATATTGGCAAATTTGATCCTAGAAGTGATGAAGGAATATTTCTTGGTTATTCATCTAAGAGCAAGGCATATAGATGTTTTAACAAGAGATTGCAAAAAATTGTTGAGAGTGCAAATGTGATGATTGATGAACAATTTAGAGGAAATTCAAGGTACACAGACTCTAAACCGATAATAGAGATAATACAAAATGAACCTACTATGAATACACTAGTACAGAATGGTGATCCACCGGTATTATCTAGAGATTCAATAGTCATTGAAGATCAACAACAAGTAAAAATACCTCGGTATGTAAGACTGAATCATTCTGAAGATCAGATAATTGCAAACAAATTTCAAGGAGTTATGACTAGAGGAAGATTGGAAAATGAAGAGGTATGTCTTATTTCTCAAATTGAACCTACATCAATTAATGAGGCATGTGAAGATAAATATTGGATTAAAGCTATGGAAGATGAATTGGAACAAATTGAAAGGAATAACACTTGGTCATTAGTTCCCCGGCCTAAAGACAAAAATGTAATTGGAACTAAATGGGTTTTCAGAAATAAACTTAATGAAGATGGTAAAGTAATAGGAAACAAAGCAAGATAAGTATGTAAGGGATATTCACAGAAAGAAGGAATTGATTACAATACAACCTTTGCACCGGTAGCTAGAAATGAGGCAATTAGACTTTTATTGGTTTTTGCAGCACACAAAAACTATAAAGTATATCAAATAGATGTTAAATGTGCATTTCTGAATGGATATCTTGAAGAATAATTTTATATTGAACAACCTGATGGATTTTCTTTGACAGATAACAAAGACATGGTTTGTAGGTTAAGGAAAGCTTTATATGGATTGAAACAAGCTCCTAGAGCTTGGTATGCTATATTGGACAAATATCTTTTGAAGCTTGGATACACTAAAGGTAATGCTGACAGCAATCTATACTACAAAGTGACTAATGATGACATCTTGTTTAATGAAGTTTTTGTTGATGATATAATCTTTGGAGGAGAAGATGGATTGTGTAAAGACTTTTCTAAGAAAATACAACAAGAATTTGAAATGTCTATGATTGGAGAGATAAAATTCTTTTTAGGATTGTAGATTTCACAGACTGATAAAGGTATATTCCTATGTCAATCTAAGTACTTGAAGGAATTACTAAATAAATTTGGCATGGAAAAATGTAAACCGGTAAGCACACTTATGACTACAACTGATAAATTATCTTTGAAGGATGAATCAACACCTGTTAATCTGACTATATACAAGTCTATGATAGGAGGTTTACTGTATTTGACACAAACAAGACCTGATATTATAAATGCAATATGTATTATTTCAACATTTCTGAGTAATCCTAAAGAAAATCATGAATCAGCAGTGCAAAGGATTTTCTGGTACCTACAAGGCACTACAAATCTTGGTTTATGGTATCCTAGAGATGAAAATTTTGACTTACGTGCATACCCAAATGCTAATTGGGCAGGAGATGTGGATGATAGAAAAAGCACCACCGGCAGAGCATTTTTTCTTAGTAGCAGACTAATTTCATGGTTGAACAAGTAACAGAGTTGTACAAGTCTATCAATAGCGGAATCAAAATATGTTGCAATAGCAACTAACTGTACAAATGTATTATGGATCAATCAAATGTTGAAGGACATAAAGGTAAAATGCAAGGAACCTATAACTATTTACTGTGATAATATGGCAGCAATTGATATATCAAAGAACTCGGTATTTCACTTTAAGACTAAACATGTTTCTATCAAATTCAATTTTCTCAAAGAGAATGTTGAAGCAAAATAAGTGAAATTGGTTTATGTGAATACTAAAGAGAAGATTGCAGATATTTTTACAAAGCCTTTTCCTAAGGAGACTTTTGAATATCTCAGAGAGCAACTTGGAGTCCTACCCCCATCGGTAGAGACTTAGGAAGTTGATGTTTATCATCAACCAACAGAATTAACAGAGAAATATTTTTTCGGCTTTGATGAAGAGAGTTACTTCTCAGGGGGAGTAGTTGGTATATTGAATGAGTTGGTATTTTGTATTCAAACCAGTTTTTGTAATTCTTTAGCATTTGATGTCAAAGAGGGAGAGATTGATATGGAAAAACATATTATCCCTTGGGGGAGGGATTGTTACTTTGGGGAGAGATTGTTGGAGAGATTGTTTACTCTTTGTATCTGTATTTTCATTTCTCTTTAATGATCTCTTTGGGAGATTGTTGGTTTTTAGTTTTTGGCATTTCTGTTTTAGCACTTTGATGGTTTTTCACTCTTGTGTTTCCATCAATGCCAAAGGGGGAGATTGTTGGTATTTTGGATATGTTGATATGATTTTTTCATTGATGTCAACACCTGTCATCACTTATCAACACTTATCAACACTTGGAGATTTTGGTTATGTTCACTGGCAAGTCAAAGACTTATGCACAGTCACCAGTATTTGGTTCATCGATAGATTATATTGTTCACTAGAACTTGGAATGACTTGGAGACTACTTGGTTATGTTGAAGACATTATTCGATCACTTGGTTTTGGCAATTTGGTTAATTGTTTATTCGGGTTTGCATATTTGTTGTTACTGGCAAATAGGTCCAGGATATGCACCGACAGGCATATCTATTCCAGATCAGCATGACACATTATGGAAATGATTTGCTATTATTGTAAATGCATTGAGCCGACATCATGCATCAGATATTGATTTATTTGTAATTGATTTTATTGTAATAACTTTTGGTGAGCCAACCTATTCAATTGGTCTTAGGTTATGGTATAAATGTAAGATCTCATTTGTGAGATTGATATGCAATTGGGAAAAGGAATTGTAGTAAGGTATATGCAAAAATAAGTAGAGCTATACATGCAGACATCATTTGAAGGTTGAAGGAAGTTTTTTGTGAAGGCAATCAAAACTAAACTGGTATTGAATCCAGCATATGAAGATGCTATTTTATGTCGTACATTATCATTGGATTTAACCATCCAATTGTAGTCAATGTGACCCTCATTTTGTGATTGAGCAATGAGCTCTAGGCATCTTGCCTTTCTACATGTGTAGAATCTATATTTTACACACATACTATCTGCAGTAGCATCATTTGATTGTGGGTAAGGCTTCCCACCATGGTTTTTCCCCTTACAGGGTTTCCATGTACAAATATTTGTGTTATGTGTTGTGGATGTTATTATCTTTTTGTTTCATGCATTAATCTTTATCGGTACTGCAATTAACTGATAAAATTGTCTACTGGCATAAATTTTGGTTTATTGGTATTAAGCATTAAGTTTTGGTTAAGTTAATTTAGGTTGAATTTATTAGACAACTGATTCACCCCCCCCTCCCCCCTTCTCAGTTGTCTCTAGGACCTAACACACGGAGCATTCACTAGTTTTTCCAACTGAGCAAAACCTCTTACTGATTTGGATTTACTGACTTTTACAATGTTATCAAAATTTACATGACTGAATCTTCGATGCCAAAGACAACTATCTTCTACTTTTGCAATTAAACAATTGTTGACTTTAGAACTTAAATGAAACAAGTTACCTTTTGTTTGCTTTCTGGTTGCAATCAATTCACCTTTGCTTTCATAGATTTTGCACATCCCATTCTTGAATTCCAATGGATAACCTTTGTCATTGAGTTGAGAAACACTCAAAAGATTGTGTTTTAATCCTTCAACCTAGTAGACATCATCTTCACTTCTCTTACAGTTAACAGAGATGGTTCCCTTTCCTTTTACCATGTAGGGTGGTTCATTCCCAAATCTCACAACACCTCCATCAAATTCTCTCAATGGAAGAAACTTACTCTGGTCACCAGTCATGTGTTGTGAACAACCGTTGTCTATAATCCAATCATCAGATCTATCCATGCGAGAGACTAATGCCTTCTAATCTGATGTCTCCTCTTTAATAGAAACAAAGACAATGTCCTCATTTCCATCTTCTTCAAATTCCTCATCTGTAATTCCTCCATCCACTAGAATTAGACAATCTCTTTTACCTTTGTCTTTGTACTTCTTATACTTCTCACATTTTTGCTAATTATCTCCATTTTGACAATTAGCAGCAATATGTTATATCCCGTTACATGCAAAATATTTCAAAGGTAATTTACCTCTATACTTACCGATACCTCTGGGTAACCACTTGGCCAACAAGGCTTCAATCTCAATTAGACTATCTTCATCATCAACCTCTTTGCTGGATCTAGACTCATGACTATGACTAGCTTCTCTACTTTTCCTTATCGGTGGGTTAGAAACTAAAGCTCTAAATCCAGACTCTGATCTATGAACACTTCCATCAAAACCATTTAATTCAAATGCAATTAACTTACCAATGATGGAGTCACGAGTTACCTTTAATTTATCAATAGATTTGAGTTCCTGAATCGCTGCAACTCAGATAGCATAGACCGGTAGAAGGGTTCTCAACACCTTGCTAACCACTATGGTATCCTCCACTGTACCACAAAATATGTTCATCGGTTCAGATACAGGTACCTTGAAACCTTCCAATACATGCTTCATCCAAATTGCCTGAGTGCAGTTCATAAATGCTACCACATATTCAGCTTCAGCTATAGATTTAGAAGTACAATTCTGCTTCTTGCTTGTCCACGATACTAATCTTCCACCAAGAAAGAATGCTCCACTGGTTGTGCTCTTCTGGTCATCCACATTACTTGCCCAATTAGCATCGGTATATACTTTGAGATTATAGTCACCATTATATGGATACCACAATCCATAATCAACAGTTCCTTTCAGATATCTAAGAATCCTCTTGACAGCTACCAAGTGGGATTCTCTCAGATATTTCTGAAAATGAGCTACTATGCCCACTGCATGAGCAATATTTGGTTTGTTGTGCACCACATAGTGTAGTTTATCGATCATTGACCAATACTCTTTTTCATTCACTAGTGTTGAATCATCTTCCTTGGTCAGTTTATAGCTAATCACCATCGGTGTACCAACCAGTTTGCTTTCCTCCATGCCAAAAGTCTTCAAAACCTCTTTGACATACTTGGACTGGGTAATAAAGATACCCTCTTTCATTTGTTGAATCTGTAAACCAATGAAGAACTTTATTTCTCCTATCAAAGACATCTCAAATTATTTCTTCATTTCATCTACAAATGTATGACTCATTTTATCATCTCCTCCAAAGATTATGTCATCCACATCAGAATCTGATCACCTTATGATTTCAAGTAGATGTTGCTATCTTCGCTTGTTCTCTGAAATCCAATCTTCACAAGATGAGAGTGTAGTCTTTCATATCATGCCCTAGGTTCTTGTTTCAGTCCATACAGGGATTTGTGTAATCTACACACCATGTCACTATCTTCTGATAAGGCAAACCCTTCTAGTTTCTCTATATAGACTTCTTCTTCTAGGATTCCATTCAGAAAAGAAGACTTCACATCCATCTAATAGACCTTAAATCCCTTAAATTTTGCAAATGCAAGTATCATTCAAACACCTTCTAGTCTAGCCATAGGAGCAAAGGTTTCTCCATAATCTTCTCCCTCCTCTTGAGCATATCCCTTACATACAAGCCTAGCCTTGTTCCTGACAACTATGCCTTCTTCATTCAACTTATTCTTGAAGACCCATTTGGTACCTATGACATTTTTATGTTCAGGTTTGGGCACCAAAGACCATGTTGCATTCTTTTCTATCTGATCTAGCTCCTCTTCCATTGCTTTAATCCAATCTTCATCTGTAAGAGCCTCTCTAGAAGTCTTGGGTTCAAATTCAAAAATCATTTAGGAGTTCTCCTTCACTTTTCTTCTTGTGAGTATCCCTGCATCTTTATCTCCTTTGATTTTCTTTGGATCATGGTGCAACTTCACATATCTAGGAATGATTCTAGCTTGGTCTGCTAGCTTTTCTTCTTCTCCTTCACTAACCTCTTCTTCTTCTCTTACTGTGCCTTCTACTGGTATAGGAACACTAAGATCTTTACAAGTTTCTTTCTTAACCAGTTCGCAGAAGGCTATACCCAGTTCATCTTCTACTTCTTCATTGCATGTTACCTCAGGTTCCTCAGGGGATTCATCAACCCTGACATTGATACTTTCAATAATTTTCAGAGTTCTATTGTTGTAACACTTGAGAGCTTTGCTCTTAGTGGAATATCCCAAAAATATTCCTTCATCACATTTTGCATCAAATTTTCTCAAATGCTCACCTCTCTTGATATAACACTTACTACCAAACACTTTAAAGTAACTCACAGTGGGATTTTTCTCGGTCCAATACTCATAAGGGGTTTTATCTTTTCCTTTCTTGATGAGTACCCAGTTCATAGTATAGACTGCAATGCTCACTGCTTCTCTCCAAAAAGTGTGAGCAACCTTTCCTTGGATCAACATTGTTCTAGCCGCTTCAAGTACAGTCCTATTATTTATTTCTACTATGCCATTCTATTGTGGTGTCCTTGGTGCAGCCAACTATCTCTTGATACTGTTATCTTCATAGTACTTATTGAATTCATCAGAAGTGAATTCTCCTCCTTGATCAGTTCTCATGCACTTTATCTTTTTACCACTTTCTTTCTCTACTAATGCTCTAAAAGATTTGAACTTTCCAAATGCTTTAGACTTGTCTTTCAAGAATGTGACCCACGTCATTCTTGAGCAATCATCAGTAAGAATCATAAAATACCTATCTCCCTGAATACTTCTAGTTTTCATAGGACCACACAAATCAATATGCAAAGATCAAGTAAATTTTCTAACTAAAAAATACTTACCTTTAAAAGTTGAGGAAGACATCTTCCCAAGTTGACATTCTCTGCACAAAGAATTCTCAGGTTTGTCCAACAACGGTAATCCTCTTACTACCTTGATCTTACCAGCTTTAACAATGTTGTCAAAGTTCATATGATAGAGTCTCCTATTCCATATCCAAATATCATCAAACTTATGTTAGGGTTCCCATAGATACTGAGAGGGGGGGGTGAATCAGCTCTCAGTATCTGACCGGTAATGAGATTTTCTTAAAACTGAATATGCAAAACATAAAGTAACAGTATACCGGTATGCAAGAATTAATGTAAATAATAGAATCAAAAACATCCACATGAAAAGAACACCATAACACAAGATGTTTAACGAGGAAACCCGATGTGGGAAAAACCTCGGTGGGATTTGTGACCCACAATATTAACTTACTGGCCAATAAGAGAATATTACTTACAATGGGGGCCTACACATGTAGGAAGGCCAACTGCCTAGAGCATACTTCTCAATAAGAAGTCACACTGACTTACAATGAGGATTATGCAAATCCAATGATCTGTACTGCTTTACAATAGCATCTTCAATGCCAGATTCAGTACTAGTTCTTGCTCTGTTCTTTACATATACCCTTGATCTACAATTCACACATTAGGTCTGCCTTATAGTTTTTTTATGCTTCCTATCCATATCCTACAAATGTCTACAATGATCTCTTTTATATACAAGAGTCATTTTACAATTTGCCAAGTCGGCTTACAATAATAAATAAAATATTACATATCAAAAATCCTGTCGGCATCTGTGTCGGTATACATGTTCTTTTTTGTGCTGGTGTACATCTTTTGTGTCGCTGCTGGTGTAGAGTGATCTTGTTGATGCTGGTATAATGTCTTGTTTGAGTAATGCTTTATCCTTATAATGTCTTGTTGGTGCCATAGGATTGCAAGGTTGCCTATATAATGCTTTGCCGATATAATGTCTTGCCGGTGCCATAGGATTGCAAGGTTGCCTGTGTAATGCTTTGCCGGTATAATGTCTTGCCGGTGCCATAGGATTGCAAGGTTGCCATCAATGACAAAACCTTCAATCACACACAATGTCTCATTGGAGTGTCCATATGCCAACAATCTCCCCCTTTGGCATTAATGGTAGCACTCATGAGAAATTTCAAAAGATATCCAAAAATGTGTAGACCAAAATGTTACCAAAAATGTGAGAGCTCCCCCTAAGCATGTGATCCCTGTGCTTTGAATTTTCTCATCCTACTACTCCCCCTTTGGCATCAATGACAAAGGTTAGTAGATTTTGTAGTTGTACCAGTCCATAACCTCAACCTTGTAGTTGGGTGGTTATTATCTGAAGAATATCTCCCAAAATTAAGTTTATACCATCCATAAACTTCTTGCTATCTTTTATTGTTGTCTCAGTTCTGTATACTATACCGGTGAGATGCTGCAAGTGCTCTGCCGATGTTTTGCTTCCCTGTGTTAGTGCCTCTAAGATTTCCTTCTGTAGAGATGCTAAATAGTCCAATCTTGGACTTAGTTTAGATCTCAAGAATTTTGCCTTGTTTTTATTTTCTCTTTCTCTCTTTCTAATTTGAGCAATTCTTCCTCAAAATTTTTTATCTTTTCCTCAAAAACTGATAATGCATCGGCTGAGTTAACAAAATTATCTACAAGTTTATTTATCTCTTCCTATACCTTGCTCATCTTTTTGTCTACATCTATGGTCAAAAAGTTTATCTTATAGGTGTCTTTGTACAGAGTTTTGTGCTCTTTCAATAAATTGCATAGTTCCGGTAGAAGTGTGTCAAATTCCCTGTTACACTTCTTTATTCCTTCCTCAAAGAATTTTTGTTTCTCTTTTTCTACACTTTCCTTTACAGTTTCTACCTTTGTTTGCTCAAAATTTCCAGAAATATATTTACAAAGTGTATCCAACTAGCCTAAAGAATCTTTGTTGGCTATATTACAATTGGGAGCTATTGATTGCAAAAATGGAATTGAATCATCTATCGCTTTATAAGCTTGTGAGCTATAATCAGTTATTTTCTTGATAGATTCAAGCAATACCTCTGTTACATTTGATGGTGACCCAACAAACTAAGTGCCAGTGGAAGTGACCATGCTAGTATTGACCTCTGGTAGGTCTGTTTGTGTCTCCATCTCTTTAAGCACTGGTTTTCCTGCATCATTTCTTACCGGTGGCATCTGTTCTAGAGCCTTTAGCTCTATTGGTTTCTCTGTTTGTGTTCTAGATTCCATCTTTTTCTCTGAATTTGCTATCGGTTGCTCTTTGTTTCCTGTTGCCAGTTGCTCTTTGTTTCCTGATTTATCTGTTGTATCTTTATCTACCACTATGTTGATCTTCTGAGTATCAACATTCACAGTATATAGGACTTTAGGATTAGGATTATTATCCTCTGTATCCATACTCTCAGCTGCCGGTTGATCTTCTGCAGTTGTTGTTTTTACCGGTGGAGTATTTAAAGGAGGTGGGGGTAAGTTGTCTCTAATCTTGATACTTGGTGGTCCACCAACTTTACCTTTCCCTTTATCCTTGTCCTTCTGATATACTAGAATAGGCTTGGGATTCCTATATTCTTCTTGTTTTTCTTTTTCAACCAAGAATGTATCCCAACCCTTTTTTGTTTCCTTTGAAACTTCAGTAACTCTACCTGCCATTAGTGAAATTTGCTAGTGTGTAGTGGAAAAAACTATCCAGTTGGCCTGAGCTATCAGATCATCAATTTCCTTAAGTGAGTTGACCGGGTATACTGCAAGTAATTTTTCTATTTTAATTTTCTTGTCCAACTCAATTATTCCTTGCCTTCTGGCCTCAAGTCTTTTATATAGTTCATCAGGAATTTCATTTAAGACTCGCAACAAAAATGTTTTATACATGTCCATGTGTAATATGACACTCTCTTCAACTTGTCCTTTCTCATCATCTAATAGGGTGTCATAGATTTTCCCTATGTTTTTCAATTTACCTTCCTCTGTGATCTCATTCAGTAATATGTCAAGAGGGGCCAAGTCAGTTTTTGTCTTCTTCTTCTTTTTGGGGGTCAGCTTCTTCTTAGGTGTGACCTTCTTGACTGGAGATCTCATGGCTTGTTGCTTCTATCTTGTCCTTCTAGGTGAAGGAGTGGTTACCGGTGAGGGGTCTCTTGTCCTAACAACTCTTTTGAAAGTTGCTAGCATATCTCCTTCTGAGGAAGTATCTACCGGTGATAGATGAGTTTCAGGTTGTTGGGCTACCAACTCATCTTCTGTTATGCCAGTTTTCTTTAATACATCTTCCTTTATGGCTTTTGCTTGTCTGGTTCCTTTTCTCACAAATGCCTCAACCTTTTTCACTCTCTTTTTAGATTGAATTTGACTTTCGATGGTCTCAACACTACCAAATACTTCTTCCTTTGGTTCATTGGGGGCTTCCAGAAGTGCTTTGGCATAAGTTTCCACTATGTGGTCATCTGTTTCATACCCCATCTCTGTTACCTAGACTGTCCTTGGGATGACTGCTTCCATCTAGATCTCATCCTTGTATTTGTTGACAATTTCCTGTGATAGTCTGATTCTTTTATTCATTCTGACTGTTAGTGCTTGAAAATACTCATTGATATTCTTTTCTCTGTTTTCACCCATGTTGTTGAATAAGTTAGATAATTGTTTTCCTACTGGTATGTCGAATCCAAAATCCTTGTTGCCTATACCGGGATCCTATTTGGTTATATGTAGCATTAAGCATACAAGTAAATTCTCAAATCTAAAGGTTCCTTTCTTATCCTTTTTTATTTTTGCTAAATTGTCAATTAACTCATCCTTTAACCATTCACAGATATCAATTTTTACATTGTCCTTAACCATGTCATAAGCACACTTTATGCATAAATTGGAAATTGAGTTAAGCCTATTAGCATGAGTTGCTTTGTAACCTAGAATCATGCTAACAAATATAACATTTGTATCGGTCACATCATTAACCCTCAATGATCTCTTGTCGGATGTTGCACCAGTTAAGTTTGTTACCAAGTCATTGAAGACCTTCTTGGTTTTGTCGGGTCTGTTACTGGTGGAAGGTAACCCTGTTACTGCTTTCATAGCTTCCTTTGTAATTTTATGCAGTGAGTCAAGCCAAAAGAATGAACCATGTACCCTACTCAGAGCTATCCTAACCACTTCCTTGGGAAATTCAAGAATGCAGAGGATTTTAGTGAATCCTAGGGTTTCAACAATTTTATGTTCAGGTTTCACATTTTCGGAGTTGTCACATATAACAGACTTATACATGTTTTTTATTTCTTCATCACCTAATTCCTCGATGTTGCAATGAATATACATTCTAGGATCTTCTGCATAAACAACACCTTTTGGAATTTTTGAAAAAGCACCTGTGTTGTCATCTTTCTTAGCTACCTCAGGAACTAGCTAAAACACAAGCCTAGGTCATTTTATAACCTCGACTACTGTAGGGTTTCCTATGAATTCAGGTGCAGAGGAGGATGCCATGATGATAAATACCTTTTTCTACCTTTGGATGGATTGATTGCTGAAGTGCTTTGCCTCTTTGCTCAGAATGCCCTAGCTCGGAAATCTTCGTGCTCTCTGAAAGTTTGAATTCATGGTGAAATGAAATGGAGCCAAAAACCTTATTTTATAGTCTTTTCTGCTACCTACCACATTAATTGCTTGCTGGTAATGTATTAGCTTAACTTTATTTGCCAGTGATGAATGATTTTCAACTTCTTTTCTCTAACTGAGGGAATAATAGCACATGTGTCATTAGATTTCCAAACCCTCAAGATAATTTTCTTCAATTTGATGAAGAACATCCTGTCGGTGGAGCATTTCTCTTACCTACCGGTGGAGCATCATATTGTCCTGTTGGTGGAGCATTTGTTGGTTCAACTGGTGGAGGAGTATCCCCAATATTTAGATCACCTTTTCTAATCCATTGCTTTGAAAATTCTTGCTTATCCTCTTCAACCTTTTCTTTACCTTTCAAGCTAGTACTTCTATTATCTACCAGTGTACCTTTACTTCTACAAAATTTAGCAATATGACCAATCTTGTTACATGCATAACAAGTTACATTATTTTTTTGAATAGCTTTCCCATAACCTATGCCAGTTTGTGTTCTACATTTATTTGATAAATGACCAAATCTTCCACAAACATAACATCTTACATTCATTCTGCAATTTTCAGAGTTATGACCAATTTTGTTGCGTTTGGAACATTGACCGGTGGGAGGATTGATATTTTGATAATTCCTAGATCTACTTTCATTTGCCCTATGACCATATTTATTGCAGTTAAAGCATTTTCCATTGAATTTGTAAGTATTAGAAGGTCTTACTGGTTTGCTGTGATCCTGGGTATTTG
This sequence comes from Cryptomeria japonica, assembly GCF_030272615.1. NCBI lineage: Eukaryota > Viridiplantae > Streptophyta > Pinopsida > Cupressales > Cupressaceae > Cryptomeria > Cryptomeria japonica. Next base: position 273,476,635 of record NC_081408.1, on the reverse strand, counting down.
CAGTACCAGAGCTTTCTCCAACTTCAAATCCAATTCCAGAAGTGTCACCTTTGGGTTTTTGATTCTTCAATAAGGTACCAAGTTCTTCTGAGCTTTTCTTGAATTTTTCTTTGTGTTGATTTGCAGTTTCCAATTCCCTTTCCAAGATTTCTTTTTGTCTCATTAGTTCATTCGGGTCATTCTGAGTATGCATCAGATCTGTTTTCAACATGTCATTTTCATAGCTAAGTCTTGTGTTCTCATTTGCTGCATCACTTAGTCTTCTAGTCAATTCTTCTTCATTCTTCTTTCTATCCTCAATCTCTTTGCAAAATCTCATAGTCATATCTTGCATTTCATTTTTTGTTGTCATGATCTCTTGTTTCAATTTGCTTATCATATCATTTAGTGATTCCTTTTCATCATTCTCATTTTGCAATTTTTCACAAAGTTCTCTTCTCTTATTTCTTGTAACAGTAAGATTTTCTTGAAGTGCCTGAATAATGTCTTGAGCTACTTTTAAATCATCTTCTAATTTGATATTTTTCAACTTCTCTGCATCATAGTCAGTAAGAGCTTCTTCAAGTTGCTTCATCAGATTTTCCATATTTACCGGTGTCAAGATCTTTCTCAAGCTGTTAGGCTTCTGAAAATAGAGGACCAGGCTCTGATACCAATTGTTAGGGTTCCCATAGATAATGAGAGGGGGGTGAATCAGTATCTGACCGGTAATGAAATTTTCTTAAAACTGAATATGCAGAACATAAAGTAACAGTATACCAGTATGCAAGAATTAATGTAAATAACAGAATCAAAAACATCCACATGAAAAGAACACCATAACACAAGATGTTTAATGAGGAAACCCGATGTGGGAAAAACCTCAGTGGGATTTGTGACCCACAATATTCACTTACTGGCCAATAAGAGAATATTACTTACAATGGGGGCCTGCACATGTAGGAAGGCCAACTGCCTAGAGCACACTGCTCAATAAGAAGTCACACTAGCTTACAATGAGGATTATGTAAATCCAATGATCTGTACTTCTTTACAATAGCATCTTCAATGCCAGATTCAGTACTGGTTCTTGCTCTGTTCTTTACATATACCCTTGACCTACAATTCGCACATTAGGTCTGCCTTATAATTTTTTTATGCTTCCTATCCATATCCTACAAATGTCTACAATGATCTCTTTTATATACAAGAGGAATTTTACAATTTGCCATGTTGGCTTACAATAATAAACAAAATATTACATATCAAAAATCCTGTCGGCCTCTGTGCTGGTATACATGTTCTTTTTTGTGCCGGTGTACATCTTCTATGCCAGTGTCAGTGTAGAGTGATCTTATTGATGCCAGTATAATGTCTTGTTTGAGTAATGCTTTGTCAGTATAATGTCTTGCCGGTGCCATAGGATTGCAAGGTTTCCTGTGTAATGCTTTGTCGGTATAATGTCTTGCTAGTGCCATAGGATTGCAAGGTTGCCTGTGTAATGCTTTGCTGGTATAATGTCTTTCTGGTGCCATAGGATTGCAAGGCTGCCATCAATGACAAAACCTTCAATCACACACAATGTCTCATTGGAGTGTCCATATGCCAACAACTTAGCCATTAAACACTGACTTATCTTGGCATTCAACTGAAATAAGTTACCTTTGGTTTGCTTACTAGTCACAATAAATTCACCACTCCTCCCAATTATATTGCAAATTCCACCTTTGAATTCTAGAATTAATCCTTTGTCATTCCGCTAAGCAACACTCAACAGGTTATGCTTAAGACCTTCTACCTAGTAGACATCATCTACACTTCTCTTTCCATTAAATGATATGGATCCTTTACCTTTTACCAAGCATGGTGCATCATTGCCAAATCTAACAACACCTCCATCATATTCCTCCAGAGACAAAAACTTTCTCCAGTCACCAGTCATATGGTGAGAATAACCACTATTAATTATCCACTCATTAGAGTTGTCAATGCGAGAGACAAGAGATTTCTTGTCAGACACTTCTTCCTTTACTACTACAAACACTATGTCTTCATTTTCTTCATCTTTTGATTCTTCATCAGTGACACCTTCATCCATAGCAACTAGACAATCTCTTTTGTTTCCTCCTTTATGCTTTCTGAACCTCTTTGGTTTATCCTTATTGTCATTGTTAGGGCAATTTACAGCTATATCTCCTATCTTATTGTAGGAAAAACATTCCAAAGGAAGTTTACCTCTATATTTTTTGGTTCCCTTTGGAAGTCTTTTAGCAAGAAGAGTTTCAAACTCCATCAGAATCTCTTCATCATCCATATCTCTGCATTGTCTAGATTCATAACTGGTACTAGTTTCTTTTCCTTTTCTAGATGGTATAGTAGATGCTTTAAAGGCTGACTCAGTCTTTTGAACACTACCATCATAGCTATTCAACTCATATGCAGTTAATTTTGCAATAATGAAATCTAAGGATACCTTGGTCTTATCAATAGACCTCAGTTCCTGGATAGCAACAACTTTGATTGCATAGATTGGTAATAATGATCTAAGGAATTTACTAACAATAGTGGTATCATCAATAGTTCCACCAGTGCTTTTGATATCACCAACCACAGTCTTAATCCTAATGCCATATTGTTGAATGGTTTCACCTTCAATCATCCTCATATCCACAAATTTACCTCTAAGGCTTTCTTCCTTAGCTTGCTTTACATGCTCATCACCATCATATATGTTTTCCAGTGTATCCCATACATCCTTAGGTGTGTCCTTGTCTTGAACATCAATAAACTCAATGTCTGACAAGCTATTGATAAGGGCTTCCATGACTTGCCCATTTTCCTTGATTTCTCTCTTCTGATCATCAGTCAAAGTGCTAGTGGGAGTCACAAATGCATTCTCAACATAGCTCCAATGTTGAGCACCCATACTCTTGATGTAAATATTCAATCTATCCTTCCATATCTTAAAATTATCTCTATTGAACTTAGGACCTTCCCTCTTCATCATTACACTAGGATCTTTTACCTCAAGCGGTTAAGCTTATATCACCGAGGACCTGGAGGTGCTTTGATACCAATTGATGAATAATGATTAATAGTACATACCCCAACTGGTACTGAGAGGGGGGGGTGAATCAGTACAGGTAAAAACTCTCTTAACAACTTATCTAGCTAAAGAAAAAACCAACTGGTTATCACCATTACTAAACTTAACCATGGCGATATCGGTTAAACATAGTAAGACATCAGACACCATAAACTAATAGGTCTGAATACTTCATATATGATCAATTATGTAACATCAACTTCACCCATAAACATATGCATGTGGTATACTAAAAATACCATAACCTATTAACCTTGCATGCATAATCCTTCAACCAAATACTTCATAAACATCACATGAAAAATGCATAACACATAACACATAGATTTTTCACGTGGAAACCCAAATGGGAGAAACCACGGTGGGGATGAATACTCACAAGCTTGTTTTGAACTCTTTTGAAGCTTGCCCTATTAGGAGCCTAGTCTAGTTAAAGACTTTACAATAAGGTTCTGCTAGGAACCGATCTTGTTAGAGATCACTCGGTTAAGGGATGGCTATATACCCTATTAAAGGTTACCTCGCTAGAGGATTTAAAGAACTCAATGATCTTGAGTCACCTGGTTACAGGTTTTACAATAAGCTTGTTAAAGCTACCTGGTAAAGGGATTTTCCATCTGTTGAAATGACTAGAAGACAATAGGAAAAACTACGGTCTGATAATAGCACTACATGCCAAGGGAGATCCTTTTCCTATCCTCTACTCTGCAATCACACTCTGCAGTTTCCCTCTTACTGGTCTGGCAAGTCTCAAGTATCTCTTCACTTGGATACATACACACAACATTTGCCAACAAATTTTCAATAACAAACATCATCGACCTTATAGACAACAGACAGGTTGGTAAAATAAATGCTAAACCCTAAGCATCTTAGGTTTACAACACAGGCGGTCCAATCCTTACCATCCAAACATATTGCATAGAGCATTACAAATTCAAACAGATCACAAGACAATCTGGACCATTCATTCATCACTGCACATGGGAATCAGTAACCCATCACGCTCTCTTCTCATACCACTAAGAAGAATGATCATTCCTGAGGTAGACTTCAAACATGGTCGATCTTCTTATGCCTCAATCCTTCACGTGCATAAAGCTGACATGGCACCTCGATCACATCTCTTAGCTAACTCATCACAGCATATCATCAGTTCATTGCACAAGCTGGATCACCAAATTGATAATCATAGAGCTGAGACTACCAACCATTAATCACACTTAGTAAAACCCCAACATGGGTTCACTGAATCTCCTCATGCCTCATCATACCGGTTCACCAACTTCTTCCAATCTGCACATCGGTTCACTTACACTTATTTGACATCAATGACAACATACATTATCATCATATCAACATTCATATCAACATGCTAGTTCATCATATGCCAATGATATCCAACACATAATTACAAATAGCTCATCGACCTTAACAATAAATGCAATCGGTCGGTAACACATCACAAAACCTAAGATCTCATAGAGATTACAAACATATCAGTTCAAACATGATCATTGGATTACATAGCAATCAACTGCACATTGTTCAAGACAACTTTGATTGCTCCTGGATCACCAAACATTGGATCATGTAACTCATCATGTGTTATTCACTTCATGCTATGCATTTGTTCACTCCCAAGATAAAACTGTCATCTATATGTGCCAAAACCACTTTGAAACTCATCATGTGCATCATGCATGCATGGCATAATCATCTTTGATCACCATTCGATCATAGATCAACATAACCGATTCACCAAGCTCCATTGGTTAGGGTTCGACATATCAATAGGTTAGGGTTACCGGTTGATCTCTCTACTTCAAATACCAATACCAGTTTCCATCACTGCTCTACTACCGGTTGCATTATTGCATCACTATCAGTTGCAATACAACTCTATTACCGATTGCTATTGACATCAATGACAAGACTATACTTCATCAATGCAATCTTCATGCAATGCCAACATTTTCAATAACTGACTCTTTCATGAAAAGAGCACCACAAAATGGAATAACGCATGAAGTCAATCTATGTAAACATACGTCAAATAAACCATCATTTAAAGACAATTATAAATTCATTTCAATCAATGCCAATTTGGTTATCACAAATTTCATTTAAGTTCGAATTTCAAGTTAATGAAAATAATATTTAAAATACATTTGAAAACTAATTTCGATAATTAAATCAAAATAATCCTTTTTAAATAAAAGTCATATTGACTAAATGTAAATATAATCTTCATTTTTAAAAAATAAGTCATGATTGTAACCAATCAAATTTAATCAATTAATTTCTATCTCTAAACCCAAATTACATATTACATGTATATATACACATATATGAACATATATATATCAAATATACATATAATCATGCATATATATAAATATATATATAACAACTGAAATATATATATTTATTTATCACTAAAATCATATCAATTTCCAAAATAATGATTATCTCTTTTGATTTTCATTTTCCAAATTCCCAATTAACAATAATATTAAATCCACTAAAGATAAAATAAAATTATATATATATATATATTAACATCATTCATTAAATTAAATCACAAATAAAACAAAACTTAAAAATTAATTAAAAAAACTTTATTTAAAAATTTGCTTAAGCACCCTAGGTGTTGTCTCCCATATGGGGGCCGGCCCACTTAGTGGATTGAGCAATCCCCAATGCATGGGGACAATGCTGCCCATAAATGGGGACAATACTTCCCATACATTAGGGACAGTGCTCCCCATTATATGGGAAAGAGCTTCGTGGTGATGGGGTCGATCCCTCGAGCTCCCCAACTACCACATTAATAAAAAAATAAAATTTAAACACTTTTTTAAATAAATGCATTTACAAAGGCATAGGAATATTCATAAATTTTTTTGAGATTACCAACAAACTCAATTTTTTTTTTCAGTTAATAAATTTAGCAATTAAAATTTAATTTCCTATCTCATTTTTTTCAACAAAATCAAATACCCCAAATAAAAGGTCTAATTAGCAAATTTTTTTGAGTCTAATAAGCTCAAGGTATGAATTTTTTTGAAAACAAATTAATTCTCAGGTAACTAAATTTGGGCAAATTTTGCCAGCATAACCTCATGAAAATTTAACAAATTTTCACATTTTTCAATCTCAATCTCACTATAAGAAATCCAATTTTCATTCTATAATTGAATTGAAAACTTTAATTAAGAATTTTTTTACAAAATCATAGAGAAATTTCACAAGCAAACATGGAATTTTTATTTAAAACAATACCCAAATTTATTCATATTTTCTAAATTTTGACAGCATAACAATACTAAAAAATAATTTTTCTCAAGATTTGAAATCACAAATTTAAGAAGGAAGAAGAAGATGATTTCATTTCCAAACAAACCAAGCACTTAACAAACCAGAGATATGATTTTAATTCAGAATTTGTGATCTTTAGAGAGGTTTTTAAAATTAATTCAAAAGACAAATCAACCAACCTATTGTTGCTTTCTTGGAAGACAAACTGTAGAAGAGAAATCCCAAATTCTTAAAGAAACTCAAAAAAACCCAAAATTTGTATGCAAAAATCACCTCCCCCATTCCAAAGATTGCCCAGGTTAAATAGAAAAGATTTCCAAAAATACCTATTTTCTAATTTTTCTAAAATCAAAATTCCCATTTAAAAGTCAATGGGTGCGATATTTTATTTTCTTTTTCTAAAATGATTATTTTCATATTTGAAAAATACATTACACAAATATAATTTCACAAATTTGGCAACAATTAAATCATTAAATACATTTATCTAATTTAACTATTTGAGCAATATAATTTGCTAATTAATAATTCAAAAGGGGTCCTATTTAATTTAATCCCTTTATTTAAAAATGCACACTAACACACATTAAATAATTAAGTATTTAAAGAATAATATTCAACTTTACGAACTCATAACACACAACTACAAAAACTAAACAAACACATGACCCACATACCAATGTCGGAAAAGTGGCCAACTTGGCGAACTGATAGGGTAACAAAAGACTGATGACACTCACTATTGAGTAGGGCTAGGAATGACATTAGGGACTTAGAATACCTCCTCCACTTCAATTAGGTTAATTTGGTATGCTCAAACCTATGGAGCTAGGTGGAGACGATATCTCGTACCTACACGGTACTTGTACGTGCAATTTCATGTATCAATGAACCACATATGCATATATACACAAACATAATAAATACACTCGTGAAGGAGAATTGTGACGCTCCCTGTCTCACTGAAGTGAGTGAAGGAAAATCATCTCCTCACACCCCATACACTTTCACACAACTTGATGGCATATACATTAAGAAACTCGCACATGAATCGGATGTGTTAGTCCATCATTAGCAACACATAAATAAACTTAACATTTCTTCTTTAATAAAATATGTTGCAGAAGAAGAGTTCACAACTACTCATCAATAAGAAATATTGCATAATCAAATTCACCTAATCAGACTCCCAAGCGTAATACCAGAATACACATCACAATAAATCCACCATCCACATAAGCCACATAAAAGTCAACCTTGGTTCAATGAGGTCAAATAGGGTCTAAACAGGGTAGGGGTACTACATAGCACATCAACCTAATCAAATCTCAAAAAATCATAATTAATCAATCAATATTCCTTTAATCCAATCACCAATCATCAATCCTGATCCAAAGTCAACACTTTGTGAAAGTTTGATTTAGACCTTTATCTTTAATCAATCATCAATTGGATTTTAGTGCTTGGGAAAGAATCTCCCCCAAGTACCTTTGCTTAATCATTTTGGTTGATCAAAACCCTAAATATTTTTCCCTATTTCACTTAGGCACATAAGTCCACCCTAAGTAGAAGAAGGCATAATCATTTGGATTCTTTTTCCCTATTTTGCTTAGGCAAGTAAGTCCACCCTAAGTAGAAGAAGGCTTAATCATTTGGATCCTTTTTCCCTATTTTTCTTAGGCACGTAAGTCCACCCTAAGTAGAAGAAGGCTTAATCATTTGGATCCTTTTGCCCTATTTTTCTTAGGCATGTAAGTCCACCCTAAGTAGATGAAGGCTTAATCATTTGGATCCTTTTCCCCTATCTTTCTTAGGCACATAAGTCCACCCTAATTAGAAGAAGGCGTAATCATTTGGATCCTTTTGCCCTATTTTGCTTAGGCATGTAGGTCCACCCTAAGTAGAAGAAGGTTTAATCATTTGGATCCTTTTCCCTATTTTTCTTAGGTGTGTAAGTCCACTCTAAGTAGAAGAAGGCTTAATCATTTGAATCCTTTTGCCCTATTTTGCTTAGGCACACAAGTCCACCCTAAGTATAAAAAGGCTTAATCATTTGGATCATTTTGCCCTATTTTTCTTAGGCACATAAGTCCACCCTAAGTAGAAGAATGTTTAATCATTTAGATCCTTTCATGCCTCACTTAAGTCCTTACCTAGGGGCTAAGATTTCATTTTAATCCAAATCAATCTTGTCCTAACCCAAGGACCAATCCAATCTAATCAAATTCAACCCAATCCAATCAAATAAAATAAATCCATCTATCCAATCTAAATTTGCTAAGTCCTAGTCCTCATCTTCATCTAACATCATATCATTACTTTTTTTCCATCAAGTCTATCCAATCCCAATTCTCAACATTTTGAGGTTACATGGCTACCAAAAATCCACATCCAAAATTCAAATTTTGGTATGAGAAAATTCTCATGGAAGTTCATGGATCACCCTATCAACCATCCAAATCTAGCTCATACATGCCTCAAAATTATCCAACTTCCACCTATCCATATCTCCCATCCTAGCCCATTTACCAAGTCAATCCCAATTCATCTCACCTCTCTTATCCTTCTCAGTCTATTATACCATATATGGTATCCACAGAACTAGATGCCTGAAACAAGCATCATGTGTAGTCCCTGCATCTTCTTGCACTCTATACATGGGGGAAAGCTTCATCCATGATACCCTACCATCTGTATTTCCATATCCATTATCCTCTAACCACATCCTATCTAAGTCCATCTTCCTTTCTTATCTTTGGTCTTGACTATCCTATCCATATCCTCCATCTCATATCCCTCATCTTATCCAAATTCATTCCTCATTCCTACCTTTGGTCTTGGTCATTCTAGAGAAAAAATAATGTGTAGGCATGCTTTGGGAGAATGCAAGCCCAAATTCCTCCTCCATTCATATCCACCACACATTATCCTTCAATCTCACAAATCTTTATTCACCATCCTTATAGCCTTAATTGGGGCATTTGCCTCCTTCGCAACATAGTTCTTAGATCCCCATTCCACCTATATTCCATCCTTTAGTCCTCCATATATTATCACCATCCATCTACTTAATCCCTTCACCCCCTATCCAAGAAATCTCCCCATCCATCTATCCTCTTACTAAGCCTTGGTTATCCCTTATCATTTATCCCCCTCCCATTTTATCCAATCCATTTATGCCCCCCATCACACTGAGATTTTCCCATCAATTTGAGCTTATATTGACTCACATGTAACCCAAACACCCATCCATACTATGTTAATCAAATCCAAGCAAAACTCCTCTCATCTAGAGATCCCGCACACCATCTTGTCTATTGCATCTATCAATCTATCCATACCCTGCCCATCAAGATGCATCCTTCCCATGTCTGGCAGTTAATCGAAATCCATCTGCCTACCTATCGAGATGTATCCTTCCCATGTCTAGCAGCCTAATCAAAACCATGTCCCACTCTTGGAAAGAGATTTCATGATTGATCTTTTCACTCTGACCTTTTTTATCTTATGTCCCAAGACTGTACATGTTCAAGGTTGCCCTAATCATCCTATATCTCAGCACATCTTGGTTGGTGTATAATTGGGCATTGTTTTTGTGGTATGGCGTGTTTGATGGTTTCTCTGGTAGGATCCTATAATCTCACATTTACATCATCATTGATGTTTGTGAGCCTGTGTACATAGAGATACCTATTGTTTGAGAGTCTAGTCCATGCCTCAAATATTCAAAACATCCTGATTCCTATAATTAGCAGTGTGGATAATTTGTGGCAATATCAAAACTAGATTTTCTCTCCACATCTACACAACAAGAAATCTCATCCACTCCATTTCATTCATTCATCCCATTTGACCCATTTATCTTGGAGACTCCAATTTATTCACTCCCCCTTCATCATCCTCATCATTTCATTATCTAGTCCTCATATCCATTTCGAGAGGACACATGTGTTCTTAAAACCCACATGTCCTCTCAAGGGGGCATACCGCTACCTCCTCATCATCCTTCCTCATTTCACTTATGACTAGGGCATCATGCTACTAGTCGTTATCTTTTCCATCCACTATGTTTTATTCTCTTTTGATATAACATCATTTCATGATGCTATATCAAAGAGGGGCAAAATGTAGACACCTAAAATTAATTAAATTCATATTTAATTAATTTAAGCCTCTCCACATAATTAATTAATTTAAATGTGTGAGTCCCTTTCTTCTTATAGTTAATTAAATCAAATAAAATTAATTTTATCACTGTAGTCCAATAATTAATTTATCAAAATTAATTATCCCCAATTCTTCTAAAGTCATCTCAAACATTAATTCTTCTAAATCCCCTCCTAGTTAATTAATGACAATTAATTAACTTAATTCATGTGATTCCTACAAATTCACTTCTTCTAATCCTCACTTAGCCTAATTAATTTTTCTAGAAGCGTGATTATCATTATTCATCAATTTTATATTTTTCCACTCATTATCTCTCCTCATGTCACATCCTTTTACCTTTCCCTCTTTCTCTCTAATCACTCATTAAGCTACCTAATCAATCTTCGTAATCATTTGCACATCCCTAATCACTTTGATCCTTTCAAGGAAATTCAAATTCTTTGAATGAACCCATGCATCCTCTTCCCAAGGAATTTTTAATTCCTTTATCCATTTAGTCTTCCAAACATCCTCTTATTTTGGAATTTTTAATTCCTCTCCCCTTTCTCCAAGGAATTTTTAATTCCTTTTTCTCTTCCCAATGTATTGGGAGCTCTTCCCCATGTACCTTGAGAGGTGTGGAGAAAAGAAATTCCTTTATGGTATATCTCTTGAATCCCACACCTTGTCCTCTCAATCCATGTGCTCCCTCTCAAATCAGTCTTAACCCTTCATTCCAAAATAATCTTGGCCCTTCATTTTTTCATCCTCCAATCTATAAATTGGAGTCTCTTTTCCTCACAAATCATGAAATCCACTTTTCATGCATTCTTATGTTGTCCATTTTATCCCTTGATCCACTTCTCATCTAATCTTATGTTGTTAATTTGAAATCCAAAATCATCCATCACACCATAATCATTTCCAAATATTCTCTCATCTAATCCATACCCATCATCATTCAAATCCAATCCAAATCCAACCAATGTTGTTGTGTGTGAAGATCAATCCACATCCCAATGAAGGAGATAATCCAAACAAATTAGGGAGGGGCCCATCCTTGGCTTCACCAATAGCTCAATCAGAGGAAGAAGTGAAGAACTAAGGTATAATGGTTGATTTGTGCATTTGAATTATTTTATTTATGTTTTATCTTGGTTCATGCACTAACCATTAGGCCTTAGATTTTCCCCTCTTCAGGTGGGACCCATCAATAGATCCCTCTGCTAAAAAAAGGTCCACATGTAGAAGAAATCCATGTTGGATTCATGAGCTTCATGTTGAGATTTTGTGTTCCATAGACCGACTAACAAATTGTGTTATGTGCACTGCATACCATCCACCCAAGCGAGGTAGGGTTCACCCTCTTGATCAATGACAATTGTGATATCATGGCCTCCTTTCTCCTAACACACAATATCCTTGTAGGTGAATGCTAGTCATTAGATCTAGTAGTGATGACTAACATATCATGTTATATGCACCACACTTGCGCAAGTGGTCGGGTAGTCACTTGATGTGAACCTACGGAGTTGCGGAAGCTAGCATTCTATTGATTGTTGACTGTGTATTATGTGCACCGCACTTCCACAAGTGGCTAGGTACTTACTTGATGTGAACCTATAGAGTTGCAGAATTCACTTTATGGTGGTAGTCTTACTAACATATTGTGTTATGTGTATCACATATTATCCACCCAATTGAGGTGGGGTCCACTCGCCTAGTCAATGGCTATCATTTCATTGTGGCCTCCTTCTCTCTAATACATAGTCTACCCATAGATGAACATCCACTGTTGGATCTGGTAGCGATGGAATTTTTTCTTATGGATGTGTGGAGAACATAATGATAAAAACAATGACATGTGTTATTCTATCCCTATAACAAGGTGCGAGTAACATGACATTATTGCATTACTACGATTGCACTTTTTTGGAGTTAGACCGATTTTCTCAATGCTTTCACCACACTATATCCTACATCTTCTTTGTCTAAAAGAAAGATGAAGTAGACTTCCAAATGTCATCTCTATCTTTTCTATGGCCTTTGACAAATTGCCTTTGTTGACTCCATGTTTGTACAACCTGCATATATACAAAAAATCTGCTCACCTCTATCAACTTGACACAACACTAACTCAACCAATCTGATCGTCCTCTGAGACCTCATCATGTTTGCATCTTTGTCCACTGCATCTTCTCAACTGTTGACATCAATCACAATCTAATGCCACTAGAGATACCATCCACACCAATGTAAACAAGAGAACACTAGATTTTTGCATGAAAACCCATTAGGGAAAAAACACAAAGAGGGGTAAATCTCAATATAATGTAACTAGTTATATAATAGTACAAATGCTCACTACAAGGCTCACTGCCAAAGGGCTTACAACCCAAAAGAGAACAAATAAATAAAGTAAACTGCTAAATTTGTATCTCTCATATGTATGGAATATAATTCCAATTAAGCTCACTAGACAAACTTCACATACTTCATTCACTCTTTTGTTGTCTTCCTCAATCACATATCACATCTGATCACAATGTGTCACTTCTATCTCTGTATCCCTCTATTTCTCTATCTCCTATCATTTTCTTGTGTGTATCATCAGAGGAATACATCACATATATAGTGATCAATATCTCAATTCGACCACACATTCCTTACAAAGAAAAACACCTTACACGCTACCAAAACATACTTAATACATTTTGTTGGATGGTTGAATGGACCAAAATACTAAGAGGGGGGGTGAATCATTATTCCCACATAAATAAAATATTTCCACCTGTTTAACCTTAGAAATCAATCTCATCAATATGAAAGATCAAATGCATAATAAACAACAAAAATCATAATCACAAGATAGACACCATATTTTTATACATGGAAAACCCAAATGGGAAAGCCCACATAGAGGGTTAACTCTCAAGATAATATAACTAGTTATATGGTGTTTACAAAAGGGGTGTCTCACTACTAGATGGCTCATTTCCAGATTACAATATGACTCACTACCAAAATACAATAAGGCTCACTATCATAATTCTCACTACAAAAAAATTAAATGAATTGAAGAAAATTGCATCTCTAAATGTATTGAGTTAGTTCAAAGATGATCTTAGATATAAAAAATTATAGTAGATCTAGTAAGGGATCTCTCTAACCTATCCATAACTTCTTGCAACAAATCTGATAAGGTATTACTACAACTCTATCTTCAATCTGTCAATCCAACTGCTTGCAGCTAATATAGTAAGGGATTACTACAACTCTATACTCGCACTTTCCATATACACCTTCACTCTTACACATATATCATACTCCATTATTTACACCATTCACTTCTTGTATACACTTTGTTCCTCTATTTTCTCACTTTTCTTGAATTCCACACTCACTACTGCCATGTCAATATATATATAAATAAATTATGGGTAAGCACATACACAAATATAATATGTTTACCAAGCACAAAAGGCTTATACAATAATGAATTGCTTGGATCAACACGCTACTCAAATATGCCTTGAACAAAATGAGGGAACCAAGTCGTCTTTCATATATATTCTACATGCTTCCTTCACATGCATCAATTACAAGAACACATGCATCAATTACAAAAAAACAAATTCCATCTTCAAGATACAAATTCCATAGATTCTGGAGAAAAGGAATCATAGATCATATTGCAATAACAAAGTCCAGATAGAAATTCAACTATCACAACTAATACCAACACTTGATACAAACTATGAATAGCAAAAGCAATATATTTCAGAGTAAAGGATATTCCAAAAAATATTCTTGTAAACCATACATGCCTTCTTTCTCAATATCACATATTTACCTATCTTTCACTGTTGCTCAACATGCTACATCTAGTCCTAACTAGACCATAGAGTTTGATATGAATGACAAAATTCACACAAATCTAACAATCTCCCCCTTTGTCATTGATTTCAAAACAACTCAAAAAGAATCAATCTCAAAAATATAAACATGTCCGCATCTATATTTGCATATAACTCCCCCTCACTCATATTAGTCATATTTCTCCATTTATCCATTTCCCCCCTTTGACATCAAGGACAAAGGGTCCCTCCGAAAACAAATAAAGAAAGAGCATCAAAAAATTTGTATCAACCATAAAGAATTATTAAATGTTATTCTTTTGAAAAATTATGGTTTGATACTAACTAATTAAATTCTGGCTTCAACTAATAATTTGGAAGTTTCCCCTCTTCCATCTTGTCCACCTTCCCCCAAAAAATTTCACCAAGATTGGGAGGCAGATGATCTTCTTGATTAGCTTCATTTGTGTCATAGATTCTCTCTCCTCTCTTGCTTGTTCAGGATGTGTTTTTCTTGTGATGTGTTTTTCTCTTATGTTAGGTTCTCTTTCGATGACCCTTGTCAATCTGTGCATGCAAGGTAATAAAGAGGTTGGATCTGTTGTAACATTATTCTATTTGTATCTCAATTATTCTATTTGTTGTCCCTTGTTTTTTCTACTTGGTGATGATGCAAATAATTGAGATCTCTTTTGGTCTCTTCCATGTTGACTTAAAAGACACATGTGCTCATCTTCCATTATGCTTGTGGTTCCACTACCTTTGGGGATGAGGTCAATTCAATACATACATATTTCATGATATACATTATTTGTCATAAGAGCATACTAACTCGAAAGTTAGTGGATCACTTGTGTTTTATGTTTTGTGACCATTATCCTTTGATTTTTCCTTTCTTGGGGGCATATCATTGTGGTAGTGTTCTTGTATTTTGCATGCATGCTACCTTAAAGAAATTGCTCTTGATAAGACATATGCAATCAATTCAACATGTGGGCATACACTCAACTCAATGTTTCACTTTATGCACATACTATCACATATCTCGATACTCAAGTTACTTTGCAAATTGAGCCTTTTGCTTTGTAATTTGGTATTTTTATTTTTCATGACATAGTAAGAAAACCTTACTAGGCTAGCAGCCATGATTCTCTCTCTCTTTCCTCTTTCTTATTATGTCCCTTTTATCTTGATATTGGGGTAGTGAGATCCTATAGTCCCTTAAGGGCGTAGTCTGTCTTGTCTCTTTGATATCTTGATGAAAGTTTTTAATGAAAACCTTTGCACTATATGGAGAGTATGGTTATTCTCATACTCCTACGAAAGTGGGTCCAACTAAATGTAACATCCTAAATTATATTCTCTTGCAATTTTGTCCTCATTTCAGCCCTCAACTTGGCATTCGTCCTCTAAAGCCTAAATAGAGCTCTGATTCTACTCACACCATGCACTAAAATTAATATTTTCATCATATGCACTTTCTCCCCCAAAATTTTAAGTCCCTAATTGGCCAAGAATAGGGCTCCCATACATTGCACATGCCCTGTTCTGCCAATTAGGGCCCATTTTGGGGCCTCTTAACAGTAACTTCAAATGGTGAGGAACCTAGATTTTGTGTTAGCTCATGTCAAAAAATTAATTTGTTTTTTAACTAGCATGTATGAAAGGAGGTCTACCCCTCTCATTTGGACATACATTGAATCAATCCAACATCTAATCAATCAATCATTGATTGAAATTCAAGTGAGCAAGCAATTAGTCTTCTTTCAAGTATTGGAGATGACATTCATGTTCTATGTTTTATGAAGACTACATGAAATCCTAATTCTTCATGGAGACAAAAAAATCTTCATAAAGAGGTATATCATTAGTGTTTTAGACATTTTCAGCACTTCCCTCAAAAATATTATTTTTATTATAGTACTTTATTTACATTTCAATTATATTTCATGATTAATTCTGAAATCGGGGTTTTACCTAAGGCAAACCCCTATTCCCAACCATTTTCCCTTCTCTATTGTGTGTAGGAACAAGTACAGAGCTATAATTTTTAGGATCAACAATATTTGTAGAGACAAACAAGCTCCCCTTTGTAAGGAAAAAACTTTAGACGACTAGAGAGATGGGCATTATGATCTTGACAATACAAGTCAACCTTTTGGGAACAGATTTGAATAGTCACATATTGCTCAGATCCAGGTTGGTGGCTCTGCTTGATGATTGTAGCTCACTGTTTATGCATAATTACTTCAATTTAGACACATTTACCCTAATTTCAACATTATCACTCAAATCAATTCAATTTAAAGGGAAAGAAGAGGCACATCTAGAATCATTGGAATCTTATCAGAATTTTGGTCTTTTAGGCTTAGATCTATTAAATTCCATATTTCCCTAATGTAATGATCCCTAAGGAAAACTTAGAGTTTTACTATATTAATGGGTGAAACCTTAATTTTTCACCTATACAGCTTCTCTCTCTAGTCTCTTCCTTTCTTTCCCCCAACCCCTCTCTCTCTCTCTCTCTCTCTCTCTCTCTCTCTCTCTCTCTCTCTCTCTCTCTCTCTCTCTCTCTCTCTCTCTCTCTCTCTCTCTCTCTCTCTCACATTTCCTCCCTCACTTTCTCTATCTAGGGTACTCTTTTTGTTCTCTCTCACTCTCATGTCTCTCACTTTCTTTCTCTCCCTCCCTCCCTCCCTCCCTCTCCCTCTCTCTCTCTCTCTCAACACTTCCCTTCCTCCCTCCCTCTCACTTGGGCTTTGTCTTTCTCGATTCTCTCCCTCTCTCACTTGGTCTCTCTAAATGTAGATGTGAGAGACCTAGAGCCTCAGGAGAGAGGGGCGAGAGACCCAAGGAGAGATGAATAGATGAGAGAGATAGAGGGGGAGAGAGGTGGGCAATGCGATAGGGAGGGAGAGATAGAGAAAGGTATAGATGGCAAGAGGGAGATACATAGGGATGGGGAGAGAGAGAGAGGGATAGGGAAGAGAGGGGGAGGGATGTAAGAATAGAGATGGGTGTATGGAGGTAAGACAATGTAGAGAAGGAGAGAGAGGGTGGGATAGTCCTAGAGAGGGGAGGGAGAGAGAGAAGTTCACAAAGAGGGAAATAATGATAATGAGATAGGGAGAGAGATGGAGAGGGAGGTAAAGAAATAGATAGGGAAGAGATATAGAGATGAGAGATGTAGATCCTGGTGAGAGAGGGTTGATATACCTAAAGGGAAAGATAGGGGAGAGAGAGAGAGAGAGAGAGAGAGAGAGAGAGAGAGAGAGAGAGAGAGAGAGAGAGAGAGAGAGAGGTGGGTAATGATATAGAAAGGGACATGCAAAGAGGTAAAGATAGAGGGAAGGAGAGACCTAGGGATGGAGAGAGATAGAGGGTGGGAGGGAGAGGTGGTGATTGAGAGAATAGAGAGAAAGGGGATATAAACAATAAGAAAGGGAGAGAGAAGAAGAGAGAGGGAAGGAGGAATGGATGGAGATTTGGGTAAGGAAGGAAGGTGAGGTACAAACGGAGAGAAGTTGGGGGATACCTAGAGAAATAAAGGTAGTTGGGGGGGAGGGGAGGTTTGTAGAGAGAGGGAGAGAGAGAGAGAGGAAACATATAGTAGAGAGTGAAGGGTAGGAATGAGAGGTAAAGAGGCAGTGTTAGATATTGCGGGAGAGAGGAGAGAGTAAGATAAAGAGAGGTAGAAATGGGAAAGAGGAAGATTGATAGAGAAATCTGTAGGTTTAGAGTCTAGGGGAGATAAATATAGTGACATAGATAGAGTGAGAGAATGCTAATATTAACATGTTGATTACTAAAATTTGACTATTAGAAAATTTGAATGATTGTCTAACACCTAGAATCTACATTATAACTCGTAGAGATCTAAAACTACTGTCAAACATCCTACCAATATATACATAAAGTATAACTTAAATTATACTTAAATTTTATATTTCATTTATATATTCTTGTTCAGATAGAGAGTGAAACAAAAACACAATTTTCTAATGCAAAACTTTTTGCTAATGCCAAGTTTGGTGCAAGACAAATAGAAATGGAATTTTTAAAGTGCATTTCCATTTGGCTAGTGCCAAATTTGGCACTTTTAAATAGGTTTGGTGTGACCAGACCTTAAGCTCAACACACCAAACTTATTGGCACACACAAAATATGGCGAGTGCCCTATTTGGCATGCACCGAATGGCTTCATTTGGGAAAAAAATTGGCAACTTTTTGGCCTTTACCTTGGTGTACTTACCTGATAAGGCATCCACATCACCTAGCTTCATAGGTCTTAACACACCTCAACATTGGTACATATGCAAGATGTCACCTTGGTTGTATCTTTTAAACCCTAACCTATCATACTTGGTTCAAGTATGGTTTCCCATATTGGAACTTGTCTTATACCCAGATCCTAAATTAGTAATATGGATGAAAACCCTAATGCCTATGTGAACACCCAGTAAAGAGTTTTTTTTTGTTAATTAATATTCCTTATACATTAGATTGTGAAAATGTGTTTTATGGTTTAAATGGCAGTTTTTTGTAATTTACTGTTAAAATAGGCTTATAAAGCTTTTAATGAGAGATTGAATGTCAGTTGCAAAATAATATGTTATAAATGTCTATTTTGGGTTCAAGGGAAAAATTTGCAGGATAAGGATTTAATTTAACTATTTCATTTCCAATTTATGTGAAAATGGGATATATGGTTTTAAAATGTAATTTAATGCTAGAAAATTAAAGTGTGGCTTATGTATATTTGTTTTTAAATGATTTGCATAATAAGGGTTACAAATTTGGTGTATTTGAAAATTAAAATTAATTCTTTAATTCTTTATTTTCAAAAAGCAAAGAAGCAAGTTGGGTTTTAAAATTAAAAAAGGCTCATTTTATACAATCATTTTTTTGGAAGAAATTTTGTGGAAGAAAAACCCTCTTTTGCTTGAAAATTTGAATTGTAGATTGGGAGGGAAAATAGGAGTGGATTTAGATGAAATCAAATTCATTAGGATAGGAATGGGTAATGGGTCATACTATTACATGGATTTGAGCTATTGTTTTGTGTGTGAATAGTTTCCAATTTGAAGTTTTAGTTATAACTGAGCTAAGTCCTCATTTCTTGTCCATTTCATTTGATTCTTATTTCTAAATCATTGGAAAAAATTTAATTGATTAGGAAAATTATTTTATTTGATTTTAAAATCAAAGAATACAATTTATTTAATTTATTTCTAATATTTTTGTAAAATTTTAAAAACATGGGGTTACCATGCCTAATTTTTCACAAAATTATGGAAACATGAATTTTATGTGGGAAAGAGTGTGTTAGGAGCTTTTGAAACAAAAGGGTATTCTAAAAAAAATTGATGAATTTTGTAGGTATTATAATGGAAGTTGAAGAAAAACATTTAGCTTTGAGTTTTTGTGGAAAAGCTAAAAAATTGATTTTGATGAAAATAATGATGCATTATTCTATGTAAGTACTATCATGTGTTTGATGTTGTATATTCTCCATTTTTGGACAAAAGTTTGCACCTTTCCTCATGTGTCTTGCACGTGTGATTGTATTTGTCCTTTGTGACTATCTCGTAGCATAGATCGATTGGATATTTTGATTCCACATGGTTGGGTGGCATGTATAGCACCATTAGGATCTGATGGATAATAGATTGAGATTACTTAGTGGATCCACTTCTCATGTATTTGTGTCTACTTTCTAGTTGTTTATTGAAGTGTAATTATATACATTTGAATCCTCTTGTAATGTCATATCCTTTCAATAACCTTTTACTGAGATGGATGTAATTAATATTGAATGATGCTTATGTTTATGGTTTGGATTGTCTCTTGGACTTGGATCTAAGAACACTTGCTTGTTGAATTTCTTAGATTTCTTATGTTTCTCAAGGTAAATGAAAATAAGAATTTGTATTTTGGGCTTAACATGAATCTTAAGTATTTGGTATCATCTCAGGTGGTGTTGTAGACCACTATGCCCTCATCATGTGTTGTAGTGGTGTTGTGAACCTTTTGTGTCATTTCAAAACCTCTTGGAGTGTGTTGTCCATTTTCATTAAAAAAAAAATTATTCTACCAATTTTTCCCTTGGTCCTTTAGACGAGGTAGTACATTTTCTTCTTCTTTTCTTTCTATAAAGTTATATTTTAGTAGGAAACATACTTGTTGTGTTCTGATTAATTAAAAAAGAAGGTTTTCAGGACCTGAAACCTTTAACAAAGGATATTAAGATAACACACCAAAAAGATCAGTGCTTAAGAACCACATACAAAAAGACTAGCAAAAAGCCAGTGAATCGAAAGGACAACAAAACAAACAATAGCAAAGAAACTAAGAAGGTGCCACACAGTAATTTTCTTCAACAAATCCTCCACCTTTATCACCAGCTCATCGTAAGTGGCCCTGACAGCTTTAAGGTCTTCTAGATCCTTGTTAGGTTTTTTGTCCTTCTTTTTGCCTTTGGTGCGGGTTCTGGGGCGTTGAGATTCCACTATTCCTTCCATTTCTAGGTCAATGTCCAGGATTTCCTTTTCATCATCCAGTTTACTAATGAGAGTGTTGGTGTTGTTGGTTGAAATCTTCAGGATGCTAAGGCTCTGTTCAGCAATGTTCTTCAGACACTCCTCAATTTTACCAATTTTGCTAATAGTTTCCGAGAGAGTGTGGTCATTAGTGTCAACAATATTTTTCCTTTCCAACAAATCCTTCTCAATTTTTTCAAACTTGGGGTTGAAAGAATATCTTATGTCTTCGGCTTTGGCAATGGTGCTTTTTCAGGTCCTCTATGTAGTTGGCCATGGTCTTCCCTTCCCCAGTATTGATGGTCTCTAGGATCAAGATTTTGTTACAAAGTTTTAATTTTCATCCACAACTTTCTTGTAGCCATTGATAAGCCACTCCATAGTTTCCATGAAACTTTGCAAACCCTTAGGGGGAGGGTTAGAGGGGGGGTCAACTTTTCCAAGGGTTACCTTTTCCTCTTTAGGGGTGTGCTGGATGGTAGTTGTGTCAACAGCCCTAAGAACCTCTTCCATGGTCTCCTTTTCCAAATTCTAATCAGCTTCCAAGGCCCTTACCTGCTTGTGGGCTTCTGGTTCCTTAATAGTCTCCTCTTTCTTCTTATGCATTTTCTTGGTCTGGGTGTGAGCTTTTTTCTTCTTCTTCAGCAGCCCTTGACGGTTCTCCTCCTCAGAGTCATTTGAAGTCTTCTCTTCTAAAGAAATGCTAATCAGGGGTCTACCTTTAGGCTTTTTGCCCTTAGAGGATGAGGGTCTGGTTTTGATGTATTTCCTCTTCTTCCCACTTTCATAATCCGAGACATCCATGTTGTCCTCAGTGTCAGTCGAAGGGTCACTTTCAGACTCCTCTTTCTTTGAGAAGGCAGGGTCAAACCCCTCATCCTTAGAATCTACAGAGGGCTGCATCCGAGCAATTTGGTTGGCCTTAAGATGGTCATAGATTAGGATCATAAGGCCTTGATGCATGATTGTATCACCCCGTGGGTTCTCTTTGTAGGCCTTGAGGGACGCATTCATCGAACATAGCAGAAAATAAGGGAAGTTAAACTTATCATTATGCCTAAAGTGATTTAGCAGAACAAACTGATAACCATAAAATTTTTTGAACCTACCATCTAGAGTGATATATCACATTAAAACAAAGAGGACTTCCCACCAGGGTTTGGCAAAAGCCTTGGGTGGGTAGTAGGTTTTGCTCAACTTTACCATTTGTTTTTTCTCCTTCTCGATATCTGAGTATCTTTCAATAGATTCCCTACTGACTTTCCTATCTTTGTAGAAGTTGCACCCTTCTCTTGTAAGGCCCGTAGCTTGAGCAATTAAATCTTCATCGATTTCTACAGTTTGGTCTCTCATTTTCAGCATGCCCTTTTTCCAATTTTTACAAAAAAAACTAGTGACCATGCCGTCTCGACCGTGGAGTCTCTCCATGAATTTTGAGAAGCCACCCTCCTGCAGAATACCCCAAACCTCCTCCTTCTATTTCCATTCTTCTACTTGGTTCATATCACCTCCTATTACCACCCATATTGTCGTTGTTCAACACCAAATTTTGAAACTTGCAGAGCAAATTAGCCAATGAGGTTTTCAGAACTATCAAAGTAACCCAGAAAGCGTGGGAACTTATGGCATTGGTAATATAATGAATGAATCTCTCATTATTATAATGATTCGAAGTACTCAAGTCAGTTCTTTTCATAATTATCCTATCCATCAAGTATTTTTGTAGTACTTCTATAATGATCATAGCAAATGATTTGCCTAACATCTTCAGGGAGTCCTTGTTCTCCCGTCCACATGGTAATTGCTTCCTTGTTAACCAGCGCATTGGCAGTCCAGTCAGCAGTGCCATTGGCCTCCCAGTAAATGTGGGAAATGTAGCTTTTTTTAAAGGCGCTAATAAGGTCTCTAGCAAAGATGATTATATTGTTGATCGACCATGAAGGTTTTGAGACCTCCTTAAGACAATTTACAATATTGTTTGAGTCCCCTTCAATACATAGGTAGGGACAATTCCATTTTTTAGCTAGGAGGATACCTTGGAGAGCTGCCATAGCTTCAGCTTTATGATTAGTTTGGATTCCAATAGGGACAACAACCATTTCCTTGCACATTTCTTTGTCATCTCTTAGAACAGCTCCACAGCCTGAAGGACCCGGGTTACCTTTGGCAGCGCCATCAAAATTAACTTTGAACCAACCATGAGGGGGGGTTTGCCATTTGGCTTCAAGCCTTTATTATGGTTGGGGTTTGGACTGTCGGTACTCTTCATATTCCACACCCTTAATATATTTGCTTCCAGAGAGTTGTTCAAAAAACAAGGACCCTCAATGATCCCTATATTTTCCTGAATTACCCATTGGATTTTCGGGAACACAATATCTTGATTGAGGGAAACATCCCTGAAGATTCAATTATTTCTTTCCTTCCATAGTCCTCTAGGATGTGAGGAAGTGAGAGCTTCCACAAAGATCTCAAAAAAGAATTAGTCCATTTTATGTTCCAGGAGGAAAACAGATCTTTGATGGTATTGGGAAACACCGAGGCAATGCTAAAACTATTGAGAAATCTTTCCCAGACTGAGGCTAAGAAGGGGTAGTGGATGGCAAGGTGGTCCACAGTCTCTTCTTCCTGAAGGCATAGAGCACATCTATTAGGGAAAGCAAAGCCTCTGCTTTTTAGGTTGTCAAGGGTCAAGATTTTATTAGGAGGATGGTCCAGAAGAAGAAATTGATCTTGGGGGTAAGGCCTCTAATCCAAACTTTAGACTAGAAGGGATTACCTAAAGGATTGGGGGATAGAACACAATACATAGAGGAAACAGTTAGGGTACCTTTGGGATCATGTTTCCAGATTAGGGAGTCAGCCTCTTTATTCAACCATACTACAGACAAATGGATCTTGAGCTTAGAAAGGCTTGGATGGATGCTTTCAATATTCTGCCATTTGTTACCAGTCCAATACTCAACAACTAAGGAGCCAAAAGATCTTATACAAGAGGGAGCATGGGGGGGCCATTCATTGATTTCTATGAAAGGTTTATCAAAAAGCCAGGGGTCCTCCCAGAATTTAACTTTCCTACCATTACAAACTTTCCAGATCACTCCTTTGGCTATACTTTCTTTACATTTAGAGGCATAATTCCATATGTGGGAACCATTAATACTAAGATCCAAATTGATAAAAGAAGAAAGGGAGGAAGACTGAAGAGAGTACTTACTTCACCAAATTTTACACCATTTGGTATCTAGATGAAACATTTTCTAGACTTGTTTGGACAGAAGAGCTTCATTTAGGGTTCGGATCCTCCTCAAGCCCAGACCTCCATGGCTCTTCAGTTTACAGACCTGGTCCCAAGCCACCAAGGACATTCTTTTCTTGTCCTCAACCCCAAACCAAAGGAATATTCTTTGGATTTTCTTGATAGCATCAGCATACTTGAATGGAATTCTAAAAAGGCTAAGAACATATATTAGAATACTTAGAAGAGATGCTTTAAGAAGTTGGAGCTTTCCGGCCTGACTTAGGAGGGCTCCTTTCTAGCTAGCTAACTTTTTTCTGGAATTTGTCCACTAGAGAACTCCAGAAGGAGTCAGGAGGAGCAGTGCCCATTGGCATACTAAGGTAGTTAGCAGGAAGATCAACAATCCTACACTCTAGGATTCTACTGATTTTCTGTTGTCTTCTCTCTGGGGTGTTGATGAAAAAAACTTCACTTTTGGTCCAGTTGATTAGCTGACCCAAAGCAGAGGCAAACTTACAAAGAGTACTCTTCAAAATTTTAGCTTCAAAAATACTAGATTCCCCCATGATAATAGTATCATCAACAAATTGTTGATGTGAACAAACAAGATCTGCTGAGGAGGGGTGGAGACCCTTAACGGAGCCTTGCAAAACCAAATTTTCCATACTCCTTCCAAAACATTCTGCCATAATAATGAAGAGGATGGGGGAAATAGGATCCCCTTTCCTAAGACCTCTAGAAGCTTGGAAAAAAGGAGAAGGGGAACCATTGATAAGGACAACAAAAGATGCGAAGGTGATAAGTTGGGTGATGAGATCCAATACTCTGGATGACAAACCAAAAGACATGAGAACCTTCAAGAGAAAAGACCAGTCAACCCTATCATAGGCTTTGGAAAGATCAAGCTTTAGGATGTGACCCTGCTTCTTAGCTTTAACAAGAGAGTGGATGTTCTCATGGATAGTAATAATAGAGTCAATAATTTGATGACCAGGGACAAAACCATTTTGCTGGTGATTAATAAGAGCGGGAAGGACAGATAGCAATCTGGAAGTTAGAACCTTAGAGATAATCTTATAAAAGGAGTTGCAAAGACTTATAGGTCTAAATTTGTCCATAGAGTCAGCGCCTTGAGATTTGGGAATGAGAGCCAGAAAAGTGCCATTGATTTCTATCAAAATTTTCCTAGCCCAAAAATTTCCTTAACCCCATTGGTAACATCTTTCCCAACAATGTCCCAGATATCTTGAAAAAAGAAAATTGGAAAACCATCTGGGCCCGACGCTTTGTTACCATAGAAGGAGAAGACACCATTTTTGATTTCCTGAGTAGAAGGAATGGAAGAAAGGGAGGCATTCTTATGATCATCAATGAGACAAGGGATGTTAAGAAGAAAAGAAGATTGAGCTTCAGCATCCAACCTATGATCCCTCTTTAGCAGTTCTGAAAAAAACCTTTTAGCTTCATTCCTAATTTCCTCCTCCTTGATAATCTCCCCATTATCCACCATGAGTTTGGTAACCCTATTAAATTCTTTATGCTTGATAGTTGACATGTGGAAGAATCTTGTGTTCCTATATCCTTCCTTAAGCCAGATGCATCTGGATCTCTGCTTCCAAAAGGATTCCTCTTTGGCAATGATATCATGATATTTTTTGAGTCTCATTTTCATTAGCAATGGACACAGTTCTGAAACCATCTTTCTGGATTTGAGTTTCTATTTCTTTGAGGTCTTCTTGGACTTTTCTTTTGGCCTCAAAAATGTTCCCAAAGCTGGATTTATTCTAGATTCCTATGTTGTCCTTTACACTCTTAAGCTTCTTAACAACTCTATACATAGAAGTTCCCTCAACTTGAATGCTCCACCATTTCTGGATATTACTTTTGATGTCTAGGTGGAGGGTCCACATTTTTTCAAATCTAAAGGGGAATTTTCTCCTTTTGTTAATGGAGTCAGCAATGAAAGTGATGGGGAAATGATCCAAACCAACCCGAATGTGGGCCAACAAAGAACAAAAATAATGACTATACCAGTCATCGGAAATGAGAGTCCTATCAAGACAAACTTGGATAATATCATTACCAGTTCTCATGTTAGTCCAAGTATAATTACATCCCTATATTTCCAAGTCATTAAGAGCCTGAGAGTTAATGAAATCCATAAGGGCCAACCTACTTTCCAACTAAGGGGGGCTTCCTCCATATTTTTCCTCCTCTCTCAAAGGAGTGTTGAAATCTCCCATAACTAGCCAGCTAAGATTCCTGAAGCTATCCCTAGCTTGAATAAGTTATTTCCAAAAGGAATTTCTTGCCTTCAAAGTGTTGGGAGCAGAAATGTTGGTGAGGACCCATGAAGTACCATCTTTTAGGTGCTCAAATTTGATACAAGGGAAATTATTGTCCTGGATGATAACATTCCCTTTGATAGAATTAAGATTCCAAATGGTAGCTATGCCTCCTGAAGCACCTTCAGAACTACCGCCACTGACATTTCCATTTTTGAAAAACTTCAATGATTCAACTTTTTCTTTACTCATTTTGGTTTCTTGAATTAGAAAGATATCAAGTTTACTATCCCTTATCATGTTCCTGATAATGTCATGCTTATGGGGGTTATTAAGTCCCCTAATATTCCAAGAAATAATCTTCATAATTACTTACCAATTCCTAACTCCTTAAGAGTCTTCTGGGTTCCATTTGCAATGTTCTTGCTGGCCTCCTTGTTTCTAACTATGTGATTAGAGGGACTACCTGGGAAGGAGGAGGAGGTATATCCGACATCCACTTGAGCTATTCTGCTAGATTTCCTTAGAAGAGAAGTCGAGGGAGTAGTTCCTTTCTTATTCCTTTGCTTTGGTATTTTCCACTCAGCATCTATCT
Source organism: Cryptomeria japonica (assembly GCF_030272615.1). Lineage (NCBI taxonomy): Eukaryota > Viridiplantae > Streptophyta > Pinopsida > Cupressales > Cupressaceae > Cryptomeria > Cryptomeria japonica. The sequence continues at coordinate 273,449,563 of NC_081408.1, read as the reverse complement.
CAGGAGCCGCTACTAGGTTACTTAGGATTTTGGAAATTTCTTCTTTGCTTACCCAATTAGGGGTTCTGGAAGCATTTGAATCATTTAAATCACTGTTAGCTGATTTTGAACTCCAGATTGAGTCTGAGAGGTTCAAGCCCAAAATTGAACATTTTTGGGCTTCTTGTATTTCAAGACTAGGCATGAACAGAGAGGAATTAGTCTTTTCTTCTTGGGAAACAAGGATTTCTCCTTCCTCTGGTTGATCATTTTTCTCTTGTAGTTCATTTCCTTCACTAGTATCAGCCACCACTTCAACTATATCATTTGGGTAATCAGTTTGATCTTTCTATTCCCCTGTTTGAGAAGTAATCAGAAGGTTGACAATGGTTGAATCATTTCTCAGAGCTTCCTGGGTTATAGGACTTGAGATAGAGGCTAAGGGTTCCTTCTTCTCCCCCAAGGGATTAAAATGATTTGAGTTTTCTTCTTTACTTTCTAAATTTTTAACTTGCCATACCATTTTTTCTGGTGCCCTTTGGTTCTCAGAATGGGACTTAGGCTACCTGGATTCTACCTTGGGTTTGATGGGACAGGACTTCACCCAATGCCCTGCTTTTTTACAATGGAAGCAGGCAAAGAGAATAGATTCATATTCAATATGTTGCTTCCATGTTCCCAGCTTTGATACTAAATCTATCTGTTCCAGCATATCTGCATCATGAGCTATCCCTACGCAAAACCTAGCATGAGTGAGTCTCCTTTTTGAAGCTATTACCGGGTCTATAGAAAGCAGTTCACCAAAAGAGTTTACAATTCCAAAAAAGATACTTTCTGCCCAATATTCCAGAGGCAAGCCTAGCAGCTTTACCCAAATTGGAACTTCTGTCAAGAGAGAGTCATTCATATTTAGATTCAGTTGCCATTTACAAAGAACCAAGGCTGTCTTTCCTACCATCCAGGGACTTCCATAAAGAATCATAAGTTTGTCTTCTTTGCAAGAGAAAGAAAAGGATAGAAGGCCTTTGGGTAAGGCTGAAATTTCAACATTACCCTTAAGGGCCCATTTTCGTTTGACATAGGCCCTAACAACTTCAATGTTAGGTCATGGTCCCATAAATTTTCCTACCAATGAGTTCAACATACTATTTATATTATGATCCAAAACCAGATCAAGGATAGAGATAGTGAACTTACCTCCAAAAGGATCAGATATATTCTTGATAGGAGGAAATGAGGATTTACCAGTTGGTCTAGTTCCAAAGAGGGAAGACCATTTTTTTGAATCTTTTCTGCTCTCCCCGAAGCCGTCATGTGGGATGGGCCCCCTACTAGTCCCTTCCCCCAAGGGCCTAGAGGAGCCCACTATCTTCTCTGGCAGAGTACCACCAGTTTGTTGAAAAGAAGCAACTTCCGGAAAGTCTGGAGGCTTATCCTTCTCTCCTATGGGACCAACTAAAATCTGGCCGCACCCATCATTGGAACCAGAATTCCCGCCTTGCATAGAATTTGAATTTTGAATTCCCCCATTGTTGCTTACTGCTCCTTCCCTAATTGCTGCTCCCGGTCAACTTACTTAAAAGGGTTTGAACCAAGGATGTAAGCACTACAAGCAAGAAGCCCCACTATTTCTCCAAGGTTCTCCCCAGGGTAAGAGTACTCCATTTTTTACATGGTAGAGAAGAACCCATGGGGGTTTGAACATAGGTTGTAGGCACTATAGGCAAGAAGCCCCACCATTTCACCAAAGGGTCATCCCCTACTTGTTGTGTTATTCTTGTTCTTATTTTGAAATTAAGTTGAGGAGTTTTCAATTTTGTTGAGTAATGTTGCTTGACAGTTTTTTTGTGCAATGGGTAAATGGGCTTGTGAAAAAAGATATTAAAACCCCTATTTTCATTGAAAACCATAATTATGTGGTAGTCTTATTCTTGCTTGGGGGTATGGCTAGAGAAACCCTATTTTCATTGAAAACCATAATTATATGGTAGTCTTATTCTTGCTTGGGGGTATGGCTAGAGAAACCCTATTTTCATTGAAAACCATAATTATATGGTAGTCTTATTCTTGCTTGGGGGTATGGCTAGAGCCCCTTGAGCCTTCATGATTCCATTACATTTGGATGGAGATAAATTATTGTTTTTGATCTTTTCTCATGTTATACACCTCTATTGAGGTCTCATATGATCACTTGAAGATGGTATTTTAGAGATACTTAATTTGTCTATGGTTGAAAATTTACATTGTGTAATGCACGAGTAAGTGTTTTCGTTTGGTAGGTTGTTAGTGGATACTTTTATCATCATTAAGGATGGATGTAGATGTTACATTGCGGTGAGATTATATGATAAAAATTCAATCCCATGTAATAAAGTAGAATAAGAGCTTGTATCTTAACTTTGATATTGATAAATGACAAAAAATTGTAGGTTACAGTTTTCATCTAGTCAAAGAACATATATTCTACTTGCTGAAAAATAGAAAACTATAAAATGATTTCAGGTTATAATGTAGTGCATAGAAGGTGGAATATGTGGTGATATTTTCCATTGGTAAGGCACGAGGTCTAGTCTCCCCCCAGCCCATGTGGTACTGGAGGATGTGTCACGCCAGTATCATCAGTCACGTTAACAAGTTTACCCAATGCATTGTAGTTTATAGGGGTGTGCTATACTTGATTCATGTAGTCTAAAAAAAAGGTCGAATATGTTCTTATGGCCCCCTATTTATAGGTGTCATGCTCTGTGAAGTCTACATGTTCCTGCAACCACAATGCACTCAATAAATCATTACAAGCATGGTTAGAAGATTTAAAACAATAAAATATAAAACCATAGCTAATCCACTTATTGCCTCCTAGTAAATGGAAGTATGAAAATGCTCTCAAATTTGATTATACATACTCCAGTGACTTGACTACACTTAAATGGAGGATTTGAAGGATGAAAATGCATGATCTAGCAAGAATAGCATGATTAAGCTATATGATTTCATGATTGATCTAGAAAATGAACTAAGATTAAGATGCAATTAAGCAAAAATTGAACATGATAACATTGCTAAGAATGATAAACTAGAAGCTAGATGCCTATAGTAACAATGCATAAGATGAGAATGAGATGGATCAAATGATATGAAATTGGGACCCTTTGTGCTCCAAAATGAGGTTTATTTATAGGATTTCCAAGGCTAGGGGTGAGGTGGCAAGAATCAACGGTCAAGATTGGTCTGAAGATATCAATGTTTAAATTGGAGGAAGATGGTAAAGGGGTTGGATTAAAGGGAACATGTGTCATCTCTATGGTGACAAGTGTCAAGAGGCTTCTAGAAGAAGTTAGATGAAAGGGAACACTTAGTGACAAGTGTCACAAGGTTCTAGAAGATGTTGGATGAAAGGGGACATGTGGGTAGGTAGAATGGGTTAAGTTTAGGAATGGTTAGGTTTAGGAGTGGTAGAAGTTAGGAGAACTTGAATTTAAAAATTCAAATAATAGGAAAAGGCTAATTAATTTCAACAACTCATGATTGATTTGTTTTAATTAATTAAGGGATTTAGAAGAAATGAATTTGGTGGGGGGAATTAATTAATCAAAGGGGATTATTGAAATGAACCTATTAAATAAATCCTTAGATTTATTAATAAGTAGATGAAAAGGGGAATTTAATCAAATTGCTTAGTGAATTCAATTAAATTAGTGAGGGAGATTAATTAAATAATTGCTTATTTAATTAATTATCTTCAGACCATTTTTAGGTGTATACATTTTGCCCCTCTTTGAAGTGAGGTGTGATGACACGTTGATTCAAAGAATAATCTCATTTTGATGAACATACTGGTTCGATAGGATGCCCCAGCTCTTGATTGCTAAATTCTGGTATGATGATGCCCCCTCGGGAGATCAATTGAGATAATTGATCTTTGGAGTTTTTGCAAGATTGATATCCTGATAGATTTGATTTGATTTTTACAACTGTGGTTGATGAAAATGCAAGTTCTTCAATTAGCTTGATTTCTTAGATTGGTAAGATTGAAAAATATTGATTGATTAGATTGATAAGATTGAAATTTAGTTTGGTTTCAGGAAGTATTCATCCTATATAAGACAATGATGATCAAAGCATCTGGTTTCAGGAAGGATTCATCTTGTATAAGACATGATCAGAATGTCTAGTTTCAAGAAGGATACATCCTGTATAAGACATGATTCAGAATCAATTAGGTTTGATTGATTGATTTGATTTGATAAGGTTGATTAGATAAAGAACTGACAGTTTGTTGATATCAAGTTGCTGAATTTTTGGATATGTTGATACTTTGATGATTCCTGTGATAGATTTAACCTTGGATAAAAGGAGCCTGCAGGATCCCATGCAAGAATGAAATGAAATCTAAAATGCAAATGAAATTCAAAGCTACGACCAGACTAGTCACTGGATTATTTTGCATTTTTGTCATCATTGAGCTTTTGAGATGTGGGAAGTGAGTGCAAACATTGATGGTATAATTAAACCATGATAATCTAAGCAGTTCTTTCCTAGATTTTGATATAGAAATTTAACACAAGAATTGAGGTATAATTGAACTGAGATGACCTGAGTGTTGCTTGCATAAAACAAGCAGTATTAATCATTTCAATATACACATCGGAAATGTCTTCAATGATATTCTGATGATCATGTCCTGAGACAAATTTGCACCTATAAATGATTAATTTTCAAATAGCAGACAAGAAAAATATCATGTTTCTTCCTTGTTCCTCTAGTCAATGACATCCTCGAGTCACTCAGAAATCATGATAGCGAAAATCAATATATAGAAAAGTTGAACAATCATGTTAAAATCATTATCCAAAAGGATATTGTCCACTGAAAAGTGTGTGATGTGCTTACATTGATTTCGTGATAGCTTGATAGTTGATAGTTTGATCTCGTTTTCAACATTGGATGTGTCTCAGTTTTTCACTTGATAAGTGTTGTCTAACTATTTGTTCTACCTGTTTGATTAAGCTCAAAATTGATCCAAAGTTTTGCCCCCAGCTAGGTGTAGGATTTTGCCCCAAGCCTAGAAACAAAGTTGTTATGATATATCCAATGATCCAAACCATGGTGAGAGAGCAGCTGTGATGCCTGAGTATGTACAAATGCTTTAGGAGGGTCAGCGCTGATGGAAAATGAATGTAAGCGGGAAGAATGCATGAACTAATAGACAGAAGAGATAGCCAATAGATAACGCTTGTTTGTCAGGTTTTTACCGTCTGTTTTTATTGCACTTTTTCTGATATTTGATTTTTTTTTCTTTCTTTTTCCTTTTCACTTTTTAGGATTTTTCTGCTTTTTTCACTGTTTTTAATTTTTTTGATTTTTCACTATTTTTGATTTTTTTCTGATTTTTCACTTTTTTTATTTTTTTCCTTTTTTTTCACTGTTTTTGATTTTTCTGATTTTTCACTATTTTTTATTTTTCTGCTTTTTCAGATAGAATTTCTTCAACTACATGCTATTGATAGATTCCTCAAGCTAATCTCCATCTTGTGTTAATAGCTAATATGCTCCTAATCCAAATACTGTTGTGACCACAAACAGACCTAACCAATTTGGTTCAAAATTTCCTTTCTTTTCTAGATCTGCTTGATTGTGTGGATTTTCCTTTAGCACTAGTTCTCCCACTTGAAATATTCATGGTTTGACCTTATGATTATAGCTCGGACACATTCTTTTCTGATATACCTTTAAATGATCAAAGGCATTTTGTCTTCATTCATGAATTAGTTCTAACTCTTGCAATCTAGATACTTATTGTTCTTCATCTAAGATGAGACCTTTTAGTGACACACGTAGAGAGGGTATTTCTACTTCGATTGGCAATATGGCTTCTGATCCATATAAAAGAGAGAAAGGTGTGGCATCTGTCGGTGTGCAGATACTAGTGTGGTAGGCCCAGAGAGCAAGGTTTAGTTGAATATGCCAATCTTGTTGGCATATGCACACTCCAATGAGACATTGTAAGTGATTGAAAGTTTTGTCATTGATGGCAACCTTGCAATCCTATGGCACCAACAAGGCATTATACTGGCAAGGCATTACACCGATAAGTTAATGCACCGACATTAGCAGATCACACTCTACATTAGCACTCAGGACACCGGCATCGACACAAAGAAAGGAAGTATACCAACACAGAGGTCGATAGGATTTTGTTATATTATATTTTGTTTATATTGTAAAAAATTTGTAAGCTGACTTGGCAAATTGTAAAATAACTCTTATATATAAAAGAGATCATTGTAGACATTTTGAAGGAGAGAAGTAAGCGATAAGGAAAAATATAAGGCAGACCAATTATGCAAAATATAGATTGAAGGGTTTATGTAAGAAGTAGAGCAGCAATCGGTACTGGATTTGGCATTATAGATGCTATTGTAAAGCAGTACAAGATATTGGATTTGTATAATCCACATTGTAAGTCAGTGAGCTCTAGGCAGTTGGCCTTCCTGCATGTGCAAGCCCCTATTGTAAGTAATATTCTCTTATTGGCCAGTGAGTGAATATTGTGGATCACAAATCCCACCGAGGTTTTTCCCACACCAGGTTTCCTCATTAAAACCTTGTGTTATGGTGTACTTTTCATGTGGATGTTCTTAATTCTATTTATTACATTATTTCTTGCATACCGGTACACTGTTATAATATGTTCTGCATGTTTTAAGTTAAGAAATTCTAATTACCGGTCAGATACTGATTCACCCCCCCCCCCCTTTAGTATCTGTGGGATTCCTAACAATTGGTATCAGAGCTTGGTTCTCTATTTTCTGAAGCCTAACAGCTTGAGGAAGATCTTGACACTGATAAAGATGGAAAATCTGATGAAGCAACTTGAAGGAGCTCTTTCAGACTATGATGCGGAGAAATTGAAAAATATCAAACTAGAAGATGATTTAAGGGCAGCTCAGGATATCATTCAGGCACTTCAAGAGAATCTTACTATTGCAATAAATAAGAGAAGAGAAATTTGTGAAAAATTGCAAAATGAGAATGATGAAAAGGAATCACTTAATGATCAGATAAGCAAGTTGAAACAAGAGAACATGACAACAAAGAATGAGATGTAGGATATGACTATGAGATTTTGCGAAGAGATTGAGGATAGGAAGAAGAATTGACCAGAAGACTAAGTGATGCAGCAAATGAGAACACAAGACTTAGCTATGAAAATGACATGTTGAAGATAGATCTGATGCACACTCAGAATGACTCCAATGAACTGATGAGACAGAAAGAAGTCTTAGAAAGAGAACTAGAAACTGCAAATCAACATAAAGAAAAATTCAAGAAAAGCTCAGAGGAACTTGGCACCTTGCTGAAGAATCAAAAACCTAAAGGTGACACTTCTGGAATTGGCTTTGAAGTTGGTGAAAGCTCTGGTACTGCAAATACATAGGATCATAGCAAACCGGTAAGATAACCTAATGCTTATAAATTCAATGGAAAATGTTTTAATTGTAATAAGTATGGTCATAGAGAAAATGAATGTAGATCTAGAAATTATTAGAATATCAACACACCCACCGGTCAATGTTCAAAATGCAACAAAGTTGGTCGCAACTCTGAAAACTGCAGAATGAATGTAAGATGTTATGTTTGTGGAAGATTTGGACATTTATCTAATCAATGCAGAACACAAATCGGCATAGGTTATGGTAAAGCTATTCAGAAGAATAATGTGACTTGTTATGCATGTAACAAGATTGGTCATATTGCAAAATTCTATAGAAGTAAAGGATCACCAATAGACAACAAAAGTTATAGCTTGAAAGGTAAAGAAAAAGTTGAAGAGGTCAAGCAAGAATTCTCAAAACAATGGATTAGAAAAATAGATCTAAATATTGGGAATACTCCTCCACCAGTAGAACTAATCAATGCTTCACCGGTAGGACAAAGTGATGCTTCACCAGCAAGACAGAGCAGTGCTCCACCAGTAGGAAGTTCTTCATCTAATTGAAGAAAGTTTCCTTGAGGGTTTGGCAATCTAATGACACATGTGCTCTTATTCCCTCATTTAGAGATAGGAAGTTGGAAATTACTCATTATCGGTAGACAATGTTAAGTGAATACTTAACCGACATGCATTTAATGTGGTAGATGGTGAAAAGATACTATAAATTTGAGGTTTTGGCTACATTCCATTTCACCGAGATTTCAAATCTATGAAGAGTGCGAAGATTCTGAGCTAAGGCATTTTCGAGCAAGAGGCAAGAACACTCCAAGCAATCATCCATCCTAAAGGTAGTAAAAGCTATTTTATCATGGCATCCACCTTTGTAATTGAATATATAGAAAACCCTACTATTTCAAAGTGATAAAAAGACCTAGGCCCGTATTTCAATTAGTTCTTGAGATAGCAAAGAAAGATGATACCTTACGTGCTTTTTCTGAAATTCCTAAGGGAGTTGTTTATGCTGAAGACCCCAGAATTTACATTCACTGTAACATTGAGGAACTAGGAGATGAAGAGATTAAAACCATGTTTAAAATTGTGATATGTGATAAATCCGGCAATGTAAAAGATGAACACAAGATCATTGAAACCCTAGGATTTACATAGATCCTTAGCATTCCTGAATTCCCCAAGGATGTGATTAGGATAGTCTTAAGCAGGGTACATGGTGAATTCTTTTGGCTAGATGCAATCCACAAAATCACTAAGGAAGCTGTGAAAGCTATCATAGGGTTACCAACCATCGGTAAAAGACCAGACAAAACTAAGAAGGTATCCAATGACCTAGTTACAAACCTAACTAGTGCCACATCTGATAAAAGGTCCTTAAGAGTAAATGATGTAACAGACATTAATGTGAGATTTATCAGCATGATATTAGGGTATAAAGCTACTCATGCAAATAGACTTAATTCAGTTTCAAGTTTATGCATCAAGAGTGCTTATGATATGGTCATAGATAATGCAAAGATTGATGTATGTGAGTGTTTAAAGGATGAATTAATTGACAACCTTGGAAAGATTAAGAAGGACAAGAAAGGAACTTTTAGGTTTGGAAATCTACTAGTATGTCTAATGCTACATATAACCAAGTAGGTTCCCGATATAGACTAAAAAGAACTTGGATATGATATACCAGTAGGCAAACAGTTAACAGAACTATTCAATAACATGGGAGAAGACAAGGAAAAAAATATCCATGATTTCTTTCAAGCACTAAAGGCCAAAATGAAGAAAAGAATCAGGTTATCAGAAAAGATTGTGAACAAATATAAAGATGAAATATGCTTTCTAATCAAGAAAGATGAGATCTGGATGGAAGCAGTCATTCCTAGGACAGTTTGAGTAACAGAGATGGGTTATGAAACAAATGATCATATAATTGAAACATATGCTAAAGCACTTCTAAAAGCCCCTTAAGAACCTAAGGAAGAAGTATTTGGTAGTGCAAAAACTATTGAAAGCCAAATACAATCTAAGAAAAGAGTGAAAAAGGTTGAGGCAGTTGTAAGAAAAGGTTCCAGACAGGCAAAGGCCATCAAAGAAGATGTGTTAAAGCAAACTGGTATAACAGAGGATGAGTTAGTAGCTCCACAACTTGAAACTCACCTATCACTGGTAGGTACTTCTTCAGAGAGTGACATGCCTGCAACTTTCAAGAGAGTTGTAAGGAAAAGAGATCCCTCACCGGCAACCACATCCTCACCGAGGAGGACAAGACAAAAACAACAAGCAGTGAGATCTCTGGTAAGAAAGGCTACACCAAAGAAGAAGAAACTGACACCCAAAAAGAAGAAGAGGACAAACAAGGACTTGGCCCCTCTTGATATATTGTTAAATGAAATTACAGAGGAAGGAAAATTGAAGAATATAGAGAAAACATATGACACTTTAACAACTGATGAAAAAGAACAAGTTGAAAACAGTGTTATATTGCATATGGATATGTATAAGAAATTTTTTATGGAAGTAGTAAATGAAATTCTAGATGAACTATTTAAGAGACTGGAAGCAAGAAGACAAGTAGTAATAGAACTGGACAAGAAAATAAAGATTGAAAAGCTACTTGCTATATATTTGGTGAGTTCACCCAAAGAAATTGATGACCTAATTGCTCAAGCCAACCGGTCAGTATTTTCTACTACACACCGACACATTGCTTTAATGGTTGGAAGAGTTAATGAGGTGACTGAGGAGATAGAAAATGGATGGGATATATTCCTAGTTGAAAAAGAAAAACAAGAAGAATACAAGAACCCCAAACCTATAAAATTTTATCAAAAAGAAAGAGACAAGGGTAAAGGTAAAGTTGGTGGACCACCTAGTATCAAGCTTAAAGACAACTTACCCCCACCTCCTTTGATTACTCCACCGGTAAAAACAACAAATACAAAAGATCAACCAGCAGTTGAAAGTATGGATGTAGAGAATGGTAATCCTAATCCTGAAGTCTTATATACTGTGGATGTTGATACTCAAAAAATCAACATTGTGGTAGACAAAGATACAGTTGATAAGACTGACATGGCTAGTGAGCCTCCGGTAGCTGAGCAAACTGACAACACACAGGAGAAACTGCCTAAGGATGGAGAGAAAAAAGTAGAAACTCAGACTCAGACTAAGACAATGCAACAAATAGAGAAACAGATAGAGCAAAAGGCTCTTGAACAGGAACAGGAACAGAAGGAAATAGTGCCACTAGCATTTGGAGAAGTAGAAAAACCATTGCTTAGGGAAATGCAAACACAAACAGACCTACCAGAGGTCAATACAAGCTTAGTTACTTCCGCTGGCAGTACTCAAAATGTTGGTTCATCATTAGGCTACAAATCAACTAATGTGACTGAGGTACTATTAGATTCAATCAAAAAGATAACAGACTGCAGTTCACAAGCTTATAAGGCAATAGATGATACCATACCAATTTTGAAGGTAATTGCTCCTAACTGTAATATAGACAATAAAGATTCTTTAGGAAAACTTGATACCTTGTGTAAATATATCATAGAAAACATTGAGAAAATAAAGGAAGAGATACTGAAGGATACAGTAGAAATTGAAAAGCAGAATTTCTTTGATGAGCAAATAAAGAAGTGTAACAGAGATTTTGACACACTTCTACCGGAACTGTGTAATTTATTGAAAGAGTACAAAACTCTGTACAAAAACACCTGTAAGACAAACCTTTTGATTGTAGATATAGACAAAAAGATGAGCAAGGAATAGGATAATAAACTTGTAGAAAATTTTGTCAACTCACCTGATACACTATCAATTTTTGAACAGAAGACAACAAATTTTGAGGAAGATTTACTTAAATTGGAAAGAGAGAAAGAAAAAATAGTGAATAAGGAAAAGCATCTAAGATTAAAACTAAGTCCAAGATTGGACTATCTAGCATCACTACGGAAGGAAGTATCTGAGGCACTAATACAGGGACAAAAAACACTGACAGAGCATTTGCAGCATCTCACTGGTACAGTTAAGAGAATAGAGACAGCAATAAGAGATAGTAAAAAGTTCATGGAGAGTATAAACTTGATTTTGGTAGATCTATTTCAAATTGTAACTACCCAGTTACAAGGTTGAAACTACAAACTCTACTGACATCTTGACAACCTCTGTCATTGATGCCAAAGGGGGAGTAGTGGGATGAGAAAATTCAACATCACAGGAATCATATGCTCAGGGGGAGCACACACATGTTTGGTAACATTTTTTGGACTTCACATTTTTTGATACATTTTTGAAATTTCTCATGAGTGTTGCCATCAATGCCAAAGAGGGCGATTGTTGGCATATGTATAGTCCAATGAGACATTGTAAGTGATTGAAGGTTTTGTCATTGATGGCAACCTTGCAATCCTATGGCACCGGCAAGGCATTATACCAGCAAGGCATTACACCGACAAGTTAGTGCACCGGCATCAGCAGATCACACTCTACACCGGCACTCAGGATACCGACACTGGCACAAAGAAAGGAAGTATACCGGCACAGAGGCTGACAGGATTTTGTTATATTATATTTTGTTTATTATTGTAAAAACTTTGTAAGCCGACTTGGAAAATTGTAAAATGACTCTTATATATAAAAGAGATCATTGTAGACATTTTGAAGGAGAGAAGTAAGCGATAGGGAAAAATATAAGGCAGATCTATTATGAGAAATACAGGTTGAAGGGTTTATGTAAGAAGCAGAGCAGCAACCAGTATTGGATCTGGCATTATAGATGTTATTATAAAGCAGTACAAGATATTGGATTTATATAATCCACATTGTAAGTCAGTGAGACTTCCCATTGAGCAGTGAGCTCTAGGCAGTTGGCCTTCATGCATGTACAGGCGCCCATTGTAAGTAATATTCTCTTATTGGCCAGTGAGTGAATATTGTGGGTCACAAATCCCACTGAGGTTTTTCCCACACTGGGTTTCCTTGTTAAATCCTTGTGTTATGGTGTACTTTTCATGTGGATGTTCTTAATTCTATTTATTACATTATTTCTTGCATACCAGTACACTATTATTATATGTTCGACATGTTTTAAGTTAAGAAATTCTAATTACCAGTCAAATACTGATTCACCCCCCCTCTCAGTATCTGTGGGATTCCTAACAAATCTTTCCCAGCATCATTCACTATCTTTTTGAGAATTTTCAGAATAGTATTGTTACATGCTTCTACCTGCCCATTTCCCTGTGGATAATATGGTGTGGAAAATTTGTGCTAGATTTTGAACTTCTCACATAGCTCTTGTACATCCTGATTCTTGAATGGTCACCCATTATCAATGATAATGATCATGGGTATTCCATAGCGATAGATGATGTAATTCAAGATAAATGCAACAATTTGTTTTCCTTTGATATTTATGAGAGGTACTGTCTCAATCCATTTTGTGAAATATTTTGTAGCTACCAGGATGAATTTGTGTCCATTAGATGAAGAAGGATTTATCTTTCATACCAGATCAAGACCCCATTGACAAAAAGGCCAAGATGTTGCTAAAGCATGAAGTTCTTATGCTGGTGCATGAAACAAATTCCCATGGATCTGACATTGTTTGCATGTTCTAGCTATCTTGACAGAATCTCGTTCCATAGTCGGCCAATAATAGCCCAAACGTATGAGTTTCTTCGAAAGGGTAAGACCACTTGAATGAGTACCACAAATGTCATTATGGACTTCATGTAAGGCCTTCTCACATTCTTCTTGTTCGAGACATCTTAAAAGTGTACCGTCTAGACCTCGTTTAAATAGGGTATTCGCGACAAGAGTAAAATGGGAGGATTGGCGAATAAAGTTTCTCTTTTGATTTTTTGATAAGTAAGGAGGTAAGATGCTATCTTTTAGGTATGTGTAAGTTTGGCCATAGTGGGAGGAATCATGTCCAATAAGCTAACAAATGGTTCAGGAATCAGGACAATTAAAGGTGGGATGAAACAACTCTTCAACCATGAATTCATAACGCTGTTGATTTTCCCATGTCTGTAGGAGAGAAGCAAGTGTAGCCATGGCGTCTGCTGCTTTATTATCATTTCTTGGAATCTATTCAAAATTTATTTCTACAAAGTACTTCATGATATCATCCACCATCTTTTTGTAAGGCATGAGTTTTTCGTCCTTTGTTTGATAGTCATCATTGATTTGATTAATGACGAGCTGAGAGTCTCCAAATACCTGAAGTTGTTTAATATTCCATTCTACAGCCATTTTAATACCTGTTACTAATGCTTCATATTCTCCTATATTATTTGTGCATGGAAATCTTAACTTGTATGCTTTTGGGATTGTATGCCCTTATGGTGTGATAAATAGAATTCCTGCTCCTGATCTGTGTTGTGTATATGAACCATCAAAGTATAGTTGCCATGCTTTTGTTGTGACTGTTAGGATATCAACATCAAGGAATTCAATCTGTAGAGGATGATTATCTTGAAGTGGTGTTTCTGCTAGTTGATCTGCGATGACTTGTCCCTTGATATCTTTTCTGTCAACATATTTGATATCAAACTCACTTAGAATCATGATCCATTTTGCTAGTCATCCTGTCAATGTTTCTTTATTGAGTAAATATTTCAAAGGATCAATTTTAGCTATCAACTTGATGGAGTGAGATAGTAGATAATGTCATAGTTTTTTGAGAAGCAAAAACTACTGCCAAGCATGCTTTTTTTTGTTGATGAGTAGTTGATCTCATATCTCACTAGTGCTCTACTGATGTAGTAGATGGCTCATTCTTTTCCTTCCTTATCCTCTTGTGCGATAAAAACTCTCATGATGTTTTGGTAGTTGATACGTAAAGTAATAATGGCTTTCCTAGAATTGATGACATTAGAACGGGTGGTTGCATGAGATATGCCTTGATTTTGTTGAATGCTTCTTCACATTGATGGTCCCATTTGAAATTAACATGTTTGTGCAATAGGTGAGTAAATGGTTGACATTTATCTGCTAATTGAGCAACAAACCTTTTGATTGGATGGAGTCTTCCTTGGAGTGATCTTAGTTGACTAATATTCTTGGGAGATGCCATTTCCATGATTGCTTTAACCTTAGCTGGATCTACTTCGATACCTCTTGCTGAAACAATGTATCCCAATAGCTTTCCTGAAGTGACACCAAAGGCACATTTCTTAGGGCTTAGCCTTAGCTTTTATTGTTCTAACCTATCAAAGATATTTTCCAGTATCTCTATATGTTCTTCTATGTTGTATGATTTAGCTAATATGTCATCCACATAGTCTTCCATGAATGTATGCATCATGTCATGAAATATAGTTGTCATAGATCTTTGATATGTAGCACCTACATTCTTTAATCCAAAAGGCATGACGTTCTAGTAGAAATTACCCCATGGGCATGTGAAAGCTATCTTTTCTTGATCTTCAAGTGCTATTTTGATCTGATTATATCTGGAGAAACCATCCATTAAAGAAAACATGGAGTGTCTAGCAGTTAAATCTACAATGATGTTGATGTTAGGCAAAGGAAAGTCATCCTTTGGATATGCATTATTAAGATCTCTGAAGTCTATGTATATTTTGATGCTTTTATCTGGTTTTGAAATAGGAATGATGTTGGATACCCATTGAGGATATGCTACAGGTCTGATGAATGCTACATCCAGTAATTTCTTTAGTTCTACCTTGACTAGAAGAGCGATATGAGGATGCATTTTCCTTAACTTCTGGTTGACTAGTTTGGCTCCTAGACTAACATTCAAGTGATGCATAATAAGCTCTAGATCTAACCCTAGCATGTCCGCATAGGACCAGGCAAAATTGATGTCTTCGTTTGAAGAATTCCACATATTGTTGCATTTCTACCCTTGATAAAGATGATGTTGGATGAAGAATCTTTGGTTGTTCTATTGTACCAATGTTAACTGCCTCTGTTGGTTCGATCAAAATGGATGACCTTTCTTGATAGTGCTCAAATAAAGTGTCAAATCTCCCATCTTCTGGCACCTCGAGGAGGTTTTCACTGTTAGATGCATTCTTTGTTTTTACTTTTTCCTAGTCTAATGTTGCCAATAAATGGTTTTCAACATTAGACCTGATATGGTTTTCTTTATTTTCACTTTTGTGACTAGGAGATTTGGCACCCACTTGACTGGAAGATGTGTTGCTGACATTCCTAGTGAGAGTTGTTATGGTTTCAATTGTGTTAAGACATATAGATATAGCATGGTCATTTGGAAAGGTATCAATGGTAGTATGTCCTTTATTTTCCCAATCAATAAGCTCGGGATGGATTAGAGGTAGGGGATCTTCAGATGGGGATGTTTCAAGGGTTTCAAGGGTCATAATAGATGTATCAAAGTTTTTCAGTATGTATGTCAATGTCTAGAATGGTACTCTCATTGGAATGATCTCGCGTACAAAGTTCCTGATTGTCCTAGGTTAAGTCCAAGTTAGCCGAATGTGATTCTAATTCAAGTGAACTAGTTCCCAATGTTTGTCCTGCATACTTGTGAACTATATCAACTTCTATATCTCCTTCAAAGCATTTTTCTTTAGTCGATTCTTCAGAGTGATAGGAATCCCATTCCCATTCATTAGAATCTATATCACTTGCAGCTTGTAGTCTACAAATTTGGTCATATAGCATTTCTTTCGCTTTTCTAGCTATACTCTTCCTTCTCTCATATTCAACTTCTTCAGGACTGAGATTGAGTTTTGTCAACTTTTCTATGAGTTTTGTGTTTTCTTGTGTTTGTTGCTTAGCTGATTTTTCTTCCCTTTCAATTGGCAGTTGTTCTTGCCTGTTTTCATATTCCTCTTGTTGTTGACTAAAAGATGTGTCTTCCGATAGAGTGACTTGTCCATATCCTAAACATGTTTTGTTTGTAGTCTGCTGAGTATGGGGCTGAATAGGTTCTGAGATACCTTATTTTCTTTTTCCTATAGGGCCTATTCCAATGTATCCCATCCTTCAAAGAATGTTGAATCCTTTTCCATATTTTTCTGTAGGTATTCTGACATTGTTGACCTTTTGTTGAACTTCTTCATCTTTGTATAGCCATTGTAACACATCTTTGTCTTTTGTCTCCTCTGATAAGGTTCCAACACTAATAAATACTCCATCAAATATCGGAAGATGTTTCATAGTTGGTTGTTGTTTAGAGCTTGATGGCTTTCCCAAGGATTTAGGAGAAAGTGGTAATTGTGATATTGAGTATTCTTCGTTCCCTCAATCTCTTAGCTACATTTGTTTTTCCATACTTGACAGAATAGAGGCGAATGATTTTTCCTTGGATTGTGTGTTTGAAGATGTTGCTTCCCTGTTATGAGAAACAATTACTTCCTGAGCCATTTTTAGATTGCTACAATATTGAAATAGATTTGCATCTGTAGAGATTGTGATTTCTTGTCCTTCGTAGGGAAATTTGACACATTACTAATAGGTTGATGGGATAGCTTGCAAGTCATGTATCCATGGTCTCCTGAGGAGCACATTATATGATAGGTCTAAGTCTAAAACTTGGCATGATGTGTCTTTTTGTAGAGGTCCCACTCTGATTGGTAGTATCACAATTCCCTTGGAGGAACGTTCTTCTTCATCATATGCTTTTATAGTGATCCTTTTCTGGACATCAACTACATCTTCTAAATGTCCTAAGGCATGAACAAGACTTAATGAACAAATATTTAGGCCAGCTCCACCGTCTATTAGAACACGTTTTACTTGGGTTTTGTGGATAAGGACTTCAATATGCAAAGGAGCATTGTGAGGATGTTGCAAGGACATGTCATCTTCATTAGTGAATGATAAGCAATGAGGGGTTGTGAGGTGTCCCACCATGGTTTGTAATTGATCAATATCAAGGACTTTGGATATGGTTGTATCTACTAATGCTCATTCAAGAATTTCCATGTGTGCAGGTGAAAGTTTTAAAAGTTCCAAGATTGATATTTGGGCAGGTGTTTTCTGCAATTGCTCCACTAGATTGTATTGTTTTGCTATAGTGGATGATGTGTTTGTTATAGGACCCGGCAAAACAACTTTGGATTTGCTTCTTGTAATAGCCTAAGCATGTTCTTGATTTTGTTTTTCTTTAACTACAATCACATTTACCACATTGTCATATGTATGAGCATAGTTTACCTTTGCTTTACCCTTACCATTGTTTGTTGTTGATGACTGACCTTTCTCATAGTTTGGAAGTAGATTTTTAAAGGCGGTATGAGATTCATTTGTTGTATGTCCATCCACAGTTATTACGCCATTATCAATCATATCTTGTATGACATGTTTCAACTTTTGACAATTATCTGTGAGATGTCCCTTGTTTCGATGGAAATCGCAATACTGATTATCGTTCCACCAAGGTCATTTGATTTGAGGTTTGTAATTCCTTTCTTCTGGTAAAGTGATCAATTTGTTTGCAAGAAGTGTCTTTAGTGCTGATCCAAAGGGTTCACCAATGTTTGTGAATTGTCTTTGAAAGAAAGTTTTGATAGTTTCTCTTTGGTGATTGTTGTTTTGTTGTGCTGCTACTGAGTGAGTAGATAAATTGAAAACCAGTTGTTTTGGTTTCACATTGTTATTATCTACTATTTCATCATTGACGACATTTCGATTTCTATTCCAAAAATTTGGCTTATCATTGTGATTGTTGTTATTATTGTTGTTAGGTGGATGGACTCCTTCTTTGTATATTTTCAACTCACCTTTCTTTATCATGGCTTCCTCTATTCTGATTCCATTATCAACCATTTTTCTAAAGTTTTGATTTCCTTGCATTTTTAAGTAATAACTCATTTGATCATTTAAGTTGTCGATGAATGTCCATTTTTTCATACTCTGGCAATGTACGAGGATACCGTGATGCTAGGTGTCTCCATCATTGTAAGAATGTCATGAAGGGTTCTCCACTTTTTTGTTTAGTGTTACATAGGTCTAGCATTGTTACTTCATGTTGTATGTTGTAGGAGTATTGTGAAACAAAATTATCCACTAACTCTGAAAAATGATCTAATTCCATTTGTAAGTTTGGAGAACCATTTCATAGCTAGTCCAATTAAGCTTTTGGGAAATAGTCTCATTAAGTAGGTATCCTCATGTGCAGACTCCATACTCATTGTACAAAATTCTCGTATATGATCTTGAGGGTCAGTTCTTCCATCATATTTTTCGTATCTCAGAGTTTCAAAACCTATAGGAAATGGTATCATGTTTAAATTTTTATCAAATGGATAAGGACAGATTTCTTGAAGTGAGTATCGTCTAACATTTCCTCTTTACATCTCTTGGATTTGTGTTTGCATTGCTTGCAGTTGTTGTGTGAGAGTCATGATAGGATTATCAACATGATTTTCTCTTGCATGACCATGGTTTTGCATTCTAGGAGGATTGGGATCTCTTCTTGTTTCATCTCTAGCTCTTCTTGTATCCTCATTAAATTGAATATTATTCAGGATTTCTTCTTCATCTCTTCTAGGTATGTCAGTTTCTTCATTAATTCTAGTGTTATTGGGAATTGATGCATCATTCATGTGAAGACCAAATATGTCCTCATGTTGTTCGTTATTAGGAGGAGGGTCACTTTTCTTTTGTGTCAATTTATTCACATCAAAATCTTGGGGAAGTGTAGCACCAGATTTGGCTAACATTAGAAAGTATTTTTCTTTTTCTTCCTCCAATAATTTCTGCATAAATTTGTCAAATTGGGGATCTCTCTTGATGTTTCTGATGTTTTGTTCTATTATTTCTTCTTCAACTTGTATTTCATCTTCATGTTCCATGGTTATATGTTCTTTGATTGTTTTTAATATTTTGATTTCAATCTTTGTGATCCTTTGTTTCTGAGCTCTAGTTAGAATGGGCATACACGTATGTTATTTTGCTAAGATTTGATTGTCCAAAAGGTTGTTTTGAGTAAGTGATCAATAGTTAATTTCAAGGCAATAGAGTGATATGACACTAAAAGAGAATTCAAGTGTTTAAAAGTTTGCAAGTTTTTCGATCTTCGGTTTGGGAGTGCAATGGTGATGATTTGATAAGAACCAAGTCCAGTAGGAATGATATATCCTATGATGTGGGACAAGGTTATCCTGACCAAACATTTCAGTTTCATGATAAAGGATGATTGATTGTGATGAGAAACTATATTTGAGTGATCAATTTATCAAAGAGGGTGATAATACACTTTGAGATGTTTAGATTTTGAACTTGTTGGGGTTGAGCACTTTGAAAATATTAAGGTGTATATTTTCTAAAGTTTGATTTTGATGGGTGACAACTTGACCAAGCAAACCGAGCGGACAATCTAAGCACAGACTGACAGATAACAGGTGTTTATATTTACTACAAATTGATTAGGCAAAAATGACAAATCTGAGACAGGCATGTAGGACATAGCTCTGGACTGACAAATGCATAGTTTTGTATGATAGGATATGCAGATTAGAAGGAGACAAGATATGAGTCTATATGACAAAACAAAAGTTTTCATATAAAAAGAAGAGGCTCGTACGACACACTTTTATGAACCATACAACAAAACAACTGACTCGTACGACACAGAATGTTGTGCAGCATGACACAAGATATTATGCAAACAGGTTTGTACGACAGAGATCCTAACTCATACGATAGATAACCAGATAGAGATAAAAGTGTTTGTTTGGTTGAATTTTTGATAACTGAAGTTTAATGTTTTTGCTTATGTCTTCCAGTTTTAAGTGTCTGATTTTTCAATTTAGGGATGAATACACAACAAACACATGATATGATAAGTGACTCTCAATCAAGCCAAACCCTAAGGAAATTGGTTGAGAATGAAAGCCTTTGCTTGCTAACTTAGGTACACACCCAATCGGTAATCATAATACAGTTGTTGACTCTCACGCAATGGATTCTCAACATCGTATTATCCAACTCCAAACACTAATGGGGGCATGATATGTCAAGTGTCTTGGGAGAGTTACTATCTCCCTTACACAAAGATTATCACCCTTTCGAAGGTGAATCGGGTAGCTTCTATTTTAACCGGCACTAGTAAGGGATTTGTTCAGTGTGTCGGGGTATAAACTCAATTAAGAGGTCTCCCAGCCTTGAAAACCAAGGTTTGATATACCCAAAGGTATGGAGGAGAGCTATTCCCGAGCATTGTTGTTGCTTTTATTTTCATCAAAAACACATTTATTTTATAGTGGGTTGGATTACTTGGTGTTAGCCATTCCCACTTAGGTCATTCCCCTCTCACCGGCCTTAATGGCTAAGAGTTATTACTCCTCAAGAGGGCAAACCTACTAAAGAAATGCACTAATGAAAGCAAAAGATGAGTCTATCTTTCTGATCACCTAAGAAAGGTGAGAGCATACTCGCCTATCATCAAAGACACATAAGACATGATAGTTCATTTCCTTTAGCAAAATTGAAGTGTGCCTAGAAACTTTAATGAATACACAAAGTTTAGTCGGATTCATAGGCAACTTGCAAAATAGATTCATTAGTAATCATGATTGTGTTTTTTTTGAAATTATGTCTTTGACAAGAATTTCTTTGGCAAGCGTCCTGCAGAAAAGAATTAGGCTGAAAAAATCTCATGAACAAATCAAGGTTAGTGTTAGAAAAATTTCAGATTAGAATCAAAAAATCCTAACATGCAGTCTTGTTAAAAATCATAGAACCAGAGACTCGTACGACACTAATTTCCATTTAGTATGACAGAACTTTAGATTTCACACAGAGACCAAAACCAACTCATACTATACAGAATTTTACAGCCAAAAATTCGTACAAAATGAATTTAGCTATCGTACGACAATGAAAATGAACTTGTACGATACAAGATTTACTAACAAAGGAGCTCGTATGACATGACTTTATACCTCATACAATGGGAGAAATGGGCTCATATGACATAGGATGAGGTTCCCCACAAGACTAAAAGGTAGTTCGTACGAGTTGGAAAATCAACTCATATGACATTCTGATTCTGATAAGGCAAAGATGAATGTTTGTTGAAGCTTGAGAGGCCAAAAATGATGATTTCTGCCCCATGGTGGGTGCCAAAATGTTGTGCTCTATGAAGTGTACATGTTCCTGCAACCACAATGCACTCAATAAATCATTACAAGCATGGGTAGAAGATTTAAAACAATAAAATGTAAAACCATAGCTAATCGACTTATTGCCTCCTACTAAATGCGAGTATGAAAATGCTCTCAGAACTGATTATGCATACTCCAATGACTTGACTACACTTAAATGGAGGATTTGAAAGATGAAAATGCATGATCTAGAAAGAATAGCATGATTAAGATATATGATTTCATGATTGATCTAGAAAATGAACTAGATGCAATTAAGGTAAAATTGAACACGATAAGATTGCTAAGAATGACAAACTAGAAGCTAGATACCTATAGTAACAATGCATAAGATGAGAATGAGATGGATCAAATGATATGCAAAAATGATATGAAATTGGGACCCTTTGTGCTCCAAAATGAGGTCTATTTATAGGATTTCCAAGGCTAGGGGTGAGGTGGCAAGAATCAATGGTCAAGATTGGTTTGAAGATATCAATGGTTAAATTGGAGGAAGATGGCAAAGGGGTTGGATTAAAGGGAACATCTGTCATCTCTATGGTGACAAGTGTCAAGAGGCTTCTAGAAGAAGTTAGATGAAAGGGAACACTTAGTGACAAGTGTCACAAGGTTCTAGAAGATGTTGGATGAAAGGGACATGTGGGTAGGTAGATGGGTTAAGTTTAGGAATGGTTAGGTTTAGGAGTGGTAGAAGTTAGGAGAATTTGAATTTAAAAATTCAAATAATAGGAAAAGGCTAATTAATTTCAACAACTCATGATTGATTTGTTTTAATTAATTAAGGGATTTAGAAGAATTGAATTTGGTGGGGGGAATTAATTAATTTGAATTAATTAATCAAAGGGGATTATTGAAATGAACCTATTAAATAAATTCTTAGATTTATTAATAAGTAGATGAAAAGGGGAATTTAATCAAATTTCTTAGTGAATTCAATTAAATTAGGGAGGGAGATTAATTAAATAATTGCTTATTTAATTAATTATCTTCAGACCATTTTTTAGGTGTATACAATAGGTACTTTAATTACACATATTTTCTTTTTGTAATGGTACAAAATATGTAATTATTTAACTTTGAACTTGTTTCTTATGTGAAATCTCTTATTAATGTATTGACCTTCGTTTGTTATGAATATAAGTGGGAAATTTTTTGAAAAAGGAGTTAGTTCCACTTATTTGTGAAATAAAATGTAGTAATAATCGAACACATCTATCTCTTTTAAATTTACTTGGTTTTAGTACTTCTGCAATCTATGACTTAAGAATCACATAGTATAACATACAAGTATTTGTTGTTCATTTCATGGAATTGATTATGTGTTGCATTGATGTTTTGTCATTGATGCCCACACTAGCTGTTTGGATGCTTTACCTTTTTGGTCCCGGTAGGTTGAGTGGTTTTTGGTTAACTTGGATTCGGCATGATCCGGTAGGCTCCGGTATAATCTAATGATAGAATTGGCTTGTTAATGATACTTATACTCATATTTGGATAGTTGGTTTTGGTCTGGAGATCGGATTCTATCCTGCTTGCTTAGAAGATTGCTTTCCGGTTTCGGCAAGGATTTCACTAGTAGAGCTTCTGATAGAGATCTTTGATGAATTGCATAAGTGGTGTTAGCACAGCTTCTGATGGAGTTTCAGGATGTTGTTGGTGATCATGTTTGATACTTGGCAGTTGGAGATCATTGCTGAAGTGTATGGACCTACACTTGTTCTTGGTTGATATAGCTTATGGACCGGCTTTAATGTAACATGTGGATAGGACCTATTGATGTATTTATGGGATGTCTTATGTGTTGATATTATTTGATTGGTCTAAGGCTAACATGGTATGAAATTATGTAATCGGTTTATTATCTGGTGGCCAACCTAATTGTTTATGGTCGAGGGTTTGTATATATAGATGTAAGATCTCATTGTAGGTCATCATGGTTAATGTAAGAGGTCATGGTCAATGAATGTAATGTGCGAATAATGTAATATCATTCAAGCAGAGGATTTGGTCGATCATTGGAGATCTAATTGGGCTTATGTAAGAGGATTTAGTCCTCTAGTATTGAGCTTAACTGCAACTATACTCAGGCATAGGAGATACTATCTTTTGCAGTTCAACACTTCTCCAGATTGTAGTCTGGATTTATATGTAGTCAATGAGGCTCCTTTTGTGATGAGAAGTGCGCTCTAGGCTGTTGGCCTTCCCGAAAGTGCATACCCTTCATTCTAATTCACATACTTACTGCAGAAGTATTATCTGACTGTGGGTAGGCTTCCCACCGTGGTTTTTCCCTTTACCGAGTTTTCCACATACAAATCTTGGTGTTATGTGGATGGCTTTTATTCTGTGATTATTGTTTATGCTTAATTGGTTTAACTATTATTCCGGTATTAATCTTTTGGGTTATGGTATTAAAGTTTAAATTGCTAATGGTTCGTGTAATCTATGACAACTGATTCACCCCCCCCAGTTGTCTTCCATTTATCTGAACTGTCTAACAATTAGTATCAGATCTTTGGTCCTCTCTATAGAAAGATCACCACTTGAGGAAGATCCTATGTCAACTAACAGTTCAAGTTCATCCAATTCTTTTGGAGCTATCTTTTGAAGGGATATTTTGAGGCTTGATGGAAGAATTATATAGTCTGGAAGATTCGGATAGAGACTCATCTGAGATGTCTTGGTAAGGAGATTTTGGAGATCACACAGAATGGTGTCACACCCTATAATCTGGGATTTGGCAATCCTCCTCTGGAAAACTTGGACAAGGAGCTTGAGAATGATTGTAGAGCAAGATAATCCCTCTTGTGTGCACTTTCTAATCAACAAATAATGGGATTAACTGACAAATCATCTGGAAAGGCTATATGGGATAAGTTAGAGACTCTTAATGAAGGTGACCCTACAGTGAAGATTGCTAAACTTGATGGTTACTGGGTGAGATATGAAAACCTGAAGATGGAATAAGATGAAAGGATTACTACAAATATGGAAAGGGTAAATGCGATTGTTATGGGAATTCAATGTTGTGGTGGAACTATGAGCAAAGATGAAATTGTTTGTAAAGTCCTGAGAGCCCTACCACCGACTTACAAAATGAAGGCTATTGTTATTAATGAGTTGAGAACAATGGCTAATACATATTTCAATAGAGATACTTTGGTTGGGAAACTATCTGCTTTTGAGCTTGAGGAATTTGAACCTTCTAGGGCTGTGAAGACTGCACCTGCTTTTCATGCATCTACATCTACAACCGGTAAGAAAGACTAGAAAGATTTATATGCAAAGGAATTGGAAGATATGATGAGAGAAGATAATGAGTTTGAGCAACTTGAAGCACTATTTGCTAGAAGAGTCCCTAAAGGACCGATAGGAAGTAAGTATGAAGGAAAAAGCACCTTTTAAATGTTTTGGATGTAATAAGATTGGTCATTTTGCATCTAGATGTCCTAAAAGGAATTCAAGATTTGAAGAAAGAGTTAGAAGATCATTTAAGTCTAACCCTGAATATCAGAACAAGTATAAATACAAGAAAAATAGAGACAAATCATGCTACATAGCGGATAAGGAAGGAATTACTATTTCAGATGATGAACCGACAGAAGACTCTACTAGTGGATCCGACAATGGGAAGGAATGGGTATTCCTGGCTATCAAGGAAGATGATCCAGCACTAGAAGAGAATGTACCTAAAGAGAAGGCACTTGCTGCTAAAATTGAAGACAAGGATGAATGGGTAATTGATAGTGGTTGTTCATATCATATCACTGGAGATAAAGGGAAGTTTTTCTTTGCAAGAATTTGATGGTGGACTAGTTAGATTTGGAGATGACAAGGCCTATATGATCAAAGGAAAAAGAACTATATCATTGGATCGTAAGAACAATACTGACAATGTTTATTATGTTGAAGGTTTGAGGCATAATCTTTTAAGTGTAGGACAATTGGTAGATAAGGGACTTCAAGTACAGGTCAAGGATGGGAAATGCAAAATCATTAATAGATTTGGCTTGGAGATTGCAACTGGTACAGAGACAAAAGGTAATATATTTCATTTGAACTTCGGTGAGAAGACATGTTTGATTACATAGATTGATGAGAGTTGGCTATGGAATAAAAGGCTGTGTCATGTGAATTTTGATTGCATTGTGAAGATCGGTTCAACTAAGGTTGTGAGGGATATACCTAAGATTATGAAGCCCTATAATCCGATATGTAGAGAATGTCAATGGGTAAATAGGTCAGAACCTCTTTTAGGAGTATACAAGATAAATCAAATTATTTTCTTGATCTTATTCATACTTATTTGTGTGGCCCTGCTAGAGTTAAAAGTTTTCAAGGTGATAGATATTTTATGCTAATCATTGATGATTATTCTAGAATGATCTGGGTTACTTTTCAGAGAGAAAAATATGAAGCGTTTGAAAAGTTTAAAATCTTTAAGGCTAAAGTGGAAACTGAGACATGATTGAAGATTAAATGTTTGAGATCAGATCATGGTGGTGAATTCACATCTGGTGAGTTTAATAACTTTTGTGACAAGCATGGTATAAGAAGACAATTTTCTGCTCCCCGGACACCTCAGCAGAATGGAGTTGTGGAAAGGAAGAATAGAATTTTCTTGGATGCTGCTAGAAAAATGATGATGGAAGCTAGTCTACCTCATATCTACTAAGAGAAGCAGTGAGTACAATGGTTTATACATTCAGCAGAGTACATATCAAAGGAGAAACTGGTAAGACACCTTATGAATTATGGTTTCGCAAAACACCTACAGTTAACTATTTCAGAATTTTTGGTAGTAAATACTATGTTAGGAGAGATGATATTATTGGTAAATTTGATACTACATATGATGAAGGCATATTTCTTGGTTATTCTAATGAAAGCAAAGCATATAGATGTTATAACAAGAGATTACAGAGAATTGTGGTGAGTGCTAATGTCAAAGTAGATGAGCTGAACATAAGTCAAATCAGAGTTTATGAGAAGGAACCAGCAGTGGAAATGATTATATCTGAACCGATAGCACCTTTATCAAAATAGAGATTTGAACCAGTTACTCTGACAACATCAGAGAATTATACAGTAACTGAAGAACAAGGAAGATGAACAAAAAGTCAGAAGACTCCTAGGTATGTGAGATTGAATCATTTAGAAGATCAAATCATTGGGGATAAGAGAAATGGAGTGATGACAAGAAGACTGACAACTAATGAGGTATGTTTAATTTCAAAAGTTGAATCAGTATTAGTAATTGAGGCATGTAAAGATGAACATTGGTTGAAAGCTATGGAAGAAGAATTAGATCAGACTGAGAAAAATAACACGTGGACCTTGGTTCCCTAGCCTAAAAATAAACATATTATTTGAACTAAATGGGTTTTTGGAAATAAATTGAATGAGAATGGTCAAGTTATAAGGAATAAGGCTAGATTGGTTTGTAAAGGATAATCTCAAAAGGAAGGAATTGATTATGGAGATACTTTTGCACCTGTAGCTAGGATTGAAGTTGTAGCATTATTTCTTGCCTATGGTTCTTATAAAAACTACAAGATTTATCAGGTGGATGTTAAATGTGCATTTTTGAGTAGGGATCTTAATGAGGAAGTTTATATTGATCAACTTGATGGTTTTTCACTATCAGATGATACAAATATGGTTTGCAGGTTAAGGAAAGCTTTATATGGACTGAAACAAGCACCTAGAGCTTGGTATGCAAGGCTAGACAAATATCTTTTGAAGCTTGGTTTTACTAAAGGAAGTGCTAACAGTAATTTATATTATAAATCACGGATGATGATATACTAGTTGTTGAAGTATTTTTTGATGACATTATTTTTGGAGGTGAAGATAAGTTATGCATAGAATTTTCTAAGAATATGGAAAATGAATTTGAGATGTCTATGATTGGTGAGCTGAAATTTTTCTTAGGTTTGGAGATTACTCAAACTAACAAAGGTATTTTTATTTATCAAACTAAATATGCTAAGGAATTGTTGAAGAAATTTGGTATGGGAGATTCTAAACTGGTAAGTACTCCTATGGTTACAAGTGATAAATTGACAAGAAAAGATATTTCTGCACTGATAAATCCTACAAGATACAAATCTATGATTGGAGGTCTGCTCTATCTGACTCTGACTAGACCTGACATTATGAATGTTGTTTGTATTGTTCCAAGATTACAGAGTGATCCTAGAGAAAATCAAGAGATTGTGGTGAAAAGGATTGTTAGATACTTACAAGGTTTATCAGAATATGGTTTGTGGTACCCTAAGGATGATAACTTTACTTTATGTGCATATACAGATGCTGACTAGGCTGGAGATGTTGATGACCGGAAAAGTACTTCCAGTGGAGATTTCTTTCTTTGAAAGAATTTGGTTTCATGGATCAGAAAGAAATAGTCATGTACTTCTTTATCTACTGTTGAAGCTAAGTATGTTGTTGTTGCTACTAACTGTACACAAGTTTTATGGATAAATAAAATGTTGAAGGATATAAAGGTGGATTGTGATGCACCCGTAGTTATTCATTGTGATAACTCTGTTGCTATTGATATATCAAAGAATCTGGTATTTCATTCTAAAACAAAGCACATATATATCAAGTATAACTGTTTGAAGGAGAAGGTGGAAGCAAATGAAGTTAGACTAGTTTATGTGAACACTAAAGACTAGATTGCAGATATTTTCACTAAAACTTTATCCAAGGAATTATTTGAGTACCTGAGAGATAGATTGGGAGTTTTTGCCCCTCTGATAGAGACTTGATTGATGCGCTTGACATCAGTTTGGCATGCATTATCATAGATACTATTCATTCTGACATTGATAAGGGATGCTACTGCTCAGGGGGAGTAGTCAACTTTGTGATTCAAAAGGTTATGTTTCTATCAGATTTCTGGCATTGATGTCAAAGGGGGAGTGATATTGATGTGACAAAGAAAGTGAAAAGGGGAGTGATAGTGATACTCAGAGCTATATGTGGGAGTTTGTTGGCTATCTTTCAGAGGGGGAGACTTGTTTGCCATTTTTTGGTACTTAGATTTTTTTCACATCTAGAGTTGTCATCAATGCCAAAGGGGGAGATTGTTGGCCATTTGGTGGAATTGATTGTGTTGCATTGATTTTTTGTCATTGATGCCAACACTAGTTGTTTGGATGCTCTACCAACACCTTTGAGGTCCGGGTAGGTTGAGTGGTTTTTGGTTAACTTGGATCCGGCATGATCCAGTAGACTCCAGTATAATCTGATGATGGAATTGGCTTGTTCATGATACTTATACTCATATTTGGTCAGTTGGTTTTGGTATGGAGATCAGATGCTATCCTGCTTGCTTAGAAGATTGGTTTCTAGTTCCGATGAAGGTTTCACTAGCAAAGCTTCTGATAGAGATTTTTGATGAATTGCATAAGTGGTGTTGGTGCAGCTTTTGATGGAGTTTCAGGATGCTTTTGGTGATCGTGTTCGAGACTTGGCAGTTGGAGATCACTGTTGAAGCGAATGGACCTACACTTGGTCCCGGTTGATCTAGCTTATGGACCAACTTTAATGTAACGTGTGGATATGACCTATTGATGTATCTCTACGATGTCTTATGTGGTGATATTATTTGATTGGTCTAAGGCCGACAAGGTTTGTAATTATGTAATTTGTTTATTGTCCAGTGGCTGACCTGATTGTTTATGGTTGAGGGTTTGTATATATAGATGTAAAAGCTCATTGTAGATCATCATGGTTAATGTAAGAGGTCATGACCAAGGAATGTAATGTGCGAATAATCTAATATCATTCCGACAGAGGATTTGGTTGATCATTAGAGATCAAATTGGGTTTATATAAGAGGATTTAGTCCTCTAGTATTGAGCTTAATCGGAACTATACTTAGGCATAGGAGATGCTATGTTTTGCAGTTCAACACTTCTCTGGATTGTAGTCCAGATTTATATGTAGTGAGTGAGGCTCTTTTTGTGATTAGCAGTGCACTCTAGGTTGTTGTCCTTTAGGCAAGTGTAGGCCCCTTCATTGTAATTCAAATACTTACTACAAAAGTATTATCTGACTATGGGTAGGATTCCCACAATGATTTTTCCCTTTATCAGGTTTTCCACGTACAAATCTTGGTGGTGTGTATGGCATTTATTCTATGATTATTGTTTATGCTAGTCTACCTCATATCTACTAGAGAGAAGCAGTGAGTACAATGGTTTATACATTCAGCAGAGTACATATCAAAGGAGAAACTGGTAAGACACCTTATGAATTATGGTTTCGCAATACACCTACAGTTAACTATTTCAGAATTTTTGGTAGTAAATACTATATTAGGAGAGATGATATTATTGGTAAATTTGATACTACATATGATGAAGGCATATTTCTTGGTTATTCTAATGAAAGCAAAGCATATAGATGTTATAACAAGAGATTATAGAGAATTGTGGTGAGTGCTAATGTCAAAGTAGATGAGCTGAACATAAGTCAAATCAGAGTTTATGAGAAGGAACCAGCAGTGGAAATGATTATATCTGAACCGATAGCACCTTTATCAAAATAGAGATTTGAACCAGTTACTCTGACAACATCAGAGAATTATACAGTAACTGAAGAACAGGGAAGACGAACAAAAAGTCAGAAGACTCCTAGGTATGTGAGATTGAATCATTTAGAAGATCAAATCATTAGGGATAAGAGAAATGGAGTGATGACAAGAAGACTGACAACTAATGAGGTATGTTTAATTTCAAAAGTTGAATCGGTATCAGTAATTGAGGCATGTAAAGATGAACATTGGTTGAAAGCTATGGAAGAAGAATTAGATCAGACTGAGAAAAATAACATGTGGACCTTGGTTCCCTGGCCTAAAAATAAAAATATTATTTGAACTAAATGGGTTTTTTGAAATAAATTGAATGAGAATGGTCAAGTTATAAGGAATAAGGCTAGATTGGTTTGTAAAGGATAATCTCAAAAGGAAGGAATTGATTATGGAGATACTTTTGCACCTATAGCTAGGATTGAAGTTGTAGCATTATTTCTTGCCTATGGTGCTTATAAAAACTACAAGATTTATCAGGTGGATGTTAAATGTGCATTTCTGAGTAGGGATCTTGATAAGGAAGTTTATATTGAGCAACTTGATGGTTTTTCACTATCAGATGATACAAATATGGTTTGCAGGTTAAGGAAAGCTTTATATGGACTGAAACAAGCACCTAGAGCTTGGTATGCAAGGTTGGACAAATATCTTTTGAAGCTTGGTTTTACTAAAGGAAGTGCTGACAGTAATTTATATTATAAATCACGGATGATGATATACTGGTTGTTGAAGTATTTTTTGATGACATTATTTTTGGAGGTGAAGATAAGTTATGCATAGAATTTTCTAAGAATATGGAAAATGAATTTGAGATGTCTATGATTGGTGAGCTGAAATTTTTCTTAGGTTTGCAGATTACTCATACTAACAAAGGTATTTTTATCTATCAAACTAAATATGCTAAGGAATTGTTGAAGAAATTTGGTATGGGAGATTCTAAACTGGTAAGTACTCCTATGGTTACAAGTGATAAATTGACAAGAAAAGATATTTTTGCACCGATAAATCCTACAAGATACAAATCTATGATTGCACGTCTGCTCTATCTGACTCAGACTAGTCCTGACATTATGAATGTTGTTTGTATTGTTCCAAGATTACAGAGTGATCCTAGAGAAAATCAAGAGATTGTGGTGAAAAGGATTGTTAGATACTTACAAGGTTTATCAGAATATGGTTTGTGGTACCCTAAGGATGATAACTTTACTTTATGTGCATATACAGATGCTGACTAGGCTGGAGATGTTGATGACCGGATAAGTACTTCCAGTGGAGATTTCTTTCTTTGAAAGAATTTGGTTTCATGGATCAGAAAGAAATAGTCATGTACTTCTTTATCTACTGTTGAAGCTAAGTATGTTGTTGTTGCTACTAACTGTACACAAGTTTTATGGATAAATAAAATGTTGAAGGATATAAAGGTGGATTGTGATGCACCCGTAGTTATTCATTGTGATAACTCTGTTGCTATTGATATATCAAAGAATCTGATATTTCATTCTAAAACAAAGCACATATCTATCAAGTATAACTGTTTGAAGGAGAAGGTGGAAGCAAATGAAGTTAGACTAGTTTATGTGAACACTAAAGACTAGATTGCAGATATTTTCACTAAACCTTTATCCAAGGAATCATTTGAGTACCTGAGAGATAGATTGGGAGTTTTTGCCCCTTTGATAGAGACTTGATTGATGTGCTTGACATCAGTCTGGCATGCATTATCATAGATACTATTCATTCTGACATTGATAAGGGATGCTACTGCTCAGGGGGAGTAGTCAACTTTGTGATTCAAAAGGTTATGTTTCTGTCAGATTTCTGGCATTGATGTCAAAGGGGGAGTGATATTGATGTGACAAAGAAAGTGAAAAGGGGAGTGATAGTGATACTCAGAGCTATATGTGGGAGTTTGTTGGCTATCTTTCAGAGGGGGAGACTTGTTTGCCATTTTTTGGTACTTAGATTTTTTTCACATCTAGAGTTGTCATCAATGCCAAAGGGGGAGATTGTTGGCCATTTGGTGGAATTGATTGTGTTGCATTGATTTTTTGTCATTGATGCCAACACTAGTTGTTTGGATGCTCTACCAACACCTTTGTGGTCCCGGTAGGTTGAGTGGTTTTTGGTTAACTTGGATCCGGCATGATCCAGTAGACTCCAGTATAATCTGATGATGGAATTGGCTTGTTCATGATACTTATACTCATATTTGGTCAGTTGGTTTTGGTATGGAGATCAGATGCTATCCTGCTTGCTTAGAAGATTGGTTTCTACTTCCGATGAAGGTTTCACTAGCAAAGCTTCTAATAGAGATTTTTGATGAATTGCATAAGTGGTGTTGGTGCAGCTTTTGATGGAGTTTCAGGATGCTTTTGGTGATCGTGTTCGAGACTTGGCAGTTGGAGATCACTATTGAAGCATATGGACCTACACTTGGTCCCGGTTGATCTAGCTTATGGACCAACTTTAATGTAATGTGTGGATATGACCTATTGATGTATCTCTGCGATGTCTTATGTGTTGATATTATTTGATTGGTCTAAGGCCGACAAGGTTTGTAATTATGTAATTGGTTTATTGTCCAGTGGCTGACCTGATTGTTTATGGTTGAGGGTTTGTATATATAGATGTAAAAGCTCATTGTAGATCATCATGGTTAATGTAAGAGGTCATGACCAAGGAATGTAATGTGTGAATAATCTAATATCATTCCGACAGAGGATTTGGTTGATCATTAGAGATCAAATTGGGTTTATATAAGAGGATTTAGTCCTCTAGTATTGAGCTTAATCGGAACTATACTTAGGCATAGGAGATGCTATGTTTTGCAGTTCAACACTTCTCTGGATTGTAGTCTAGATTTATATGTAGTGATTGAGGCTCCTTTTGTGATTAGCAGTGCACTCTGGGTTGTTGTCCTTTCAGCAAGTGTAGACCCCTTCATTGTAATTCAAATACTTACTAGAAAAGTATTATCTGACTGTGGGTAGGATTCCCACAATGGTTTTTCCCTTTATCAGGTTTTCCACGTACAAATCTTGGTGTTATGTGTATGGCTTTTATTCTATGATTATTGTTTATGCTTAATTGGTTTAACTGCTATTCCGGTATTAATGTTTTGGGTTTCGGTATTAAATTTTAAATTGCTAATGGTTCATGTAATTTGTGACAACTGATTCACCCCCCCCCTCTCAATTGTCTTCCAGTTATCTAAATTGTCTAACAGTATCAATCTTGAAGTTATAGACACAAATATTTAGTGGAACACAATAAACTCATATGCACTTAACTAAGAGCTATACATACATTAAATATGTAGAAAAAAGAAATGCGAGAACTTTATTTAAATAATTTGGGTTACATAGTATTCATATATTTTTTTTCAAAAAATAAATTAAAATATATAGAATTAAGAACTATGCATATATGGATAAGATTTACTTGATGTTATGTCATTAGAACTCTTGCTATGTAATTTTGTAGTTCATCTTTAAGCATGTTTAATTTTATGGGAAAATACAATAAGAACATTTTATGTGGAACAATGAGAAAATAAATACCAAATTGAACAGTCATTAGGAAAGAGGAGCCAGTACATGCTCACCCTAACTTCACGCTTCTCAAAATCATATGTGAACATTTTAAAAAAAAATCAATTTTACACAGCAACTTACTTGTCAAGTCCTCTACTTAAAAACAAAATTTCAAGTCAATATGGTCATATATGATGCCACATTAGCATGCTTTTTGTGAAGGTGTCCAAAATGGTCCCAAATTGTCATAAGACCCATAGGTGCGCACTTAGTCATGTTTTCTTGTGCACTGATATGGCATCAAATCATTTGTTTGTTTTTTAATTTTAGAGGTACGTTTTTTGAGACAAGCATTCACATGACATTTTTAGGGCACCACTATTGGTCTAAAAGTGTCCATGCACTATAACATGTATTGGTACCCCTATCACCTATTGGTCCCTCTCCCCTATTAATTGGACCTTTGTGTATGAGGTGACCCCATGAGTGGGCAAATTTTCTATATATGAATATATGACAAAGACAATGTCTTTGTGCCTTCTACTTTTCTTCTTTCTCACACTTCCATGACACTTCCCACTTTCATTTTCCCATATGTAGATGCTTTAGAAATAGGTTTTATATGATATATTTTCTTAATTATATATCAAAGGGTAAAAAATGTATGTAACGGAAAAAATTATATATTTAAAAGAAATTTTTTATTTGTACAAATTGTAATATATATTTTTTATATATTTATATTTCATGTTTTTATTTATTTTAATTTTATATCTATCTAAAAATATAAAAATATAATATTATCAAATAATGTTCTTATTTTAATTTTGAATATTAATTTTAATATTATTTTTAAATTGATATAAATAATTTTTAAAAGTAAAATATATTAATTGATTATATTTAATATTTTTTAATCGTTTTATGGAATAACTAATTTTAAAATTGTAATGTTATTTTTTTAATTTATTTAATCCTAATTTTAATCTTAATTATGATTTTAATTGTAGTTAACAGTTGGGGTTAGTGTTAGAATTAAATATATCATAACATATACATCTTTTTAAAATTTAAATTAAATATACCAAGAGATATTTTTCTTGAGATATTTATTAGATTTTTATGTGATAAATTTATTTAAAAACAATCACCTCAAAAGGGATATTTCTCGACATGAAAAGTAAGTGGACTCCAACAAGATATTGTTTGAGTTAATTTTTAAAGACACATAAAATTTCTTTCTTACGTTATGCCATGCCATTTTATTCATGTTGTAATCTCTTAGCATATCACATTAATTCCTTTTACTTCTTAACAAATTATAGTCTAACACAATTTTCTTTGTAAAACCATGGGGATACAACTATTCATATTAAGAATGTAGATGAAATTAAATATTTTATGCATCAAATACATTATTTTTTGAATTTTGAATGCTTTATATACAATCATATTGTAATTTCTTTCCTAAATATATATTTTTTTTTAATAGTTTATTTGGAAAATAAAGCACAAATAAGAATTATTCAAGTCCAACAATAATTAGGTTTTTATTAGAATTATCAAATCTTTTTATATAAAATTAAAAACTAGATTATTTTCATTTTTATTTTACAATATTAGTATTTTATTAATATTTACACATCTAATCCATATGCAGTAGGATTTGTTAAATTTCCTATTTAAATATATTTCCACACACATTAAAACATTAAGGTGTTCAATGGTTCCTTCAGCTTCATAAATGATCATTACATTCATTCGATAGTCTTACTAAAGAATTCTTAAAGACTTGCAATGTTAATATGGACCTTAGAGTAATAATTGACAATATATATGAGTTTAAGCAAAGATCAAGAAAATACACTAATGACTATATAGTCCAATATTAATATCTACTCTATAAATTGATCTCATTTCCTTAAATCATATGAAATTATAAAGAACCTTCCCTAATTTGTTCCATAGATAGTTTGACATGTTTTAAAAATATAGGGAATAGTTGATTCAATAAATTTTAAAGTCTCCTAAATATAAATTAATACAATTATGTTTTTTCTATTTTCATGACCTACTTTGCTTTTATCATAATCTAGAGGAAGGGTCATAGTGGTTCACTTGATTCAACTACAATGCCTAATTGTTTCTCAAAATAAGAATGGATGAGACTATCATGCCTTTAAATACAAAAGATAGTTGCTTATCTCATAATTTGATACTAAATATCTAGAAGCTTAAAATGCATAGAATCAAAACATAAATTCTATATGGATTTAACTCAAGTGCCTTGAGGTCAATCTTGAATATGATCTTATTTCCCTTTGATGTGTAGATCTTATGTGGTAGATAACGAACATCTACAACATTATTCAATTTGTGATCTCTAGTATGTACAAAGATGTGTAATGCTACCTTTCTTTAAAATACCTTTAAGGAATCTATGGGACTGTCATGGATATGTTATTCTATGTGAACGTTCTTATGGGAGTTACTTTACAACCTTAAGTGAATGTTGGATTATCTTTTTCAATTCCAACTAATTTTAGAATTGATTTACAATGAGGTTTTGATACTATGTTGAAGTAGCCAAGATCTATTTCAAAATAAAATAATATATAAGATGAAAAAAACTATCATATGCAACATGTAACTTGTAAAATGTAAAACATATCCTTGCGCATAAATGCAAGGATGAAGAGGTGAGAATGTATGTGTGAAACATTTACTACCCAATCTCTAAAAGTGAAACACATGTAGGACTCTATGGAAAAGTGTTAGGACACTTGGTGAGGTGAGACAAAAAGTGAGATATCTCTCTAATCGAGCTTAAGAGTAGTGTGAATAGGATCATCCTAAATAGGATAAAAGATAACTAGTTTGGTAATAGCTCATTTTACACTAACACACATCTCTATTATAGCCATATCTAACATACATTAATTTTTTAATGCATGGATAATCAATATGATGTGTAACAATATTTTCAACACGACTGTCTCATTAACCTTCATTTTTTTAGAAGAGAGAATCGCTCACAACATCATGCAATAAAGATCCATGTCAAAATAATCATAAAAAAACAAACATCATGGGGATCTCCTCATTAAATAATGAAAAAACAAAAGATGAGGAGACAACATCATTATTAGTTGGAGTAGCATTATGGTCAATGAATTAGAGATTGTAGATGTATCAATAGAATGAATGGCGGAGGAATAACAAAAAGCATAGAATAACAAATAGCATGAGATAAAATATGAACTTTTTTCATCACATATTAAAACATCTTTAACACCAATACATGCATCAAGAACACACGAGTCATTAATTACATCATAAGAATAAACTAGAGTGATCATGCAGAAACATCACTAGTAGTAGGAGTAGAAAGATCATAAAGAATAGATCAACATCATCGTCAAATCATAGATAGGTGTTCCCAAATCAACAAGCACAACACTAGGATATTGAAAGGAATATGTAGCAATAGAGATAAAATAGAAGAAAAGCTATAGATATAAGACTAGAAAAATTGTTCGGAGTACAAAGAATATTCTCACTAGCTATAATAACATCACTTGAAAAAAGTCATTAGACTTCTCATAAAATGTATTTTAAAAGGTACATGAATATAAAGGTATAAAAATAGAGCTATCATGATATGTAGGAAGAAGAGATTTCATGACTTAGAAGCCAGGCCCTAAGAACTAGTTACATTGAAATAGACTATCAAAATGTTATCCTGTTTATAGGCCATAGACTCCACCTAAACCCATCTACCAAATACAAAATGGAGAACATACAAACTATAAATTAAGACATAAGGACACACTACTAACATAGTGCCTGCCACGTAGAAGAGCAAACATCAACCTTGAGCTTTAGTCTCCAACATTGTGTTTCTTTCTCTTCTCTATCTTCTCTTTCATAGGACAATAAGGGCCACATAGTCCTCCCATGGAAACTTGGTTGATGCAACCTCACTGGCTAATCCTTCTCCTACCACCTTATCCTCCAAACCATCCACAACAACCCCATCTCCTGACTAGACAAAACCCTTATCCTTTAAATAAGATTTCAACCACCCCAATTCACCATACAGAGCCAAGTCAAGCATTTGTTACAGGAAATGCACACACCTCTACACTCTCTTTCTTCTCTTGGGGAGCAAAGATTGGTTAGTAGAAAATATAAGTGGAAATTTATCTACATCCCGACCCCTACACTTGATAACATATTAATCGTTTTGGCAATGGAACACCCACTCTTGATACCATGCTCTCCAAAACAACCTCTAATGCCCCAATGAAACAAACCTAGATTAATTTCCTATGCAATCTCCCTACACTATCCTTTGACTCCCCAATATCCAACATCATGACAAAAAAACATGGTCAAGACATCTATATTTACCCTATGCCTATGGCTAGAGAACAAAAACTCAAAACCTAAAACAACCTTCATTACATGGATAATGAGGTCATGATTCGACTTAAACATGCATTTCAACTATTTTTCTGTCACCTCACCCATGAAAGCCATTTGACACTACTTGCAAGTGAACCTAAGAGGGGTATCCATGCTATGTTGTCGCAACAAAGAAACAATGCCAAAACTAACAAGACAATGCCAAACAATACCATCACCAATGCTCATGAAAGGGTCTAACATTTGCCACATCCAACCTTCTCACATGTCTATCTCTTGAAAAACCTATTGGTGCATTCATTTCCCATAACTCATGTCACCTCAATCTGTCAGCTCATAAGGAGAAATGATGACGCTCGCCTCATAAAATAGAGGGGCCAAACACCCTCACCGTGATGCAAAGTAGCCACGGCCTACCTTGCCGCCAATTTGGCCATTCCATTCTACTTACGAAAAACATGAGATATTTTAAAGTCCTCAAACTTGTCTATCAAATCCCATCTCGATTTTAGCCATTTATTTAATTTACAATTTGGAGGGTTTTCTTTATTTTTTTCAATTGTATTGATAAGAGAGTCACCTTCCAAATACTACCACTTAACATTCAACTCTAATCCACATTTTAGTCCAAGGAGGGCCTCGTGGAATTCTGAACCGTTACTTATCATTACCCTCAAAAAATCAGATTTCTTTCTCAACGCCATACCATTTTGGTATCTTGCCACACACCCAGCTCCATTGTCCCCACGATTGTCAGACTATACCATTATGGTATCTGTCGTCTACTCTTCACACAATTTATTTCTTTTCCCCAATGCTGCTCGATTTATAGCTTTCTACCAGGCTCATTTTTTTATCGTTGGACAGTAGGGCTCATGGCCATCATTATTAATGTGACTACACATTAACACCATCATAATCTCTGAGGTACTATGCCAGAGACATTGACCACCCTGTGTTTAATGTCCTGATCTCTACACTTGCTGGCCGACAATCTATACCCCTACCATGCCTCCTTTTTCATTTTGGAACCAATGGGGCATGTGGTTGACATTGCTCTACAGCTAGTTGCCTGTCCTAGGGTACTAACTTTGCTAGCGCCACCCCGATATCTTTTCTTTTGCATGTCTGGTAAGTTTGCGAAGTCATCCTATTTCTTTCAAGGTAAGTTGTTTAGATTAGGTTAAAGCTACCTTAAGAGTGGAGTCAATGCTTGTCCTCGTAGTCCTATTAGAGAGGGCCAGTGGTCTTTAAGCCATCAAATCACCTAATTTTGTGGGAGGAGCCACTCACCATTAAAATGAAGTGTAACAAACCTTGCATTCAACTTAGGACTTTGAAATTATCCCTTCGCTCCATTTATAAGAGAGGTGTTACTTGTGTGAAGTTTGCAGCTCATGCCAAACACCCCCATTTGTGCGTTACCTCTTAGTCGTAAACCAGTGTACCATCTTTTTTTAACACAAAATAAAAGTAAAAAAGTAATTAAATATTTGGGGCATGTGATCTTTGTTGAAGGTTTAGTATTCTATGTGGCTTAGTTTGCTTATTTCACCGATCTTGGCTTCCATTGCTTTCTTTCATGCACCTATTCCCATCGTTGGTGTTGGTTGCTCAAGTTCCCCAAGTATGAGTACCTTATTTCCATATTCCTATAGGAACCCCTTGCCCCTATTCATATGCTTGATGCTAGGGTTTCTAGGGCTAGTTGTACCTATTTTCATGAATCTATTATTTCTTTCAGTTACTATTGTTGGATATTGGAGGTAATTTTATAATATTGTGGATCTTTGAGGTTTTACCTTCTACAGAAGAAATTACATCTTTTTTGCTATGCTAAATCTAGTAGATCAATGGTGATTTGTAGTCAAGATGTCCTAGAAAATGAATATCGCTATCTACAAAGGGTCACAGTTTGTATATATTCAACAAATTTTTACCTTATCTTTTTATACACACAAATGGGTCTTAGATTCTTAGAGGCATATTATCAAGGGAAAGATCAAACTTTTCCATTGTGTAAGGGATTTTCTTATTGTATATTTTTGTTGGTGTAAATTATGTCTCATAATTATACTTTACTTAAGTTGACTTAGGATAATACATTTCATTGTAGTCTGCATATGAGACACTTAGGGAAGTGTGCATATAGGAAAGATGGTTGTAGGAGAAATTCCACCCTTTGTGGTCGTATGTTGTTATCACATTCCACCTTCGGTAGGTGATCCACCTTACCTGCCCTTGTATCTAATTGAGCCACATGTCATGATTGTGTGCTCTCATTTCCATATGGCCTTGCCTTTATAAGCAGACTCATCTCCATTGTATGACTTATCTAGTTGATCATTTTTTGTATCTTGATGAGTTCATACAGTTTGTTCTTGTCCATCTTTATCTCTGTTGTGTTGTGTTATTCCATTGGGCTCTAGATCTTGGTTATTATTGGTAAATTCTTGTATGGTATCAGAGCTACTGGGGCTCCATTAGGTAGTCATTTTGGCTTGGTGCATTTGAGATTCAAATTTGAGGAGTAGCATCAGTTGGGAGCATCCTACGCAAAATTCAACATTGCCATTGAGTCTGGGAAGTCATTTCTATAAATTGATTCTATAAATTTGCCTATATTGGGGAAAAGTCAATTTCTGGGGCATCAAAACAAAAATTCAACATCTTAGTGGTACAGTATAGATTTTTTCAAAAAAACAACAATAATATGAAATAAAAATTCTACAAAATGTGTTTTTTCTATTTGTTTATTTGCTATTTTTATTATTCATTGTAAAAGTTTTTTTATATATTAAAAATTTTCAAAAAAAATTGGGCAATTTTATTTTGTGGGGGGGGGTGGGGGGTGGGGGGTGGGGACTTCTATTGCTTGCAGGGTTGTACCATGTGCTGATCATAGGGTTGTACCACCAACAACCTCCATTCCGATGTTGAGACCCCTTCACTATCCTCTAACTTGCCACTATGTTTTTTCTGGTGGCCATCACATCGCTCTTTGTCGGGCCTCGTGTTCCTCCCTTTGACATTGGCTCTCTTCCCCAACACTGCCACTCCGACTACGGGCCACCTTTTCTCCATCGGCATCATCCTAGTGCCACCTTCGCCATGCCTCTGCTGGTCAGACCACTACTATTGTGCCCTGCTAACGATGACACATAGGTTTCCAAGCGACCCCTCTTAATTTTCTCATTACGCCACGTGGCAATCTTTGATTGGTCCGTGTGTCCCAAATACACCATCAGTGTTTCCACATGACAAGTTTTCATTTTTTCACACTAGCTAACTCAGGATATGTGTCACACCGATTCGGCTACATCAACAATCAGTTAGTACACACTCTACAGCCACGTCATATTTTTGTATGCATAGTCAGCCTATTGCACAGGCGTCCATATACAAACACATTGGTGCCACATTGTCATTCCATAGAGAAACATAAGCATCCTAGTCAATGTCTATATAGTGCCACGTTCGATCTATATGATCCAGTCAATAGCGACACGTTAGCATTATGTATGGTCCAGTCAGCAGTCCATACCATATGGACAACCACATAGGAAAGGGGTGTTTTTGACATGATGACCATACAAATGTCAAATTTAAGCTTGTGACTTCTTGATGCAACACTAATTTGAAAATGTTTTGATCCCTCACCATTTGAGTTTTCATTTTTGCAGTCCAACTTTTGAGGCTCATAACTTGGTCATTTTGAGGCCTTTTTCAGTGCAATTTTTTTTAATTTGGGCTAATTCTTTGTGCTCTCCATAGTAGCATGGTTAGTTTTTTATTTTAGTGGACATATTTATCAAAAATTTCATTTTTTTGACAATTGTACTTTTCCAATCCTTGATTCTACAACTTCTCAAGCTCTGATCAGGCTCATACAACCTCCTTTTCAAATGTTGTTTTTCTTAAAGTGCATAATTTTTCATCTACTTTCACTTGGTGCTATTAGTTTTCCACCATTTTAAGTAGAATTTGTACTTTCATAACTTGGTCTTTTTTGGCCTATTTGGTACTTGTAATTTGCTTTGATTTTGGCTTTGATCTTGTGCATTATTGGTTTCAGTCTTCTATAGCCTATTTGAGGTAGTTGTGATCTTGAAATCAAAAGCCTAGATTGCCCTTGTTTGCAAGTGGTTCATTATACATGCACTAAGTATAAAGTGCCAAATCAACTTTTTGGGGAGGATTTCTTTGATTTTTTTGAATTTGGGAGGATATCTTGTGTGATTGTGCATCTATCTATCTTTTTCTCTTTCATTTTGTTGCTATGGGTTCTCGTAAATTTTCATTTCTATCTCTCCATAATTATGCATCATTGAAAATTAAAGCATGGAGTAAGTTAATGGAAAAAGGACTCATCCATTAGATAAATGAGATATTAATAGCATCAGTGGATCCTAAAGCTGATCGAAATTCTCAAATGGAATGACTCACTAAAAATTCTATGGCTCTTGGAAGTTTGAAAAAGTTTTTATCAGATGACCTCATTTTTTGCATTGAGAAATATGCCACAGTTAAAGATGCTTGGGATATCTATGACAAGTTGTATGGTCAAGTTAATGAGATTAGGGGCTACAAGCTTGAAAATGAACTCACAATGTTGGATCCCAAGGATTCAGATACAATCCAATATTATATCACAAAGCAACTGAGCTAAGAGAAAAGATTAAGGATTGTGACATTAACAAGAAGGATGTTCCATCGGTTTACAATTT
Organism: Cryptomeria japonica; assembly: GCF_030272615.1. Classification (NCBI taxonomy): domain Eukaryota; kingdom Viridiplantae; phylum Streptophyta; class Pinopsida; order Cupressales; family Cupressaceae; genus Cryptomeria; species Cryptomeria japonica. The sequence continues at coordinate 273,406,733 of NC_081408.1, read as the reverse complement.
GTTGGACATTCTTTCATCAGAGTATGCAACCTTTGTTTCTAGCTTCCACGCTCATCAATTGACTTCAAGTGCCTCATTTACTCCACCATCATTTTATGCATTCATAGAAATTTTGGTACTTGAGAAAGCCAAGTTGATCAAAATGGAGATTGTCAAGTCTTCAAATTTGAAAGCTTTGGTGGCTAATCAAGGGAATCAAAGGAATCAAGGAAGATGCAATAACCAAAAGCAATCTAAGCCAAAACAACAACAAGATAGAGCATAATCATCCTCTACACAACAAGGGAATTCATCATCCTCTTCCAAGAAGAGAAATACACCTAAGAAGGAGAGTTCAACTTGTTCATATTGCAATAAATTTGGTCATGATGAGCATCATTGTTGCTCAAAGTAGATTGACGAGTTGATAAAAATCATTAAGAAGAACAACATCAATTTGGCATCCACCTACAAGAAGAAGGATTCATCTCCTTCCACTTCTTCATAGTCAAAAGGAAAAGGGAAAGCATTTGTTACTAAAATAGGTTCTTTACAGTAGTGGGTACTTGACTCGGGTGCCTTTCATCACATGGGTTCTACAAGGGAGTAGTTTTCCTCATTAGAGCCATATAAGGTACCTCATATTTTTATTGGTGATGCTACACAAGTGGAATTTGAAGAGAAAGGTTCAGTTGCCATGGATGAATGTTCTGTATGCTCCTAACTTGACCACCAACCTTCTTTCTATCTACCAAATCACCCACTATGGAAATGGAAAGAAAGTTGAGTTTACACTTGATTTAGTTGTTGTGAAAGAACTTGAGAATGATGCCTTGGTAATAGTGGGACAAGACAATCATAATTTACAACTTTATTCATTCTCCCACTTTGTGCCTTGATCCCCTTCTATGACCTTTCTCACTCATTCTAATTCGGAAAGTAAGATATCAAATGAGTGGTTTGGTCACCTAAACTACTACTATCTTCAATAGCATAGCTCTAAGGACATGGTCATGGGTCTACCTTAAATTAGTTTTTAAGAGGGTGTATGTTCAAGGTGTTCCATAGGCCAACATCCTGAAGAGAAGTTTGATAAAGAGAAATCTTGGAGAGCTTTAAAAGTTCTTCAATTGGCTTGCAACTATGTAGCAAGCCCATTTCCAACACCTTCATTTAGTAAGGCTCTCTATGTCCTCATCTTTGTTGATGACCACTTCACTTGGGACTACTTTCTTGTTCAAAAGAGTGAAGTGGTTGACATATTTCTAGCCTTCAAGGCTCATGTTAGGAAGCAATTAGGGAAGCTAGTCAAGATCTATCACACAAAAAATGGAAGGGAATATGTGAACAATAGACTTGAGTAATTTTGTACTCTTAAGGGGATTGATATTCAACACTTAGATGCCTACACTCCATAATAGAATGGTGTTGCACAACTTAGGAAGAATAGAACCTTTAAGGAGGTGGCTAGCTGCATGATTCATACTCATTCTCTTGATCCAACTTTTTGGGCAGATGCTATTAGTCATGCTACACACATCCAAAATCAGGTTCCCCAAAAGGTTTTGAAGGATTACTCCTTTTGAGGCTTGGTTTTGTAGAAATCTGATTGTGAGACATTTCAGGGTCTTTGGGTGTCCAACATGGGCTCACATTCCTCCACAAAAATGCAAGGCATTGGAACCACATAGTAGGCCTTGCATATTTATTGGATATCCTGAGGGAGTTAAGGCATATTGACTTATGGATCCAAAGAGACATGAGGTATTCATTAAGAAGAGTGTTCACTTTGTGGAAATCTCTCGTAGCTTAGCTTCTCATCCTCTTCCTTCCTCAATTGTGGATAGTGATGATAGTGACTCAGATGATGATTCTCCCTCAACTCTGATGCATAGGGTCACACCTCGGTATTATCCACTTGCAATTGAGGAAGCTCATCCTTCATCTCCTCCTAGATCTCATTGGGCTCGAAAAAGTCTTGGCTCAATAGGTTCTCTTGTTGGGGATCCTTCTAACACTCAAAGGACTCAGTCACAACATCAAGAGATTTCACACGCTTACATTTCTATAGCTTTTGATCCACAGACACTACAGAAAGCATTAGAAGTTCCCGAGTGGTACTTAGCCAAGGAGGAAGAGTATAGTTCCTTGATGAGGAACTACTTTTGGGAGTCAGTCCCTCTCCTTAAGGGGAGAAAGATGGTTCAATGTAAGTAGATCTATCAGACCAATTTTGTAGCAGATGGTAGGGTATGTGCAGGATCATGGTGTGCCAAAACAGGCCCTTAAGTGGCAATGAAATTTCTGGAAAATCAGAGTTATGCAACTTGACATGAAAATTTGAATAAGTTGTGAACATTATTTTTAAAATATGTAACAAGAGAATCTATAGAAAATTGAATGTAGTTTCTAAGCAACTAGTTTTTTTTTGAAAAAAAAAATCCTATTTGATGAAAATTTCAAATTTCAATGTGGTGGTACTAAAATTTTAGGAAAAAGATAAGAAGTAGATGTATGTCTGACCACCCTAATCACAATCAAATCATAATATTTTTTTATAATATTTATAATATAAGTATTAGACTCATGTCTAGATGTGACACATATTGTAGACACCTAAAATTGTCCAGTCTAATTAAATAAATATCTTTATTTATTTAATTATTTTAGCCTAAGTCTTCTATTAATTAAATAAATCTTTATTTATTTAATTAATTTATCTATCCTCTTCTAGCCTTATTTCTCATTTAATAAATGCATTTATTTATTTAAATTAGCCTTTTCCTAAATTAAATAAATACTTTTATTTATTTAATTGATCCCACTTCTTCTATTAATTAAATAAATCTTTATTTATTTATTTAATTCATTATCCTTTTCTACCCATTACACATGTCATTCATCTCTTAATTCCTAGACTACCTACCCTCTCATTATTTTCTTCTTTCTTTTACCTGCCCTCTAATCTTAACTAACCATTTATCTTTTACACCTCTCAAATCTTATCCCTCCATTTATTATAGTGTCTTCTATATAAGGAGATACTTTCCTCATTATCAACCCTAACTTCTCAACTACGCTTTTGAACTTTCATATGCGATCAAGCCTACATGCAACAACATTTCCATTCTTTGTTGAGCTCTTTTGCACACATAACATCTAAGAGAAAATATATCAAGCAAGATCAATGGAGATGTTGGGACTCATAAAATTTGAGTTAATTCTTGAGGCCCATTTCAAAAAATTTACATCTGCATTTCATCCTGGCATGTTTCTGACAAATTGAGTTTTTTGCCTTATCAACATAACTTACCCTGATGAGGTCGTTGGAGTCTAGAACAAAGCAGAGCAAGTTATCAGGTGTCGGGGTGAGTAGTTTCAAGCTACTCCGATGACCCGATGAGCCAGCATGGGCGCAAAGTAGTGTATCGGGTATCGGTTGCCAAGGTTTTTCCCTATGTCGATGACCCGATAGAAGGGTGGACGAACCGGAGTTGAGTCATTGATTTTCAGGGGGAGTGGCTTCAGTGTTATCCCAATGACCCAATGACAAGGCTCAAAGTGGAAAGATAGACACTAGTGATATCGGCTATCGGGCTAGCGGTTTTGATGAAGTCCCGATGACCCGATGGAAAGGCCAAGCATGGAGAAGCTTTTATCCCACATTGGTTGCGGGGAGGAGTATTTTAGTATTTAAATGCATAGGTGCATACTTTCTTAGTGGCAAAGCTTTCAGGCTTTTGGCAAGTGGCTGATTAAGGAGTTGGTGGGCCCACGTGTGCACGTGCATCTTAGAGCAGCTTGATTTTGCAAGAAAAGGGTCTACAGACGAGCAAAGATCAGCTTTGAACTTGAACTTTGAACTGGTTCAATGGTTCAAATGGTTCAACTAGTTCAATGTGTTCAGTGGTTCAACCGGTTCAAGGTTCAAGTGGCGGTCCCGGTGATGATGATGTCGAGCAAGTTGTTGCATCAATAACTCTCTAGGCAGACTCACCGAAGGCTCAGTTTCATCGACATAGAATGGTGTCAATGAAACTGGCGGTTCGATAAGAAAGTGAAACGGCTTATCAAAGGGGAGATTCCACTAAAAGACTAATGTTGATAGACCAAGGTGAGATGGTGGGCCTGGTGACGCTGAGGTGGTGGATGAGGCCACTCTTAGGTAGATATGTGGAAAAGCGGAAGAGGACATGGTAGTCAAGGAAGATCTCATAAGAAGATCAGAAGGTGCCTCATGGTGACATGTGACAAAAGGAAGCAGATCAGCCAAGGTTAATGGTCGGGCAGATCAAGGAGATCGGGTGGTGATGTGAAGAATCCAACGGTCGTCACTATATCGCGATGGAAAGATGTCTCTCAAGTTAACCCTATGACTTGGCGACTAAGCACTTGCAGAAAATGGAAAGCAGCCCAGGCTTTAAGAATCGAGTAGGTTGAGGGAAGATCTACAACCATCGCAATACCATGAGATGAAGGTGCCCGAAGGTTATCCCTCACAGCATAACGACTGATGATGTGGCAGTTGAGATGGTCGTCTAGGTGGGCTCAGAGTGAGTCAGAATGTGCCGCGTGGCAGTGTGTTGAAGAAGAACCAAGGCAGGCCCAAGTCCGGTTGCAGGTCCGAGTGGCAAGTAGGTGGATCCATAGGTGAACCAGGATATGACACGTGTCGGGCCCACTAGAAGAGAAAGTGATAGAGGGAATCTCTCAGGCAAGGTAAAGGCTAGGGAAGTCAAGGCAGATCAATGGTGATCCAAGGGAGATCAACAGTTGTCGCCAAGTCACAATGGAGAGGTGCTCGATGGCCAAGCGGTGAGACTTGGTGACCAAGTGGTGGGAACTGGTGAAGTTAAAGTTTCGATGAAACTGCGAGTTCGATGAGACTTGAAGGCGGTTTTCCGAAGAGGAAGTTTGGCTGAAAGACTAATGCCGAACAAGAAATAAGGATGTGGTGGGTCCCGCTGTGCTGAGGTGGCAGGACAAGTGGTGCATAGAGTGACTCACGGTCTAATCCAGAGGTGACATGTGGTAGAGATTTGCATAGGAGATTCAAAGGTTTAAAATATGATTTCTGACTATGGTGAAAGGGCGGAAAATTAAATGACCGATCTACAGAAAGATTGGTGGCTGAGGGATTTATTTTTTGCCTAATATATAAGTGTTATATATCGTTGGAAAGCTATCAATCTGAGGAATCAGATTTTGCAGTCAAGTGTGGCCCACAACAAATATTTTTGGGGCAGTTACCTCAGAATCTTAAATTGGATTTTCAGTCAGAGAGATTAGATGTTCAGTAGGCCAAAGTTGTGCGAGGTAGTTATTGCTGAAGGATAGGGTAATTTCTACTGTTAGAGGATGAGATCTTATTTTGTCCTCCCTTTCCTTCTTATTTGAGAGTCTTCTCATTTTGTAAGGGTTCCATATTTTTGTGAGCAAGGCTCCATAATCTCAGTTTCCAATTCTAAGCTTTTTCAAAAATTTGTAATATAATGTTCCTTTTCAAGCAATAGAGTATCTTCTTGTTGTAAAATGTTTTTTGTTGCATAGGTCACATATATGTAAGGCATATATACAGTTTATTGGATTGTCTCTAGGCCTTCTCTTGTTTTCAATAAATTCAGTCTTCAAGGGAGTTTGGGTTTATCCTCCCACAATGGGAGTGTAATGGGTGTTCTTAGGTATTCTTCAAGGAAGCATTTAAATTCTATGAATAATCATTTTGGATTTAGGATAATGTTTGGATATGTATGATCCTCCATTTGAGTTTAGAATGTATTAATGTCGGGCATTGATACAAGGATATCTTTCTTAATAAATTGGATTTGCAATAGAGGTTTTCATTTTTAGTTTGATTTATGGCTCCATGCCCTTGGATAAGGCATTGGTCTTGCAGATTCTGGGGATTCTTAGAGATTTTAAATATCAAGTATCCATTTTCTTTTATGTTTGTAGTTTTAGTTTGTTCCATCTATCTCATGCTACAATCTTGTTGAGATGTCAATGTAGATCTAGCCCATCTGCAGTAATCTCCTTGTTGTTGAGCCCTATGAGATTTATCTATTTTTATTGATGCCATATGTTTGTAACAAGTTGTATTTTATTGCATCAAAGGGTGTCCCCCCTAGGTCTTGCAGAACCTAAAGTGTTGGAGGATCATTAGGATCCTATGTTATGTTGTCCAAGCCCTAAAGCATTTCATTGATTGAGATTGGCTATCTCATTGACAGTTTGTAGGTGAACTTGGTTTGTTTCTTTTTTGAGACCAACAAAATGGTGACTCTGCTGGGGAGTAATCTAAAGAGTTCCGGTATAGAGTGTTGAATCAGATTGAAAGTGAGTTGGCCCATCCGAGTCATGACAACAAAATGGCGACTCTTTTGGGGATATATGAAATTTATTGAAGATACTTTCCTCTGTGAAGGAGGTGGTGACTCTATATGAAGATCAGTGTATAATGTTAGAAGGTCTGAGAAAGATCTCACCAAATATCAAAACAACAGCTGCAATATCCAGGTATTTGCCAAAATTGGTATTAAAGATTGTAAGAAATTTTGTTCCTTATCAAGTGAGTTTCAGCACTAAGAAGAAAGAAAACAAAGTTAGGTTGCATGCTCCTATTAGCTTAAAAGTATGGTTGAAGTATTTTGAATAATAGGGAAGATAGACTCTAGCTGCAATAATTCTTAATTGTTGAAAATAATGAATGTATTTAAGCAAGATCGCAACTAGTAATGGATTGTTGTAGAAATTTCTCTATTAAAGGTTATGTGCCATTTTGTTTTGATGGCATACCTCGTTACCTGAATCAGATTCCAAGTGACATTAGGAAGCACTTACCATTGTTTAATGGGGACCAGAAATAATCAGTAAGAATGCATGTGCAAAACTTTGTTTATTTGATGAATGACTATGATGTCTACCATGAGGATATTTGCATGAAGTTGTTTGTGCAGATCTTGAAGGGGGATGCCAGGATTTGGTTCTCATTTTTGCAGGAAGCTTCTATTCCCTCATGGGAAGAATTAGTTGCATCTTTTCTTGAGAAATTTGCTGAGAGAATAAACTTTAATGATATGTTGCGAAAGCTGATGGAGATTAGAGTTGAGGAAGGTGAATTTGTGCTAGCCTTCAATGTCATATTTTCCAAAGCACTAGCTGAGATCCCACAAGGGTATAGACTAAATGATGATGTGTCTTTAGCGATTTATTTGGATGCCTTTGGAAGTAATATGAGTTATAGGTTGACGAATAAAGAGCCAAAGACATTACATCAGGCTTTTGTGACAACCATGGACATAGAGAAAAACTTAAAGTATGGTATTCCTAAAGGATTTTATTTTGTCGGTGTCTGTTGTCATAGTGTTTGTAATGCTACAATTAAGAGTGAAGTGAGAAGTAATGTTTAGAGCTTTGGTGCTCATACTTGTGTTGGCAACACTGATAATTTATTTCCAAATGAAAATCAAAGTTATTTGGTGCAAACAATGGTTGATCCTCTTATAGATATTGATAGTGCCAATTGTGCTGAAGATGAAATGAGAGTATTTTCAGATTTCACTTCTTGTAATCATGTTGATGATATTTCTAATATGAAAGTTGTGCACAAAATTAATTCAGAAAATTTTAATGGTACACATGATTGCAATGAAAATACAGCCCACATTGATGAATAGATTTACAAAGAAAGTCACATAGAATAGCAAAGTGCAATGCAATTGCAGAGGATTGTAGAACTTAGAAAGGCTCTTGAAGTGGGGAATAAGAAAGTTCAAATGCTGGAGAGCCTTAGAGTTATGGATGAGGACCTTCTGCAATGTGGTGAAGGGGGTTTTTTAGAAAAGGACTATGAACTAAATGCCTATACACTTGATGAACAACATGCTAATCTAATGGATTGTTTTGTGATAGAAAATTGAAGTGAACATGTTGGGAATTCATCTTATGAAGTTAGTCATGCATCTCATAAGGATGATGATGATTAAGACAATGATAATGAAGAGCTTATTGCTTGTGAAGATGTGGATAATTGCTAGTAGTGATGATGAAACTATTGAAGTTCATTGTTACTCTAATATACATGTTCTGATTGATTGAAAAATAGGTTTTAAGGACCCAAAACCATTACAACATAGTTAAATAGAAAGCTGAGAAAATAGAGTCCACATACAAAGCGACTGGTCAAAAAACCAGTGAACAAAAAAAATAGCTAAACAATAAAAAACAGCAAAGAACCCAAGGAGAAACTACATAGTAATTTTCTTCAGCAGATCCTCTGCCTTAGTCACCAGCTCATCATAGGTCACCCCAACTGCTTTTAGATCCTCTAGGTCCTTATTCACTTTCTTTTCCTTCCTCTTTCCATGGGTGCAGTTCTGGGACCTTGGGCTTCCCCGGTTCCTTCTACATCTAGGTCAATTTCCTGGGTTTCCTTTTCATCATCAAGCTTGCTGATGAGGGTATGGGTGTTGTTGGCTGAGATTTTTAGAATGCTGAGACTCTACTCCGCAATGTTCTTGAGGCATTCCTCTATCTTGTCCACTTTGGCAACTGTATCCAAGAGCATTTTTTCACTAGTTTCCTCCAGGGTTTTTCTATCCTATATCTCCTTTTCAGTTTTCTCAAACCGGGGATTAAAGGCATCTCTGACGTCTTCCGCTTTGGCAATTGTGTTCTTCAGATCTTTGATATAATCGTCCATAGTGTTCCCCTTTCCAATGTTAATGGTCTCCAGGATCATGACTCTATTGCAGAGTTTTTTGTATTCATTCGCAGTATTCTTCTTCCCATCAATAAGCCATTCAATTGTTTTCATAAAACCCTTCAAGGCCTCGGGGTGAGGACCAGGAGAAGGAGTAACTTTACCAGGGTTATCTCTTCATCTTTAGCGATATGGAGGGCATAAATAGTGTCGGCAGCCCTGAGGGTCTCCTCCATAGTCTCCATCTCTAGGCTTTGTTCAACTTCCAGGGTTCTTGTTTACTTGTCCTCTTCCGGTTCCTTGCCGGTCTCCTCCGGATCTTTGCCAGTCTCCTCTATTTTCTTTTGCTTCTTCCTGGGTTGGGCTTGGTTCTTACTTTTTTCCTTCAACAGTCCCTTAGGGTTCTTCTTCTCCTCAGGGAAATCAAAGTCCTCTTCTTCCAAAGAAATACTAATCAAGGGTTTGCTTTGGGGTTTTTTGCTCTTAGAAGAAGAGGGTCTTGATTTCCTCTTCTTTCTCCTCTAATACTCTGAGTCATTAGTGCTTTCCTCATTATCAGTCGAGGAATCATTATCTGAATCCTCCTCCTCTGAGAAATCAGAATCAGACATTTCTTCTTCTGAATCCACAGAGAGCTGCATTCAGTTGATTTTACTGGCCTTTAAATGATCATAAATGAGGACCATAAGTCCCTGGTGCATTGCAGTGTCACCCCAAGGATTTTCTTTATATGCTTTTAGGGATGCATTCATAGAACAGAGTAAGAAGTAAGGGAAATTCACCTTATCATTATGCCTAAAATGATTTAAGAGGACAAAGTGATATCCATATACTCTCGTAAACCTGCCATCTAGAGTTATATACCTCATTAAAACAAAGAGAATTTCCCACCAGGGTTTTGGAAAAGCCCTAGGCAGGTAATAGGTTTTACTCAAATTTACCAATCTTTTCTTCTCTTTCTCTGTGATTGGGTACCTTTCAATGGCTTCCTTGCTGACCTTCCTATCTCTGTAGAAGTTGCAGCCCTCCCTTTTGAGTCCCATAGCTTTAGCTATTAACTCTTCATCAATTTCCACCAGTTGGTCGCCCATTTTAAGCATGCCCTTCTTCCAATTTTTGTAGAAGAAGCTGGTTATCTTTCCATCACGGCCATGGAGTCTCTCAATGAAGCTCGAAAGGCCACCCTTCTACAAAATTTCCCACACCTCTTCTTTCTGTTTCCACTCCTTGCAACTTCCTGGCTCATATCTTCTCCTATTTCCACCCATGGTGTCATTTCCCACAGTCAAGTTTAGGTTACAGAGCTGGTGAAATAGAAAGCTTTTCGAAGTTAAAACAAAAACCCAGAAAGCGTGCGTAGCATTAGTGATTTGACAGGTTATAATGCACGTTCTGCTAGCTTTGATGTTATAATGAGTAATTCCCTCATTATCAAAGTAACTCGAAGTGCTTACTTCAGTACATATCATAATTGCTCTGTCAATCAAGATTCTTTGGGGTATTTTGATATCTTTCATTTATTATGATTTGTCTTACATCTCCAAGAAGACCGCTCTCACCTGTCCACGTGGTAATTGTCTCATTCTTCACCGCCACGTTTGCAGCCCAATCTGCAGAACAGTTGGCCTCCCGATATATACGGGATATGTGGCATTTTTTGAAGGTTCTGATGATGTCAATGGCAGAAAAAATTATATTATGAATCGACCAAGAGGGCTCAGAGGTCCCATTGAGACACTTAATAATATTATTGGAATCCCCTTCAATCCAGAGATGGGTACAGTTCCATTTTTTGGCTAGAATAATGGCTTGAAGGGCTGCCATAGCTTCCGCCTTATGATTGGTTTGAATGCCAATAGGGATAGCAATCATACCTTTGCAAATGCCTCTGTCATCTCTGAGAATAGCTCCACAGCCTGAAGGACCTGGATTTCCTTTGGCTGCTCCATCAAAATTGATTTTAAGCCAACCATGGGGAGGGGTTTGCCATTTAACTTCAAGCCTTTTATTGTAGCTGATATTATGACCATCAATGATCTTCATATTCCAGGCTCTTAAGATATTTAACTCCAAAGAGTTGTTTGAGTAACAAGAGACCTCCATAGTTCCCATATTTTCCTAAATAGCCCTTTGAATTTTCTGAAAAACAATGTCTTGATTTAAGGACACATCCCTGAAAATTCGGTTGTTTCTTTCCTTCCAAAGACCTCACAAAATGTGAGGAAGAGAGAGCTGCCACATACACCTCAAAAAAGAGTTGGTCCAATCAATTTGCTAGGAAGAGAACAAATCTCTGATGTTACTGGGAAACACCCAAGCAAGACTAAAGCTTTTGAGGAAGCTTTCCCAAATAGAGGTTGAGAAAGAATAGTGGAGGGCAAGATGGTCCACTGACTCTTCCTCTTGAAAGCACAGCGCACACCTATTTGGAAGGGCAAAACCTCTGCATTTAAGGTTGTCAACAACAAGGATCTTATTCTAGAGAATAGTCCAAAAGAACATACTGATTTTAGGAGTGAGCCCTTTTAACCAAGCTTTAGAACAGAAAGGATTCATAGGAGGGGAGGGGGAGAGGATGCAATACATCGAAGATACAGTAAAGGTACCTTTGGGGTTATAACTCCAGATCAAGAAATCCTCTTCCTTATTCAGCCAAATAGTAGACAATTGGGTTTTGAGCTTGGAGAGACTAGGATGAATACTATCAATGTTCTGCCAGTTGTTCCCATCCCAGTAATCTGCCACTAAGGTACCAAAAGAGCCAATATAGGAGGGGGCATGGGAAGCCCACTCATAGAAATCCATTAGGGGTTTGTCAAAAAGCCAGGGATCCTCCTAGAATCTAACTTTTCTGCCATTTCCAAGTTTCCATGTCACACCTTTAGCAATCACATCTTTACATTTAGAAACATGGTTCCAGATAGGGGATCCCTTTATACTAAGATCCGAATTAAGAAAAGAAGATAGAGAAGAGGACAGAAGAGAATACTTACTTCTCCAAATTTTGCACCATTCAGAATCAGAGTGAAACCATCTCCAAACTTGTTTTGACAAGAGAGCTTCATTTAAAGTGTGAATCCTCCTAAGCCCTAGACCACATTTGCTTTTTGGCTTGCAGACCTGATCCCATGCCACCAAGGACATTCTTTGCTTTTCCTCAACCACAGACCATAGGAATCTTCTTTGAATTTTCTCAATAGCTTCAACATACTTGATTGGAATTCTGAATAAGCTAAGAGCATAAATGGGGATACTTTGAAGAGTAGCCTTAAGAAGAAGGAGCTTACCAGCTTGACTTAAGAGAGCCCCTTTCCAACCTGCAAGTTTTTTGTGAAATTTATCAACCAGCGAACTCCAATAGGAGTCAAGAGGAGCAATCCCCATGGGGAGACCAAGGTAGGTAGCAGGAAGGTCAGCAATCTTACACTCCAGAATTCTGCTGATCCTTTGTTGTCTTCTCTCCGGGATGTTAATGAAAAAGACATCACTTTTGGCCCAGTTAATAAGCTGCCCTGTTGCAGAAGCATATTTACACAAGGTATTCTTCAAAAATTTAGCTTCTGAGATGCTTGATTCCCCCATAATTATTGTATCATCAACAAACTGCTGATGTAAACAAATAAGGTCAATAGAAGAAAGTTGGAGACCCTTAAAGGATCCTATCTGCACCAAATTTTCCATGGTCCGTCCAAAGCATTCTACCATAATAATGAAAAGGATGGGGGAGATAGGATCTCCTTTCCTAAGACCTCTCAAAGCTTGGAAAAAGGTTGAAGGAGAACCATTGACAAGAATAGAAAAGGACGCAGTAGTGGTAAGTTGGGAGAAAAGATCCACAACTCTTGGGGCAAACCCAAAGGAAGTGAGGACTTTCTAAAGAAGAGACCAGTCAACCCTATCATAGGCTTTGGAGAGATCGAGCTTAAGGATGAGACCCTACTTCTTTGCTTTAACAAGAGAGTGAATATTCTCATGAACAGTAATAATGGAATCAAGAATTTGTCTTCCAGGAACAAACCCATTCTACTGGTGTTTAATTAAAGCTGGGAGAATAGACAAGAGTCTAGAGGTCAGGACCTTAGATATGATCTTGTAAAAGGAATTGCAAAGGCTAATAGGTCTAAACTTGTCTAGAGAATCAACACCTTGAATCTTGGGGATAAGAGCAATAAAAGTACCATTTATTTCCTTCAAGAGTTTTCTAGCCCCAAAGAATTCCTTAACCCCATTAGCAACATCAGTCCTGATAATGTCCCAAAACTCTTGAAAAAAGAGCATTGGGAAACCATCAGGACCAGAAGCTTTGTTTCCATCAAAGGAGAAAACAACATTTTTAATTTCTAAGGTGGAAGGAATGGAAGAGAGAAATACATTATTTTGGGCATCAATGAGATGAGGAATGTTCTGAAGAAAAGAGGACTGAGCTTCAGCATCCAGACTTTGATCCCTTGAAAGGAGGTCCAAGAAATACCTCTTAGCTTCATTCCTTATTTCATCTTCCTTGACCAACTCCCCACTATCCACAACTAACTTGTTCATCCTGTTGGCAGCTTTATGTTTGATGGTTGACATATGGAAGAATCTTATATTCCTGTCTCCTTCCTTGAGCCACATGCATCTCGATCTCTGCTTCCAGAACATTTCCTCTTTAGTAATAATATCATGGTATTTCTTAAGAATCTCATTCTCCTCAGAAATAGAAATAGTACTGAAACCATCCTTCTGGATCTGGTCCTGTATTTATTTAAAGGTTTCCTGAATTTTACTCTTAGCCTCAAATATATTCCCAAAGTTGTTCTTATTCTAGATTCAGATGTTGTCCTTCACACTTTTGAGCTTCTTAACCACTTTGAACATTGAAGTTCCCTCAACTTGGATACTCCACCATTTTTGAATATATTTTTTAATATCAGGGTGAAGAGTCCACATTTTTTCAAATCTAAAGGGATAGTTTTTCTTCTGTTGATCAAATCAGCATTAAAAGTAATTGGAAAGTGATCGGAACCAACCTGAATATGTGCAGATAAAGAACAAAAATATTGACTGTACCAATCATCAGAAATAAGAGTTCAGTCAAGGCACACTTGAATAAGGTCATTACCATTTCTTCTATTTGTCCATGTGAAATTACAACCCTGTATCTCCAAATCATTAAGAGCTAGAGAATAAATAAAATCCATGAGGGCCATCCTACTTTCCAACTGAGGCGAGCTACCTCCAAATTTTTCCTCCTCTTTTAAGGGCGTATTGAAATCCCCCATAACCATCCAACTTAAATTACTGAAACTTTCCCTAGCCTGTTTTATCCTTTTCCAAAAAGAGTTTCTAGCCTTTAAGGTATTAGGATCATAAATATTTGTGAGAACCCATGAAAAAATATCTTTAAGATGCTCAAATTTAATACAAGAAAAATTACCTTCCTGAATAATGACCTGGCCTTTAACAGTGTTAAGATTCCAGATGGTTGCAATGCCTCCAGAAGCACCCTTAGAACTTCCCCCACTAGTTTTACCATTTTTGAAAAACTTCAAAGATTCAACTTTTTCTCTACTCATTTTGGTTTCTTGAATAAGAAAAATGTCAGGATTGCTATCTCTTATCATATTCCTAATAATATCATGTTTATGGGGATTGTTTAGACCCCTTAAGTTCCAAGAGATTATCTTCATAGTTACTTACCAATTCCCAGCTCCTTGAGAGTTTTCTGAGTTCCATCTGCTATGTTCTTGCTGGCCTCCATGTCTCTAACTTTGTGATTAAAGGGTCACCCTGGGGAAGAGGAGACATATCCCACATCAACTTGAGCTATTCTGCTGGATTTCCTAATCAAGGATGTTGAGGGTGTTGCTGCTTTCTTACTCCTATGTTTAGGCTGCTTCCATTCCGTTTCTGACATAGAAGCCACTTCCGGATTGGTTAGGATTTAGGAAATTTCATCTTCATTACCCCATTTAGGATTTTTGGACTCAGTTGAAATAATGTTTGCTGTTCTTGAATGCTGATCCGAATCCGAAAGACTCAATCCCAAAATTGCACACTTTTAGGCTTCTTATATTTCAAAACTAGGTATGGCTACAGAAGAGTCTATCCTTTCAACTTGTGGATTTGGGATCTCAACTTCCTCTGGTTGATAGTCTCTAGCTTCTACTGCCTTATTTTCATATGTGTCATCCACCACTTCATCTTTTGCTTTTGGAGGATCATTCTGATCGTTCAAATCCCTTTTCTGCATAATTTTTATGGGGCTAGCTTTGGTTGTTTCATTCCTATCTACCTCCTAAACCGTGGGACTGAAGATAGAGTTTGAGGCTTCCTTCTATTCCCCCAAAGGAGAAAAGCGATTTGAATTTTTTTCCTTATTTTCTATGTTTTTAACTTGCCACACCCTTTTCTCTGGCATATCCTGGCTTTCAATCTGAGGTTTTAACTAATTAGGCTCTGCCTTTTGCTTTTTCAGGCAAGATTTTTCCCAATGACCTACCTTTTTACAATGGAAACAAGCAAAAGGGATGGTTTCATATTCTATATGTTGCTTCCAGGTTCCTAGTTTTGAAACTAGATCAATCTATTCTGGCATATCTGCCTCAGGGGTTACTCCAACACAGAACCTTGCATGGGTTAATCTTCTTTTTGAAGTAGTGACTGGGTCAATAGAGAGCAGCTCACCAAAAGAACTTGCTATTCTAGAGAAGATGCTTTCTGCCCAATACTCGAGAGGCAATCTTGGGAGTTTTATCCAAACTAGAACCTGCGCCAGAATAGAATCATTCATATTTAATTTCGGATGCCATTTTCTTAGAACTAGGGTTGTCTTTCCCACCATCTAGAGACTCCTGCACATGTTGATATTCCTTGGCAGGATGATTCCAATGAAAATAATGGTCATAGTGTCAATCCTTGTGATTGTGACACATGGAATGTTGAAGACAATTTTATTTTGGATTCTATTTCTTCCTTTCTAGATAAAGATGATTATGAAACAAAATGGATGATGTTTGCAGCTGGCAAATTTCTAATGATTTATTTGGCACTGATATAGAATTTGATCAGCCATGGCTTTGCCGTAATGTTCAAAAAGGGGGTTTGCATTTTATTTCTAGCCCATTGTATGAAGAGATGTTGGATATGCCAGATGTTTTAAATGATGAACCTGTTCATGAGGCTGACACCATTCCATGCAGCAGTAACATGTGTCAGGATGAAGATTTTTATAATGAGTTGCCTGCTAGTATGTTTGAACCCCATCTTGAAGTTTTTCATGCAAAGATGAGTGAGTGTTCAAATCTTATTTCAGATTATATGCTTGAGCCAGAGGTATGTTCATTTTTTCAAGAGTGGGATATTAAAGATGTTGATTTATTACATTTAGTAAATGATGAAAAGAATCAATATGTTTCAGTTGTTGACCATGAGAGTAGGGTTCAAAACTATGTTCATGATCAATTTGCATATAATGCTAATTGAAAAAGCCTACTAGAAGATGTGTGTTGTAATAGAAACATTTTCCTGATGATCAATGTTTGCTTTAGATTGTTCACATTTTTAAGTGATGAGAATAATATTTTTGATAAGGGAAAGAGTTGGTTTCAGCTTGGATGGCCTGGGGCCATTTTATAAATAATTTCTATGTTGTACAGTTGCTTTGTTTTTCATTGTGTGGTTTTCAATAAAGAACCCCTATTTTGGAGAATGAAGCTCATTGAAGACTTTAAAAAGAAAAGAGGTGTCTTGTTTTTGGGGTGGTCTATTCTACCAATGATTTTGAATTATTGTGTTGATCTTGCAATCAACCATCCCCAGTCAAAGCCACTGTTTGGACTCATTAAATTTGAGTTAATTCTTGAGGCCCATTTCAAAAAATTTACATCTGCATTTCATCCTGGCATGTTTCTGATAGTTATTGATTTTTTTACCTTATCGGTGTAACTTACCCCGATGAGGTCATTCGAGTGTGGAACAGAGCAGAGCAAGTTATCAGGTGTTGGGGTGAGTAGTTTCAGGCTACTCCGATGACCCGATGAGCCAGCATGGGCATAAAGCAGTGTATCGTGTATCAGCTGGCAAGTTTTTTCCCTATGTCGATGATCTGATAGAAGGGTGGACGGACCGGAGTTGAGTCATTAGTTCAGTGTTATCCCGATGACTCGATGACAAGGCTCAAAGAAGAAAGATAGATAGTGGTAATATTGGCTATTGGGCTAGCATTTTTGATGAAGTCCTGATGACCCAATGGAAAGGCCACGCATGGAGAAGCTTTTATCCCACATTGGCCACGAGGAGTATTTTAGTATTTAAATGCATAGTCGCATACTTTCTTAGTGTCAAAGCTTTCAGGCTTTTGGCAAGTGGCTGATTAAGGAGTTGGTGGGCCCCTGCATGCGTGTGCATCTCAAAGTGGCTTAATTTTGCAAGAAAAGGGTCTACAGATGAGCAAACATCAGCTTTCAACTTGAACTTTGAACCGCTTCAATGTGTTTGGTGGTTCAACTAGTTTAGAGGTTCAAGTGGCGGGCTTGGTGATGATGATGTTGAGTAGGCTTTGGCATCGATAACTCTCCAGATAGACTCACCAAAGTCTTAGTTTCATTGACATAGAATGGTGTTGATGAAATTGTTGGTTCGATAAGAAAGTGAAACGGCTTGCGGAAGGGGAGATTTCATTGAAAGACTAATGTTGATAGACCAAGGTGAGATGGTGGGCCTGGTGACACTGAGGTGGTGGATGAGGCCACTCTTAGGTAGATATGTGGAAAAGTGGAAGAGGACATGGTAGTCAAGGCAGATCTCATAAGCAGATCAGAAGGTGCCTCGTGGTGACATGCGACAAAAGGAAGCAGATCAGCCAAGGTTAATGGTCAGATAGATCAAGGAGATTGAATGGTGATGTGAAGAATCCAATGATGGTCACTATACCGCGATGGAAAGATGCCTGTCGAGTTAACCCTATGACTTGGCGACTAAGCACGTGTGGAAAATGGAAAGTAGCCCAGGCGTTAAGAATCGAGTAGGTTGAGGGAAGATCTACAGCTGTCGCTATATCGCGAGATGAAGGTACCCGATGGTTATCCCCTGTGGCATAGCAATTGATGACATGGTAGTTGAGATGGTCATCCAGGTGGGCTCAGAGCAAGTCAGGATGTGTCACATGGTGAAGTGTTGAAGAAGAACCAAGGCAGGCCCAAGTCTGGTGGCAGGTCTGAGTGGCGAGTAGGTGGATCCATAGGCGAACCAAGATATGACATGTGTCGAGCTTGCTAGAAGAGAATGTGATAGATCGAGCCGCTCATGTGAGGTAAAGGCCAAGGAAGTCAAGATAGATCAATGGTGATCTAAGGGAGATCAACGGTTGTCGCCAAGTTGCAATGGAGAGGTGCTCGATGGCTAAGCGGTGCGACTTGATGACCAAGCGGTGGGACTCGACAAAGTTAAAGTTTTGATGAAACTATGGGTTCGATGAGACTTGAAGGTGGTTTGCCAAAGAGGAAGTTTGGCCGAAAGACTAATGTCGAACAAGAAATAAGGATGTGGTGGGTCCTTTCATGCTGAGGTGGTGGGACAAGCGGCACATAGAGTGACTCACGATCTAATCCAAACATGACATGTGGTAGAGATCTGTGTGGGAGATTCAAAGGTTTAAAATATGATTTTTGACTATGGTGAAAGGGCAAAAAATTAAATGACCGACCTGCAGAAAGATTGGTGGCTGAGGGATTTATTTTTTGCCCGATATATAAGTGTTATATATTGTTGGAAAGCTATCGATCCAAGGAATCTGATTATATAGTCAAGTGTAGCCCACAGTAAAGATTTTTGGGGAAGTTACCTCAAGATCTCAGATTGGATGTTCTACAGGCCAAAGTTGTGTGAGGCAGTTATTGCTGAAGAATAGGGTAGTCGCTATTGTTAGAGGATGAGATCTGATTTTGTCCTCTCTTTCCTTCTTATTCGAGAGTCTTCTCATTTTGTAAGGGTTCCAGATTTTTGTGAGCAAGGCTCCATAATCTCAGTTTGCAGTTCTGAGCTTTTTTCAAAAATTTGTAATACAATGTTCCTTTCCAAGCAATATGTTATCTTCTTGTTGTTAAATGTTTTCTATTGCAGGTCACATATATGTAAGGAATATATACAGTTTATTGCATTGTCTCTAGGCCTTCTCTTGTTTTCAATAAATCCAGTCTTCAAGGGAGTTTGGATTTATCCTCTCATAGTGGGAGTGTAATGGGTGTTCTTAGGTATTCTTCAAGGAAGAGTTTAAATTCTATGAATAATCATTTTGGATTCAGGATAATGTCTGGATATGTATGATTCTCCATTTGAGTTTAGAATGCATTAATGTCAGGCATTGATATAGGGATATCTTTCTTAATAAATTGGATTTGCAATAGAGGTTTTCATTTTCAGTTTGATGTATGACTCCATGCCCTTGGATAAGGCACTAGTCTTGCAGATTCTGGGGATTCTCAGAGATTTTAAATATCAAGTATCTATTTGCTTTTATGTCTGTAGTTTTAGTTTGTTCCATCTATCTCATGCTCCAATCTTGTTGAGATGTCAATGTAGATCTAGCCCATCTGTAGTAACCTCCCTATTGTTGAGCCCTGTGAGATTTATCTGCTTTTATTGATGCCATATGTTTGTAACAGGTTGTGTTTTATTGCATCAAAGGGTGTCCCCACTAGGTCTTGCAGAACTTGAAGTGTAGGAGGATCATTAGGATCTTATGTTATGTTGTCCAAGCCCTGAAGCATTTCATTGATTGAGATTAGCTATCTCATTGATAGTTTGTAGGTGAACTTGTTTTGTTTCTTTTTTGAGAAGAAGAGGAGATAGGAAGAATGGAGATCCAAACCCTATTGGACATGTGATGGTATAATCTTTGTGGTTTCATTTGATTCGCATTTGTCTTAGGTAATATTCATATATTATGGTGGATATTTGTTGTTGTTAGGCTAGGGTTTCATGGTTGAATTCATTTAGTCTTTCAATATTGTTGTTTCCATTTTTACCATAAATATTTTGGCACGCTCGATGGGACTCTTGTCCCTTTTGCATTTAACATCTTTGTTGCAGATTTTGTGTTTTTGAAGTTACAGATCTGACATTTTTTGACAACATTTTGACATTTCTGCATCTGCGCATCCTATAATCACGTTTTTTATTTTTTGCCGTGTGTGTGACCTTTGTAATCGTGTCTATGTTTGGCATTATTTTATTTTATTTTGCAGATTGTAGGGTTGTGTCTCTATTTTCGAACCGTGTCTGTGCACCTTTCAGATGCATCTATGTTAGGGAGTTGCGTATGTGTTATCTAGGTGTGTTTGCGAAGGATTTAGGTACGTTTTTGATTTTTTGTCATGTCTGTGTTAGGTTAAATCGCATCTATGTTTTGGATTTTGCATTTTTCAGTTTTTGATTCAATTTTGAGGTTTTATTTCATCATTTGGATTTCAGATCTGGTTTATTTCAGGCTAACACCTTGTAATCTAGCTAACAAAATTGGTGCAACTTGTCTTTGAAACTTATCGTCTTGTCGAAGGCCCTTATTTCACAAAGTCTTTTGGATCTAAAATTTACCTAACTTGTGCTTGCGGGAGGGGTATTATTGCAAAATTACTAACAAATCTTTGTTTCAGAATTTTGGCAAGGGTTTTGATCTTTATTATGTCCCTTGTTTTCATAGATTATCAAACACTTCAATTGGTGCACTAAAATTGAACCAAAGTCTTTTGTATCTTGAGCAATACGCTCTTTTTGTTTAATCTCTAGAGGACCTGTCTCCCCGTGTGGTCATTAGGATTCCTAGTGAGGAGAGGATGACCCAAGTGGTAGCAACGAAAACCCACCTCTTTCGAACCACTATAAATAACTATATCCATGGTGAAAGCCATGGGTAATGTGTTTTGATTAGTTCATACTAACATTATGTCTCCCCATAAACCCATTTGATCAAATTTATTTGATCAGTTGTAGGGCGTAACCCCTACCGGCTAGGAGCCTTCTATATTTATAGAGTTGAAAGTGCCGCATGTATGGCCACACGAGCGGATGCCCTTACTAGCACCTTTTTTTTTTAGAAAGCCAAAATCCTTCTAGTTGTTGGGGTAGGAGGTTAGACCTCTAGAGCGGCCCACACACATAAGGTTCTTAGTAGAGATACAAAGTTCACCATGGGGATTTTTTTCATGGGGACTCATGCTTGGTTGCCCCAGAGAAGTGAGTGTCGAGGGTGGAGCCAGTGGGGTCAAGCATCTAAGTATCGGCTCTGAATAGTGTAGCCTTGGGGGAAACCCCATGTGGGATCAACAACTATTGTCCTGGCCAACCATAAGAATTGTGGTTGTCTTCTTTTGAATATTGAAACATTCAAGATAAAACATCAAAACATTGTGTCTTTTGTGTCTGCAAGTGTATGCAAAACATTTTTACATCAAACAACACACTTTCTTTTGAGTCATTTTTAGTCTAAACACTTGTAAACATTGAGTCCTCATCAACATTGTGTCCTCTTGTCACGAAAAATAGTCAAAAATTCAAATTTTATCACAACAAACAACTTTACACATTGGAAAAAATTGCACTTAGTTTTTGGAAACGTGGCTGTGCCTGATAGAACCATGTCTGTTCTATTTAGCCACATCTATGAAGGACAGAAACATGTCTATGTTCTCTTGAGAAACACTACATTTACAAAAACTCATAAACATGTTTGTGTAGTATTAAACAACATCTGTGAAGTATACAGGCATGTCTGTGTTCAAAATTAAAAAAAAACTTGCAGTCTGGCAAAAACAAGAGCAGTCAGATTCAAAATTCTTGAGCTTCCTAGGTTATCTCTTTGGGTTTCAATCTAGCATTCAACCTACCTTTGGGTCTCACAAAGTCCATCATTGCTTTACATCTTGCAGTACATTCACATTTGTCTAAACTTGAGTCAAAAGGTCACTTCTTGTCCTCATCATACTTTGTCAACACACTACATATAACAACATTTTTCTAAGTGGTCCCTCATCAAGGTCTATCAGCTTTGGGTCTCATTTGGTCTTACTTAAAGTCAAGGTCAACTTACCTCATCAAGAGAAACTATCATCTCTTTGGAAGGCACACCTACTCTACTACATACATACTTGTTCTTACACTTTTGACATTGCAAGTACATATCAGATTCATTTACATTCCATCCAACTTTTGGTCTTCCATACTCTTTTCATTTTCATCTAGTCTCACACATCTTGGTCAAGACCTAGTTCATGGTTGAAACTAAAGAGGCTAAAGAGGCTCAAGAGTCCGCAAACATGAGTGCCTATGAGTATGACAATGATGTCTTTTTCAATTCTGATCATACCACATTACCTGACATGGATGCCTATAGAAACATTCCAAATGTTGAGAACATGGAAAATACAAAAAACAATGATAAACACAATGACAATATGGATGACTTTTCCATACATTCAGCAGAAGTGGAAGACTCCATCATGGATCCCCATTTTAATAGATTGGTTGAGGAAATAATGAGGAGAGATAGACAATATTTTCTACAAGTAATGGCACAAAGTGGAGCCAAGCTCCCTCATGATTTTGACATGTCTCAAATAATGGAAAATCGACCTTTGCAAGAACCTCAACTCAACATGGATCAAAGGAGGCCTAATAGAGGAGGCAATAGAGGACCACATCTTGTGCTTGAATCACCATCATCTTTGTTTCAAAAACCCAAGGTCCCACATACACATGGTCAAGCTTATGATACTCACCTTCACAGACCATTATGGAAGTCTTATGTAGAAAAATATACTCAATCACATACCAATGCTAAGGACCAACCACAAAAGCAATTGGATATCCAAAGGCATGCTCAAAATTTGGACACAAGGAAACCCCGCATCAAATTTGGGGGCAACACACTAGAACAAACTCATGACATTCCTATAGAGTATGGTTTACATGGACAAAACATATATTATATTCCTCATTATGAATTTATACCAGGTGGTCCATATATGAAGCATCACTATAGACCTCCTCCATATGAACATGTGTATGATCAATATCATCCATATATGTAGTATGCTCCTCCTCCACCCAGTGGCTTAGGCATGGGATATTCTCCAAGAAGTCGGTCTCCACCTAAGAACAATTTGGAACAACAAATTAAAGACTTATAAAATAAAATGGAGGACATAAATACACCAAAGCCAATTTACACAATGAGAGACATATGTCCTTATCCATTTGACAAAAGCATTCCAATGCCTCCTTTTCCTACACATTTTGTGATACCTAAGTTTGATAAGTACAGAGGCAAAGGAGACCCTAAAGCACATATAAGACATTTTTGCATAGCTTGCATTGAGGTAGCAGCAGAAGAGACATACTTGATGAGACTGTTCCCACAAAGCTTAGGTGATCAAGCTATGGAATGGTTCTCCCAACTTCCACCTGGAATTAAGTCTTGGGGTGATCTAGCGGAAGCTTTCATACAAAATTTCTCATACAACATAGAGATAGACATATTAGTCACCACTTTGTGCAACACCAAACAAAAGGATGGGGATTCTTTTTCATCATTCTTGCAAAGATGGAGGAATTTAGCTAGCAGATGCTCTTGTGAAATTCCACAAAAACAAATGGTAGAGATGTTCACCCAGAACGTCAACAAAGACATTGGTTATAATTTGAGAAAAGTTTTTTTGTCCACCTTCAAGGACATCATTGAAAAAGTCTTAGCGAGAGAAAAGGTCTTAATTGAGCAAGGTGTCATCAAAATTTTCAAAGAAAACAAAGAGGACTTTAAAGGAAAAGACAAGCCACGATTTTGGAACAAAACAAGAACATAGTCAATGATGGCATTGTTGATGCTAATATAGTGCAACCTAAAATCATTCTTTCTGGATCAATTTCTACAACCAACCAAGTGAATACTCAAACAACTTCAAAACAACGAAGGAAATACACCCCATTGGGAGAACCACTTGAGTTAGCTTTCAAGAAGCTAGTGGCAAACAAGATCATAACAATTCCTAACAATCCTCCATATGAACCAAAGGTCAAACCAAATTGGTGGAATGATAATGAGTTCTGTGAATTTCACAAGAGCAAAGGACATAAAATGGGATATTGTTATCAGCTGAAGAACATCATACAAGATCTTATTGATAGAGGTGACATTGAGATCAAAGGGCATTCATCCAATCAAGAACATGAGATGTTTAAGGAACCATTCCCTAAACATGACAAGGGAAAAGACAAAGCCATAGATGAGAAAGCCAACTACACCAAATCTTCCTATAACTATGATTCAACTATTAATCACATTTCGATGGACAATTAGGTCTCTACCATTATCATCAAGGACAAAATGCCTAAAAATTCTACCCAAAGACCTAAAATTGTCCTAAAAGGTATTCGACCTTCTTTTGCATCTACCTCCGAATGTAATGTCACAACTCGTCGAGGTAAGGTCACCTTGCAAGGTGCTCTAGCTAAAAACACCACTTCCTCAGCAACCAAGCCAGAGTATGATTTGGTAGAATAGTTAGGGAAGACACCTGCACTTATCTCCATCCTAGAGCTTTTACTCATATCTCTTGCACATAAGGCCATTCTTGACAAAACTTTGAGAGACACTACTATCCCCACAGATCTGAATGTGGACCAGTTTCAAGCCATGGTAGGATACCTTTCTGTTCCACACTCCCTTACATTCACTGAAGCTAATGATGCCTCTATGAGCCAACCACATAATGCACCTTTACACATTGAAGCATTCCTACACAAACATCAAATAAAATGAGTCCTAATAGATGGAGGAGTTGGTCTCAATATATGTACTTTGAACACAATAATACAATTAGGATATTCAGATAAAGTTATGAATGCTACAAACAAAATTACCCTCAAGGCATATGATGAAGAAGAGCATTCATCCAAAGGCACAATCACCTTGCCTCTTAGAGTGAGGCCAGTTACAAAGGAGGTGGTTTTTCAAGTCCTAGACCTGGATCTTACATACATCATATTGCTAGGATGTCCATGGATTCATGAGACGAGAGCAATCCCATCTACATACCATCAATGTATTAAGTTTCCTCACAATGGAGTTGAAGTAACAGTTAATGGTGATCCTAATCCATTTATATACTGCAATAATTTGAGACCAAAAGTCAAGACAATCATTCCAATTAATAGAGAAGCTATCCCTTCTTCTGTATACATTGACCCTGAATCATTAAAACTTTTAACATTAGAGCAAGGTGATCTTAAAGGGAAATATTAGGACAAGGGCATGGGTGAATACACTTTGAATCAAACCATGTGCTTACGACAAGTTGTGAGTTCACCAAAAGAATATGGATGACCACATCCTTCCAAATGGGTATCTATCATTACACTAAAATGGGATCCTACTATATTCCAAAAGTGGGGTGAAATGGAAGAAGAAGACTTATACAAATGCTTTACAAAGACCTTGAAGATGGTACACAAGATCACATTAACATACCATGTGAAAAATATGGCAAAGGATTCAAGATCCTACAAAAGTTTGGATATGATGGTAAAAGTCCTCTCGACTTAAGAAAAGAAGGCATCACTCAACCTTTGCAACTATAATTAACATTTAAAAATCAGCACTCGAAAGGGCTTGGTTTCATCTTTTACAAGGTAAACACTCACAAATCAGAAGAAGCATTACAAATCATGATGTCCAATGATCAACAAGAGAACCGCTATTCCACTGACTCTAAAGAATGGGAATGGGGTTCGAACAAATCCTCCTATGACTATGAACTTACCGAGACATTCAAAGAACCAAGTGAACCCATAGAAGATAAATTTCATAGAAAATTCAGAGTTGGTCAAGAAACAACCCCTAAGGATCCCACACAATCTTTGTCTCTAGGTTCTAGGTCAAAATTAGAAAGGATGAGGACACCAGTTCCAGAATGTGCTTTTAATTATGACAATTTGGACTCGTTCACGATCAAGACATACGAGGAGAGTGCCAATGATGACCTTGACAACTACCTTGACATATCTGAATATAACTGTATTTGCACCCTAACACCGGCCGACTTCAAAAAAATTGAAGGCCTTCCCCTTGTTCACCACCAACTTATTGATTGGGACTATGAAGGACCTATACAATTTGGCACATTCCAAAATGATGAAGCCTTTATCAACTATCTAGGCATATGAGATGATCTTCTTCTTGGAAACCACAAGGAGGGATATACTATAGAACTCAACAGCGTGGCATATTTTGGTAAGGGTGTTGGGCCTTCCAGTCGCAAAAATATAAAAATAAAAATAAATCAAGGGTTTTACGGTGAAAACCACATTGTGGCATTGTCTGACCCCAAAAAGGTAAAAAGAAAGGATGTATCTGAGGGTGAAAACCTCTCTGAGGCACCTGAAGATGGAAGGCTCGACATTCTCCCTAAAATCATCTATGTTAGTAGAGGAGACCATCAAAACAAACATTAGTACATAATAGATTCCACATAACATATTCCTAGCACAATCTCTAACATAGGGAGAAATATCAAAGTTCATAAGTTTCTTCACAGAGCAACAAATCAATTTTGCATGGTCATATGCCAATATGCTTAGGTTGGATCTAGATTTAGTAATGCATCATTTGACAGTTAAACTAGGGGCAAAACCAATAAAACAAAAATTAAGAAAGATGTATCCACAAGTGGCATTATTAGTCAAGGCAAAGATTGAAAAATTATTGGATGTCGGATTCATATGACCAATTGATTATCCTGAATGGATCTCCAACTTGGTACCAGTCTGTAAGCCAGATCGCAACATCAAAATATGCATAGATTTCAAAGACATCAACAAAGCTTGTTCTAAGGATGATTTTCCATTGCCAAATATCAACCTGATCATAGATCTCACAATAGGTCATGCTATGTTATCTTTGATGGATGGATTCTCTGGCTACAATCAAATAAAAATCGCATACGAGGATCAGCACAAAACAACATTTACTTGTACCTGGGGAACTTTCTGCTGGAATGTCATGCCCTTTGGGCTAAAGAATGTAGGCACTACATACCAATGAGCCATGACTACTATCTTTAATGATCTCATGCATGTAACTATAGAAGATTATGTTGATGACCTCTTGGGAAAATCAATAGACAAAGATACACATTTGGACATCCTTTTAGTCATTTTTGATCATTGAAAAAATACAAAGTAAGACTAAACCCCAAGAAATGTGTCTTTGGGGTAACCTCCGAGAAGCTCATAGGATTCATTGTCTCAAAAAGAGGAATTGAAGCCGATCCAACGAAATTCAAAGCGATCCTAGAAATGCCACCACCAAGAAATATTAGCCAACTTTGATCTCTACAAGGAAGACTCCAGTCAATACGATGGTTCATAGCACAACTTGCAGATAAATGTCATCCTTTTCAGCACTTGCTACACAAAAATGTCAAATGCAAATGGGATGATAACTATCAATAGGCTTTTCAGATACTCAAAGATTATCTTCTGAATCCACCAGTCTTGATGCCACCAGTCCCAACACAACCCTTGTTACTATACATATCGGCTACATCAACAACACTAGGGGTACTCTTAGCACAACAAGATGTTGAGGGCAAAGAAACGACAGTCTATTACATCAGTCATACTTTGGTTGGTTATGAGATAAATTACACACCAATTGAGCATGTGTCTCACTATGGTTTTTGCTTTGCAAAAATTATGACATTACATGCTAACTCATAAAACTAAGCCGATCGCAAGGATCAATCCATTAAAATACCTTCTCAATAAGGTGATGCTTACTGGCAGACTAGCCAAATGGGTGATGCTCTTGAGTGAATTTGACATTGAATATGTGGACAGAAAAGAAATAAAAAGACAAGCTATCATAGATCAGTTAGCAGATGCTCCCATGATAGATGATGCTCCTCTAACTTCAGAATTTCCATATGAATCCATCTTGACGATATCATACACAAAGCCATGGCAATTTTACTTTGACGACTCATACACGTAGCCTAGTTGGCATCCTCTTTATTACACCTCAAGGGGATTCCATTCCAAAATCATACTGATTGTCATTTCCTTGCACTAATAACATAGCAGAATATGAGGCATTAACAACTGGATTACAGATTGCAGTTCAGTGGAATATCCAGGAACTTCATATTTTGGGGGACTCTCAACTAGTAGTTCATCAAGCAACCGATGAATACCAAAAAAAGGATGAAAAATTAATTCCTTACAAGAAAATGGTAGATGACTTCAAGCAACATTTCATGAAATTAACCTTTGAGCAGATACCAAGAGAGCAGAATCGAGCCACAGATGCCATGGCTACTATTGCCTCACTGATCGATCTACAGCAGAATGAAACCCACTATGGGTTCTTGGTGGATAACCTTTTGGTTCCCTCATATGAGATCACTCCTACTGAGATGATATGTGTCGTTGGTCTTGATTCCTAGTTATACGGTTCCATTTTCACATACCTTCGTAACAACACCCTTCCTCCTAACTTATCCAACAACCAATGTCGCACTTTCATTTGCCAATCTTCCCGATATGTCATTTTAGCCGATATCCTATACCATCGAGGTCTAGATGGCACTCTCCTTATATGTTTAGAAAGGGATGAAGCTCAGATTGCATTACATGAAGCTCATGAAGGGATATGTGGTCCACATTCTAGTGGTTCTACCTTAGCCAAGAAACTCATTAGGATTGGATATTACTGGCCCAATATGGAAATAGATTCATATTAGTTTGTCAAGAAATGTAAGCAATGTCAAATTCATGGAGACCTTATTCATGCACCAGCATAAGAACTTCAATTGATTGCAACTCCTTGGCCCTTTTGTCAGTGGGCACTCAATCTCATAGGCAAGATTCACCCTCCTTCTTCCAATGGCCACAAATTCATTATCACTACCACAAAGTATTTCACAAAATGGATTGAAGTCGTGCCTCTCACACAAGTCAGTAGAAAATAGATTGCTACATTCATTCTTAACTATATCATTTGTTGGTACGGTATTCCTCTTTCTATCATCACTGACAATAGACGTCCCTTCAAAAATCAAGATGTTCATGAACTTTGTGATCACTTCCATATTAACCATTATTTCTCCACTCCCTATTACCCCCAAGGTAATTGTCAAGCTGAGGTATCTAATAAAACTATTCTTAAAATCCTCAAAAAGATAGTCGATGACGGTGGCCACAATTGGAGCTGAAGGAGGGTGAATCTTATTCACTTGTCTATGGAGTTGAAGCTATCTTTCCTATTGAGGTTGAATTACCATCCTTATGAGTCTCTTTGCTCAACATTATCAATGATGAAGACTATAGGATCTCTCACTTACAAGAACTAGAACTATTGGATGAATGAAGACAAACTACATTTAATCATCTCAAGGCTTATCAATAATAAATGAGTCGCAGCTACAATCACAAGGTAAAGCTTTGCACATTTGAGGTAGGTGACTTAGTTCTCAAAGAAAACCCCAAAAATCAGCAAGACAGAGAGAAAAAGGGCAAGTGTGAACCAAATTGGCTTGGTCCTTACATCATTACAATAACCTATGGATCCAGTGCATATCAACTCTCAACCATAGAAGGTGAACCTTTGGAGGATCCTATCAATAGCATGCACCTTTGCATGTTTTACACATAGGTCTTCAGCATATCCTAATTCAAAAAATTCAAAATACAAAAAAAATCAAAAAATTCAAAAATACAAAAAAATCATAAACATAAAAAAAATTGTTACTTGGTGAGAACCTGGCAAATAGATGCCTTGTGACACAAAAAAATTGAAAAATAAAAAAAAGTAAAGAAAAAAACATTTTGTCCAATGTTGAAAACCACTTCAGTGGCGCCTTGGGCAAGTACCATGGTGAAAATCGGGTCACCGATGCCATGTGTAGAGACATAACTCCTCCCTCCTTCAGGATTCAATTCCATTTCCATCCTTTCACTTTGCACACACTCACAACCTTTCCGTCCATAATAAATCAGCTCCTATATGTAGCTAAGGTAAATCCTAAGTCTAGTGGTGGGTGTGGAACTGAGAGCATTACGCGTTCTGAGGAGTACAGTTTCTTCCAACTTTCTACAGTCTATCCACGCACAATCCACAATAAAGAAACACTTGCATTGCCAATCCGCAATAAAGTATCAGTTTCATGGATTCAGTCAGTTTGAGATGAGACACAAACAACAATGAGCTTCAACAAATCAAATCTTTCAATAGACTCAGACAACATTTTCATTAAGAACATCATGGTTCAGTGCTATCTATCCTTCTGTGAAAGTAAACATTATGGCCACAATCAAACTAGACTTATACAAGTGACAAGAGAACCCAAACTTGAGGACTACAGTGGATGTTGGTGTCAAGTCTTGGTTTTCTTTTGATTTTTATCTTTTGGTGACATGTCTTTTAGCTTTTCCAGGATGTCTTTGACTAGAGATTTTATCTCCAGGATGTCTTTGACTAGAAAGCCAAGGATGGGTAATCGTCACCTATTTTTCTTTGTTGTCTATGGATTGTCTCTTAGTAATGTTATGACTTGTCCAAGGATATGAGGACACTGTGAGTCTAGTGTGAATTGGGGCATTCTTTGTTTTCGACTATCTGATATCCATGCAAATAGGTACAATGACTTTTTGGGTCAAACATATATCTGGATTATCATAACCTATTTTACCATAATAAAGCTCAATGATGATAATAGCACAAGAAGCTCTTTCACTTCCATATCTTCTATCTTTCATCCCCATTTCTTGGTTGAGTTCCATCATCCTTATTGAGTCCATGCAGCCCTCTATCACATGACTGAGTATAATGACATGCCAAAAACATTTGTGTTTCATGTAGTTTGCACCTTCATCATCACATATTCGTACTTCATACATATAGATATCAAAATTGCACCACATCTTGCACATAATACATGTTAGCACACTTTACATCCTTATGCATCTCATCCTGTACATTATCGTATTTATCTACATTTCATACATTCACATTTGCAATTGCATAACATATTAAAAACATAAATGACCAAAAAAATATTGCATTCCATCATGTACATATGGCTACAATCTGGTACAATGGTGATACATAGGGAGCCCTCTAAGGCTATGATGAACTCCCTCCCTCAGAGCCAGCTAGCCTCAATGGAGTCTGAGCCCTGGAAGGATCCACCCCAGGATCATCTCTCCTGCCCCCTCTATCTAGTGGTGGTGGAGGACCCATGACCCCACCACTAGACGCCTGTCGCCTCTCTCTCCCTCCAGTGGTCGTTGCAATCCGTGATGGTCTCCAGAAGCTCCTAGCTCGCTGATATGGTGGCACCACTCCATAATACAGGTCTCTCTAGTAAGATATCTCCTCCCCTACCCATAGAACATAGGCATATCCGGCCCCTATGTCCTTTGTTTCTTGCCTCCCTGCCCTCAGTGTTGTCTCAGCCTCTGTATAGCACTGAATAGCCTAATCCCTCTCTCACTCAATGCCCCTCAGTTATCTCCTAAATCTAGTTGTATCCCTCTCCAAATCTTGGATCTCATCTGCATGTCCTTGACAGATCTCCCTCAAGGATAGTAGCTCATCCTTCTCCTCTCTCCCCTCACCCTATCCCTATGGATGCTCCTGTGGTTGCTCATGTCCCTGTACCTATTTAGGAGCTTGTACCTGTCTAGGAACCTATGCTGCTGGCACCTATAATAGCAATCCACATCTACCCCTCACTACATGAACTTGTTGAGCCTATCTCTCCTCTCCACCCTCTCTCCTTTGAGCCACTCTCCTCTTTATCCCTACACCTCACCTCCATCATTGGCCTCTACCTCCACCATCTCCACTATCATCTCCATCACCTCCATCATCTCCATATATCGGCTCCTCTGGATCCATCAACTATGGAAACGGATGCTCTACCCAATATGCAGTGTACTCTGCATCCATCCTTGCATCCTCCATATCTGCCCAATGTCCCAAGGCATGGGAACCATCTCCTATAGCTATGTCACTACCTGATCATAAGATAACAATGAACCCAAATGCACCCGATCCCTCACTGTTTGTGAATACATCTCTGAACCTCGTGGCATCCGTTGTATCCTACCAAACTATCTACATACCCTATCTATCAACTGCCTCTCAATAATATAGGGTGTCCTCCCTATCAGATACCTACTCCAAAATACATATGGCAGCTCCACTATGTCATCCTCCCACTCCTCACAGTCCCGCTATGATCTCCATACCACACTGTCTATCTCGTTAATCACCCTGGACTAGTACTCTAGCCTCCCAATCTATGGCTATGATGTAATAATATCATACAAATGAACATAGCTATGCCCATACTTGCAGGAAGGTCACTTTGCATCCCAATCCTGTTGATCCGTGATACACAAATTGATGCAGGTCATAGTACAAGTGTGCCGGCAGACATGTTCCCCATGAAAACCTAGCGTGATCCATCACCAATGTCTCCAAAGTCCTCCCCCATCCCACAACCAACCCTCATGTTGCCCTATCTAGAAATAGGAACCCACTGATCACTCCTTTCAGCACCACTAGTAGTGTCAATCTGGCTGCTGTCATGGTGTCCCAAGCCACATGTCGTGCCCTCATCTCCAGTCCCGGATCCTAAAACACTCGTCTTAATGCATCCCTATCTCCCTCTCAATCATAAGGAACTAACTCCCCTATGATTGGTATCTGCAGTATCCTATACACATCCTCCAAGATGACTATCATCTCACCCATCGACAAATGAAATGTACATGTTTGTGATTGCCATCTCTCAGCTAATGCAGTCAGCAAACCCATGTTTGCCTAAAACTCAGGCACATATAGAATATATCACAGTCCCATGACCTCAATTGTTGCTCTATCCTCGAATGTCAGCTCTGGTTGTAAACTCTGAGTCGAAGGGAATCTCTCCCATCACTCCAGCATCGATAGGTCCTCCTACAGTTAGGAAAATCAACTGTGTCAATCCTAGTGGCATTCCTTGTTCATCACAAAGTGCTGCTTTGTATCCTAGTGGTTCTCCCTGTTCATCACAAAGTGTTTCTTTCTATCCTAGTAGCATTCCCTGTTCATCACAAAGTGCTACTTTGATCCTATCTTTTAGGGCACCTACTTGAGTGTATCCTCTTGAGTAGCTTATCCAATTGACAACGTATGATTTATCACAAAATTGTCAATTTTAGCCTAATCCAATTGGCAGCATATGTTCTATCATAGAATTGTCAATTTCTATGGTACTCCCTGTTCATCACAAAGTGCCTTGATCTATCCTATCCTAGTGCCTCTTCTTGAGTGTATCCTCTCGAGTAGTTTCTTGATTGGCAACGTATGTTCTATCGCAAAATTATCAATCCTAGCCCTATTGGCTATCCTAGTCTTCCCTAGAGGACCTGCTTGAGTGTATCCTCTCAGCAGCTTATCCAATCAACAGTGCATGTTTATTACAAAACTATCAATTTGGCCTTGAAGACATAAACATTCATTCATGACATAAATGCGCCTGATCTGCATAGACACGCTTGAATTAGATAGACGTACCTTTGTTCTGCACAGATGCACCTATCCTGCATGAACGCGTCTGAAATACATAGACACACTTTCATTGAACATAGATGCTACTGAAATCATAGACGTGCCTAACACAAACACAGATGCACCTATCCTACCCAGACGCGCCTAACACAAACACAGATGCACCTATCCTACCCAGATGCGCCTCGCACCAACACAGACGCACCTTAACATTTTTCCCACCACTTGACATTTCCTAAAGTGCATTTACTACTCTACCTAGCATGCATTTATGACAACAATTAATGCAACAAAGTACAAGGAGGTTTTGTGGTATTCAATGGCTCTCATGCATCTGTTGGCCTCTGATATCGGCAAATGTGATCAAATCTATGCACCAATGCCATCTCTACTAACGGTTGACTGCTCTTTGCTCTCTCTGCACTCTAATTTCTTTGATGTGTGGATGACAATGAGGATGTTTTCCCTTGTAGTTTATCTTATAGACTACCCTAGCCCTAGTCTCCTGTGTCAGTCTTCTTTATCCCATGACTTTGTCACTCTATCCTATCTTGTCAGTCCTTTCTAGCCTTTATTTCTTATCGAGAGATTATCTGCGATCTTTTCAGACAGTTTCACCCAATATCTCAAGGGGGTATATCATTCCCATCTTCGGGCAACTTTGTATTAGTTCATCTTATCTTCTTTGAAACAACGCAACAAGCTACATTGTCTCAAAGAGGGGCAAAATGTAGACACCTAAAATTGTCCAATCTAATTAAATAAATATTTATATTTATTTAATTATTTTAGCCTAAGTCTTCTATTAATTAAATAAATCTTTATTTATTTAATTAATTCAGCTATCCTCTTCTAGCCTTATTTCTCATTTAAATAAATACATTTATTTATTTAAATTATCCTTTTCCTAAATTAAATAAATACTTTTATTTATTTAATTGATCCCATTTCTTCTATTAATTAAATAAATCTTTATTTATTTATTTATTTATTTAATTCATTATCCTTTTCTACCCATGACACATGTCATTCATCTCTTAATTCCTACACTACCTACCCTCATTATTTTCTTATTTCACTTACCTACCCTCTAATCTTAGCCAACCATTTATCTTTTACACCTCTCAAATCTTATCCCTCCATTTCTTATAGTGTCTTCTATATAAGGAGATACTTTCTTCATTATCAACCCTAACTCCTCAACTACGCTTTCGAACTTTCATATGCGATCAAGCCTACTTGTAACCACATTTCCATGCTTTGATGAGCTCTTATGCACACATAAAATTTGAGAGCAAATATATCAAACAAGATCAATGGAGATACGAAGAATGAAGATCCAAACCCTATTGGACATGTGATGGTATAATCTTTGTGATTTCATTTGATTTGCATTGTCTTAGGTAATCTTCATATGTTATGGTGGATCTTTTTTGTTGTTAGGCTAGGGTTTCGTGGTTGAATTCATTTAGTCTTTCAATATTGTTGTTTCCATTTTTACCATAAACACATTTATTTATAATTTTTTATAAAGTAAATAATTATTTATGAATTTTTTACTACAGCTTTTCAGAAATTTAGAAACTCCTACATCTGACCACCTTAACTTGGTCAAAACCTTATGAAATTTAATTTAATTTTATTTTTCCCTATAGTAGACGAAGCATAGGATGTGATGCATGTTTTGGATTCAAAAAATGTTATACCATTTGAAAGTTATGAGTGTTTTTCAATAAGTCTATCAATCAAGACTATTGTCAGAATTCAATTAGAAAATAAATAATAATTATTTATTAAAGTCAAAATAAGACAAGCCTTATATTGTTGGAAAGCTGAGAACATCCTTAAAAAACCCTTTACATTTTATCAATTTTGGCTACAAAAAAAATTCATCAACCACCAGTGTAAAGTTTGGAAAATCAAGGAATACTGAAAAACACATTTTTTCAATTGACTTTCCAGGCTTATCACTTCCAAGCCAAATCCCAAAGCATTCTCGAGCCAAAATTTGAAATTTGAAAATTGTACAACAAAAATTGGATATCTGATTTTAATAAGTAAATTCACTAACTAAATTTGCACATAATTAATCTATAGTTTATTAATATATTAATATATAATATTTTAATATATTAATTTATAAATAAATTAGTATATGATATTAGGGAAAGGGAGAGGGAGAGGGGGGAGCGAGGGGAGAGAGAGAGAGATGGGGGGAGAGAGAGAGAGAGAGGGGGGGTGGGCAGAAGGGAGAGAGAGATAGAGAGAGAGATTAGGGGAGAGAGATAGAGAGACAAATATGGGGAGGGTGAAGGGACACAGAGATGGGGAGAGGGAAGGGAGACAGAGATAGAGATATTATGGAAGAGATAGAGAGAGATATTACCCTTTATGACTCTATACAGTGTTGTTATGGGTCATATGACTCCTTATGACACCATATGGTGTCGTTAGGGGTCCTATGGTGTCCTAAGGGGTCATATTATGTCCTACAACCCCTTAGGACATCATATGACCCCTTATGACACCATATTGGTTTGTTATGGCTCCTATAGTGTCCTAAGGGGTCATATTGTGTCCTACGACCCCTTAGGACACCATATGACCCCTTAAGACACTAAATTGTGTCATTAGGGGGTCATATGGTGTCCTAAGGGGTCATGGGACACCATATGACCCCTAAGGACAACATACGATGCCTTATGATACCATATGGTGTTGTTAGGGATCATATGGTGTCCTAAGGGGTCATATTGTATTCTATGACCCTTAGAACACCATATGACCCCTTATGATACCATATTGGGTCGTTATGGGTCCTATGATGTCCTAAGGGGTCATATTGTGTCCTATGACCCCTTAGGACACTATATGACCCCTTAAGACACCATATTGGGTCATTATGGGTCCTATGGTGTCCTAAGGGGTCATATTGTGTCCTATAACCCCTTAGGACACCACCCCTTAATACACCAAATTGTGTCATTATGGGTCATATTGTGTCCTAATGGGTCATATTGTGTCATATGACCCCTTTAAGACACCATATGACCCCTTAGGACACAATATGACCCTTTACAACTCTATATAGTGTTGTTATGGGTCATATGACCCCTTATGAAACCACATGTTGTCATAAGGGGTCCTATGGTGTCCTAAGGGGTCATATTGTGTCCTACGAGCCCTTAGGACACCATATGACCCCTTATGACACCATATTGGTTTGTTATGGGTCCTCTGGTGTCCTAAGGGGTCATATTATGTCCTACGACCCCTTAGGACACCATACGACCCCTAACGACATAATTTGGTATCTTAAGGGGTCATATGGTGTCCTATATGGCCCCTTAGGATGCCATATGACCCCTTAAGACAACAAATTGTGTCGTTAGGGGTTGTATGGTGTCTTGAGGGGTCATGGTACATCATATGACCCCTAAGGACAACATATGACCCCTTATGACACCATATAGTGTCGTTGGGGGTTATATGGTGTCCTAAGGGGTCATATTGTGTCCTATGACTCCTTAGGACACCATATGACCCCTTATGACACCATATTGGGTTGTTATGGATCCTATGGTGTTCTAAGGGGTCATATTGTGTCCTACAACCCCTTAGGACACCATATGACCCCTTAAGACACCATATTGGGTCGTTATGGGTCTTATGGTGTTCTAAGGGGTCATATTATATCCTACAACCCATTAGGACACCATATGACCCCTTAAGACACTAAATTATGTTGTTATGGGTCATATTGTGTCCTAATGGGTCATATTGTGTCATATGACCCCTTTACGACACCATATGACCCCTTAGGACACAATATGACCCTTTATGACTCTCTACGGTGTTTATATGGGTCATATGACCCCTTAGGACACCATAAGGTGTTGTTAGGGGTCATATGATGTCTTGAGGGGTCACATTGTGTCCTACAACCCCTTAGGACACCATATGACCCCTTAAGACACCATATTGGGTTGCTATGGGTCGTATGGTGTCCTAAAAGATCATATTGTGTCCTACGACCCCTTAGGACACCATATGACCCCTTATGACACCAAATTATGTCCTTATGGGTCATATTGTGTCCTCAGGGGTCATGGGACACCATATGACCCCTAAAGACAACATACAACTCCTTATAACACCATATTGGCTTGTTATGGGTCCTATGGTGTCCTAAGGGGTCATATTGTGTCCTACGACCCCTTAGGACACCTTATGACCCCTTAAGACAAAATTATGTCGTTATGGATCATATGGTGTCCTAAGGGGTCATGGGACACCATATGACCCCAAAGGACAACATACAACCCCTTATGACACCATAAGGTGTTGTTACGGGTTATATAGTGTCTTAAGGGGTCATATTGTGTCCTACGATCCATTAGGACACCATATGATCCCTTATGACACCATATTGGGTCGTTATGGGTCTTATGGTGTCCTAAGGGGTCATATTGTGTCCTACTACCCCTTACAACACCATATGACCCCTTAAGGCACCATATTGGGTTATTATGGGTCATATGGTGTCCTAAGGGGTCATATTGTGTCCTACGATGCCTTAGGGCACCATATGACCCCTTAAGACACCAAATTGTGTCGTTATGGGTCATAATATGTCCTAATGGGTCATATTGTGTCATATGACCCCTTTAAGACACCATATGACCCCTTAGGACACAATATGACCTTTTACGACTCTATACGGTGTCGTTATGGGTCATATGACCCCTTATGATACCATATGGTATCGTTAGGGGTCCTATGGTGTCCTAAGGGGTCATATTGTATCCTACAGGTCATATTGTATCTTACAACCCCTTAGGACACAATATGACCCCTTAAGCCACCATATTAGGTCGATATGGGTCCTATGGTGTCCTAAGGGGTCATATTGTGTTGTACGACCCCTTAGGATACCATATGACCCCTTAAGACACCAAATTGTGTAGTTATGGGTCATATTATGTCCTAAGGGATCATGGGACACCATATGACCCTTATGGACAACATACAACCCCTTATGACACCATATTGGGTCATTATGGGTCCTATGGTGTCCTAAGGGGTCATATTTTGTCCTACAACCCCTTAGGAAACCATATGACTCCTTAAGACACCATATTGGGTCATTATGGGTCCTATAGTGTCTTAAGGGGTCATATTGTGTCCTACGACCCCTTAGGACACCATATGACCCCTTAAGATAGCATATTGGGTCATTATGGGTCCTATGGTGTTCTAAGGGATCATATTGTGTCCTACAATCCCTTAGGACATCATATAACCCCTTAAGACACCAAATTGTGTCGTTATGGGTCATATTGTGTCCTAAGGGGTCATGGGACACCATATGACCCCTAAGGACAACATACAACCTCTTATGACATGATATTGGGTCGTTATGGGCCCTATGGTGTCCATATGGGTCATATTGTGTCCTACGACCCCTTAGGACATCATATGACCCCTTAAGACACCAAATTGTGTCTTTAGGGGTCATATGGGGTCATAGGACACAATATGACCCCTAAGGACAACATAAAACCTCTTATGACACCATATTGGGTCCTTATGGGTCCTATGGTGTCCGTAGGGGTCATATTGTATCCTATGACCCCTTAGGACACCATATAATCCCTTAAGACACCAAATTGTGTCATTAGGGGTCCGATGGTGTCCTAAGGGGTCCTAGGACACAATATGACCCCTAAGGACAACATACGACACCTAATGACACCATATTGGGGCGTTATGGGTCCTACGGTGTCCTCGTAATCTCTCTCTCTTCCCCCCCCCTCTCTCTCTCTCTCTCTCTCTCCCTCTCCCCACTCTCCCTCTCTCCCCTAATCTTTGTCTATCCCCCTCTCCCCTAATCTCTCTCTCCCCCTCCCCTTATCTCTCTCTCTCTCTCTCCTTCTCTCTCTCTCTCTCATTCTCTCTCTAAAATATGAGTAATAAATTTGGATATCGGATTTTCTTGGATATCTGATTTCTGTCATTGCCATTAATGTGGTAAGAGTAAAAAAAAGGCAGCAATGGGAAAAAAAAATTGGGACCACAAATTTATACATTAAAATCAGATATCCGATTTTTGTAAATAAAAAAGAGCCTTGTGGGCCATTTTGTGGATTCCAATAGCCCACAGTCTTCATATTCTATTTTTTGTCGATGATCACAGGTTTTCAGATAGGTTGAGACAAATTTGTTCTTTTGAGAGATTCTTAAAGTCAAATCTTACATTATCAATCATTTAGGAGCATCTTTGTGGAGGTAAATGGGGAGTAGTAGTCATCGGAAGTCTAAATGCAAAAGAAAACTTTCAAATGACCAAATTGAAGTGTATAGAGAAAGAGATAGAGAAGGTCATAGGAGGAGAAGACAAGGTATGTTAAATATTTCTAATGTTACTTCAAGTCAAGAGGAAATTGAATTTGAAAATGTGTCACAAGTTATTGAAAAGGAAAAATGTAGATTTTGAAAGTGAAAATTTTGAAAATGTTGAAAATGTTGAAAGTGATAATGAAAATTATCAACATGTGGAAAATTTTGACATACGAGGTGAACATGTGGAAAATTTTGACATTGGAGGTGAACATGTGGAAAATTTTGAGATTGGAGGTGAAAATGTGGAAAACTTTGACATTGAAGTTGGAATTGCTCAACCAAGTGAACAATATGTAACACCTAATTACTTTAGAAATGAAGACCCTCTTCTTATCACTGTTTAAAAAATGGGTATTCTTGTCCCATAATTGGCTAAGTTTATGAAAATTCTGAGTTTGGTATGGCCTTGTTACCTCTAGATGCTTTAGGTCCAAAGAGGGTTTAGGGTTTAAGTTTTAATTGCTTCAATGTCTGAGAAAAAAACCCTTTATTTCTAATTCTGCGTTACTTTATTCACTTAAGAAAAGGGTCCATTTGTCATGAGAAGTGTCCCCCCCCTTCTTTTTTCTTCATGGGTGAGTCTAGCAGCGCATTATTTTCCTAAGCTTTTCCTAAAGTTTTTAATGTTTAATCAGGTTTCCTAACCAGTGAGCAGGTTCCTTTTGATCTAGAGGCACGCTTGATTTTGCAACCTTAAGATGCCCGTGAGTTACCGTTTGTGAAGTGGCAAAAGGCGGAAGTGGGTCCGGCATACAAAGTTTTCACTAAAGTTAAAGGTCGATCAAGTTCTGTTTGATCGGACGGCCTGAGCAGTTTCGCAAGACAAAAGTGACTGAGATTTAACCTTAGTAAAATGGCGAAAAGGAAATTGGCTTCGGCATCCAGCAAAGACTATGGTAAATATTGATCAAGTTCCTTTTGATCGGATGGCTCGCGCTACTTCGCAAGACAAAGATGCATGGGTTTTACACTCTGTGAAATGGAAAAAAGGAAAATGGGTTGATGAAGTAGCGAAGACTAAAGTTAAAGGCCAATCAAGTTCCTTTTGATCTAACAGTGTACGCCATTTCATAGTCCGAAGATGCCTGAGATTTAATCTTCGCGAAGTGGCAAAGTGACAAGGCAACCACTTGGTTGGTGTCATGGCAGAACAGGTGGATCAGACCATGCGCGAAGAGACAAGTTAGATGCACGTGGCGGATCTGAAGTGGATCCCGTGGAAGTTGTTCGACGAGTAAACTAGTGACAAGTTGGTTTATTTTGCTAGCCCGTTGCTAGGGTGGATGGTGTTGAGTTAGAGGGCCCACTTCATACCAGTTAAGTTAGTTAAAGGGTGGGTATCTCAAGGAAGATCCTACGGCGAGCGCTATTTCACAGCTGAAGATGCAAGGTAATTATCATTCGCGAAATAGCCAAAACCGCTAGCATTAAGCGCTTGGTGCGTGGTTAGTGGAGTTAACCGCTAGTCACGAGATAGAATAAAGACCGATCAAGTTCCTTTTGATCGAACAGCCCATGCAGTTTCACTGGGATAAAATGCATGATGTTTACCGTTCTCAAAATGGAAAAAGAGATCTGAGCTCGTCACTGAACAAAGAATAGTCAGTAAGGTAAAAGTCGTGCCAATTTCATTGGATCTAATGGTTGGCATGATTTTGCTTGAGGAAGAAGTGTGGATTTCAGGCTTTGCATAATGGTGAAATAAGAAAGTGATTGAAACACAGATATGTTATGATCCGTTGGAGTAAAATTTTTGAATTCATTCGTGAATTCAATTCTGAGGTGATGGCCGAAGTATGCGGTATCAATGTCGCAGTTAAGAGCTCCATTGCCATATATACACTCACATCAATTGAATGTAGGAATAATTTCGAAGAGTCATTGTGAAAAAGCTGGTGCAGAGCAGAGTTCTTCAGGCCGAGAACAGGTTTTCTTGTATCTTGTTTACCAGTTACTTGAAATATTGTTTAAATTGTGGTTTTGTTCTGAATTGTTGTGATTAGTAATTGAATTACTTGCATATCATTGAGATGGCACCCAGAAAAGACTTCATAGGGAAAATTAATTTCCAGGAAAGAGCAATCTGTGATGATTTCATAGAATAGTTGTCTATGTCCACAAACATAGCAGCTAAGGTTAAGGAATTAGTGCCTAAGGCTCCTCGCTTGAGAATAGGGGAAGGATTGTATGACAAAGGTAATTGGCTGAGAGACCCACAGATAGGTTTGTCTCATTTGGGATTGTTCAAGGTTGGATTTAGTATGAGGCACTACCCAGCCCCCATGAATAGTATTTGGGAGTTAGATGTAGGTAAATTGGTGGTCCCTGGAACGTTCATGGATGTGGATCTCCTAACTCAGATTGCACACAACTATGACCCTATTACTAGAAGTGTTAGGGATATAAATGGAAAAACCCTCATTGATATAAATGATGATAAGTTCAGAAACATATTTGGGCTTAGTGAGGTGTCTAATTATTTGGAGCCAATTAATTTTAAATCATTTTCTCAGGTTTACAATGCACAGAGGAATCACCTTAGAAATGGGCCTCTTAAAGAATTCTTTGTTAAAATAGGTGGGTTGACTGTTGTAGGACCTAATACCATGGAGCCTTTCTCTTTAAATTTGTTCACTCTTAGAGAAAAAGGATTATACTGGTCACTCTACCAGATTTTTGGAGAGGATGCTGAAGTAAACATGCCAACTCATTACATGTTAATGATTGCTCAAATTTTAAATCCTTCTCTAGTTGTTACATTTGATTATGCCCCCTATATTACTGATCCAATCCATGAAGGCTTGATAGGGAGAAAAAATGGTAAGGTGGATAGGCATTTTGGATGGTACTCC
Source organism: Cryptomeria japonica (assembly GCF_030272615.1). Taxonomy (NCBI): domain Eukaryota; kingdom Viridiplantae; phylum Streptophyta; class Pinopsida; order Cupressales; family Cupressaceae; genus Cryptomeria; species Cryptomeria japonica. The sequence goes on along the minus strand of NC_081408.1, from coordinate 273,364,210 downwards.
CTTCTCATGCATCTGTTTCTATTCAAGGGTGGTGACTACTTTGCCAATGGAATGGATCTAGTGAAAGAAAAGGATGGGGAGAAAATGTCAGTCCAGCTATGGAGCACAATGCTATCATGGGATAGAGAAGATGCTAGATACTTGAGGTTTGATAAGTGCTTTGCATCTAAGATCAGAATTCTCTTATGTTCAGAGAATCCGAGGGTCCCTAAAGCTCTTTTGGAGTTCCTTAGGCCAAAGGAGTTTGTTGAAGGAATCAAAATTGTTCACAATTGGGGTGACATGTACTTGTACCCTATTTCCATAGTTTTCAGAGTGTATGGTTTCAAAGGCACTCCATTTTTGTTGCCATATCAGGTCCCACTAAAAGTAGGAATTGTAGAAATCCTTAGGTAGATTGGGAGTGTGCAAGAGGCAGAGCTATCTAATAGAGGAAAAGGGACCATTTTTCCTATAGTAACAATAGCACACCAGTTTGTGATTACCAAAGGAGGATGGAAGTGCTTTGAAGAATTCTTTCAACCCTACCATTTGTCCACTGCAGTGTCAAGGTTTTTGGACCCTGAAGACTTCTTTAATAATATGTTCAGGAAGAGGGCAGTATGCAAAGGTAGACCTCACCAATTCCAATTCCCTGAAGACCTCATTAGAAATGAGTTTGATTAGGATGAGCAAGAGTTGAGGAAATAGAAATGGGTAGCCTATAAGAAGGCTCTAGATTTTGTGCATCAATTTGACACCAGTTATGACCCTTTGTCCATTTTTCACACTTTTGAGGAAAAGACAAAATTCTTGATTCTTTGTTTTAAAGATGTAATGCAAACATTGAAAGAGAAGGGGGAAGCAGTGATTAAAAATAAACCTGAGAAGGCAAGACTAGTTTTATCTAGGTCTACATTTGCTAAAGCAATCCCTCTGGGTGATTATGTTTTACATAAGAAATCCAAGTACAACATGCTAGTGCCAACAACAAGGGAGCCTTCTACTTCATTAGGAAAGAGAAAAATACAAGATGTCATTGACATTCAGGAATCCCCAAAGAAGCAAAGGGTGGGAAAGGAAGTGTAATCTAATGAGCCCTTGTATTCCCCATCTCAATACCCTATTCATATAGGAGATGAACAGGCAACAACTGAGCAATTATTATAGTTTGGGAGTCTTGGAGAGATAGCCTATACTTATGATGAAATAGAGGATGGAATGCCTCCAGAGCTAGAAGATGTCGAGATGAACATAACCACCAATTAGTTTAAAGGCTAGGAACTGTATCCTGCCATTAAACAAGCTAGTGAGGAATTCTTAGCTGATAGCAATTTTGTCACCTCATGAGCTTCATGCAATTTGTGTGGAAGTAGAATATTGATAATTTTAATGCTAGATGTGAGAAGAGGAAAAGTGAGTAGCCCCACAAGGATGCATCTGTGGTGGAGGAGGAAATAAAGCAAGAGATGGTCACTGAGTTTAAGACCATCACTCCTGTGCAAGGAAGAGAGATGGTAGCAAAGGCTGGTGTACTCATCCTCCCTGAATGGGATATAGCAGATGCCTTGGTTCTAGAGGTAGTCAAGAAAGAAACCAAGCCTATGGAAGGAGTAACCTTTAGCAAAGATGATGTTGCCTTGGTCATGTGGTCTTTGAAGAGATGAAAATAAAAGGAAAAAGGATGCCCCAGAGTCCAGCTACCTTGGAGGCATGATAGTAAAGAGGGTACAAAGTACTGGAGTGGTGGAGGTTTCTAGCACAGTCTTAGAAACTTCAAAATTCAGTGTTGCAGTGGCAGAGAAAGAAGCAATGGAAAAGGTAGTTCTCCAAACTAAGTTAGAGACTGTCCTGAAAGCTTACAATGATGCCAAAGGGGAGGTAATGAGCTAAGACACTATTATTGCTAATTTGAGAAGCCAATTGGCAAGTCAATACCATCGAGGTGAGTCCTCAACATTGATGATTGCTCTTTCTCCTGCACAACTTCCCTCTACTAGCCCTATCATTGAATTTCCACCTTCTCCTACACCTTCTAGTTCTCAATTAGTTGAGATCACTCCTTAGGAATTAGAAAAGCTAAAACAGGCTCAAACCCTATTTGCAAATAAATATGAAGAGAGAGTGAGGGCTACAATTTTGAGTTTTGCTAACACTATAGGTTCATCACTGGTTTAAAACAATATGAGAAAAGTTTTGGATATATGGAATGAGCTAAATGGAGACAAGGCAATTCTAATGCCTATTTTGGACAAGTGGAAGCCTAGAGAGGAGGACTTAGAACTTATTTGTGTATCTTATGATGAGGCAGGGACTGACCCCATTATCAAATCCACTTTTGACATGACCAAGGATCTGGCAAAGTTAGCAGAAGGAGTGGATAATGTAGAAAGGAAGATCAACTTATACAAAAAGGAGTACACTAAGCAAGTATTTGAATTATTTCTAGGGGGTTTTGCTAGTCCAACTCAATTTAAGGACAAACAGATATGGCTTAATGAATTAGAAGCTATCCTATCTTTAAGAATAAAGGGAATCATTAGCATAGATGATACCTCCCTATTTGTCAGAATAATTGAGGAGATAGAAAAGATTAAGTCGCACTATGGTTTCCTAAATACAGAGGTAAATAAAATGAGGAACTCTTTGAAGAGATTAGCCAAGACAAAAGGGAAAGTTTTTATTCACTCATGGCCTACTGATGACGTGTACCAAGAGTGGATGAGAAAATATACTATGCTGGATGCAGAGGTTCAAGTAGAAGCCGCAAAATGACAACCATTGGAAAGGGGCCTTTAGAAAGTAGAAAAGGTTTGATACTTCTTGTTCAAAAAAGATGTTTGTCGTAACAAACCTTTTGAATAGGTTTGAAGCTTGTATGCATCCATGCTATTATAAATGGATACTAGGACTAGTATAAAATGATCACAAGAATTTGTAAAGAAACTCTGAAGAAATATATCTAGGATTTTCTAGTTTTACAGAGAATATTATGAGTTTTGTAATCCTTTTCAAAATTTAATATCAATATATACACCATGAACTTTTGAGCTTAGAATTTGTGTTGTCTTCTAGTTTTATTTCAATAATTTAATGGTTTCAACTTGGGTAATCTAGGGTTATTCATTTGAACATGGATTGTAATGTAGTCTTTAATAGATGTGTTTCTTAGCTTTTCTCTTCAAGAGGGAAATTAAATACGCAGGAAATACCTCTATCAGTAAGTTACTTTGTTGGAGGCTTTGAATTTGATGAACACTGTGTAGTCCAATAAGGAAAAATTCTTATATATGTCAGGCATGTATGGGTTTGATAGAAGCCAAGGTGATTAGATGTATGGAGATGTTTAATTGTGAGATCCTATTTTAACTTAGATGACTTTGTGGCCTGGACAAGGCACTAGTATCAGTTGTAGCTATCTTTCTACATTTCTTGTAGATCAATACTGAACATGAGCATAAGCTTTACTTCATTATTTTAGTTTGTGTTAAGGTGATAGGATTCATTGGTTTTGGACTGGTTTACTATGGATCTATTTTAAAAGTGCGAATTCATTCACAAGAGGTATACCCACCTAAACTTTTGATAAGTTCAAAGTGTAGAAGGTTTTTAAAACCTTGTCATATGTTGCTCTAAGGTTCTTTTTCTTTGATCTCTCTATTTGCAGACAGAGTTATTAATTTCTTATAGGGGATAAAAAGGGAATCAGAATTTGAGAACAACAAAAGTGGTGACTCTACTGGGGAGAGTCATAGTGTGAATCTAGATGCAGATTGGCGCTTGGATTACTTCAGAATATTACTTGGATGTCTGTGTTCAAAATTGTTTGCCTAGCTTTTGATTCGTGTGTTCCTTTCTCCCTCTGAAAATATTCGTGATTTTGATTTTTAAAGATTGGCAAATTTTTTGTGTAAAGCTTGTTTCCATATTTCCCACAGTCTTTTTGGGTGGCGACTCTGATAATCTTAACCAGTCCTTTCGAAATAATTAAATTTCTTTAAGGAAACAAGCATAACGCAGGGAGGAAAAAACACCAAATCTTTCATGAAGAAGCATCCTTGTGAGACATTTCAAGAAGGATTGCCTGAGCAGTCATGTAGAGGTCATAAGAGGTCAGTGGTTCATGAAGCATCAAATGCTGCTTGGGTGCAGAAAAGCACAAATACGGGTAAGATTTCTGACAGACCTATTTATGCAAATTCAAATTCATCTTCCCGTGAATCTGAGAATGATGTTATAGGCTTCCATTCTGGTTTATTTGGAAATTTAGAAGATGTCCATTATTCAAATCAAAGGATATCACATGCTAGTTTCTCTGGGAAGGACCGAAGTAGTTCAAACATAGTCAAAGATTCTGTACCTAGAACAATTGATGGAAACATCAGTTTAATTGATATTGATCAAGTCAATATCTCAAACTCTGAATAAATCTTCCCTAATGAAGATAAGGTATCCCAAGAAATAGAGGACCTAAACAGAAGAGTCCATCATTTGATCTTCTTACAAGCACAAAAGGAAGCAAATAAGGAGAGAGAAGTAAAAGCAAAGTTGATGGAGAGAGACAGACTCCTGAGACAAATTGCTGACCTCGAGTTGCTAGCCCAAGAAAAGGCCAAGAGTGAAGATGAAGGTCTTGTAATTAGAGAATTCCTAATTCCCAAGGTCAAACCAGCATATAAGTCAGTGGTCCAACCAAGTAAGGAAGTTCCTAGTGACCCACAACCTGCTAGAAATGATGTTGATAAAGGAAAGCAGAAATGCATGGAATATGGGTCTGGATCTAAGACTACAGTAGAGATCTCTCACAGGCTTTCAGCACATGAAAGGGAGATGGAGAGGATGAGAAAATAGAAGGAGGATTTACAAATGGAGTTGGAAAAGGCTAAATTAGAAGCAGTTAATCAAGAAGTCAAAAGGAAGATTAGTTATTTGAAAGCACCTCCCATCATATTTCCTTCAGTAGATCATAATAAACCTGTTCCTCAGCAAATCCCACTCCCTCCTGTTAAAATTCAGCCAACTCTACCTGTTATCACTGCAACAGCCAATCAAGCCTGTGGTACTAACCAAGGTAGCTAGATCTATCTAACTTAGAGCCCCAATGTAAGAATGAACATGGGTAATAACCATACTGTTAACCCTTTCCAGAGAAGACCTGTCAACTTAGAATTGTATAGGCAACTCTTTTTTGATGGAATCCTAGGATATCCTAACCATGTTCCTACTTAGTTAAGAGATAGACTTCATAAGTTTGCTGGAAATAATGCAATTAGTGTAGAAGAGAACTTAAATTCTTTTGGTGACCTGATCAATGATTATGAGATTGTGGATGAAGATGTCATCATGAAACTATTTGTACAATCCTTAGTAGATGATGCAAGAGACTGGTATAGAGGTCTTCCTATGAACAACATTGGGTCTTGGGAGGATTTTAAAAATTGCTTTTAGGAACAGTATGGTGACAAAAAAAATGTGAGCTTCATGCTTAATGAGTTTAACAATATCAAAAAGTCTGATAATGAAATAGTGACTGATTTTAATGCTAGATTTCATAAAGCAATGCATAGATTGTATCAGGTAATGAGATTAGATGACAACATGTGCCTGAACACTTATTACGATGCATTTGATTTTAAAATGGCTTATATTTTGAGGGATGAAAATCTACATAGCCTTAGAGATGCATTTAGAATTTCTATTAATGTAGAGAGCAATAGAAAAGCATTTGGAAAATTAGGAAGAAGAACTGATGGTAGGTTATGGCAAGAAACAAAACAGCAACCTAACAAAGCTGCTAAAGAAGAAGATAAAATAGAGAAGTTAGTGACTGCTATAAAAGATTTGACTACCAAAGTGAGCAAAAATGATAAACCCCATTATAACTGGCAAGACAGACCTCCCAGGTTGCAGGATATGCCTTACAACACCACCTAGAAGGATGGTAAACCTCAGAATGAAAAGCTAAAAAATACTCAGAGCCAAGATACCCCTGATCCTTTAAAAGAAAAAAATGTTCATAACATAGAGAATACTCCTTGGTGTATTGCTTGTGATGGGCCACATTCTCCTCATCAATGTGATGTAGCTCAAGCCCTTGAAGAATCCATGAGACAAGAAGCTGAGCCTGATATTAATATGTTTGAAACTATAATAGAAAGTGATGAGGAGTCTTTACAAAGTAAATTTAGTGATTGTGATGTGCTGGATAGTAAAAGGTCCTACCAAGGACAACTAACACTTGATTGGCATCCCACTTTGAATGTGGTAACAATCAAAGATGAAGAAGTTCATGTTAGGAGGCCTACTGATGAGGAAGTAAAAAATCTCACTAAGGCTGCTATAGCCAGGGCCAAGCACAATTACAATTTAAGGAGCACTAAAAGGGATAGTGATCAAGGTGAACCTGGTTCTATGTTTATAAAAGAGGTATCCCAGAAGAAAGTAGCAAGTAGTGCTACTTTGCCTCAAGTTGGTCAAGAGAAGAAAGATCAAGTTAAAGAAGTACCCAAGGGTACAGATAATAAAGCTACTAATGACACACAAGAAGCTGCCACAACAAAGAAGGCAAGTTAGCCTAAGGTAGAAAGAGCTAAAGCTAATACTGAGTTGAGTAGTAATTCCACATTTGATATGTCTTAGGCTCTTATCCAAATAAAAGTTACTATCCCATTGATAGATTTATTGAAAATAAAGGAACATAGAGAAGCTTCTTTGTCTTTATTTTCCAACATATCTGACAGTAACACAGTTATACCTACTGGTTCAATTAAAGATGAAAAGGATCAAGAGTTCCAAACCCCAGAGGTATATGTTGGAACAACTATTACCCAAGAACCCTCACAAGTAGATCCTTTTTATGTTACTCTGTTAGTGAATAACCAGTTGATCAAAAATTGTATGATAGATTCTGGTGCAGCTACTAATGTAATGCCTTACGGTGTCATGAAAGAATTGGGACTGTTAGTGAGTACAAAATATTGGAAATGCTATGCTATGGATAACAGAAAAGTGCCTATGATAGGTACAATGAGAGATGTTGAAGTAAAGATAGCAGCATTCCCTGAAGTGACATATAAGATGGATGTCATTGTAACTGACACCAAGCCTCATTATGGCATGTTATTATCCAGGTAGTGGGCTACAATAGTGGGTGGAAATGTTTAGTTGGATTTTTCATATGCTACCATCCCAATTAATGGGAATCAAGTCAAATTGTATAGAGAACCACGTGCCCCTAGGGTAATTGAGAAAGTAGATCCTAACATGCTCAACTGTATGATTAATGTAGGTCTTGATAATTTTAGATTACAACCAATATTACCCCAATTGAAGAATACTGACTCCATTGTGACTGAATTAGAATCTCAACAACATGGTTTGTGGCGAATGTATTTTGATGGAGCTTGTTCTAAAGAAGGATCTCGAGCAGGAGTTCTCTTTGTATCCCCATCAGGTATGACTTTCAAGTATTCCTTCTTGTCATCCTTACAATGTACAAATAATACTGCTGAATATGAAGCCCTGCTATTGGGGCTTGTAGTTGCAAAAGGGCATGGAATTCAATTGTTAAAAGTATTAGGAGACTCAGAATTGGTTGTCTCTCAAGTTAGGGCCAAGTATGCATCCAAGAATGATAGATTGAAAAGATACAAGCATGCAGTATGGGATGTCATTGAGCATTTTAGTGCATTCTCTATAAATTGGATAGTAAGATCCAAAAATATCATGGCAAACTTCTTAGCAAATGTTGCATTAAAGAATGATGATGCAACACTAACCGGTATATCCATAGTTGAAGTAAAAGCTAGGCCTACCATTCTTGACAATGTATATAATTGGCAAGTGTTTGCTGATGATGAATATATTCTTAGGTTTATATAGTGCATTGATGACTATGATGGGCAAAGAATTGACCGCAATGCCTTGGTGGAAGTGGTTGACAACAGAGAAACTGTATTTGGGAATAACTTGGTTCAATTAGAGACTAATGAAATACCTAAAGGGTTGGTAGAGCTTGAAGGTATGTTTAGTTACAATGACAGTCATCTACACCAGCAATCAACCACTAAGCTGGATGAGTTAGAGGAAGTAAACCTAGGGACTGAATCATTCCCTAAGTTAGTATATATTGGAAAAAAGTTGCCTCCTCATGTCAGAGTGAATCTCATTAATTTATTAAAGAAGTATAAACATGTATTTTCTTGGTCTTATGAAGATCTAAAGGCATATAGATAGGATTTGTTTCAGCATGAAGTCCCTTTGCTTCTAGATGCTAAGCCTTTTAGACAAAAGAAAAGACCTGTTAACCCCCTGTTGGAATCAAAGATGCAGCAAGAACTAACCAAATTAAGGGAAAGGGGAATTATTAAGCCTATAAGGCACTCCTCATGGGTCTCAAATTTGGTCCCAGTGAGAAAGAAAAATGGGGACATAAGACTCTGTGTTGACTTTAGGAACTTGAATGTTGCTTCCTTGAAGGATAATTATTCTTCTCCTAATATGGAAGCTATGTTGCAAAGAGTGATTGACTGTGACCTATTGTCAATAATGGATGGGTTCTTAGGGTATAACCAAGTGTTGGTAAAGGAATCAGAACAATTCAAAACTGCTTTCACCACCCCTTGGGGAACTTATGTGTATGTCAGAATGCCTTTTGGTTTGAAGAATGCTGGAGCTACATTTCAAAGGGCAATGGATATAGCTTTCAAAGAATTCATCAATATCATCATGGTAGTATATCAGGATGATTTAACATGCTTTTCCAAAAGAGCGGATGACCACTGTGGACATTTAGAATAGGTTTTTAGTAAGGCTTTGGAATTTGGGGTATCTTTAAATCCTAAGAAGTGTCATTTTGCTATTACTGAAGGAAAGCTGCTAGGGCATATTGTCTCTAAAGAAGGAGTAAGAATAGATCTTGAAATAATAGAGGCAATAAACAACCTTCTTGATCCAAAGAATGTTAAAGGTATCCAATCTTTCTTGGGCAAAGTTAATTTTGTTAGAAGATTTATTGCAAATTTTGTAGAGATAGTTAACCCCATTGTTAAATTGCTTAAAAAGGATACGAAATTCTATTGGCATCAAGAAGCTTCAAAGGCTTTTACTGAGATCAAAAAGGCTATCTAGGAGGCATCAGTATTGAAATCCCCTGATTACAGTAAGCCTTTCTCTTTGTTTTCTTTTGTTTCATATCATATAGTGGTTGCAGTCCTTTTGCAAAAGGATAATGAAGGATATGAACACCCCATAGCCTTTTATAGTAAATCTCTATAGGCCACATAATTAAAATATGAAATCATGGAGAAGCAAGCATATGCTTTGGTCAAAGTTGTCAAAGCTTTTAGGACATATCTTGTAAATGCACAAGTAGTTGCATATGTCCCACATGCTACTGTTAAAGACATCTTATCCCAGTCTGAGGTCACAAGTAAGAGATGCAGATGGATAAACAAAATCTAGGATTTTGATTTGGAAATAAAGATCACCAAATTGGTGAGAGGTCTAGGCCTTGCCAAGCTCATGGCCGAGTCAAACCTTCTTGATGTTGAAATAAATAATGTTGAAGTTGAGAACATCCTGGTCACTATTATTGAAAAACAGCCCTGGTACTCAGAGATAATACATTTTTTAAGGGATGCAACATTTTTCAGAAAGAATGACACATAATCAAAGAAGAACTCTGAAGTTAAAGTCACAAAAGTATGTCCTTGTTTAGGTTGATCTATTTTGGAGAAATAGAGATGGGGCATTACTAATGTGTTTGGATGAATCCCAGGTTGAGAGAGTGTTAACTAAAATGCATGATGGAGTGTGTGGAGGTCATTACTCTACTAAGACAATTGCTTGTAAGATAGTTCAGGTTACTTTGTTTAAAGATGCCCATGAATATGTCAGGAGATGTGACCCATGCTAGAAGTTTTCATAAAAGTTAAAGTATGAAGGAGCTTTACCCCTCAACCCAATCATAGTGGAAGCCCCTTTTGTCCAATGGGGCATTGATTTGATTGGAGAAATTGTTGAGAAATTAGGAAGAGGTCATAGGTGGATTATAGTAGCTACTGACTATTTTACTAAATGGATTGAAGCTATACCAACCAGGAGAGCCACAAGTAAGGTTGTTATTGAATTTCTGATGGATAATGTTATAACTAGATTCGGAGTCCCTGTAAACTAGTAATGGATAATGCCATGAGCTTCAGGTCAGAAGAGTTTGTTGAATTTTGCACTAGTCATGGAATAATCATGTCTTACTCTTCACCTTATCATCCTCAGAGTAATGGGCAGGCCGAATCTAGTAACAAGAGCCTCTTGAATATTATCAAGAAAATCCTGGAAGAGAATAAAAGTTCTTGGGACCAAAAGTTAAAATTTGCTTTATGGGCTGACAGGGTTACTGTCAAGAAGGCTATTGGGGTCTCACCTTTTGAATTAGTTTATGGCACACAATCTAGGGTGCCAGTAAATAACCTTCTTCTAGTATATAAGTTCCTACAAGCTGAGGGCATGGAATTATCTAAACCTATGAAAAACAGGATGATTCAGATAGTGGAAGTTGAAGAAATCAGAACTCTAGCCCATAAGAGGAATCTTAAGATCCAATTGCAGTCTAAATACCTATTTGACAAGAGAACCTCATTGAGAAAGTTCCAAATCGGTGATTTAATTCTTCAATGGAATGCAAAAGGATAGGATAAGGGAAAGCATAAAAAATTTGAGTCATTGTGGATTGGCCCCTCTGTGGTCTGTGATCTTAATGGAAAAGACTCATATTTTTTGAAGAATATAAATGATGAAGTACAAGAATTTCTAGTGCATGGACAATTTATGAAGCATTACTTCTCTTGATGTCCATGCATAGTAGGTTCTTGTTTGTATATATTTAGGTTTTCTTTAAGTTGTTGTTTTTGGGCTTGTGTTTGGCTTGTTTCTCCAAAGAGTTTCTGAATTCTTGTGTTGATTTTGCGATCAACCATCCCCGGTCAAAGCTGCTGTTATCACTATTTAAAAAATGGGTATTCTTGTCTAATAATTGGCTGTCTATGAAAATTCTAAGTCTGGTATGGCCTTGTTACCTCTAGATGCTTTAGGTCCAAAGAGGGTTTAGGGTTTAAGTTTTAATCGCTTCAATGTCTGAGAAAAAACCCTTTATTTCTAATTCTGCGTTACTTTATTCACTTAAGAGAAGGGTCCATTTGTCGTGAGAAGTGTCCCCCCCTTCTTTTTTCTTCCTAGGTAGGTCTAGCAGTGCATTATTTTCCTGATCTTTTCCTAAAGTTTTTAATGTTTAATCAGGTTTCCTAACCAGTGAGCAAGTTCCTTATGATCTAGAGGTACGCGTGATTTCGCAACCTTAAGATGCCCGTGAGTTACCGTTCATGAAGTGGCAAAAGGTGAAAGTGGGTCTGACATACAAAGTTTTCATGAAATTTAAAGGCCGATCAAGTTCTATTTGATCGGACGGCCCGTGCGGTTTTGCAAGACAAAAGTGACTGAGACTTAACCTTCGCGAAATGGTGAAAAGGAAATTGGCTCCGGTGTCCAGCAAAGACTATGGTAAATACCAATCAAGTTCCTTTTGATTGGATGGCTCGCGCTACTTCGCAAGCCAAAGATGCATGGGTTTTACACTCTGTGAAATGGCAAAAAGGAAAATGGGTTCACAAAGCAGCGAAGACTAAAGTTAAAGGCCAATCAAGTTCCTTTTGATTGGATGGTGTGCGCCATTTCATAGCCCGAAGATGCCTGAGATTTAATCTTTGCAAAGTGGCCAAGTGACATGGTAGCCACTTGGTTGGTGTCGTGGTAGAATAGGTGGATCAAACTGTGCATGAAGAGACAAGTTGTCAGATGCACGTGGTGGATTTGAAGTGGATCCCGTGGGAGTTGTTCGATGAGTAAGCTAGTGACACGTTGGTTTATTTTGCCAACTAGTTTCTAGGGTGGATGGTGTTGAGTCAGAGGGCCCACTTCATACTGATTAAGTTAGTTAAAGGGTGGGTATCTCAAGGAAGATCCTACGGCGGTCACTATTTTGCAGCCCGAAGATGCAAGGTAATTATCATTCGTGAAACAGCGAAAACCGCTAGCATTAAGCGCTTGGTGCGCAGTTAGTGGGATTAACCACTAGTCACAGGATAAAATAAAGACTGATCAAGTTCCTTTTGATGGGATGGCCCACGCGGTTTTGTTGGGAGAAAATGCATGATGTTTACCGTTCACAAAATGGCAAAAGAGATCTGAGCCCATCACTGAGCAAAGAATAGTCAGTAAAGTAAAAGTCGTGCAAGTTTCACTGGATCTAACTGCTAGCGTGATTTCGCTTGAGGAAGAAGCATGGATTTTAGGCTTCACAAAATGGCAAAACAAGAAAGTGATGGAAACATTGACATGTTATGATCCGTTGGAGCGAAATTTTTGAATTCATTCGTGAATTCAATTTTGAGGTGATGGCCAAAGCATATGGTATCAATATCGTAGTTAAGAGCCTGATTGCCATATATACACTCACATCAATTGAATGTAGGAATCATTTCAAAGATTCATTGCGAAAAAGCTGGTGCAGAGCAGAGTTCTTCAGATTGAGAACAGGTTTTCTTGTATCTTGTTTACCAATTACTTGAAATATTGTTTAAATTATGGTTTTGTTCTGAATTGCTGTGATTAGTAATTGAATTACTTGCATATCCTTGATCACATTTCCCATGATCAATCATAGCCATTAGATCTTCAATCTTGTCTAGGTTCATTGTATCTTATGATCTGAAAAATGTTTTACCCTGCCTCGAAACTTGCACAATCATCTTGTAACTTGTGTTAGGGTAGTGCGGTCAATCTAAGCTGTAGATCTTCTTGCCAACTTTCCATTGCCTTAGATTTGTTTACAAACTTCTTCCATGGCTTGGCAATCATTGATCTGCTCCAGCTCATCAACTTCTTTCATTAAATATCACATGTAAACATTTAATGCATTTTGTTATAGCTCGGTTACAACTCGATGAATACTAAACTTTACTGGGTAGACATTCTGTCTTCATTAACCAACTGCGATAACCTTAGGGTTTATCGACTAGGTTCCTTAGGGTTTACCGACTAGGTTCTTTGCCTGATAACATAGTGTAGTATTAACCTTTACATTTTAAAACATATGTATGATGTTAAAACAATCTAAAACATCAAGATCTCATCATTTTCTGACTCGGTAGAGTTGCCCATTGAATAACTTATCCCTTGATTCATCATATTCTTTCCTGTGTCTTTACCAACTTCTTTATAATATTCATATCATATTTCTTAAGATATGGCAACATCATACTGAATTAGGAAATCAATTTCTTGACATCAATGACAAAATAATAATATCAAGATAGTAAAACATCTTTAATCAGTTATGTCCATAATCATCAACAACCTTCTCAATATCCTTGTTATATTGCCAACAGATTATGCCCCCTATATTACTGATGCAATCCATGAAGGATTGATAGGGTGAAAAAATGATAAGGTGGATAGGCCTTTTGGATGGTACTCCCTTCTCATGCATCTATTTCTATTCAAGGGTGGTGACTACTTTGCCAATTGAATGGATCTAGTGAAAAAAAGGATGGGGACAAAATGCCAGTCCATCTATGGAGCATAGTGTTGTCATGGGATAGGGAAGATTCTAGGTACTTGAGGTTTGATAAGTGGTTTGCATCTAAGATCAAAATTCTCTGATGTTCAGAGAATCCGAGGGTCTTTAAAGCTCTTTTGGAGTTCCTTAGGCCAAAGGAGTTTGCTGAAGGAATCAAAATTGTTCACAATTTAGGTGACATGTACTTGTACCATGTTTCCATAGTTTTCAGAGTGTATGGTTTCAGAGGCACTCCATTTTTGTTTCTATATTAGGTCCCACTAAAAGTAGGAATTGTGCAAGTGGCAGAGCTATCTAATAGAGGAAAAGGGACCATTTTCCCTATAGTAATAATAGCACACTAGTTTGTGATTACCAAAGGAGGATGGAAGTGCTTTGAAGAATTCTTTCAACCCTACCATTTGTCCACTACAGTGTCAAGGTTTTTGGACCCTGAAGACTTCTTTAATAATATGTTCAGGAAGAGGGCAATATGCAAAGGCAGACCTCACCAATTCCAATTCCCTAAAGACCTCATTAGAAATGAGTTTGATTTGGATGAGCAGGAGTTGAGGAAAGAGAAATGGGTAGCCTATAAGAAGGCTCTAGACTTTGTGCATCAATTTGACACCAGTTATGACCCTTTGTCTAGTTTTTGTTAGGTCCTAGAGATAATTGAGAGGGGGGGTGAATCAGTTGTCTACTGAATTCAAACCAAAAACAACTTAACCAACTTAATACTTAATACCGGTAAATATGCCGATAGACAATTTTAATAGTTAATTGCTATACCGGTAAAGATTAATGCATGAAAAATAAACACAAATTCATCCACAACACATAACACCAATATTTGTACGTGGAAACCCTGTAAGGGGAAAAACCACGGTGGGGAACCTTACCCACAATCAGATGATACTACTGTAGATAGTAAGTGTACATAAATGGGGTCTGCACATGTAGAAAGGCCAACAGCCTAGAGCTCACTGCTCAATCACAAAATGGGAGTCACACTGACTACAATTGGATAGTTAAATCCAATAAGAATGTACTGTACAAAAATAACATCTTCATATGCTGGATTTAGTACTGGTGTAATGCTGATATGCTTCCACAAAAACCTAGCTTCACCTTCAAATGATGTCTGCATGTATTGCACTGTTTAATCTCACATATACCTTCACACAATTATTTTTTGCATTCCATATTTGATCTTACAAATAAGATCTTACATTTATACCATAACCTAAGACCAATTTTAGTAGGTCAGCTCTACAAGATATTACAATAAAAACATTTTACAAACAATATAATATCCGATGCAATAACTGATTGAACATGTTAGCTTAATGCATTTACAACAATAATTAATCATCTCCATAGCATGCCATGTTGATCTGGAAAAGATAAACCTACTGGTGTAACCCTAGATAACCCTAGACCTATTTGTCAGTAAAAGCAAATATGCAACTGTGAATATACCAATGAACAAAACTCCAGGACAAGATATCCAAATGATGTCTTCGACATAACCATGTGTCTTCAAAGCCTTTCCAAGTGTCGATGATCATTATATCCTACCGGTGAACCATATACCAATAACTATGTAATAGTTACTTGCTTGCCGGTGAATGCTTCTGGATCTCCAAAGTGCTAGTGTTTTAGTAGGTGTTGACATCAATGACAAAACCATACCAAAATACCAGTAGTTTTCACCCTTTTGAGGAAAAGACAAAATTCTTGATTCTTTGTTTTGAAGATGTAATGCAAACATTGAAAGAGAAGAGGGAAGTAGTGATTAAAAATAACCTTGAGAGGGCAAGATTAGTTTTATCTAGGTCTACATCTACTAAAGAAATCCCTCCGGGTGATTATGTTTTACATAAGAAATTCAACTACAGCATGCTAGTGCCAACAATAGGGGAGCCTTCTACTTCAAAAGGAAAGAGAAAAATACAAGATGTCATTGACATTCAGGAATCCCCAAAGAAGCAAAGGGTGGGAAAGGAAGTGCAATCTAATGAGCCCTTGTATTCTCCATCTCAATCCCCTATTCATATAGGAGATGAACAGATAGCAGTTGAGCAATTATTACAATTAGGGAGGCTTGGAGAGATAGCCTATACTTATGATAAAATAGAGGATGGAATGCCTCAACAGCCAGAAGATGCCGAGATGAACATAACCACCAATTAGTTCAAAGGCCAGGAACTGGATCCTGCCATTAAACACACTAGTGAGAAATTCCTAGCTAATAGCAATTTTGTCACCTTGGGAGCTTTCATGCAGTTTGTGTGGAAGCATAATATTGATAAGTTTAATGCTAGATGTGAGAAGAGGAAAAGTGAGCAGCCCCACAAGGATGCATCTGTGGTGGAGGAGGAAATAAAGCAAGAGATGGTCACTGAGTTTAAGACCATCACTCCTAAGCAAGGAAGGGAGATGGTACTAAAGGCTAGTGTACTCATATAGCAAATGCCATGGTTCTAGAGGCAGTCAGGAAAGAAACCAAGCCTATG
Organism: Cryptomeria japonica; assembly: GCF_030272615.1. Taxonomy (NCBI): domain Eukaryota; kingdom Viridiplantae; phylum Streptophyta; class Pinopsida; order Cupressales; family Cupressaceae; genus Cryptomeria; species Cryptomeria japonica. The sequence continues at coordinate 273,348,100 of NC_081408.1, read as the reverse complement.
GAAGGATTAACCTTCAGCAAAGATGATGTTACCTTGGTCATGTGGTCTCTGAAGAGAGATGAAAATAAAAGGAAAAAGGATGCCCCAGAGTCCAGCTACCTTAGAGGCATGATAGTAAAGAGGGTACAAACTACTGGAGTGGTGGAGGTTGCTAGCACAGTCTTAGAGACTACAAAATTCAATGTTGCAGTGGCAGAGAAAGAAGCAATGGAAAAGGAAGTTCTCCAAACTAAGTTAGGGACTATCCTGAAAGCTTACAATGATGTCAAAGGGGAGGTAATGAGCCGAGACACTATTATTGCTAATTTGAGAAGCCAATTGGCAGGTCAATACCATTGAGGTGAGTACTCAACATCGATGATTGCTTCTTCTCCTGCATAGCCTCCCTCTACTATCCCTATCATTGAATTTCCACCTTCTCCTGCACCTTCTAGTTCTCAATTAGTTGAGATCACTCCTTAGGAATTGGAAAAGCTAAAACAAGATCAAACCCTATTTGCAAATAAATATGAAGAGAGAGTGATGGCTACAATTTTGAGTTTTGCTGACACTATAGGTTCATCACTAGTTTACAACAATATGAGCAAAGTTTTGGATATATGGAATGAGCTAAATGTAGACAAGGTTGTTCTAATGCCTGTTTTGGACAAGTGGAAGCCTAGAAAGGAGGACTTAGAACTTATTTGTGTATCTTATGATGAGGTAGGGGCTGACCTCATTATCAAATCCACTTGTGACATGACCAAGGATCTGGCAAAGTTAGCAGAAGGAGTGGATAATGCAGAAAGGAAGATCAACTTGTACAAAAAGGAGTACATAGAGCAAGTATTTGAATTATTTCTAGGGGGCTTTACCAGTCCAACTCAATTGAAGGACAAATAGATATGGCTTAATGAATTAGAAGCCATCCTATCATTAAGAATAAAGGAAATCATTAGCACAGATGATACCTCCCTATTTGTCAGAACAATTGGGGAGATAGAAAATATTAAGTCACACTATGGTTTCCTAAATACAAAGGTAAATAAAATAAGGAACTCTTTGAAGAGATTAGCCAAGACAAAAGGGAAAGTTTTTAATCACTCATGGCCTACTGATGACGTGTACCAAGAGTGGATGAGAAAATATACTGTACTGGATGTAGAGGTTTAGGAAGAAGCTGCAGAATGACAACCGTTGGAAAGGGGCCATTAGAAAGTGGAAAAGATTTGATACTTCTAGTTCAAACAAGAAGTTTGTTGTAACAAAACTTTTGAAAAGATCCGAAGCTTGTATGCATCCATGCTATTATAAATGGATATGAGGACTAGTAAAATATGATCGCAAGAATTTGTAAAGAAACTCTGCAGAAATATATCTAGGATTTTGTAGTTTTATAGAGAATATTCTGAGTTTTGTAATCCTTTTCAAAATTTAATATCAATGTACAGACCATGAACTTTTGAGCTTAGAATTTGTGTTGTCTTCTAGTTTTCTTTCAATAATTTACTGGCTTCAACTTGGGTAATCTAGGGTTATTCATTTGATCATGGATTGTAATGCAGTCTTTAATAGATGTGTTTCTTATCTTTTCTCTTCAGGAGGGAAATTAAATATGCATGAAATACCTCTGTCAGTAAGTTACTTTGTTGGAGGCTTTGAATTTGATGAACACTGTCTAGTCTGATAAGGAAAAATTCTTATATATGTCAGGCATGTATGGGTTTGATAGAAGCTGAGGTGATTAGATATATGGAGATGTTTAATTGTGAGATCCTATTTTAACTTAGATGACTTTGTGGCCTGGACAAGGCACTAGTATCAGTTGTAGCTATCTTTCTACATTTCTTGTAAATCAATACTAAACATGAGCATAAGCTTTACTTCAATATTTCAGTTTGTGTTAAGGTGATAGGATTCATTGGTTTTGGACTGGTTTACTATGGATCTATTTTAAAAGTGTGAATTCATTCACAAGAGGTATACCTACCTGAACTTTGGATAAGTTCAAAGTGTAGAAGGTTTTTAAAACCTTGTCATATGTTTCTCTAAGGTTCTTTTTCCTTCATCTCTCTATTTGCAGACAGAGTTATTAATTTCTTTTAGGGGATAAAAAGGGAATCAAAATTTGAGAACAACACCTCTCATGGATGAAAGACAAATTCCAAATCTAAGACCTTCAAGAACCCCAAAATGGTTACTTTAAATGGATGAGAATATTATTGTGAATCTTGAAGGCAAGAGGTCAACAAGAACCATTCGGTTGTGGGCTACACAACTTTTTGACCAAAATTTTAGCAATAAGACATTGATCGAGCAATGCCAAGTCTTTGTTCAATTTCTAAAGATGATAAAGATGAGACCATTGCTAAACAAATTGAAGATTTGTATGAACAAGAAGATAGACAAAAATTCTATTATTGCCAAAAATCTATTTGATGCTCTCAATTCTATTGGAAATAATACCAAAGAAAGAGATAATAGAGCCACTCGAAGAGTGATTACAACCTCCTTAGTAAGACATCAATTGAGGAAGGCTTGTCAAATGAGACAAACTTGTGTTGATTTTCACATAAACCGTAAAACTTTGGATAGAGCACTTGCATGAAGACAAAGACTTGACGATCCAATTCAAAAAGATACATGGGATTTTGGTGGGAGTCTTCCACATTTTGATAGAAAGTTGACTGGCAATGTGAAGGAGGAGATTCAACAATTTTGGCACTCTAATTCTAGTGTGTCATCCAATGTAAAGGATGTTTTGAAATTAAGAATCAGCAACTGAGACCACACACCGCATCCCAAAAATTTCTTGGAATCAAGCCAAACAATGTTGTACAAATTTTTTTGTGAAGTACATCCAACTTTGTAAATATCACAAAGGGCCTTTTAATCTTTGAAGCCATTTTATTGTGTTCCTCTTAAGATTCATAATACTTCTTGTTGCAAGTACCATGTGGAGTTTTCAATGTACCATGAACTTTTATGTCATATTCATTCTACGATGCATACTAATGAGATGTTGTAGGAGTGTGGTGCAATGCTATTTCCGAGATCATGAAGAGACTTGCAAGATCTATTTTTATGCCCTAGAGATGATGGTTGCTATTTCTATATAAATGATTGTTTGAATGAGAAGTGCTCAAAATGTGGTGGGTTGTCAAAGTTTGTTTCATGTTTTCATGAGGGCAGCGAACACAAGTTTGGAAAGAATTATGTTGAGAAAAAAGATATGAGATAGTGAAATATACTTTGAAGAGTCGAGGTGAAGGTTCTAGATGCGAATTAGTCTCAAGAGATGTGAGTATTACTGATTTTATTTTGGATTTTAAGGAGAATCTTTTCTACGAGTATGCAAGGCACACCCATAGGTATCAGTGGTTGGATCAATAGTTCAGGATGTGTAAGAACACTTTCCCAATTGGCACTATTGTATCGGTGGTTGATTTTGCAGAGAACTATACATTGCAACCAAAGAATGAGGTACAGTCTTAGTACTACAATTCAATCCAAATTGATATTTTTGTTCACATTACATATAGACATGCTCCTAATAGTACAAAAGAGGACAAGAAGATAATCAGGGAGTATCATTTTTATATGAGTGATGATAGATCACACTCCTTTGAGTATGTACAACATTCTTTCAAGATTTTTTTTGAGTTCTTGCATGAGAAAGATATTGCAATTGATCATATCATATGGTTAAATAACTGTACGAGTCAATTCAAGAATGCCCGTAGGTTTTATTGGTTGAGTAGAATACATGTAGAGAGGTGTATACCTCATATTTGGTGTTTTTTGAGGTAGGGCATGGGAAGGGGGAGCATGATGGAGCAGGTGCATGTTTGAAGAGAGCTCTAATTAAGGAGCAATTAAGGATTTTAGGTGCAAATTTCTTTGATGCACGTTCTATTGTTGATTGGTGTAGTTCAACATTGTCACATGGAGGTACTCTTGATTCAACAATGACCAGATTCTTTTGGTTGGTTGAGGAGGGCACAGTGGGAGATAGATTGGATTGTCAAACAATTAAAGATTCTTCAAAGATGCATTCATTTCTCAGCTCAGATGCAAGTACATGGACCATTTGGACATGAGCGTTGGCTTGTTTTTGTCAGAGTTGTGTTTGGTGTGATTGGGATCAATGCAGTTCAAGCGAGTGGGTTGATACATGGGTTCCCCAATATCTAACTCCTTTATCTCAAACAATAGCCTTGTCAAATGATGACATGGAAAGTTCACTTGAGTATGACCATCTATCAAATCTTTTACAACCAGGACATTTTTTTGCAGTTTTTGCACCGCAAGGGAATGAAGAGAGATCATTATATTGGTTGGCACAATGTGTACAGGGAAAACAAAAGCTAACACAACTAGTGACAAATGATGACGGGTTTACATATCGTACAGGTTCAGTTGTTATTGTGGCAACTTGGTTGCGAACATACATGATTAGAAAGAATGGCATACCTGCATTTGAAGACTATGAGAGACACATAACCATTATAATGTATTCACACCTTATTATAGCTACAAATGTCAAGTTGTTGAATCATCAAGCAAAACCGAAGACCAAAGAGCTATGGACAGTGACTATTTCTGATCATGAAGCAATACTAGATACTCTTAAGCAAAGAGATGACCCTTCAGGCATACTTGAGTAGTAGGTCTTTAATGGTGCCTTATTTTTTTTATCATGCATTTCATTTCAAACAATGATCATTAAACCTTAATGTTCAAGTTCGTTACATGTATATTAAGGATGTGTTCAAAATGCAGGTTTATTGGTGAACGTTTTTTTTTGGCAACACGGTTTTTGTGTGCACATAGTGGGTACACTCAATATAATTGGAAGGGACATATTTTTGCAACACAACTTATTATCATTCATTTGATGAGCTTTAAAAATTTTGTTATTAGACAACACTATTTGACAATTTTTGATGATATAATTATCACAAAACCTTTATGCTCATGCAGGTCTTTTTTGATGATATACAACAGTATCACATTATGATTTTTTGCATCAACATAGTGGGTTCTATTGATATAATTCGAAGGGACATATTTTTATGGTATATAATCAAACCTTTTCATTTATTATCATTCATTTAAGTTGAAGTGATTATCATAATTCCTTTATGTTCATCCATGCATTTTATGTGTAGACTAACAATTCTTAAAAATACAGGTTCATGCTAGATCATTCATCATTGACAAGACCCTCTCTTGGTGATGGTACATATTCCTTTATGCATTAATGAGATTAAATTTTGTACATAAACACTAAGTCAAGTGAATATATTGCTATTTAGAAATGACCATATCTACCATTGTCTTCAACCATACAGAGAAATGCAGTGAGAAGGGATTTAATCAACATGTGTCTTTCTTCAAAGTTATGCTTGTATACTTTGTAGAGAAACTAGTAAGTTTCATAATTATACAATATTGTACATCTTAAAAATGTTTCAAATGATCTATTTATAATTTGACAAAATAATTTGTATTAAGTGTTATAATTTGTTTCTTGTAGCACATTCATTCTGCATAAAAAGGTTACTTATTTTGGTCTTCATTTATATGCAGGCATTGTTGTATATAAGCTTTTCTCTTAGGACATGAGGATGTCTAATGCAGATGAAGTGGGATGTTGTATTTGTATATGAATGTGAATTGATGTAACTTTGTTATGATGATATACAATGTCCATGAGGAAATTGGTTTAGTTATATTGATGATATACAATGTATCAGTACATGAGTACATTGGTGTAGTTGTATTGATAATGAAAAAAAATCATGTTTGCATATCCCTTCATGGATGTCACATGTAAGTGTAATGGTAATTATGTGTATAAAATGCATGGAAATATTGATGATCATTATGTGTCTACAGTGTAATGCTTGTTTATCTATATTTTTCATTGAATGAGACTGACAATTTTTTTGCCAACTTTGCAAAAAATGCTGCCCTAATAAAACCTAAGGGAAATTTGAAAAACTAAGATAGGATTCTTTAGGGACCCCTCTCATGGATTTGTAGGTTCAAACGGATCATTCATAGGTGCCACAGATTCTGAATTAGGGCCCGTCAAAGTTTGACAATTTTTAGCACTTAGGGTTCTCGAGGGATGACGTCGGTAGGGTATGACCTTGAGCGTTCGACCAAGTTGGGGGGGGGGGGGGGGGGAATAGGAACATGCATAGGGTAATAATGTCTAACTAGACATTTCAGAGCTGATGATTCATTATCACAACAAGAAGAAAGATAAATTGGCCATGCGACAACATTCGATTGAATGAAACTGACGATTTTTTTGCCAACCGAAAAAATGTTTCCCTAATAAAACCATAGGGAAACTTGAAAAAATGTGATAGGATTTTGTAGGGACCCCTCTCATGGACCCATAGGTTCAAACAGATTGTTTTTAGGTACCACAGATTCTGAGTTAGGGACCATCAAAGTTTGACAATTTTTAGCACTTAGGGTGCTCAAGGGACGATGTCGCTAGGGTATGACCCCAAGCGTTCGACCGAGTGGGGGGGGCAAATAGGAGCATGAATAGGGTAATAATGCCTAACTAGACATTTTGGAGCTGACAGTTCATTATCATGATGATAAGAACAAGAAATCAGCTATGCGACAACATTCGATTGAATGAGACTGATGATTTTTTCACCAACCAAAAAAATGCTGCCCTAATAAAACCATAGGGAAAATTGAAAAACCAAGATAGGATTTTGTAGGGACCTTTCTTGTGGACCCATAGTTTCCAAGGATTCTGAGTTAGGGCCTATCAAAGTTTGACAATTTTTAGCACTTGGGTTGTTCAAGGGACGATGCCGGTAGGGTATGACCCCGAGTGTTCGACCGAGTGGGGGGAAAAATAGGAGCATGCATAGGGTAATAATTCCTAACTAGACATGTTGGAGCTAACAGTTCATTATCACAATGAGAAGAACAAGAAATTGGCCATGCAAAAACATTCGATTGAATGAGACTGACAGTTTTTTCACCAACCGAAAAAATGATGCCCTAATAAACCCGTAGGGAAATTTGAAAAACTAAGATAGGATTTTGTAGGGACCCCTCTCATGGACCCATAGGTTCAAATAGATCATTTTCAGGTGCCATAGATTTTGACTTAGGGCTTGTCAAAGTTTGACAAGTTTTAGCACTTAGGGTGCTCAAGGGACGACGTTGGTAGGGTATGACCCCAAGCGTTTGACCGAGTGGGGGCCAAAATAGGAGCATGCATAGGGTAATAATGAATTGTATCAAGTATGGTTCATTAAATGAATTGTATTGTATTGTTCATTAAATGAATTGTATTGTATTGTTCATTAAATGAATTTTATTGTATTGTTCATTAAATAACCATTATTAACCATTGTTAATTACTAGAATGAAGATTAAAGATTTCCATGATAACACCATGCACAAATGAGCAACAATTTATATGATCAAATATCAACTTCTATATATATGAAAATGTCAAATGATTATAAATGTATGTCCATACACAAATATGGCATAAACGTCAACTCAAACAAAATGTCTATCTATATATGTGAATGTATGTCCATATACAAAATATACATGCCAAATAGACATGTAAGCATCCCAAAACTATCTATGACATCCTAAGCTATTGATGGATCATCAAAATTGATCCTCTTTACCTCACTGCTCGGCTCTAAAGGATCCTGCACAAGAAAAAAGAAACCACGATTAATATTAGATATATTATATAACTCACATTTGAAAAGTTAACATAAAAATGAACTGTAACTGAACTATTCTTGTCTACTTCATCTCCACGTTTTCTCTTCAGCTTTGCAGGACTCTTGATGTATGTCTTTGGTAGAGTAGGTATGTTTTCAATATTTTCATACACAACTTGCATATGTTCAAAAACATGACACTAATACAAGTTAGCATATAATTGTCACTCATAATAACAAATTATATCTACTAAACACAAAATAAAATAAACACACATGTACTAAAGGCATCTCTTCTTCTTCATCATCTCCAGGTATACTGGGTGTAGTCAACAAGGATGTGAAGCCAAGAATTCTCTATACATATACACAACAAGTATATGAAACTATCAATCTATGTCTAGACATGTATAATCACTATAAGTTATTTAAACTATTCATTCAATCACATTTGCATTCAATTACCTTTCCCTTGTCTCCAACTACACTACTAGATCCTAAATTGCATTGCCCCACACTTGTGTTGCTTGTGCCCTACAAGAGTAAAATAAGATATACATGCAAGTTACTACATAATCTTATTAATACCAATATTAATGATGAGCATGTATGTACAATAAAATACAAACGACTAGGTGCAATAATATATGTACTATCAAGCTATCAAGGCTAAATGAAATGGCCGTCAAGGTGCCTTCCTAAATCTGTGTCAACTCCTCCTCGATCATCAACTGTTAAATAGACCATGTAAATAAAAATTAGTACTTAATATTATCTAGATTATAAATATTCATTTAAAATATAGCATGAATTGTGAAAATACAAATCTTACCACTACATCATCAATGTATGATGATGGTGCCTCCTCGCCTCTAGCATGAGAGGACTCCCCAAGGTATCCTCTAGTCCATGTCATAACATCTAGTGCATCGTGCATCTCATGCACCTCATAATTGGCACTGTCTGTAGGAGGATCAATAGGTTGTCCAACTAGACCCAAGCATACGTGCCCACACATGACACAACTATGGGGCATGCAAATGTGTGGAGCCGAGGATGACATGTCAGCGCCACCGAATGCACCACTACCATCAAAAGTAGGTTGAGCTACTCACCCAACTTGAGAAACCAAAAGGCTACTCAAAGAGTGAATAGCCGATATGGTCTGTGATATCGCCTCACAAATGATGTCTGGATGCTATTGTGGAAGTGGGGGATCAACAGGAGGAGGGGGGACATATGGGCCCTCGACTACTTTGACTACCCCAGGTCTATTTTGGGGAATACCTAAACCCACACCCTGGAAAGGTTGGATGTAAAATTAGTTCACATGTTTTCCTAAAACAATCTCAGCATACAATTTTTTTATGAAGTAGAAGGGGACATCAAGATTGTTGTTGGGTGGTTTGTCGAAAACCATCCACCAATGATACCAAAATTTTTTCACAATACCATCATTTGTGCACCATTTAATAGAAAGTTTTATTTTTGTGGGGTCTACGGGTTGACCAGTGCAGGGATTCACAAACAATGAGGCGATAGTGGCTTTGGATATCTCAAGATCCTAGATCTCCTTATAGGACAAGCCATCTGCATATTATTCCCTCATAGAATCTCACCACAAAAGGGTGGCATTGTGCTCCTTAGTTATGGTTTCCATACTCTTTATGATCAACGTGAGAGGATCAAACATTGGGTTTAGGCGAGGAATCCTACAATATACATCTGTAATTCCCCTCAATTCGTTCAAATTTTGTGCAATTAAATCTTGAATTGAGGGGGGGTTTGGCAAAGGAGGGTTTGGTTGTTGCGGTTGTGTTTGATCAATGTTTTCACTGTTATCCCCCATTTTTAACCTAATTGAATGTAAACAATTGAATTTAGTTAACAAATTTAAACAATTTTGTATTTGATTTAAAAAGCCTAGTTTTCATGAAAAAACTTGGTTTTCAATGAAAAAACAAATAAACATTAAAAAAAAAAATTTGAATGAAAATGATTGAAAACAATAAAAATCTTACCTTTCAATGTATTTTTTAGCAATTTTTGGGCGAAAAATCGGATATTGGATCCAACTGGATATCAAATTTTCAAAAATTGCACAGCCCATGGGTTAAAAATAACTCACAAGCCATCACAGTCCAAATATATTGTCTCGCAAAATCGGATATCCGATTTTTGTACTTAAATTATTTTAAAATAACATATTATATAATATATTATATATTATATATTATATAATATATATAATATAATAATATATATATTATATAATATAATAATATAATCTAATATTATATTATATATTATGTATTATATAATATATAATATAATATAATAATATATTATATATTATATAATATGTAATATATAATATATTATTATATTACATTATATATTATATAATTTATTTTTTAATTTAAAATTACAAATAAAAATTGGATATCCGATATTATGGGATATCCGATTTGATCTGTTATCCGATTTTCTCAGGTGTTTACCATGCCAAGGTGTACTGACACCCAGGCCAAGAAAAAAGTCAACATGGATTTTCACATTTTTAGGCGAGTGGAGAAGGCTTATTTTTTCACATTGCCACTTTTTGGCCCCCCATGATTCTGCACTAGCCCGATAGTGTGGATAAGTACAAGGAACGACTTGTTGTTCAAAAGGTTTCTCATAGGTTCCCGGTGTTGAATATATAGAGACCTTTGCACCTATAGCTAAGATGAAATCCATTTTCCTAACACTTTCTTTTGCCACAAATAATGGCTGGGCTATACATCAGATGGATGCGAAGATTGTGTTTCTTCATGGGGATCTCAAAGAGGAGATTTACATGGGGTAGTCATAGAGATTCATTTAGGATTATCATTTGGCTTGTAGACTAAGGAAGTCTCTATATGGCCTCAAGCAAACCCTTAGGGCTTGGCATGCCAAGATGGATTCCTTTCTTCTCTCTGGAGGATTTACCAAGTGTCATTCCAATCTAAATGTCTACATTTTCTGACGAGATGACTCTCATTTGATACTTGTGCTCTATAATCTTGATGACTTTATCATTATGGGGAGCACCTCATCCATCATTAGCAGTGTCAAAACTACTTTGCATGAGAGATTTGCTATGACTGACTTGGGGCCTTTTGCATTACTTTCTCGAGATAGAGATATCATAGTCACCTTTTAGGATTACTCTTATGTAGCTCAAGTATGCTCTTGATCTTCTAGCATAGTTCCACATGGTTGATTGTAAGCCTAGACCAACCCCCTTTCTTTCAATAGTCAAGCTTGAGGCTAAGTGTTCCACTCCACTTGTTCATGCCACATTTTATCGTCATCTTGTTGGGTGTCTCATCTACTTGACTCACAAATGCCTTGATATTTCCTTCGCGGTTGGCATGGTTTCACACTTTATGTAGGAACCACATGAGCTTCATTGGAAAGTTTCCAAATGCATCTTGCAGTACATATAGGGTACACATCACTATGGGATTCACTATGCGGTAGGTACAAGACTTGCCTTGGTTGGTTACAAAAACTCATATTGGGTTGGCAATCTTGATTATCATAAGTCCAGTATAGGTTACAACTTTCATCTTGGTTTAGGTCGTATTTGTTAGTAGAGTAAGAAGCAATATGTTATTTCTCTTTCTTCAATTGAGGCTAAGTATCAAGGGGTTGTTAATGCAGTTACTGAGATTATTTTGCTTCGGAATATTCTCATAGAATTTGGCTTCACCACTCCATGACCTATAGTCCTTCATTGTGACAATCAGAGTGCCATTTAGATCTTGAAGAACTTGATTCACCATCTGCAGACCAAACACATCAAGATCCACATGCACTACATCAGGGAGCTAATTCAAGAGTAGGTCATTGATTTGCAGTATTTTCTTACAACAAAGCAAGTTGGAGACATCTTCACCAAACCATTCACTAAGAGTAAGTTTCATTAGTTGCAAGCTCTCTTAAGAGTGTGGGATATTTTAGTGGGGGTCAGCTTGTTGGCCATTTGATGGAATTGATTATGTGTTGCATTGATGTTTTGTCATTGATGTCAACACTAGTTGTTTGGATTCTTTACCGACACCCTTCTAGTCCTGGTAGGATGAGTGGTTTCTGGTTAACTTGGATCAGGCATGATCCAGTAGACTCTGGTATAATCTGGTGATGGAATTGGCTTGTTCATGATACTTATACTCTTATTTGATTAGTTGGTTTTGTTCTAGTGATTGGATGTTATCCTGCTTGCTTGGAAGATTGGTTTCTAGTTCCAGTGAGGGTTTCACCAGTAGAGCTTTTGGTGGAGATCTTTGATGAATTGCATAAGTGTTGTTGGTGCAGCTTCTGATGGTGTTTCAAGATGTTTTTGGTGATCATGTTCGAGACTTGGCATTTGGAGATCATTACTGAAGTGTGTGGACATATACTTGGTCCCGGTTGATCTAGGTTATGGACCAACATTAATGTAACATGTGGATAGGACCTATTGATGTATTTCTGGGATGTCTTATGTGTTGATATTACTTGTTTGTTCTATGACTGACATGGTTTGTAATTATGTAATTGGTTTATTGTCTGGTGGCCAACCTGATTGTTTATGGTCAAGGGTTTGTATAAATTGATGTAAGATCTCATTGTATATCATCATGGTTAATGTAAGAGGTCATGGTCAAGAAATGTAAAGTGTGAATAATGTAATATCATTCAAGAAGAGGAGTTTGCCAACCATTGGAGATCGAATTAGGTTTATGTAAGAGGATTTAGTCCTCTGGTATTGAGCCTAATCGGAACTGTACTTTGGCATTGGAGATGCTATCATTTGTAGTTCAAATCTTCTCTGGATTGTAGTCTAGATTTATATGTAGTCAGTGAGGCTCCTTTTGTGATGAGCAGTGTGCTCTAGGCTATTGGCCTTCTTGCAAGTGCAGGCTCCTTTATTGTAATTCACATACTTACTACATAAGTATTATCTTACCGTGGGTAGGCTTCCCATTGTGGTTTTTCCCTTTAACAGGTTTTCCATGTACAAATCTTGGTGTTGTGTGGATGGCTTTTATTATGTGATTACTGTTTATGCTTAATTTGATTAACTTCTATTCTGGTATTAATGTTTTGGGTTCTAGTATTAAAGTTTAATTGTTGAATGTTCCTATAATCCGTGACAACTGATTCACCCTCCCCTCTCTCAGTTGTCTTTCGGTTATCTGAACTATCTAGCAATTGGTATCAGAGCTTTGGTCCTCTCTACAAAAAGCTTAATCACTTGAGGAAGATCCTATGGTGACTAACAGTTCAAGTTCAACCAGTTCTTCTAGAGTTATCTTTCAAAGGCATATATCGAGGCTTGAAGGAACAAACTATACAGTATGGAAGATTTGGATGGAGTGATGACAAGAAGAAGACTAGCAACTAGTGAGGTATGTTTAATTTCACAAGTTGAACCAGCATTAGTAATTGAGGCATGTAAAGATGAATTTTGGTTAAAAGCTATGGAAGAAGAATTAGATCAGATTGAGAAAAATAACAAATGGACTTTGGCTCCCTAGCCTAAAAATAAAAATGTTATTGGAACTAAATGGGTTCTTAGGAATAAATTGAATGAGGATGGTCAATTTATAAGGAATAAGGCTAGACTGGTTTGTAATGGATATTGTCAGAAGGAAGGAATTGATTAGGGAGAGACTTTTGCACCGGTAGCTAGGATTGAAGTTGTAAGATTATTTCTTTCCTATGCAGCTCACAAAAACTACAAGGTTTATCATATGGATGTTAAATGTGCATTCTTGAATGGGGATCTTGATGAGGAAGTTTATATTGAGCAACCTAATGGTTTTTCACTATCAGATGATACTGATATGGTTTGTAGGTTAAGGAAAGATTTATATGGATTGAAACAAGCACCTAGAGCTTTGTATGCAAGGTTGGATAAATATCTTTTGAAGGTTGGTTTTACTAAGGGAAGTACTGAAAGTAATTTATATTATAAAATCACTAATGATGATATACTAATTGTTGAAGTATTTGTTGATGACATTATTTTTGGAGGTGAAGATAAATTATGCTTACAATTTTCTAAGAATATGGAGAAAGAATTTGAGATATCTATGATTGTTGAGATGAAATTTTTCTTAGGTTTGTAGATTACTCGGACTGACAAAGGTATTTTTATCTTTCAAACTAAATATGCTAAGGAATTGTTGAAGAGATTTGGTATGGGAGATTCTAAACCGGTAAGTACACCTATGGTTACAAGTGAGAAATTGACAAGAAAAGATGTTTCTGCACTGGTAAATCCTACAAGATACAAATCTATGATTGGAGGTCTACTTTATTTCACTCAAACTAGTCCTGACATTATGAATGTTGTTTTTATTGTTTCAAGATTTCAGAGTGGTCCTAGAGAAAATCATGAGATGGTGGTGAAAAGGATTTTTAGATACTTGCAAGGTACATCAGAATATGGCTTATGGTATCCTAAGGATGATAACTTTACTTTATGTGCATATACAGATGTTGATTGGGCTGGAGATGTTGATGACCAAAAAAGTACTTTTGGTGGAGCTTTCTTTCTTGGAAAGAAGTTGGTTTCATGGATCAGAAAGAAACAGTCATGTACTTCTTTATCTACTACTGAAGTTGAATATGTTGTTGCTGCTACTAATTGTACACAAGTTTTATGGATGAAGCAAATGCTAAAGGATATAAAGGTGGATTGTGATGCATTGGTAGTTATTCAGTTTGATAACTCTGCTGCTATTGATATATCAAAGAATTTGGTATTTCATTCTAAGACAAAGAACATATCTATCAAGTATAACTTTTTGAAGGAGAAGGTGGAAGTAAATGAAGTTTGACTAGTTTATGTGAACACTAAAGAACAAATTGCGAATATTTTCACTAAACCTTTATCCAAGGAATCATTTGAGTACCTGAGAGACAGATTGGGAGTTTTTGGCCTCTAGTAGAGACTTGATTGATGTGGTTTGGCATCAGTCCGGCATGCACTATCAGAGATACTATTAATTCTGACACTGATGTGGGATACTACTGCTTAGGAGGAGTAGTCAACTTTGAGATTGAGAGGCTTATGTTTTTTCTTTGATATTTCTATCTAATTTTTGGCATTGATGTCAAGGGGGGGGAGATAGTTATGTGAAAAAGATAAAGGAAGAAAATTATAAATGTCAAAGGGGGAGAGATATTGATATTCAAAGCTATATGCAGATGATTGTTGGCTATCTTCCATAGGGCGGAACTTGTTTGGCATTTCTTGGTACCTAGATTTTTTTCACATCTAGTGTTGTCATCAATGCCAAAGGGGGGAGATTGTTGGCCATTTGGTGAAATTGATTATGTTTTGCATTTATGTTTTGTCATTGATGTCAACACTAGATGTTTGGATGCTTTACTGGCACCCTTCTAGTCCTGATAGGATGAGTGTTTTCTGGTTAACTTGGATCTGGCATGGTCCGATAGACTTCGGTATAATTTGGTGATGGAATTGGCTTGTTCATAATACTTATACTCTTATTTGATTAGTTGGTTTTGGTCTGGTGATTGGATGCTATCCTACTTGCTTGGAAGATAGGTTTCTGGTTCTGGCAAGGGTTTCACCAGCAAAGCTTTTGGTGGAGATCTTTGATGAATTCTATAAGTGGTGTTGGTGCAGCTTCTGATGGAGTTTCAGGATGTTGTTGGTGATCATATTCAAGACTTGGCATTTGGAGATCATTGCTGAAGCGTGGGGACCTATACTTGGTCCCGGTTGATCTAGGTTATGGACTAAAAATTAATGTAATATGTGGATAGGACCTATTGATGTATTTTTGGGATGTCTTATGAGTTGATATTACTTGTTTCATCTAAGGCCGACATGTTTTGTAATTATGTAATTGGTTTATTGTCTGGTGGTCGACCTGATTGTTTATGATCGAGGGTTTGTATAAATAGATGTAAGATCTCATTCTAGATCATCATGGTTAATGTAAGAGGTCATGGTCAAGGAATGTAAAGTGAAAATAATGTAATATCATTCAGGCAGAGGAGTTGGTATATTATTAGAGATCGAATTGGGTTTATGTAAGAGGATTTAGTCCTTTGGTATTAAGATTAACCGGAATTGTACTCTGGCATTGGAGATGCTATCTTTTGCAGTTCAACTCTTCTCCGGATTGTAGTTTGGATTTATATGTAGTCAGTGAGGCTACTTTTGTGATGAGCAGTGTGCTCTAGGTTGTTGGCCTTCCTGCAAGTGTAGGGCCCTTCACTATAATTCACATACTTACTGCATAAGTATTATCTGACTGTGGGTAGGCTTCCCACCATGGTTTTTCCCTTTACCAAGTTTTCCATGTACAAAGCTTGGTGTTGTGTGGATGGCTTTTATTCTGTGATTACTGTTTATGCTTAATTTGATTAACTGCTATTCTAGTATTAATGATTTGGGTTTCGATATTAAAGTTTAATTGTTGAATGTTCTTGTAATCTATGACAATTGATTCACCCCCCCTCCCCTCTCAGTTGTATTCCAGTTATCTAAACTATCTAACACAACTAACTTCTCCCTATGGGGGGACTTTTTTCCACTCTTGAGGTTTTGTCCTTCTTCTTTGAGAGTTCTTTTGTATTTTCATCTCTCTTTTGGGGGGCAGTTTTTTCCCTCTAGTTTTTCTTCCTTTCTCTATTTGTGAGATTTTTCCTTGCATTTCCTTGCATTTGTTCATTGGTACCTAACATGGTCTAGTAGTCAAGACCCATCTTGCATTGTCAGATTGAGTCTACATTCCCCTAAGTTGTGCTTAAGGAGGGGTGTTGGTTTAATTTATGTCTCATAATTACACTTTACTTAATTTGACTTAGGATTAAACATTTCATTATAGTTTTCATATGAGACCCTTACCTAGAAGTGTGCATCTAAGAACGATGGTTGTAGGATAAATTTCACACTTTCTGGTAATATCTAATTCTCACATTCCACCTTCGATGGGTGATCCAGCTTTTGTAGAATATTTTATTATTTCTCCTACCTACCCTTTTATCTCATTGGGCCACATGTCATGGTTGTGTGCTCTCATTTCCATATGGCCTTGCCTTTATAAGCACACTCATTTCCATTTTATGGTTTATCCATTTGATCATTTTTTGCATCTTGATGAGAATACAATTTGTTCTTGTCTATCTTTGTCTCTCTTGTGTTGTTTTATTCATTGGGCTCTAGATCTTGGTTATTATTGGTAAATTCTTACAATTTAAACTCTTTAAAAGGACAAGAATTTTGGTACTTGATGGTAGTTTGTGTTTGTGGGGTGAGAAGATTTTTATTATTGAAGCCTTCATTTGCTTCCTTTAACCATCTTTTTGAGACTCTAACTATTAGACCTATGTGGGTACACCTTGTGAATGTCCTCTATTTTTTGGGAGGATCCATGCTATGCAACCACAAGAAAATTTGTTGGTTGTTCTTAAAAGGTTGACTCAATGACATCCTACATGGGGAACCCTAATTTTTGTTTTATTTTGATGGACATTGACATTTTAAAGAATCTTCATGGGGTTTCCCTAATTAGGTTTTACATAAAAAAATGGAGCCACCAACATATGGCCCAATAGAAAGATACCTAGTCATCAAATAGGGAAATTCATTCCTCTTAAGTAATTGCACCTATTTTCATTAATCTATTATTTCTTTCAATATCTTAGCAGTTACTATTGTTGGGTATTGGAGGTCATTTTATAATAATGTGGATTTTTGAGGTGTTACCTTTTACAAGAGAAATTACATATTTTTTGTTATGCTAAATCTAGTAGATCAATGGTAATTTGTAGCCAAGATGTCTTAGAAAAAAAGTATCTGTATCTACAAAGGGGCACAGTTTGTATATTCAACAATTTTTTACCTTATATTTTTATACACAAAAATGGGTCTTAGATTCTTAGAGGCATATTATCAAGGGCAAGATCAAGCTTTTCCATTGTGTCAGGGTTTTCTTTATTGTATATTTTGTTGGTGTAAATTATGTCTCATCATTACACTTTATTTTAGATGACTTAGGATAATTCATTTCATTGTAGTTTGCATATGAGACACTTATATAACCGTGCATCTAGGGAAGATGGTTGTAGGAGAAATTTCTCCCATTGTGGTGATATGTTGTTGTCACATTCCACCTTTAGTGGAATATTCCACTATTTCTCCTACCCACCCTACCTACCCTTATATTTCATTTGGCCACATGTCATGATTGTGTTATCTCATTTCAATATGTGCTTTCCTTTATAAGTAGGCTCATCTCTGTTGTAAAAGTTTATGAAAATTGTCCTTCTTTGCAACCACATAACAAGAAAGTGACATGGTTAGCACTAATGACATATTTTTGAAGAATTGAAGTTACCATTTGAAACAATATTTTTTAGGCTCTAACTTCTTGGACCAATAGATAAAAACACTTAATATCACTCTACAATTTTTTTTAAATTAATGCCTGGTAAAAATTTTAATGTGATCGGCAATGCTAGCATGACACGCTCTCCGACTCCAAATGAAATGCTTTTGACCCAGAGCTATGAACTAGTGAGGCCACAAACGGGGGACCTTATCCCCAAACTTCACTTATTCGAACCCACGATCACAGCGACCCAGCGAAGACACAAGGCTTGTGAATGGCTCAGTGGGGGTCTGAACCTTGGTGGCCGCTTCACCAACAAAGTGTTTTACCCATGATACTACACATATGAAGAATAGTATAACTCTATGTTATCAAGGTTCAATTGCCATATTTTTTAGCATGATCAAGGACACAATGATTTTGCGATAGTATTATGTATGGAGAATGAGTCTTTGATGTTAGTAGGGGAAAACCATCATATAACTTGAAGTTCATATAGCACTCAAGATCATTTATTATTTTAGATAGCTACATCACTTTTTGCTTTGGATTCTTGATGATTGAGTAGGTTCTTTTGTTGGTGATTGTCAAATTAAATTTATCTTGTAATGTAGTGGAATATTTAAGCTTATTGTTCATAAATAAATCATTTAGCTTAGATACTACTTTTATATTCCAATTCTTAGTAGAACAACTTTGTAGTAGGGACAATTGCAAATGCCTCTGAGTTTAATGTTACACCATATTGATCTAAACCCATATAGTTCATTATGTTCAATATTTATGCTCTCAATAGTTTGTACCTAACCTTTTCATAATTTCTACACCCTCCAAATACTATGAAATGCTTGAGATCAAAAGGTATAACATTAAAGTTTTCAAAGAGTATATCATGTAGATGAACATTTTTTATTTCTTATCCTTTTTTGGTACTTTTTTCTAGTATATTTGTCCTCACTAAGATATGTCATGGTTCACTACCTTCTATTGCTTTCAAAATCCATTTAGAGGAAAGTGCAATACCTTGGAGTGTAATATCTTTCAGGCCTAGAGATCCCAATTCTTTTCCCAAGCACCAAAAATCCTATGTGAGCATGATTTTTCCTTTTACCTTTGTCATTGAACCAAATGAGTTGCTTAACAACTATTTGAACTTTATTAATTTAACAAGAAGAAAAAAATAACAAAGATGCATAATAAACGATATATAAAGAGAGGATATTTTGGCAAACCCATAACCAACCAAAAAGAGATAGAGAATTTATATCCCAATTATTTAATTTTATCTCAATATTTGCATACATCTAGTTCTACATATTGGGGAAAGAGGGACAAACAAACAAAAAGAAATGCCCAAATATTTTAGAATCTTATTAGGTCTACCCCACTGCCAACCAAATGGTCCCAAACAATTAGGTGGTATGTCAGACCAACTTAATAATATAGATTTAGTCTCATAAACATTAGAACTAAAAGCACAATAGAAGAGCTCAATCTTTTTGATAGGATTCACCATATTATCTTTATTGAGGGAAAGCAACAATACAATGTCATTAGAAAATTGAATATCAAATAAGAGAGAGTAATATTAAAGATTAATACCATGAACCTTGGGGCCAAGGAACTCCATTCTCAAAGCACACTAGAGAGCTTCATATCAATGACAAATAGATAGGAGCTAAAGGGAAGCCCTACGTAATGGATCTTCCTAGAGGAAAATAATTAGTCAAATCTCCAATGATATCCACCAAGCATTTCTATCCCCAAAAAATATTTTAACCATCTTACAAAAGGATTATGTTTTGGAAGTGGAATTACTCTGAGAGGGGGTGGGGGGTGAATTAGAGTAATGTATAAATTATTTTTTTTTGACTTGAAATGCATATTTAAACTATTGACCTTTAACAAATAAGAGTGACTTATTTAGGAAATGTAACACACAGAAAGATTGATTTTCAATAACTTAACCAACCACAACATGAGAAGCTTGTTCAAATTAATAGACCATATTGAAGCATAATGTAAATTGTTCAAATGATGGCTAAGTGAACAAATTTTTAATGCCTTTTTTTACACATGACAACAAACACAATAATAGAAGATTGAACTTCCTTTATGATAGATTTATCACATTCACATATTGAACATTTGCATGGCAGATTTGAACAATGAAACTTTGAACTCTTAGACAACTTGAAACAATGAAAAAAGTATCAGATCATTGCAACATACAACTTGATGAGAGATTTGAATGTTTAAGCACAAAAACTAAACACAAATAGCATCACATAAAAAATTATTTTCTTGAGTGGAAATACCATCATGGGGCATAAAAAATGACTCGTAAAATTCTATTTTTTTTAATCCAAAGAGCACCAACTCTATAACAATGGTGGAGGAACAACTCAACGCTAGTTTCTGAAGCACCAACTTCATGGGAGAACCAACCCCTTTCAAAGTCTCTCAATAAACAATGTAAAATTTCAAGGTCCTGTAACTACAATTAACTTTTGTAATCACAACATCTTAATAGTATATATCAAAATAATTTGCATTAAAGCCCATTACAATATGTATTATTTATACCAATACCATATTAAAAATCTTCTGCAACTTGCAAGTATTTTCTATGTATTTAATCAAAGATATAATACAATCTTAGTACATCTATTTATGCAACACAAAGATATCCTCTTCAGAAATCTTTTCCCAAATTTTGTGGACTCTGCTTTACAAAACACCTTCGTAACTGAATGATGACTAAGAGCCATGCATTTAAAGGATAGAAAAAAAAATGAATCCCTGTTTTCAGTTAACTAAACCTCTTTGAAACAACTCAAAACCCTTGCATTAACTCGAGTAAACAAACTAAATATAGAATCCTTAACTATTTTTCAAGTTCTTTTCAAATGAATCAAAAAGACTATATGAAGAGTTCCTAAGTTTGAACTACCTCTTTCCAACTGAAGAAGAAAGGAATGAAAAACCATTTTCATTTCCATATTCGAAATGACAAAGATCATGGTAAGATTTTACATCTTTTTATGCCATCCAAAACTTAAAAAGAAACCACAAGAAATCTGCCTAGATTACCTCCATTTCCAACTCAACTGAGTCAAACAACTAGTCCACTAATAATTCCTTGTGTTTCAGCTAGCTTCAACAAAGTGTCTCCATGATAATCACCAAGTTCTGCAATGTAAGCAATGGTGGCTAGGGTTTCAGAAACCCTTTGTAAATAAAATGAAATAATGTCACCCTAATTTCATTTTTTCCTAGTTTCAAATACTTTGTTAAAATGAACAATCATTTCAAGTCCGACAATACAATATTAAAAGACCATGTGAATAGATAACACAATAATAGCCACCACAACTACCACATAACCTTGTCCATAATGAGGTCATTGTCCACGTAACTAACATTGTAATTGAATCAACTTTAAAAAAGACTGACTGCCATTATACGAACGCAATTGCCAAGAAATAATTATATCATGTTGATTGTTCACAAGAACATGTGACAAATATAATAATATTCTATAAAGCATGTGCTTTGGTCAAACAATGTCAAACCAAAAGGTCATTATAAGCAAGTCACTGAAAACCCGAAGCTTAAGTGAAATATCACTGCCAAACAATAATCGACTGTCCAATGTGAAATAACAAATAATATTGACTATGCAAGTTGATGTGAACAAAGATAATCAATACCGATTCCTTGTTGATGTGAACTTGAAGATGAAGATCGATAATAATCAAATTCCAAGATATATGCATTATGATGTAACAAAAGAGCCCAATAGAGTAAATGAAGATAGACCATATAAACCATCAATGGTGAAAGCATCTTCTGAATCATTCTTAGTGAATCATAAGTTTGTAATGACATCTTACAACCTAATATAGACTAGTATTATATGTCATTATAATGATAATAACTTATGAATTGTTTTCTCAATAAGACCTTAATAGTCTAACAATGAAACCATTGCTAGAATACTAAGCCCTTATCAGGGACAAAAATGCATAATATATTAGATTCTAACAAGAAAGAGTACATAGACATATATCAACTAGTAAGAGTGCACAACAAAGTATGACCACAAAGAGAGATAAAACATTGACATTGCACTATGAATATGTTCAAGGAAATCATACCATCATAAAGAACCGTTACAACCTGTCACTTGCATTATGAATAGAACATGTCACTGTCTCTTCAAAAAGTGAGTGTGCAACATCATCAAAGAAAGTAATCCTTGTCTTCACATAAACCAAATTGATCAGAACAACCAATATACATCAACTCTAAAAGTGAATCAAAACCAAAACATTATACTGAAACCAAGTATGTGATAATGCACTGAATATGCAAAGTATGCTAATGAACTAAATGTGTCAAGTAAGTCAAATGTCAACCAAAATTCCATGAATCAAAGTATGCCATGAACCACAAGAGCAATCAGTTTTGACATGAAGGACAAATATGCCACAAAGAGAAAGTCAACAAACTCCCCCTTTGTCCTTGATGGCAAAAACCAAAGCTTGCAGAACCAACATAACATCGTATCCATCTGAACCAAATCATCATGAACCAAAAAGACAACAACCAAGCTAGCTGGACCAACATCATAATATTTCTCCCTCTTTTCTGTCACAAGGACAAAGGATGAGGTTGTCAAAGGCCAAGAAATAAAACCATACTAGTTGCAGATAGAGCAAGAAAGCAACAAAAAGTACCAAAGTGAGCAACATTAAGCTGCTAAGAGAGCTAAAAGTTCCCCCTGAATCCATGATAAAACATTAAGAGAGTAATGATTGAGAGACAACCCCAAATCGTAAATGAAGTCCTTCAAAATATTTTATAGCCAAACGTTTAGTAAAAATATCAGCCATGTGTGCTTCAGTAGAAATATATTGCAGAGAGACTTCATTAGCTATCACCTTTTCACGAAGAAAATGAAGTTTAATAGAAATGTGCTTCATTCTAGAATGCATAACTGGATTTTTGGACAGGCTTATAGCACTACTATTGTCACAGAATGTAGGAATAGGTTTTTCAACAATAATACTCATATCAGAAAGAGTTTGAGCCATCCAAAGTAGCTGAGTATAGTAAGATGTAGTAGCAATGTATTCTACTTCTATTGTAGAAAGAGAAATAGAATCTTGTTTCTTGATTTTCCATGCCACAAGATAATCACCAAGGAAAAATGCAGTACCACTTGTGCTTTTTCTGTCATCTAGACAACTAGCCCAATTAGCATCAATAAAAGCCATTATAGTTAAAATTATCACTTCTAGGATACCAAAGGCCATAATTAAGAGTACCCTAAATATAGTTAAATATTCTTTGAATAGTTGTAAGATGTGACTGTTTAGGAGAAGGTTGGAAATGTGAAACCATACAAACAACTTGCATCAAATCAAGTCTTGATGTGGTTAAGTGTAATAAGTTGTCTATCATAGATTGATATTCAAATTGATTTACATCAGGTGAATTATCTACTTTAGAGAGTTTGCAACCTATAATCATGGGAGTTCTTACTGCACGACAACGATCCATGTGAAACCTTTTAAGCATTTCCTTATCATACTTAGTTTGAGACATAAAAATACCATGTTCAAGTTGAGAGACTTGAAGGCCAAGGAAGAATCCCAATTCACCTAACATGGACATTTCAAATTCTGATTCCATTACCTTAAAAAAATTTTTGATAAAGAATCACTATTAAAACCAAAGCTAATATCATCAATGTAAACTTACACAACCAAGATATTATTACCTTCCCTTTTGACATAGATATTATTGTCAACACCACCTCTTGTGAATCCATTTTCTATCAAATGTGAGTCCAACCTTGAATACCAAGCTCTAGGAGCTTGTTTTAGACCATACAAGGCCTTTTTCAACTTGTAAACATGAGTAGGGTTTTCTTATACAACAAACCCTTCAGGTTGTTCCATAGAAACTTCCTCATCAAGGTATCCATTTAAAAAAGCAGTTTTGACATCCTTTTGATAAACATTAAAGTTCTTAAAACATGGATATGCCAAAAATATTCTAATAGATTCAATTCTAGTTAGAGGTGCATAAGTTTCACCAAAACCTATACCTTCCTATTGTGCATAACCTTTGCACACAAATCGTGCCTTATTTTTGAAAACTTTACCACATTCATCTAGTTTATTTCTAAACACCCACTTTACACCAATGACATTCTTGTCATCTGGTCTAGGAACTAAGTCCCAAGTTTTATTCTTTTCAATCTGGTTGTTTTCTTCTTGCATTTCCTTCAACCAACATTCATCATTCAAAGCTTCACTGCATGTCTTGGGTTCAAACTCAGTTACTAAATAATAATGTTCAGTCATTTGAGCTTGTTCCTCAAGTTTTGCTTTACCTTAGGTTAAGATTCCTGCATTTCTATCCCCAATAATTTGATTTTGAGGATAATTCTTGATAACAATCCTAGATGGTGTTTTTAGAGGTGTTACTACTTTAGAGCTTGATGCATCCTCCTATTGATTATCATCCCCTTTAGTAGATTTAGGATACCTATCAAGTCCTATTGTAGGTTCCTCCTTGATATCCTGCACATGATCATCATCTAGATGCAACTTTTCATCAAATGTGACATTAACATATTCAACAGTCTTATTTAGCCTCTTATTGAAACATTTAAAGGATTTACTACGTATAGAGTATCCTAAAAAGATACCTTCATCTGATTTAGATTGAAAGGTACCTAGATTTTCATCATCCTTTTTGATAAAGCATTTACAACCAAAAATTTTAAAATATTTAATAGAGGTTGAATGGCCATACCATAGCTCATATGGAGTGAAATTGGATTTCACCCTTATCTGCACCTTGTTTAAAATATAAATAGATGTATGAACAACTTCTTTCCAGAATGTATCAGGTAATTTGGCTTCATCTAGCATTGTTCTTGCCATTTCTTTCATTGTTCTATTTTTCCTTTCGACTACCCTATTATGTTGAGGTATCCTAGCAACAGCATATTGCCTTTTGATGCTATGTTGCTCACAATAATCAATGAATTCTTGGGAGGTAAACTCACCTCCTTTATCTAATATCAAACACTTATGTTTGAAATTTGATTCTTTCTCAACCATTTTACGAAATATTTTAAATCTTTCAAAGGCCTCTAACTTATATTTGAGAAACGTTACCCAAACTATTCTAGTGTAGTCATCAACAAACAACATGAAGTAATTCTCACCATTTATTGACCTTCTCCTAGTAGGACCACATAAATCGGTGTGTACAAGCTGCAAAGGTCTAGTTGAGGAGTGTTCCTTAGATTTGAAACTCACCTTTGTCTTCTTGCCTTCTATACAACCCTTGCAAACAACATTTTTTGGTTTTGTTAGCACAAGTAAACCTCTTCCATTCTAATTTTTACTGACTCTAACCAGATTATCAAAGTTTAGATGCCCTAAACATTTGTGTCATAACTATTTTTATTCAACTTGACCCATAAGGAACATGCCTTCATTTCTTTCATGATTAGAAGACTCAAGAAGATTGTAAATATTGCCATGTGTTCTTAATCCAATTGCAACTATTTTACATGACTTATTTTTTATCGCACATCCCTATGAATTAAATGTAACATTATAGCCATTATGACAAATTTGACAAACACTTAAGAGATTGTGTTTAAGGCCTTCTACATAATACACGTCATGAATAGGTGTATCATCATTTAGAAGCAAAGAGGCTTTACCTTTTATCTACATTCTTGAGTTATCACCAAACTTCACAAATCCACCAGCATAATCTTCAAGTTTTAAAAACTTGTTCTTATCTCTTGTCATGTGGTTGGAATAACCACTATCCACTACCCACAATGCCTTCTTATTGGAGAGAAAGGAAGTTTTCACAAGCATGGATTGTTCTATGCTTGGAATAAACTTGGGTCTCCAGACCTTCTCTGTAACATGTTTATTTTGTTTACACAATTTGGATGTGTGACCAGTAGTATGACATTTGACACATCTAATAGTGTTTAGAAAACCAAAGAATTATTTGTGACCAAACCTTGGTGCTCTTGGCATCATAAATCTACAAGTTCTCACTTTGTGTCCAAATTTATTGCAAAAGAAGCCATAGCCATTGAAGAAAGAGTTAAACCTAAAATTGTTTGATTGATACTCAAATGTCTACAATTTACTATTTGTCTTGAAGTTCTGATTTGAAGTTTTTGAGCATTGACCAGTGTTAAAGTCAACACCAGTCATGTCTTTATGTTGCTTTTGTTTCCCAAGGATATCATTCAAGTGAATAGTTCTTTCATATTCTTCAACTTGCTTTGTGAGAGAGATAACTTGTTGTTTAAGAGTTTGAATCTCTTTTTCTTTATCAGTAAGAACTAATTTGAGATTATCCACAACTCTTTTACAATCATCTAGTTCAACTTGCAAAGATGTGATCATCTTATTTGGGCTTTTCTCTTGAGAAGCAATTTTTTTCTTAAGTCTTTCTATTTCTTGTAGGGCACAAAGCAATTCACCCTCAAAATTTATTTCACAATTATCAAGATCAAATTGACTGTTTTCTTAACTATCTAGTTGATTGTTTAAATATTTTTGTACATTAACTTCAGCCATGAATAAATATTCATCTTCATCACCTCAGGAATCTTCTGATTCAACATCTGAGTCTTCTTTGTTGAATACTCTTTTTCTTTTTAAAGTTATTGAAGTTAAACTTCTTTTTAGGGCTAAAAGACTTTTTCTTATAATGCTTTTCAATTTTATCATCATCATTATTTTGATCAACAAAAGGACAATGGGCTGCAAAATGACCAGCTTTGCTACAATTAAAACACTTGAGTGGCAGTTTTCCTTTGTACTTCTTTTTAATTTTTCTCACAAGAAGTGCCTCTAATGAATCAAACAATTATGATTCACTATCTAAATCCTCTTTCTTTTATGCCTTAAAGGCAATTTCTTTTGACATTGAACCAATGTTTTCAATACACATCTCATTTACAGTTAAAATACCTTGTAAATTATCCAAGGTAAGATCATTGAAATGTTTCTTTTCTTCTAAAGTTAACAATTTAGACTCATATTTTGGCTATAGAGTTCTTATCACCTTTTTTACAACATCAAACTCTTCAATAGTTTCACCTAGTCCTCTTCTAGCATTGACAACTTCATCTATCCTTAAGACGTAATCAATAATCTATTCATCATCCTTCATTCTCGTTTCTTGAAATTGATTTTTGAGTAAGAATTTTAGACTGCTTGACTTTTTCATTTCTTTGATAAACATTTTCAAGTTTGTCCCAAATTTCATGAGCTGATTTGCATTGCATAACTTTGACAAATACATCTTTTGTCAAACCACACAAGATAGCTTGTTTGGCTCTTGCATTCATTTCATATTTCTTCTTCTCATCTGGGTCTGTAGGTATTGTGTCAGGTACAATGTACTTATTGCACACAATATTCAACACATCTAGGTCTATAGAAATTAGATATGTTTCCATTCTAATTTTGTAGAACACATAATCAGAGTCATCAAATAAAGGAGCTCTAGTTACAGATGACCCCTCTTGCACATGTGACACAATGACAAACTTCCAAGACTAGGACAAATCCGAGGTAGTTAAACCTAATGCAAGACCCTACACTCCGATACCACTTGTTGGAAGTGGAATTACTCTGAGAGCGGGGGTGAATTAGAGTAATTTATAAATTAATTTTTTTACTTGAAATGCAGATTTAAACTGCCGACCTTGAATAAATGAGAGTGACTTATTTAGGCATTCTAACACATAGAAAGATTGCTTTTCAATAACTTAACCAACCACAACATGAGTAGCTTAATAGACCATATTCAAGCATAATGTAAATTGTTCAAATGATGGCTAATTTAATAACTTTTTAATGTTTTCTTTCACAAAGGACACCAAACACAATAATAGCAGATTGAACTTCCTTTATGACAGATTTATTACATTCACACATTGAACATTTGCATGACAGATTTGAACAATGAAACTTTGAACTCTTAGACAACTTGAAACAACAAAAAAATGTATCAAAGTATTAGAACATACAACAGGATGAGAGACTTGAACCTTTAAGCACAAAAATTGAACACAAATAACATCACATAACACATTATTTTCTTGAGTAGAAAAACCCTCATGGGGTATAAAAAACCACTTGTAAAATTCCTTTCTATTAATCCAAAGAATACCAACTCTGTAACAATGGTGGAGTAACAACTCAACACCAATTTTTGAAGCACCAACTTCATAGGAGCACCAACCCCTTTTAAAGTTTTTTAATAAACAATGTAAACTATCAAGGTCCTATAACAACAATTATCTTTTGCAATCACAACATCTTAATAGTATACATCAAAATAATTTGCATTAAAGTCCATTACAGTATGTATTTTTTATGCCAGTGCCAAATTAAAAATCTTTTGCAACTTGCAAGTATTCTCTAAGTAAAACAAAAGAAATAATACAATCTAAGTACATATATTTATGCAACACAAAGATATCCTCTTTAAAAAACTTTTCACAAATTTTGCAAACTCTGTTTTACAAAAAACTTCATAACTGAATGATGACTAAGAGCCATGCATTTATAGAATAGAACAAAATATGAATCCATGTTTTTAGTTAACTAAACCTCTTTGAAACAACTCAATATTCTTGCATTAACTCGGGTAAACAAACTGAATACCGAATCCTTAACTATTTTTCAACTTCTTTTCAATGAATTAAAAAGACTATATGCAGAGTTCCTTAGTTCGAAATACCTCTTTCCAACTGAAGAAGAATGGTATGAAAAACTGTTGTCATTTCCATATTTGAAATGACAGAGATCATGGTAAGATTTTACCTCTTTTTATGTCGGCCAACAATAAAAAAGAAACCACAAGAAATCTACCCAGATTACACCCATTTCTAGCTCAAGCGAGTCAAACAACCAGTCCACTAATTGTTCCGTGTGTTTCAGCTAGCTTCAACAAAGTGTCTCCATGATAATCACGCAGTTCTGCAATGTAAGCAATGGCAGCTAGGGTTTCAGAAACCTTTTGTAAACAAAATGAGACAATGTCGCCCTAATTTCCTTTTTATCCAGTTTCAAATACTCTGTTAAAATGAACAATCATTTCAAGTCTAAAAATACAATATTAAAAGGCCATGTGAATAGCTGATACAATAATAGCCAACACAACTGCCACATAACCCCGTCCATAATGAGGTCAGTGTCCACATGAATAGCATTGTAATTGAATCAATTTTTAAAAAAATAAAATAATTGCCATGATATGAACCCAATTGCCAAGACATCATTATATTATGTTGACTGTTCACAAGAACATGTGACAAATATAATCATATGCTATAAAGAATGTTCTTCGGTCAAACAATGCCAAACCAAATAGTCATTATATGCAAGTCGCTGAAAACCCGAAGCTGAAGTGAAATATTGATACCAAACAATAATCGACTGTCCAATGTGAAATAACAAATAATATCGATTGTGCAAGTCGATGTGAATAAAGATAATCAATACCGATTCCAAGTCAATGTGAACTTGAAGATGAAGATCGATAATAATCAAATGCCAATATATATGCATTGTGATGTAACAAAAGATCCTAATAGAGTAAATAAAGATAGAGCATATAAACCATTAATGGTGAAAGCAACTTCTGAACGATTCTCAGTTAATCATAACTTTGTGATGACATCTTAAAACCTAATATAGACTAGTATTGTATCTCATTAAAGGATAATAACTTATGAATTATTTTCTCAATAAGACCTTAATAGTCTAACAATGAAACCATTGCCAGAATACTAAGCACTTATCAAAGACCAAAATGCATAATATATTAGATTCTAACAAGAAATAGTACATAGGCATATATCAACTAATAAGAGTGCACAACAAAGTATGACCATAGAGAGAGAGAGAGAGAGAGAGATAAAACACTGACATTGCACTATGAATATGTTCAAGGAAATCATACCATCACAAAGAACCATTACAACTTGTCACCTGCACTGTGAATAGAACCTATCATTGTCTCTTCAAAAATAGAGTGCACAACATCAACAAAGAAAGTGATCCTTTTCTGCACATGAACCGAACTGATCAGAACAACCAATATACATGAACTTTGAAAGTGAATCAAAACCAAAACAGTATATTGAAACCAAGTATGTGATAATGCACTGAATATGCCAAGTATGTCAATGAATTGAATGTGTCAAGTAAGTCAAATGTCAACCAAAATTCCATGAATCAATGTATGGCATGAACCACAAGAGCAATTAGTTTTGACATCAAGGACAAATATGCCACAAAGAGAAAGTCAACATTATGGGATTCTAATTTCTTCTAATATTGTTAGTATAAATAGCCACTCAACATATTCATAAGCCTTTTCGAAATCAAGTTGTGAAATGGCTAACATTTTGTGAACTTCTCTTTGCCTAGTTAAGGCTTTCCCAACTGGTCAACAATTTTTCTAATATGTACCATCACTTTATGAAGTTTACAAAGACTCCATTGAAGTGGGTACCTTGGGTAGCAAGATCAATAACAAAATTATAAAATTGTTGCCAAAAGATGGTGATAAGAGTAATATCAAAACTTGGAGACCAGTTACATTGATTAATGTCTCCCACAAAATTTGTACTAAACTCATTTTTTCAATCATAGTTAAATTTTATTTTTTTAAATGGAATTCAATTCTATATTTTTTTATGTAAATTCCATATTTTTTTTATGTAACTTTTAATAACTTTTTTTATTTAAAGTAAATTTTTTAATTATGTTTTACATTCAAACCAATTATAATTTAGACACAAGTGTATCTATTGAAATTTATTTTTTTATTGTTGGAACAAGGACATCAATACCTAATTCATTGATATTTTTTAGAATTTTTCACTAAGTTACTACTTTTCCACATGTGTAGAACATAGAACTTAATGTTTAGTGGAAAACCTATGTTTGGTAAAACATAAAAAATAAGTTTATAATAAAACCAAGATATTTTAATATTATACTTGTTGGAAAGCTCTTTTTGAGGGCTACAATCTTGCAAATTGATTTGTCAATATCATTCCCTTTGTAGGTCCAACTCGAGCTTTGAAATTCAAATTTTTGAGGAAAATTGAAGAGGGATAGGAAGAAGGCATAGCCAAGGGCCTTTGATTGAAGGACATTCAAATGAAAGTACCTACGTTCGATGGTATTTGAAGAACTTCATTCAAAGGTATTACATACCCAAAAAAAACCTTTGAAGGATGGTAATTTCTAAAAATGGATAAAAGGGACCTTCACTTTAAGGTTCCTTTTTATTCCCTTTTGGTAGTTTCTATGAAAGGAATAAAAGTGGAACTTTGAGGGAAGTTCCATTTTTATATTTTTGGAAACTACCTTCATTTGAAGGTATGAAGGTACTTTATAACATACCTCAAAATGAAGGTACTTTCGTTTGAAGAAAAACCTTTAAACGAAGGTGTTTTTAACTTATGCCCTTCATTCAAGTTCAAAATGTAATGCCCCAATGGGTAACTATCAACTATAAGGATAGGATACTCATAGGTAGAGAGGGAAGAGAAGAAGGTATCAACCTTTTATAAGAGGTCCATAGAGTTTGAACATGTAAATAAATGAAGAAGGAGAGTGGGAACATACATTTTACCATCATGGACAATGAGAGGCATACTCAAAGAATGATTATAAGTACGATGAGAAGTTGAATGAAAGAAAAGAAAACAACTAACAATGCCATCTATCTCATAAAATGCACTATCTTGATAGGTCATGGAGATAAATGTAGTGATTTTTTTTAATATAGAAGGTAAGATATGCATAAGATCTATAAATATAGAAATATTATAGAAGCAATCAATGATTTCATGTATGGAACATGTAGATATATTTACGTTGAAGAAAAAAATTATATAATCCAAGGCATAGGGATAGCAATCAATGAAATGAGAGAATGCATCACAACCTATATTGTATGCATGTAAAAAGATACTAGAAAAGACAATAAACTTTTGTGTGCATTGAAATGGTGTATTCACCAACATATAGTATAATATAATATTTAAATTTTGTTAAATGTAAATTAAATTGATTTCAGTTGAGTTGTACAAACTTACAATTTACTAGAAATTTAGATTGATACCATGAATATGAATGATTAATGCTAAAAATAGTGATCTTAATGATCTATAAATTTTTCTTAAATTTATATTCTTAAATATATTATTGAAAATTTTGATACGCTATCTAATGATATAACAAACAGATTTCTAAAATATCATAAAAAAATAAAACAAAACAACTAAATTATAACTAAACATAATCCAAAGATTGTAGATGACATATTAAAAATGAAAAAAAATAAAAAATAAATTAAATAATGTAATAAGTTAACAAGTTTAAAGGTAATTGTTATGCTAAACAAATTAAACTCAATACTAAAGTGATGCATGTAAACTAAGTGAGAAAAGTAAAACAAAAAGATGGATGTTAAATCATTCACTTCAATCAAAGTGGAGGAAGCAATATTCTAGATAGAGGTGTGGAGGAGAGAATATAGCAGCATATATGATGTCATTTGTCTGTCTTCTTTTTCTCCAAATTATATGTACAATATGCTACGTTTTCAATGGGTTTGCATACACATTGAATATAGATTTGGTAGCCATTATTCTACTCAGATGAATTCAACTCGGTGACTGATTTTTGTCTTGGAGATTGTTTAGATCATACGCACGACAATTAAAATATTAGCAACATTTGATGGCTTTCGGTGGTTGCTTCAGGTTCTCATTTTGCTAACATAAATGAATACTTGTTCAGGAGCTTCAACATGAAAATCAAGCTATTCCGATAAAAATTTTAACTAAAATGTAAGAATTAATCAAATCCTTATTAGGTTTTCAAGAGAGATGGATAAATGGGTGTTCCATATTTGAAATATCAACCCATGAAAGATTTATACTTTGTCATTGCATATTTATAATTTTAATTTAAATTTCTTATAGTCCATTCTCTCTTGCATTTTGAGGTTGTTAGAGTATGTGAACACTTTTAGTAGTGCTAACATCCTAAGCATTCTAAGATTTTCAAAGGGATTTATAAGTGTCGATCACTCACATGATGAGCATTGTCATTCTTATAAATGATTCAGAAAAAAACTAAAAAATGATATAAAGAACTCTTGTTAAAAGTATATAAAAAATGTGTCTAAAAATATTCTCTAATAAAACATATATATATTAGAAATCAATATAAGACATTTTCAATTTAGAGGTATCAATTTATCTCCATCATCTTATCTCTTAGATCAAGTAATTGATGGGATTGGATAATTCAATTCCTAGCTTGCATGTTTAGATTAGTGAACTTCACTTTCACTACACTACATTTTGGTGAGCTTGACTCGTCTTAAATTTGCACAAAAATTCATGTAATTGATGGGATTGGGTTTGATTCCTAGTTTGCATGTTTACACTACTGAACCCCATTCCATTCCTAGTTTCCATGTTTACACTATTGAACCCCATTCCACTGCACTACATTTTGGTGAATGTAACTCTTACATTTGCACAACTTCTTATTTTTAGTTTCAAACATGACTTTTGCATGAAATTTTTAGAAATTCATTACATACATTGGTTGAACATTACTTTGGTTACATTATTAATATAAAATAAGAGTATATGGTTTAATCATAGTGCACATTATTAATGGAGTTGTTATCTACTTTTTCCTGTTCAATTTCAAGCTTTATCCAAGATGTTCATGATATTCAATTCTATGTGAGCATGTGCACTAAGATGGGGGACCAAAAAGATGCCAATTTTTTTCCTTGCCTAAATGAAGCCATTTGGAATGCACCAAATAGGGTACTCACCATATTTGGCATGCATCAAATAGGGAACTTGCCCATGTGCCAAATAGGGCACTTTTCATATTTGGTGTGCACCAAATAGATATGGCATGCCAAGGCTAAGGTTATGTCACACCAAACCTATTTGGTGAGCACCAAATAAGGTGGATGCAAAATTTGGCTCTAGCCAAATGTTTAGAATTAGATTTAATCTTTCTCTCTTTATCTTGTTTGCAAAATTGTTTGCATTGGAAAATTGCCTCTCTCTCTCTCTCTCTCTCTCTCTCTCTCTCTCTCTCTCTCTCTCTCTCTCTCTCCCAGCACATATATATGCATTAAATATAATATTTTTGTAACATTTCAATATGTCTTCTTCCTTTCATTATATTTCATGTGTCTTTGGTAGGATGTTTGAGAGTGATTTCACATCTCTAGGAGTTATATTGTAGATTCTATATTTTAGAAGAGCATTTAAACTTTAGAAGTTAGTCAGATTTTAATAATCAACATGCTCTTATCAGCATTCTCTTACTCTCTCTATTTCATTTTCTTAATGTCCCAAAAATTTTAGACCCATAGATATTTCTTTATTACTCTTCCTCTATCCCCTTTCTACTTCTCTCTATCTCACTCTCCTCTCTCCCCCAAAATCTAGCACAATCTCTTTATTTCTCTTTCTTACCCTTCACTCTCCATTATATGTTTCATCTCTCTCTTTACACACCTCCCTATCATTCCCTCACTACCTTTTTATCTAGGTCCCACCCACCCTTCTTACCCCCATCTATATCCCTTTCTCCCTACCTCTCTCTTCTTCTCTCTCCCTATTTAATTCCCCCCCCCTCTCTCTCCATTATCATGGGTATTTGTAGGATCAGGAGGGGCCAAAAGGTGGTGATAACCTGACTAAAGTCCTGATTGAAAAATATCTATAACTTTCAAATTGTATCACATTTTTTGAATCCCAAGCGCATGTCACATTCTATGCTTCATATAATATAGGCTTAAGAAAATGAATTTCATAAATTTTTGACCAAGTTATGGTGGTCAGACATACGAGTATTTTATACTTTTAAAAAGATGTAGTAAAAAAATCATAACTAATTATTTATTTAAAAAAAAAATACAAAAAATATGTCACCTCCAGAAATGAGTCTCTACTTATATCTAAAATATTAGAAAAAAATATTATGATTTGATTGTGGTTTGGGTGGTCAGATAGACACCTGCTTCTTATCTAACTCTTGAAATTTTAGTACGACTGCTTTGGAATTTCAAATTTTCATTAAATATATTTTTTTCTTTAGAAAACAACTAGTAGCTTAGAAACTACATTCAATTTTCTACATATTTTATTCTTTCATATTTTTGAAATAATGTTGGTAACTTATTCAAATTTTTACATCAAGTTGCCTAACTCTATTTTTTCTAATTTTCATTGCCACTTAAAGGTCTATTTGGACAACCATGATCCTGCACATACCCTTATATTGATCACTATGTCTCCCTCCCACCCTTTGTCTCTCCCCATCCTTAAGTATCTCCTTCCCTCTATGTTTAACTCTATAACTTTCCCTCCCTATCTCATTAGCCACCTCTCACTCTCCCCCTTTATGTCTCTCATCTCTATCTTTCCCCCCTAAGTCTCTCACCACTATGTTCCCAAGCTCTAGGTCTCTCACCTCTATATCTCTCCCCTCTTTAGTTCTTTACCTCCCTCTCCACCTCTCTCCCTATCTCCTTAACTCTCTTTCACTATTTGTGAACTTCCCCATCTTTTCCTCACCTCTCTACCTCTCCTTTCCCTAGGTCTTTCCCATCCTCTCTACATTGATTTCCCTCTTGAATCCCATCTCTATCCCTACCTCCCTCACTCTCTCTTCCCTCTCCCTCTCTTATTGTTTCTCTCCACTCCATCTCCATTATCTCGATCAGTACCTCTCCATCCCACCTTCTCTCTCCCCATTCCTACGTCTCTCCCTCCCTATCTCGTTACCCACCTCTCTCCTCCTCTACATCTCTCACCTCTATCTTTTCCCTCAAGTCTCTCACCCCTTTCCCCCTAGGCTCTATGTCTCTCACCTATATATCTCTCTCCTCTCTAGTTCTATTCCACCCTCTCCACCTCTCTTTGCCTCCTTAGCACTCTTTCTCTCTTTGTAAACTAATCTCTCCCATTTTACTCTCTCTCTCCCTAACCTCTTTTTCTCTTCCTCAATAGGTCTCTTAGTCATTCCCTAACTACCTCTTCCTCCCTCCCTCCTTAGCCCTTTCTTTCTCTTTGTTATTATCTTCATCCTTTTCTCTCTCCCTCCCCTCAAGGTCATCACCTCTCTCCTCTTCTCTCCTCCTATATCTACCTCACCCCTCTCTCTCTCTCCCCATCTAGGCCTTTCACCTCTATCTCCCCCTCTAGGTCTCTCACTACTCTATCTATCACCTCTCTAGTTCTATGCATCCATATAGATACAAAAGTGAGATACCTAGAGGGGAAGAGAGAGGTGAGATACCTAGATGGGGAGAGAGTGGTGAAATAAATACAGGTCAATAGAAGGGAAGAGAGGTGATGACATAAGGAAGAGAGAGAGAGAGAGGGAGGTATGCATGTAGGGAGAAAGGTGGAGAGGGAGGGAAAAAACTAGAGAGGAGAGAGATATAGAGGTGAGATACCTAGAGCCTAGGGAGAGAAGGGTGGCGAGAGAGGGAGAGAGTGGTCAAAGATCTAGGTTGAGACCCATACACCCTAATGAACTCTCTCCTCTTCTCTCTCTCACCATAGAGATCTCACCCTCTCTCCCTAGGTCTCTCACCCTCTCTCCCTAGGTCTCTCACCCCTCTCTCCCTAGGCTCTAGGCCTCTCACCTCTATATCCCTCTACTCTCTAGTCCTTTACCATCATGTCCATCTCTATCTTTATCTCCTTACCTCTATTTCTCTCTTTGTGAACTTCTCTTTCTCATTTTATTCTCTCTCTCCCTCACCTCTCTACCTCTCATCTCTTAAGGTTTCTTAGTCACTACTTATCTACATCTCCCTCCCTCCCTCCCTCTTTATCCTTCGCTTTCTCTTTGTTCTTCTAGCTCTTCTCTTATTTCTCTCTCCTCTCTAGGTCATCATCTTTCCCTCCCTTGTATAGGGTTTAGGTAATAGGGTGTAGGATATATGCTTTAGGGTATATTGTTGAGGGTATTGCATGTATTAATTCTTCTCCCTATCTCTTCATGTTCTTCTCTCTCTCTTCTCCCTCTCACCTCTCTCTCCCCTCTCTAGTTCTCTCTCTCAATTTTCTTATATCTCCCTCTATATCTCCCCTCCCTCCATAACCTCATATTTATCTCCCTCTCCAGCTCTATCTTATTATATCTCCCTCTCTTATTTTCTCTCCCAATTTTCCAAGTCATTACCTCTCCCTCGCACCCTCTCTCTATCCCCCATCTCTAGGTTTCTCCCTTTCTCCCCTCTTCACCTTTGTATTTCCATCCATATCTCATTACCCACCTATATATATCCTCTTTTATATACCTCACCTCTCTCTCTCTCTCTCTCTCTCTCTCTCTCTCTCTCTCTCTCTCTCTCTCTCTCACCTATCATCCCCCATTGGCAATCTCACGCATCCGCCCTTACTCCTCTCCCTTTATGAACTCTCTCCTTCTCTTAGAATCTCTCTCCCATCACTTCTCTATAGCATCCTTCCCTAGTTCCCTTTCTCAATCCATTCCTACCTCTCCATCCATTCCTTCTTACTCCTCTCTCTTTATTTTTTCTTTTGTCTCTCCTCTTCTTCCCCCTCTCCCCTTCCTAGGTCATTACCTCTCCCTCCAATTTATATGGTATAGGGTTTAGGGTATATAAATTGTTCAAGGTATAGGATTTATAGAATAACATGGAGGGATTGATATACCTAGGAAAGAATGATATAAAAAATGTAAGGGGAGAATTAATATAATAAGAGAGTTCATAAAGGTAGAGTGGTAAGGAGGGAGGGGGAGAACTAGATAGGGAACAAATAGAGAGGTGAGAGAGAGGGGTGAGATAGATAGAGGGGGATAAAATAGGAGATAGTTGATGACCTGACCTAGAGAGAGAGAGAGAGAGAGAGAGAGAGAGAAGAACAAAGAGAAAGAGAGGGATAAGAAGGAAGGGGTGGAGAGGTAAATAGGGAGTGAGTGAGAGACCTATAGAAGGGAGATAGAAGAAAATGAAAGATAATTTCACAAAGAGAGGGGGTAAGAAGGTAGGGAGAGAGGTAGGGAGGGAGATAAATAACTAGAGAGGGCAGAGAGATAGAGGTGAGATACCTGGAGCCTAAGAAGAGAGGGGTGAGAGATCTAAGGGGA
The DNA here is from genome assembly GCF_030272615.1 of Cryptomeria japonica. Taxonomy (NCBI): domain Eukaryota; kingdom Viridiplantae; phylum Streptophyta; class Pinopsida; order Cupressales; family Cupressaceae; genus Cryptomeria; species Cryptomeria japonica. Next base: position 273,309,736 of record NC_081408.1, on the reverse strand, counting down.
GATAGAGGTGAGAGAGATAAAGGGGGGATAGATGTGGGTAATGAGATAGAGAGGGAGAGGTAGTGAGGTAAAAAGGGAGGGAGGGAGAGACCTAGAGTTGGGGAGAGAGGTAGGGGGGAGAGGTAGTGCTTGAGAGAATGGAGAGAGGGGAGTTAAACAATAAGAGATACAAATAGAAGAAGAGAGAGCGAGCGAGGTAGGTATAGAGATTGTATAAATGAGGGAAGGAATGATAGAGAGGGAGAGGGCATGCTAGAGACATAGAGAATAGATAGAGAGTAGAGAAAGAGAAGAGAGGGAAAGAGAAAGGTAAAAGAGGGAAGAGAAGTAAGAGAGGGAGAGAGAATAAGAGAAAGTTGGGGAGAAAGATAGATATTGAGGTAAGGAGAGGGGGAGATAGAGAGAGACAGCAAGAAAGTGAATGAGAGACCTATAGAGGAGGAAGAGAGAGGTGAGAAATACAATAAAGAGAGGGAAATGGAGAGATAAAGGGAAGTATCAATATAAGAAATACCATAAACCCTATGTACTATAAATTTTATGCCATAGACCTCATACCCTAAACCCTATACCATCAACTGGATACCCTAAACTTTATATCCTACATCATATACCCTAAACCTTATAAAATGGAGGGGAAATTGATGAGTGAGGGAGAGGAGGAAGATGGAAAATGAGAGATAGAATAAAAAAGAGAAAGAGAAGGATGAGGAGGGAGTGAGGTAAGGAGAGGTAGACAAGGAGTGACTAAGAGACCTAGAGAGGGGTGACGTAGAGAGGTGAAGGAGAGAGATAAGTTCACAAAGATAGAAAGAGGGGTAAGGAGGAAAGGAGAGACATGGAGAGGGAGGAAAATAACTAGAGAGTGAATAGATATTAAGTTGAGATACCTAAAGATTGGGGAGAGATGGGTGAGAGACCTAGGGGAAGATAGAGGTCAAAGACCTGGAGCCTAGTGAGAAAGGGGTGAGAGACCTACGAGGAGAGATAGAGGCTAGAGAGATGGAGAGGGAGAGAGAAATGGGTAATGAGATAGGGAAGGAGAGTTAAGTGAGGAAAAGAGGGAGGAAGAGACCTAGAGATGGGGAGAGAGAGGTGAGAGAGAGAATAGAAGGAGATATAATAAGAGAGAGTGGGGAAGGGATAAAGATATGGGGGTAAGGAGGGAGGGGGATATGCATATATATCTATATATATGTGTGTGTATATATATATATATAGAGAGAGAGAGAGAGAGATAAAGGATGAAAGGGAGTGGGAGACCTAGATAAGGGATATAAAGGTGAGAAATAGAATAGAAAGAGAGGGAGGGAGAGAGAGAGGTGATGATCTAGAGAGGGTATGGAGAGAGAAAATGAGAGAAATAATAACAAAGAGAGAGAAATAATAAGGGAGGGAGGGTGAGGATAGACATGGAGTTACTGAGACATAGAGAAGGGAGAGAAAGATAGGCAAGGGAGAGAGTTCATAAAGGGATAATTAGGGTAAAGAAGCAATGAGAGAGGTGGAAAGGTAGAAAAATAAGTAGACAGGGGAGAGATTAGGCAATGAGAGATGTAGAGAGGGAGAAAAATAATTAGAGAGGGGAGAGATATATAAGTTATAGACGTATATCCTTGAGAGAGTGGGGTGAGAGATAGAGATAAGAGAGATAGAGGGGGAATAGGTGCATAATAAGAGAGAAAGGGAGGGTGAGACCTAGAGATGGGGAAAGGGTGGGAGGGAGAGGTAGTAATTGAAAGAATGAAGAGAGAGGGGAGAGAAACAATAATAGACAAAGAGAAAAGAAGAGGGAGGGATCCAGAGATATAGAGATGGAAATAAGGATGGAAGGTAGGGTAGAGAGGGAGATAGGGTAACCTATAAAGGGCAGAGAGATGAGAGAGATAGAGAGGTGAGAGAGGAGAGGGAGAGAGATAGGTCTAGAGTTTTGGGGAGATGAAGAGAGTCATATAAAGAAAGTGAGAGAATACTGATAGGAGTATATGGTGATTACTAATTTTTGACTAGGCCTAAAAATTTATATGATCTTCTAAAAACTAGAATCTATATTATAACTCCTATAGATCTGAAACAAGTCTCAAACATCTTGCCAATATATACATAAAATATAACTTAAAGTAAAATATAGGAAAAATACATTATAATGTGACATACTTTATGTATATTTCACTAATAGAGAGAGATAGAGAGATATGGAGAAATTGAGAATACAATGCATTTAGTGGGTGCCAAATTTGGCACTTGTCAAATGAAAAAAAAAATCGCATTTCATGAGCACTAAATTTAGTGCTTGCCAAATGTAAAAAATGCATTTCTTTAATTTGGTTGTCACCATATTTGGCACTCACCATATTTGGTGCTTGCCAAATGGTTTTCATTGGGAAACATTGGGCATTTGGCTTGAATTTACCTTGGAAATCCAACCCAAAGGCTTAGATGACCATTTCAGGCTTGAGGTGTGTTTTTGAAAACATGAAAAGTTTTCTCATATTCTTGGTCATGCTCTCCATCAAGTTTGCATACATTTTAATGAAAACAAAAATAAACACCATGATGATATTAAGCTCTCTCTTAGCTATCCAACAATATAATTTTTTTCACATTTTGATAATTTCTAATTTTCATCTCTAATTCCTTCAATTATTGTGTCCATATTTTGTTACAAACCAATATGCGTTATTTTAGGCATATATTTTTACTTGTTCATCAAATTTTGAAATAAGTTACATTTTTAGAAACTAGACTCAAATCTACATATATTTAAAAAAATAATCAATTAGTTTTAAAATAATTTAGGGTGAAAAACACTCAAATTTATGTATTTCGGAATGTGTCCATTTCAAAAATTAGTAAAAAACCATATATTCATTTAAAAATTAGCCAAAAAATATGGCATAAACTACATGGTGTTAGCTAATTTATCACTAGAGATTTTTTAGAAATTCTAAAAAAAATTTAACATTTTAGGGGGAGCACACCATGTGCTATGTTATGTTTTTTTCAAAAACAAGACAACTTTGTGTGTTGCCCCTTTTCTAAACCCTTAATCTCCACTATTTTCAAAAAACAATTAGTAATTTAGAAAGTAGATTCAAAGTACTTATATTTGATTATAAACATGGATACAATGGCCATGGTTTAGGACATGTTCAAAAAAGTATTGAGGCTCATGAGAAACATATATCACACTTTTTCAAAGAGGGTTTAGGTTTCCAACCTCCTCCTTTGTTGACATCCCATCCTCCATTGTCTAGTGAATCCATGTCTTTCTCTCCTAACTTTTCATCTTAACAAGAAATTATTTTTCTCATCCTTCTTCAATCCAAATTGATAACCCTTCCTTTTCCTAACACTAATACATTTGGCCTAAAATTCCGACGGAGAAGGTATATTGTGACCAAATTTGATTTTTTTTTTTAAATGCCCAAATTTGTCGGAATTCCAACGATAATTTCACATTTGGTTTCGATGGAGAAGGCATTACTAATGAAATTTGATTTTTTTGAAAAAAAGTACCCGCGTTCATCAAAATTCCGATGACCACGGGCATTACTTAAAAAAAAAAACACTGCAATTCATTTGCTCAATCAATCTCGCGCAAGCTTCGCATCCACCTCTGGCAACCCTATGTGTGATCTCCTAAAAGGTTAGGCACTCTACTTCATATGAATTTTCATTTTAAATTAAATCTTCTTATGCCTTAAGCTTTCTATCTTGAATATACAAACCCTAGTGCCCAATTTGCTCAATCTAGTTGCATCCACCTGTCATGGCTTCCTCTGATATGCCCACCTTAATAGATGCCTCCACCAATATAGTGGATTGAAATTAATGAAAGAGGGGAAGAGTAATTAGAGATATTTCTCGAGGAGATCAGGTTGTGGTGATCATAAGTTTGTAAGAGGGAAGAGGAGAAGAGGGCACACTTCATGGAGGAGATTGGCAAGTATCCCAACTAAGTGTAAAAGCTATATGCAAAAGATGGAATGACAATTGGTAGATGTAAAAGCCATATTCCACAACCTTTTCTAATATCCTTTCTGCCAATGCCAAAATGTGAGGTTTGTAACAGGATGCGACATCTATCAATATAGACTTATAAAGCACTGAGAGGGGGGGATGAATCAGTAATAGCAAAAACAATACTACTTTAAACATTGAGCGGTAGATATACTTAATGAGTTTACTCAACACTATGCATACAATCCAAAATGATATTAAAGCATCCACAATAAGTAAAACATCCACCATAACACAAGTGTTTATACATGGAAAACCCAAATGGGAAAAACCACAATGAGATGGGACTCACAAGTTAACTATCTACAGTAATAGGTAACTGACCCATTAAGGTCTACAAAAGTTCTTTGTTAGGAGCGAATCGTGTGAAATATCCCAAATCTTTGTTAGGAGCTACACCCTATTAAAGGTAGTACCCTATTAGGAGTAGCTTTGGTAGAGGATTTATGATTCCAAACTAATGGATCACCTTGTTAAAGGATTTGTATAATGAAGCTTGTTAGAGCTTACCCGGTTAGGGGATTTGACTATTGTAGTGATTAGAAAACAACAGGTGGTATGATCTAGAAGTAGCACAACTTGCTTGAATATATCCTCTTTTGTGCATTCAAAACTACATCACCAACATATTCTGCAATGCTTTCAACAACTTAACACTTCTATCTTCGCATCAAATCATCTCATATGAAATAGTTCATCATAATGTCATTATATAAACATTTAGATTTCATGTCATCTTAGAAATCATATCACAATTTCCTAGGTGCAGGGTATCTAGACAATCAAACATAACTCATCACAAATTACCACCAAAATTTGTCGGTTAGGGTAACTCATCATGACTGGTGATAACTCATCACACAATCAATGATTAGTGGTTGGAACATCGATACCAGTTAGAGTTAACCACTTAAACATGTAAACCAATTTTCCTCCATTTTCTTCTTTGATGGTCTCTACTAAATCTTCAAGTAGGTGTCAAGTCATTCCTGCATATACCAATTGTCTACATGTACCGATTGACACTCTCTAAACCATCATAAACAAAACTTCCAATACCAAATGCAATACAAGTAACTTTAGAAGTAATGCCAGTATACAATGTGAAAATGTGTGTATGTGTACATTTTCCATCAATGACAACATATGAAGTCATTCATTACAATCATCATCAAGCCAACAATCTCCCCCTTTGGCATTGATGGCAACACTTAGAAAATTTTACAACTTTACAATGAAGTATGCTTACAAAAATTGTACACATATATTTCTACTCCCCCTTAAGAATACATACAAAATTTTCACACCACATACATATTTCTACTCCCCCTTTGACAACAATGCCAAATTGAAAAGTAAAATACATATATATAGCAAAATTTGCATCAAATGTTTACATATACAGAAACTTAAAAGTTTGTATTAAGGAGTGTTCAATTTGCAAGAAAATGTCACCAAAAGTAATATTCATTTGAGAAAAATGATTTTCCCATGTTTCCAGTAAAGTGTTAGAAATATCAATGGTTGTCATAATTTGTGCAAAAGATTCTTCCATTGCATCAATTGTACTCATTTTTAGAGACACCAAAACTACTTCTGCATCCTTGTATACTCATTGTAAGATGTTCACCTTCGGTCTCAGAAACTTCTTTAACTCCTTCAGCGATCGAAGTCTCTTTGCCTATTCAAAATCATAGACATCTAACTGGTTTTGCAAATCATCCACAGATTTGCCAAAAGCTAACGCTGAGTCTTGTAAAGGTATGTAGGCATTACATATCTTTTCCAATTCCAGTTCTATCTATGTTCGCTTCTTAACTATATCAGTGTAGAAAAATGAAACATTAGATGTGTAGGCTAGAATTTTGCCTCCTGAATCAATAGCTTTTCTCAAAAAATCTTTATTTAGGCATAAAGCAATCTTCCATGTATCGATATCTTTCATTATTTGTTCTCCTCTTTTCTTCCTATAGTTTTTCTCAGCCATAGTCTGAGTTGCTTCCTCAAGGGACTTGAGTTGGTTAGAAGCATCAGCAACCAACTGGCCAAGCCTGTCAATAGGAGTTGACAAGTTCCCTATAATAGTCTTTGGTAGAAGACTTAACATAATCTCCACAGCTATTTGGATGGTTTATGCTTTCTTCCTCTGTTCCTTAAGCCTCTTCTTTTGTGCTCTGGATTGCATCACAATTGCAATCTCCAATAATTCTAATGCACACATATTGTCAACATCTATAGGCCCTTTGATGCCAAATGCGTCACCATCATCTTCATCATTATTTTGTTGCTTGACTAATGCCTTTTCTCCTTCTCAGTTTTCTCTTCCTTTTGATCTTTCTCCTTTTCCTGTTCAAAGGACATCTTTGCAATTTTTGCAATGGGTTCCTCCTGAGTAGCTTGTGAAACCAGTGGGAGTTGTGATTTCACTGGTTGATCTTTTATTGGTGGGGTGGAATATCCACACTTGGTTGAGTTGCTGGTATATCTGTTGCATTAACCTGTGAATCAGTAATAACATTCTCAAATAGATCAATGGTATCCTGTATGTCATCAACAAAAAAACCGGTTGGGAAGTAGTGTCACCCTATTTCTTATCAATCTCTGGTGAAACAATTTCTTCTTCAACTGACTTCAGTTTTCCTCCACTCACTGTTTGATCATCATAATGAGACTTTGAATGCTCATGCATCCATTGAACATTTATGGCTATCTGATGAGTTCCTACTTCAACAGATTGTACCTTTTCATTCATTAACATCAATCTTCTTGTCTTAAAATGAAATTATCCTTTATAATTATCAAGCAATGTTGTTAATTCATCTTTAGACAAATTAGGAAAATATTGAATAAAAGTACTATCTATAATTTCTTGATCTTTCTTCACAGCCTTTTCCCACTTATTCATAAGAATATAATATAAAGAATCAAAAATATCTTTTTTAAGATCCTTAGGTAATCGGTTGTATTGACATAAGTAGTTGATTACCTATTGAACAATTTGTTCCTTCTGATCTTCATTAAATGAATCAAAACAGTCTTTAACATTATCAATTCTATTCCTTCCTAATGTCTTTACCGTTCTCTCAAAATCAGTCATAGGCTTATAAGACAAAGCTTTAATGGGAATAGTCTACTGAGAGGTGGCTTCAACTAGTTTGGCCTTCTTGTTAGTTGCCTTTACCTTCTTTGGCTCCTCCTCAGTGTTAGTATCATCAGATTCTACTTGAAGAATCAGTTGTCAACCTCTTTTCTTTGTTGCAGTCTAATTCTTTATGTATACCTCAGGTGTTGGTTTCTTTTTGACTTGGACACTTCATATCACTCTAGTACTTGTTGACATTGGAGGTGCTTGCTCAACCTTTTTCTTCTTCCCTTTACCACTACTGGTCAGAGCACTACTCATTTCAGCTTTTGTAGTTTACTTCTCAATAGTATCCAGTATTTTCTTCTTCTTGTCCACTGGAGATGCCAACAGGTTATTGGCATAACCAATCAATAAGTCATAATTGACTTCATAGCTCATGTCTTCCATTTCATCTTCTCTAGGTTCAATAGCTTCCATAAAAAAGAAATCAATGGTGACTATGAAAATGATGTTCTTAGCAAAGTTTTTTACCACATCCTTGGGTAGGCTCACCCTCATACTCATTTTATTCTGAAATTCATTGAAATAAAAGTTCATTGCAATAGAGAAAGTGTTCTTAACAACCTTAATGTTGTTCTTGATCTAAGCAGTTACCGGTAGGTCTTTAGTGTAGTACCCCTTCTCGATCGGACTTATTAGACTGATATTATGTTGCAGTTTACTATTCAGTTGACACTTTATTGCTCGACATTATTCAGATGTATTTGATATTATTTCATGTTTATCTGGATATTAGATGCATGAGTTATTTTCAGTATTTCAGTACTGGTGATTTCTAGTATTTCATGGATTATTGCTTTGTACTAACATCTTACTTTATCTAGGCGATGTGTCATGTATATGTTGCATGTCTGCAATTGTATTGGATGCAAGGGGATGATTTTCCTTCACTCATTTCGATGAGATAGGGAACGTCGTGATTTCCCTTCATCGGTGTGCATGCCGTGTATTCTATATATTATATGCATGCATGTATGATTCGATGATGCAAGATATTGCAGGTACAAGTACCGGGTAGGTACAGGGTATCGTCTCCACCTGGCTTCACAGGTCTAAGTGTGCCTTGTATGTCCGATGGGAGTGGAGGAGATAGCTGTTGACCCTAGTCCTTACCCTTAGTCTACTCTTGTGAGTGTTGTCAGTCGGTCGTCCATCCCTTTTGTTTGACCTTCAAATCTTCTTGCATTTCTTCGGTTTGCATGCCATAGTGGTTCGGTTATTTATTTAAGTTTAAATTGTCATTCATTGTTGGTATAAGCAATTTATTCATTATTATGCCCTTATGTCTTGAACCTAGCTTATTTGGTTAATTTATTAGATTTAAATCTATAGTTGTTTTATTTTGGAAAAGTAATCATGTTTAAATCAAATGGAAGAAGTAAAATAAATAAAGTTAATTGCTTTTAATAAATACAAAATAAAGTTAAATTATTGATTTCTATTTTAGTTGAAAAGTTGATTAAATTTCTAAATGTGAGAAATGTATTTTTCAAAAAAAAAAAGGAAATTCCCATTTATTTTTGGAGGAATATGAAAAAAAAAAAAAAGTCAATTGTTTTTATTTAAATGTTTTTAAATAGAAAAATATTTCAACCTAGAAGATTAGGTTAAAATATTTTTTTCCTATTTACCCTTGTAAATATTTTTGGGAGGATATGCTTGTTTGGAGGAGAAAACAAATTCTGGAAAAATTTCTTGGAAGGAGGATTTTGGGTTTTGATTTGGCTTGGAATTCTGCTGAAACTCACAATTTCTTCTTGGGAACTCCAGAGGTTGGTTGAATTCTTCTTGTTTATTTTTAAAAAATTCATGCTTTCTTCCAATTTTCTGATTGTGGTTAAAAGTTTGGTTTATGAGTATTGGGTTATGAGTCTTTGTTTGCCATGAGATTGTTGAAGAAGAATCCCATCAATTTGTTTATCAAATTTCAAACTCAAACTCTCCAAGTAATTTCATAATTTAATTTATGTTCTTCATTTTTGTTTATGCAAGAAATTAATTGTTCCTACTATTTGTAGTTTGAGTTTTTTTTTTTTGTGTTTTTGAGTAGTGTTATGCTGGCAAAATTTTGCCAAGTTTTTCCCCAAATAGTTTCTTCCTGGTAATTTCCAGATTGGAAAAATAATTAGGAGTTAAATTTCTTCTTGTCCATTCTTGTTTGGGCAAAGAAAATCAATTGGGAAATGGAGATCAAGCTTGTTCCCATTCAATTTGATTTTAGGAATGAATTGGTTTGATTTGAGAGACTTCTTCCTATCACTGTTTTTTTTGTCTCAGAGGTTTTATTGCTAGTAAAAATTTTATTACCAGTGACTTATTTGATATCTCTATTTGTTTAAAATATTTGTTAAAAAAAAAAAAAAATTTGATTGGGGATTGTTTGTTATTTTTTTAACAGAGATTTTCATCTTTGTATTTCCATTTTAAATCCTTTTAATGTCTTAGAAATTCTTTAAAAACAAATTTAATTTAATAGAAAAAATTAGAGAAAAAAAAAAATAGATTTTTGATTGGGGGCGGTGGCGGGGAGCTGGGCTCAACCCAGCCCACGCACCCCCTCTCCCAGGCAGCTTGTTGCCTTCCCCATCTTGGGGTTAGCAGCAGCATTGCTTCCCCAAGTATGAGGTTGCAGCAAGCGCTGCTTCCTCATGCTTGGGGCAGCAGCACTTGCTGTCGTGGAGGCCTTGGGCCCCACGTAAAATGGTTTGCTTTATTTTTTTTAATATATTTTTTTTTTTTGTTAAAAAAAATATATATTTTAATGTTAAAAAAAAAATAATAATTAATGTTATTTTAATAATAAATAATAATATTATTGTTATTTAGAAATAATAATAATATTAATATTATTTGATATTAAATAATAATATTAAAGTTATTTATTATTAATAATAATATTAATGATAATTAATATTACTTTTGGTTAGTTATTAGTTCTATTTCTTTCTTTGTACTTTGGAAAATATATAAAAAAAAATGAAATGGAAGTTATTATTAACTTTTGGAATAAAGGTGAAATTGGTTAAACTAAATATTAATTTTTCTTTATATAAGTAATGTAATATAATCATATGATATTATATTCAATGAATATGTATCATATTGGGATTATTTTATATTATTTTATATATCTGTTTAATTTGATTTAAATGTTGACATGGTTATGGTTGATTTAGGTAAATTATAATTTTATCATAATCAATTGATTGGGGGTTTAAAATTTTAAATGTAGTTCCAATTCAACTTTATTGGACATGTGACTACATCATTTCTTTATGTTAAATAGATGCGATTTCTTTATTTCCAGAAATCTTTATTGCAAGTACTTTATGTTGTTGACTGCTAAAAGAAAGATTGCTTGTGTAGGATCTTGTGTTAATAATATTTGTAGTCTAGTTGTCTAAATGTCATTGCAATATTGTTAAAATTGTCATTATGTCATTGATGTTTACCTCTTAGTTAGGTGTCGATGTTTAAACCTTGAGGATGTGAGCCAATATGTGTTATATTCCTAATGGTCAATCCTGGGTTTGTGACTATGAGTCCTTCACCTGTGTTATGTCTGGATTAGATATGGCTGACAGTCCCACCATAGAGTTCTCATAGAGAGTCTTATCCAGTTAGTGTCCTAGTAGAGAGAGTGGCTTTCAGGCGGGGGCCGCACCCAAAGTGGATGGCAGGATAACCCCTCAAAAGTCAGCTATTAAGTGATAACCTAATAATTTGATTAGGGGGTGGGTAGTTATTAAATTAATTAAGATAATGTACCCCACACACAGTTGAGTGCTTGTATAGGCTCAAGGTGTTTGGGAAGGCCTGGAATGGCAAACCTACCACCTTGTCCTCACGAAAGGTTGGTAGGGTCCGCATGATTCTTAGATGGAGCCGGGGGTTCAGGAGAGGTTACCAGGATAACCCAAGATGGGGGTCGGGACCTATGGAGACCTACCTAGGGTAACCATCTTAAGCCATGTGATGACACTCTCTCTTTAGGGTCACTAGTGTTTTGTGAGTTGAGTCACTTGTGTACTGCGGAGTCATGTGTACTGTTGTACTCACCTTGCTTGCTTAAGGGTCTTCTGCTATCTCCTAGCACGGTGGGGTGGTTCCATTATGGGATCACATGGTCGGGTGGTAGTGCCACTTCCCATCGGATATCTGGTTCTTACCTTCATGCGAGGATTGGCTTCGCCAGTGTATCTTGGATCTTGCTTCATGTAGCAACTCATGTTCTTGATATTGTACCTTTGAGGCCCGTGTGATCATTGTATCAGTAACTTTGTAACCTTTGTACTTTATTGTTCTATGGAAGCCATGTAATTTATGGAATGTTGTAATTTAAAGTTCATTAGATGTATGTTGTTTCAATTATCTTTCATCTTATGTATAAATGAATCATTGGAAGTATATATGTTGTGACTCTTTAAATCTATATTCTGGAAATCAATTTATGAATTTGAGTTATTTAATCATAACTGATTTTCCCTAATTTAGATGGATAATTGGATTAATATTGTGATGTAGTTTTAATTAGAAGTAATATTCGTTGGTAACCCATTAGGATGTCTATGATAGACTTCCGCTTGTGTGATTATTTGTGCAAGGTTATAATTAATTCACTTATCTTTTAAAAAAAAAAAAAATTATTTCACCCTTTAGTTTCCTTGTAGTGTTGCAATCCTTTAGGATTCCTGGCGGGGCATTACATTTAGACCATTCAATATCACCAATTCCTGGTAGGAAATTCTAAAAGTAAAAGAATAAACCAATCAATAACTGACCAAATTTGAACTTTTGATGTTATCCTTCTTAATTGACTATATATTCAACATCAATTGACTCCTTATGGCCTCACATAGGTCATAATCTTCATTCTCAGTAATCATTTTATAGGCTGTATGCACTATTGTAGATGTCACATTGTTCAATCTATTGGAATAGAATATTTTTTATCCTATAACCATAGTAGATAGTTTAACCATTGGGTCCTTAATGTTATTAATAGAAAATGCACACCCATTAGAGGTAGATGAGGTCAAAGTGGTTACAGTCTCTTTAGAAACTCACCTCAGCTTGGGAGCTTCACCAATTGACCAAAAACCAATCACAGCATGGATAGATTCCTTGGTTATAGTGTGTGTCATTTTCAGATACATGTTTTCACCATGAACACAACTAAGAATGATTCTAATGTGTTCCTCTTCAAAATCCTCAAGAAAATAAGTTGCATTGTGAAAGCCCTTCTCATAAACCCTAATATACTCAGTTTAAATCTTTCTTCTCTTATCGCAAAGGTATTTCAATTGAGATTAAATTGATAATGATCCTAAATATTTGATTTTACAATCAATATAGCTAGACAAATCACCTTTTACAATGACACTGTCAGGAACTTGAGATAAAGCATTATAAGACACTGTTCATTCTGATTCCACAACCTCCATAGGTTCTAATGTGATCATTACTCTCTCTACTTGCTTAGATGATGAAGCCATTCCGATAAACTTGATTCGAAAAGGGATTTACAAAGAAATACTTAATTCTCATGCATTGCCTTGGTTACCAATTCATTACTCAAATGCACACTAGTTCCACCTTCACTAATCTTTGAACCAGCTTCAATCATGCAATTCACATCACAAATTCATCTAAGACCAGCTAGCAAATCTTTCTTCGCTTTGCAAGTGCTCAATAATTCTCTTTCGAATGTATTTAGGGTAAAAATAACATAGTAAAACTTACTTTTATCCTTTTTACCTACTGCATTAAATGCTCGACTGCTAGGGTTACAAACCCTAATACGCCACTTAACGATGCATACAATATTAACCGATTGATAAACTTTCAAAAAAACAATTGACAAAAGATATCAAGATTTCACACATAATAACTGAAAAATGCAAACTCTCTTACAACTCATCTTTCAAGGGGTCCAGAAATAGATTTACCACTATGCTCCCTTTAGCCCTATTGAAAGGCTCAATTCACTGGTGTAGGATTATCCACACTAGGTGAAGGATTAGGTACTTTTGTAGGTATATCATCACTCTTCTTTTTCCAGATTCAGTTCATCTCTTCTTTGGCTTCCTCAAAATTTACCTTCTACTTGCCTTTCTGATCTACATAATGATTAACCAGTTATTTTTCTTAGTTCTACAGAACTTTGCCGTGTGTCCTGATTTATGACAATGATAGCAATCCATTCTAGATGACCATAATTGTTACAAATGGTGCAAATGACATTAGTTACCCTTTTCATCTCAAATGGACTAAACCGGTTGACATAGGGTCTCTGCCAGTTAATGTTACCCTAGCTCTCATAAGTTCTCCTCCAGTTACCATTAGGTCTTGGATTCATGTGAGGTACTGGATTATTTGCTCCATATTTGCATTCAATAGATCTATGTCCATACATGTTTCATGTAAAACAATGACCTTCAAATCTCTTAGATGCATACCTAGTATTTGCATTGTAGCCTATATTCTCATTGGGTCTGTTTCTACACACATTTGTAGTATGTCCAGGTTTTTGACAAACAAAGAAAACATGTTTACAAACATTCTTAATGGTAGGCTTGATAGCCGCAGGAGCAATTTTGTTCTTGTGAATGATTCTCCTTGTTCCAGAAGACTCTCCTTTCTCAGATGTGTTAAAGCCTAGTCCAGATGTATCACCTTTCATCCTTTGTGATTGGATTTGCTCATCTAGCATAGAAGAACTTTTATTGAACTTTTCCAACTTTCCATTAGCCTCAGTGAGCTCTCTGGTAAGATATTCATTATGTTTTGTAAGAGTATCTCTCAGAGATGATGTCATTTCAAGATCTAGCTGCAAAGCCTCTTTTTCTTATTTTTTTGTATGCCAATGCTCATATAAAGTTGCATTGTCTTGTTTGATCTTAGCAATCACATGATCTATTTCTTTGACAAGGTCTTCAGTTGCCCTCTTAGCTTCCAACTATTTACTCATGTGGATAGTTAGGGCTTCTAACTCTCTTCTCAGATTTGGCTTTTCATCGTTCATTTTTTCAACTTCTTCAGCTAATGCATCAATGTTAGCTTCATCTAAAGAATTATTATCAAATATTTCCAATAGTTGTTCAGTCAGCTCTCTCCTTTTGACTTGTGAAGCTTTACATATGACACTTATGGTTTCAAGTTCTTCCTTGGTAGCTTCAAGCACTCTAGCCATCTCAAAGTAGCTCATATCCCCCATGGTGGGTTTAGGATTTCCTTCCAAGCGATTAAAAGCCTTAAGAAATTTGGGCTCTAATACCAATTGGTAGACTTATAAAACACTCAAAGGGGGGGGTGAATCAGTGATAGTAAAAATAATACTACTTTAAACATTGAATAATAGATATACTTAATAAGTTTACTCAACACTATGCATGCAATCCAAAATGATATTAAACCATCCACAATTAATAAAACATCCACCATAACACAAGTTTTTATATGTGGAAAACCCAAATGGGAAAAACCATGGTGAGATGGGTGTGAGGCCTCATCTCGACTCAGTCTGACATTTCAGTGATTTTTATATATTGACTATTATGGATACTTTATTTTGATGCATTTTGGAATTTAGAACTTATATGATTTTAGGATTGGATAAAATTGATATATTTTGATGATTTACTTATATGCTTTATGAGATAGAACACTACATGATTGTTAGATAAGATGATATTGCAATGATAGATGTTGTTATTGAATTTGCAGGACTTTACTATGATAATAGAACTATGATGTATGGTTAAGTTTATGTGAATTAGGATGAAATTGCTTATGTGAAATTGCTTGATAAAAGATGTATTTAATCTGTTCAGATGGAAATTGTATGCAAGTGATGATGTGTATTATTATTCCTTTGAATTATATTATATGTGGATATTTGAAAGTACTAATGTGTAAATTGAGATGCGCAGGAAGTTATCCATGTGACCATGGAAATTTACGGAGAACCAAACCTAGACTTATGTATGTTCGTAAGCCAGGGATTGTCTATTTGGAGAGACAACACCCCATAATTTGTGTTTTATTTTATTCATAACAGTATATGTTGCATGTGTGTTAAGTGTTGTTTACATTTATTGTGTAAAATCCACAAGAGATGATTTCATGTTTTAAATTGTAAAAGTGTTTTATTTGTGTCACTTGACACATGTGTGGATTTAAGTTTAAATGTTTTATTTTTGTCTCTTGGTGGGAAAGTGTTCAACTATAGCTTTTTCATTTAGTGTAATGTGATGTCATAAATACCTTGGGAAAAGAATCTTTGGAGAGGTCAACATATGTTTGACCCGAAAATAAACTTCAGAGGGGTTTAAAATGGGTTAAATGAACACCTAGGGGTAGTTTAATAGGGTTTCCTAAAGCCCATAAGGTATACCTAAGGGTTAGGGGTAATTTTAGGCAAGTTTCTACTCCTAAGTGACCTTTTTGACACTCTAAAATTTGGCTTTTCTGAGTTGTGCGAAAATTGAAATTAGAAGTTTGAACCTAGTTGTAAACTTTCCTATTCAAATGAGAGTTCTCTTTCCCATTCTATCTTACCTTCCTCTTTAGTTTTTAGAGACTTGTGAGAACTGAGAGAATGAGCTTCTTAAGCAAGAATTTGAAAATTTGAGGGTGATCACCCACTCTCCATTTTTGGAGACAAGAGAATTTTTGAAAAGATTAGAATAGATTTGAATAGAAAATTTGGCTAAGGGTAGAAGAAGAAGATCCGTGGATTTGGGCAGCTCTTCCTCAAATACTATCCTACCTTTGGGCAGATTAAGGTTGGTTACATTCTTCTTTAAATGACTTCTGTTTGAATGTGTTTTGAAGGTATGTTGGTGTAAGAACTTTGTTTTCTTGTATGTCCTTTTTGGGAATTTCATTTGGTATTTTGCATTATGTTTTGTATGTGTTTTTGGGAGTTTTTCAAGACCTCTTACTCTTGGGAGAGAGGAGGATCTTGTGGGTGGTAGCAGTGACAACCCTCGAGTGAGAGACTCTTGTTTTGAGAGCGATCACAAGGGATTTTTGTGTGACCCTTGCTGCATGGCCTGTTTGTGCAATGGGGGTCATAAGGAGGGATATAAGGCTAGAATGCCTTGGGGGGCATAAGGAATAAGGGGTTAAAATTCTTGATGTATTTGTTGTGCCATGAGGTGGCTACATGTTTTCCATACTTGCAGTTCTCCTCAGGGTATTGGTCCACTACCACCCTTGAAAAGGTCATCACCAAAGTGTGGTGCAGTGTAGCCAAGTTGGGAGTGTGTTTGAAATCTATGTGTTTCTGTCTTCTATGTGTTTGCATGTTTGTACCCGTCTAGGGCTTGGTTCTTCAAGCTTGGGGGTGGCTACCAGTTAGCGTAGGCTGGGAGGTGAGCACTCCATGGTCATATTTGTGATTTATTATGCAGGATTGTCGGGAGAAAAGAATAGGACAAGTGAAAAGTTGCAAAAATTTATGTGCAGTTATAATTGTTAGTTTTAAAAGGAGAAATATACCCTCATTTGTTGAAATGAGAGGCAAGTTGTAAATTTGAAATATAGACATGAGATTTGTTATTGTATTTAAATAAAGAAACATCTTGTAAATTTTGCAGAATATCTTTAGGATTGAAAAAAGCTAGATACATCCATATCTTCTAATTGAAAAGAAATACCTTTGAATTGCATGCAATAGTCATTGTAATATGAAAATCAGTTTTATTTAATTATGTGTTTTTTTCTTTTATCTGTGAATTTGTATTCATTTTAATTGCAGAAAGTTGAGTTGTAGTTGTTGTTAGATTTTAAATAAAAATATCTATTCAGTTGTAGTAGAAATTGCAGAATCAGTAAATGTATTTATTGCAGAAAAGAATAATGTATTCCTAGATTAGTATTCCCTAAGTTCAGAAAAAAAAAAATATATCCTATGTGTTATGATAAATAGTATAGCAGGAAATTTATTTTGTTCTTAGGCATTTCAAATAAAATTAAATAGAAAAGGCATAAGTTAGATTTGCATGCATATTGTATATCGAAAAATAAATAAATTATTTTTGTTTCCTATAAAAGCAATATAGTAGAATGAAGTTTTGAAAATCATTATCCCATCTATATCCTCTTCATCTAAATCAAAATACTAGAGCCTATTTATTTTAATTGGATGCCTCATGGAATTTATAAATTCATACAAATATAGTATTAAGGTAGTTTGCATGTATATCATTTTAACTATGTTTTAAAATAAAATAAAATGCATTATATATATATATATATATATATATATATATATATATATATATATATATATATATATATATATATATATATATATATATATATATATATATATATATTTTTAAAAAAAAAATACATAAAAGTAAAAATATTTATAACTTTAAAAAAAAGGGGTTTTTTTTGTATGGCCGAGGACCCCACTATGTGTACACACAGTGGTCGGCCTCGCGGCTTCCACTGTGTGAACACACAGTGTGGGCCATGGCTTCCACTGTGTGGTCACACAGTGTGGGCCGCTGCAGCTCCCATTGTGTGGACACACAGTGTTGGCCGCGACCGCCACTGTGTGGACAGACAGTGGTGTGGGCCGTTGTGGCTCCCACTGTGGACACACAGTGGTGCCGCGCCGCCACTATGTGGACACATAGTGGTGCCACGCCGCCACTATGTGGACACATAGTGGTGCCCCCATCACCCCCTTAAACCCTATGAAAATTACCATGGCTGCTGCTCGATGGGTTTCGGCCTTGCAACAAAGTGTTTATCAAAACAACATATATATTAAACCCTAGCCCAGGTAGGGCTAGGGTAATAAATAATTAAAATAAAATGGGTAACTCAATTAGATTAGGGCCATTTTATAATTGAAAATCCCTAATTAGGGTTTGAAGGGCTTAATTGCTATTAAGTTGGGAAATCTTTTATGAAGGCCAATATATATATATATATATATTTGGGAAGTATTTTTATGTAGATACAAATATTTAAATACCCATATATGATATTTAATAGGAAGTTGGGGAAAATTTAAAGAATAAAGCCTAACCTTATATTTTAAAATTTGTTTAGTATGGTAAATACTTAATTGTGCCTTAGTTAATCTAATTAGAGCATTTACTTTTAAGTTTGGTTTTAAAAGGGATTAATTTAAGCACCTTTCATTTTGAGGTTAGAATGGATGCTAGAAAAACAATTTTTTAATTAGCTTTCTAAAGTCGATTAATAGCTACCCGTAATTAATTTTGCCCGTGTAAATTAATTGACACTTTAATCGATTATTTTAATTATTGATTTAAAAATGGATTTTAGACAATATAGTCTTATTGGAGACTAAATTTATCTTCATCTACTACTTTTAAAGAGTTTGTTTTAATTAAACTATTGACTATGTTTTATGAGAAAATAAATTTAATCATTTAGTTTCCCGCAAATAAATTTTAATTAATTTTGTTACTTAGTTTAGTATCAGAGTTAGCTCGAATATTGATATGGCAACATGTTAATGCATGTTGGGTTAGCGAACTTTGTTAATTAATTAGTATTTAAAAAAAAAAAAATCATTCCGTTTTTGCCCTAAATTTTGGGCATGACAATGGGACTCACAAGTTAACTATCTGCAGTAATAGGTAAATGACCAGTTAAGGTCTACAAAAGTGCTTTGCTAGAAGCGAATCCTGTTAAAGATCCCAAAAATTTGTTAGGAGCTATACCCTATTAAAGGTAGTACTCTGTTAGGAGTAACCTTGGTAGATGATTTTTGAATCTAAACTAATGGACCACCTTGTTAAAGGATTTGTATAATGAAGCTTGTTAGAGCTTACTTGGTTAGGGGATTTGACTATTGTAGTGATTAGAAAACAATAGGTGGTGTGATCTAGAAGTAGCACAACTTGCTTGAATAGATCCTCTTCTGCATATTCAAAACTACATCACCAACATATTCTGCAATGCCTTCAACAACTTAACACTTCTATCTTTGCATCAAATCATCTCATATGAAATAGTTCATCATAATGTCATTATATAGACATTTAGATTTCTTGTCAGCCTAGAAATCATATCATGATTTCCTAAGTGCACTGTATCTGGACAATGAAACATAACTCATCACAAATTACCACCAAAATTTGTCGGTTAGGGTAAATCACCACGACCGGTGATAACTCATCACACAATTAATTAATACCAGTTGGAACACCGATACCAGTTAGAGTTAACCACTTAAACATGTAAACTGATTGTCCTCCATTTTCTTCTTTGATGGTGTCCATTGAATCTTCAAGTATATGTCAAGTCATTCCTACATATACCGGTTGTCTACATGTACCGGTTGACACTCTCTAAACCATCATAAACAAAACTTCCAATACCGGTTGTAATACAAGTAATACTGGTAGACAATGTGAACATATGTGTGTGTGTGTACATGTTCCATCAATGACAACATATGAAGTCATTCATTACAATCATCATCAATCCTATACATCAAAGCATAATAGAGAGGAGATTTATAATAGGATGACAGATCAAATAATGTAGGAAAGCATCAATTAAAAATAAATACAAGATTGTAGTTTATAGAGTTTAGTAAAAGGGGCAATGAACAAACATAACACTACTTTGGAAGGATGCAGAGATGGTGTGTGGCATAATATAGTGATAGGATATTTAAGAAACAAGAATAGAAAAGATGCAAGGTTGAGCCATAGAGTAGGGTATGATATCCATCAAAGCGTAAAGGCTTTTGAAACTCTACCATAAATATAATTGTCATGTGTTTGATCAAATCAATAACTATCTTAAAAATTGAAATGCTAGCGAGAGACATTAAATGTAAAGACAGAAAGCAACTGAAAAGGCATCGAACGTGAAATGAACTACAAGAGGAATTATTGTAATTCAAAACATGAAAGGGTATCAAACATGAAAGGATGTACTCAAACAATAACAAGCAACCCACAAAGGGAGTTTCAACTATTTTTTCTATAATAACATATTAGTACACAAAAACACTCTTCATAATGATAACCATAAAATTACAACACATTTTCACACATAACTATGCAAATGTATACTATCTATAACTCATAAGATGGCATACTTTAGTACTTATAAAATATTCTTATCGGTTTGAAAGTATCATGGTTTTAGAGTAAAAATTTGCAGTAACTAGAGTATAAAATTCCATCAAGCCAAATAAAAGAGTCATTAAAATAGGCTCATAAAATTGATCATGTGTTTATCTATATGATTGTCATTGAAATATGGTGCTATATTGCAAAGTCAATATGTCAAACAATGGTATGCTTGGGATGGACACACTAACTAAATTTGTCTAGCTAGATGTACTAAAATATATGAGATCTTGTTCCTTGTGGATAGGAGAGTAAAACTAGAGGTAAGTTGTCACCCTTGGTAAGTAGAGATTGAAGATAGTAATTAGGATTTGAATCAAGGACAATTTTAATTACTTGCATCCCTTTAGTATATTATACAAATTCATATATGTCTTCCAATATAGAAACTTGATGAAGATATTTTATCAGCACCTTTGAAGATGAAAACAAAATATTTTAAGATTCCTCTAGAGATAGTAATGTGAAGGCATTCCACACTTAAATTTCTCTTGACTTACCTCCAAGTTTTTCTTATGTTTTAATTGTGTGGTCATCAAGTATAAATTTCAAGTTTGCAAGTTTGCAAGTTTGTTTCTAAGTGTCGTTTCAAGTCTAGTTTGTCCAAAAGTTTCCTATTTTATACGTGTGAAGTCATGATTGTATGTCTGATCTGGAAGTTTTCTAAAAAATAATGATATTGAACAAAAGCACAACTAGACTGTACAAAACTGTAGAAAAATAGTCCAAAAGAATCATTCAAGGTTACAAATGCATAAAAGAATTGGACAAAGGAGCAATTCTAGGTTACATATGTGCTCCTTCCCTTGAGACATTGAGCTTAAAATGCAATTAACAACCCTCTTAGATGTGCCATCAAACATTAAAATTAAATTATTCATTGGAGAAGGAATTCACTTGACCCTATTCTCATTTTTCGACCACTAGTTTCTCATTCACCAAGCTCAAGAGATTCAATCAATTGCTAAGAATATCCATATTTGTATGGAGAGGGTCCCTACTTATCATAGGGTTCACCAAGGCATTTGTCTTGGCCAGAGGTCTATTGATCATTCTATAGACATTATCTATTGGTTTCATGCTAATTTGGATTTTCTTTTAATTTTTTCTAGCCAAAATAATCAACAATCATTAGTAGAACTATTCTAGAGATAGCTTAAAGTGGAAGTGGTGTTGCAATGTAGAAAACATCTCAAGTCATCTTAATGATAGTTATAGACAAGAGTTATGGCCTTGACAAATCGAGGTGCCAAATAAATAATTTTCCAACAAACATTTTCAATTTTCCATTAGGTTTGCCCTTATTTGAATGCTCATTTCAACTTCCAAGGACACTAGTTAGTACTAGGTGTGATGATTCTTTGGTTCCACCAAGATCCCTAATATACTAATTTTAGTAAGTTTTCCTTTTTTTGAAAGCTATATAGTGCTTGAATTTGAATCATGTAACAAGAATAGAAGGAATTCGTCTCTACTACAAATTTTACCCATTTTGTAAACACACTCGATTAAAATAAAGATCATTTTGTTCAGCTATATTGTAATTATCAATTTTGTGTTTTATTTTGTTCAATTTTTACTTTTGGTACAATAAATTTCTCAATTAGTGTATTGTTCCCCAATTTACTAGCCTAATTTAGATAAGTGCTATCACAACCTAGTTGCTCTCGCATGTACCATCAAATGTAGTCAGATATTGGATATTTGAATTAAAGACAAGATTTAATGATATTGAAGAACTAGCTACTAAATCCTCGAATTCCTTCAAGTTGTTGATCTAGGTGGCTTGAGGAAAATAAAGATCAAGGATGGTGAACTGATTTGTGTCGATGCTCCAAAGTAACCAAAATAAGTGGTGTGCCCCATTGGAAAGGTCATTTGGCAATTGGACTCCCTTCAAAGCCTAGGTAAGTTGTGGCATCCCTAAGTTTGACAAGAAAATTGAAGTAGATGTTGCTGATGATTATATTTCTAAATTGGAGATGTATTTCTTTGTAATTTCTTAGATTAGAGAAAATTATGTCTGCCCCACTTAAATTAGAATTCCAGTTCAACAATGTTGGATTGCTAGCCAAGGAGGAGTTGAAGGAACTCCACTTGATTTAGTGATGGAGGTGAATTTCAGTTTGGGTGGTTTCATGGAGGTGAATTTTAGTTTGGGTGAATTATTAGACCTATAGAAGAATTGAAAGTTGCAATAGATACATGTGCTCAAACACTAAAATAACTACACAATAGAAGCAGATGGAGCATATGCTCTCAAGGTACAAAGGCATGTTGATTTTGTTGATGGGTGCACCTTTGCATTGTTAGGTAAACCTTTCAATTGATAATGTCCTTGGCACACCACTACTAAATTGGCCACCATATAAATGACCATTTTTTGGACAATGATGATTTCTAACATAGTGTGTAGGCACCTAAAATATGATAGAGATTTATGCTATTGTTTAGGTCTGCATACAATGAAAGGAGTACATATTAGAAGGGGACAATCATCCATTCTTATCACAAGCTTTTGCAGCTCATGTAGACTCAAGGTGAGTTGCAAAATGACCATCAAAGGTGCTCCATGTACCTACAATGGTGAGCCATTTCTAACATAGTGTCACCTAAGAATTTTTCTCTTTACTATAACAAGATGTTTTATAACATATTGGGTAAGTACCTAAAATATAACAAAGAGATATATGCTATTATTTAGGTTTGTATGCAATGGAAGGATTACATTTTGGGTAAGGAGATAGTCATGCATACTTATTAGTTA
Organism: Cryptomeria japonica; assembly: GCF_030272615.1. Classification (NCBI taxonomy): domain Eukaryota; kingdom Viridiplantae; phylum Streptophyta; class Pinopsida; order Cupressales; family Cupressaceae; genus Cryptomeria; species Cryptomeria japonica. The sequence goes on along the minus strand of NC_081408.1, from coordinate 273,286,662 downwards.
TTACAAGCCTCTGTAGTTCATGTAGACTTGAGGTGAGTTTTAAAATTACCATCATCAAAGGTGCTCCATGTACCTACAACATTTTTTTTCAATTGAACATTTGACACAAGAACGGGAGTATTGATAAGGTTGTTGACTACTTGACTTATCTTTCATCTACAACTTTGATAACAATACTTGGTTCTTGCAAGCATGAAACATTAGAATGACCTTAACTTAACATTATCATGGATCGACAGGTATAAGTCAATACACCCTATAGAAACAGATTTTTTTTTAAAAATCACCTAGAAAACAAACTTCCTTAGTTTTTCAAACCTCGACATTAGTAGAAAATCTAATACAATTATCAACACTTGAGGCCCCAGTTGGACTTATTCAAATTTTAATCTCAACATCAACTTTAGGGCCGACTTCTTCATCAACATTACCATCATTTGCAAAATATCTCTCTCACTACCAACTAACTCTCTCATTTGATGGAGTGCAAGTACCACCATATAGGTATTTGTTAGATGTGTCTTCCTCGAGTGAGGGAAATACAAGAATAGAAAATGAAAGTGAGACATGTAGTAGATCTACAATAGGCAAATCAACTAGAGGTCAAAATATTAGAAGAAAATTCAATAAATGCATGGAATTTTTTCTTTCTCAAGGGGGGTCATGTTCTTATGATGATGAGACCAAAGGCGACATCGAGGTGCCCTTGAGGTATAAACATCTATAGAAACAATGGGTACCCAAGGAACTTCCTCCAATAAACACTAATTTTTATGTTAACGATAGGATATATCGCATAGCACCATCGTCGTTACATGGTTTGGGCCTATTTTTCATGGACGGCATAAAGGTCTATTACAACAAAGTTGCTGAATTGATGGAGTTTGTCAGACCTTGTTACAATTACAAATATTGGATGCAGATTGTTCGATATAAAAAAGGTATGTGTAGGTATGCACTATCAACAAATTATATACAATAGAAAGATAATGATCAAAGTAAATGAGTTGTTGTATACATTGATGGAAGGCCAAAAGCAACATGGAATTTTGTAGGTTCTATAAATAGTACATGACCTGGGTCAACTAATAAGCAACCCAATTGCATATTTGAGGTGCGTGAGGGAAATCATGTATTCGTATGTGCAATAAAATCAATAAGTGCAGGGGAAGAAATGTTAATCGATTACAATTTGAATCGTATAGATACAAACCAAGTTACTATCATGGGGGTGGTACATACTATATACCATTTAAATTAACCAACCTCTAATTAATGACTCCAATATAGCATTTTATTATTAAGTTTTTTTGCTAAGTCTATTGGTTTCATTTTGCTAATGTTTTTATATTTTTTCTTTGTCACGGGGCGACATGGATCCATCACATAGCATAGATTGGAATGTAGGTCGTGACACTTCTACCGAGCAGCTAAACCTCATTGTAATTGTACAAATTAGATAGAAGCAAACTGTTACATTATTATGTTCTCTCCTTGAGTATTTTGGAGTAATTTTGATAGTGTTAATGATATTCTTGTCACAGACAGATGTTTAGGGAAAGGGAAAGGGAGATGTAGTACCTAAGCACCTCTCTAGGGATGTGGACTCAATAGGATTAAATGATGATGACATCGTAAATTCCACAAACCCTATAGAATTGATAAAAAAGTCTATTAGAAAAATTAGTAGAGAGATTGTTGCTTTCGCATCCGTGGAGCCTCAGACTGATGAGATACAAGAGAGGGTGCAAAAATTGATTTGGAGAATAGAAAAATTGCAATTAGTAATGAAAGCTTTAATTATAACAAAAGTTAAATAATGGTTTATATTTTATACTCTTTTATGTCATTAACTAAAATATGTAAGTGTTGTTTTTACAAAAAATTGTGTGTCCTCATCAACTTGGTGGCCATGATCAAGGTATTGTAGGTAGTTCAGGTGATGACGATTTTCTATACATTAAAACTGCTCCTTCTTTGGACTTGTGAACTTGATTTTTTAATGCTAGTTTTATTGCTCATATATTTATTATGTACTTGATGCAGAGGGATCTAGTTGATGCTCTTCATGACTGATCATTCATACCTTAGAGAAACAAACCCCCTTACACATCCATTCACTTGTTCTCAACAAACCTCCAACACATCCTTTTTCTAGATCCTTGACTTGGATCAACCTCTTAATCATAAGACCTTGGCTATTTATCTAACTCAAAGGATATTTCCACTTGCACTTTCTCTAACATTTGACTCCACTATGTGCCAAGACAATAGTAACAATGAGATCATTGTCGGCCTAGGTAATGTAACGGTCCTACTATGATCCTACTAGTATACTCATCTTTCCCAGATCCATCTTGAGGACTTTCTCTCTTTGAATCACTCCAACTCTCATAATTTGACTTTGATATGGTACCAATTCTAATTAGGACCACTAATGGTTTAAAGATGCATCTCCCAATGCTCATTTGTCACACACCAAACTAGTGGTTCCCAAGGACACATAAATTGACTTCTTTCCCATGAAAAAAAAACACAATTCTCAACCCTCCCAACCACCCTAAGAAACATCTTGACCCTCTGTTGTCTTCACATTGTTCACAAAGATGAAAAAACACCAATGGGATAGTCATACTTCATTGATCCAATCACTATTTAATAACCGTTCAATTATTCTTGGAAAAGACATAAGCTCACCCAAACATTCCCCTAACATTCAACTCCAACACCATTCCTAATAAGTAGGTTGATCCTACAAAATGAAAAGGTTTTAGTCTATTGCCCTTTTTGTGAGAGTCACTCACAAATTCAACAAACTCTTCCTTCCACTATTTTTATAGTCTAAGAGTCAAATTCAGTCTTCTTTTACATGTTCACATATGCAAAATCCATTAAGAATCTACAACCTTCCTCATAATTTCAACTTCCAACAAGACAAGTTACATGTTCAAGCAACTCCATGTTAGCCTTAATATTATGAAAATACCAATTATTTCAACCATCATACCTTAAGATATACTTACCCCTGTCCTCCAAGAGTGTTCTTTCACTGTCCTCATCTCATTAATGTCTGCTCCAACTGCCCAAGTACTCATAATTTGCACTTACTCATACAATAAGGAACCCAAATTCCAAAACTGAAAAAAATAAGGAACCCAAACTACCATTCATTGTGACTATCATGATTGAACAAGTAGATTAAAAATTGCTTGGCTTATCACTTTGAGTACCCAAAACACATCATACTTGATACTATCAATGTTCATAATAAAGGTTCATCCTTGTTTACAATTCTTGTTGTTTTCATGTATATTTAATGTTTTATATATTTAATATATTATTCCTCGGGTGTTGTCAATGGTCCTGTGAAAATGTTGTCTCATCAGAGGTTAGCCCCACATGTATTGTCGACTGCAATGTTAGAAACATGTAGCATGTAGACATCCTCTACTGCACATCATGTTGGCCTGCCCACTATTGGTAGATCCCTCTTTTGCTCTATCTTGTATTATGTGTTTATTTCCCTTGAAGTGTTCTTTCTTGGGGGCATTTCATAGTGAATTCATTTTCTATAGCAGGAGATGCACTTGAGGATGCGCCAGAGGTGACTATTGTTGATAAGATATCATCATTTCTTGGATTTTCTTGTATTTCTAGTACGGTAACATTGCAGGCCACATTGGTGGTTAGCGCTGAAGAATTGATTCCCTTAAAGATACAAAAGGTTCTAGGTACTTTAAAATTATTATTATATATAGTATAATTATAATTTACTTACTGATCACTCATTTTGGACTAATGATCCCATTATTTTTTTGCAGGAAATGATATTTTTTATAAAAATCTTAATGACATTGCATTGCAGATATTTGGGCCCACCATACGTAAAAGGTGGAACATGTTGGCATTGAGTTGTCATTGATGTCAACCGGTATTGCAGGCACACTACCGGTAGAGGTATGTCATCTGGTATGAAGAAGAATATATCGGTATGGTCAAAGACAAATAAGGTATTGAGAAGATTAACATAAAGGCTTGTCAACCAGGTTGGTGAAAGAGAAGTAGTTATTGAGACTATCAGTGACTTCACCGGTATGAGGTAAGATGCATGTGTGTGAGAGAATGTTAAGTGATAACCAAAAGAGCTTAAACTAGTCTGGTGTTTGGCTGCCTATCTATGATGAAGAGGCAGAATGTTAAAGTAATCACAAACCACTAGAGGTGAAGATGTGCTACTGGTGTAGTGTGCACTACTGGTTAGTAGGAGAAGAAGGTCTCACTGGTAAAGACCTCTATCGGTATGAGTTTGTTGAATGTTCAAATGTAAACCGACTATGTGTCGGTGAGCTAAGTGTATAACCATTGTGATGTCATGTGGAGCTGAGGTGGCAAACATGCAAAGGTCGATGAAGTCTCCATCGACATGGTTGTTGAAACAACTAGTCGACATTAATGAAACAACCAAAAATCATGGGATTTTAACTGACTGATGCAGCTCAAGGAAGAAAGAATGATAGAGGAAGATCAGGGAGTAGTTGGTGCCTGGATCGAAGCAAAGAAATCAGATTGCAAGAAGATCTCGAGAAGGAAACAACTGAGTTTTTTATGAGTCGATAGATTTCAAGGTAGAAAATCATGTACGAGATTTCTATCTTTAGCAAGTATGAATTGGATAATGGAAAAAATGTAGAGATGCATTCCTTGAGTATAGGTGATCGATACAAGATAGACTAGATTGGATCTCATGTAGATTGTGTTGGGTAAAGGAAGCCCTAACCACCTCGAGTTTGAATTGATTCATGGCAGGAAAGATCATTTAAATATGATGACTTGAGACTATGATAGGGGTTGTTGCAGAGTGAAGACAAGTGTAAAATTGCAATCTTAGAGCCAAAGTGGAAAAAACTTGAAGTGTTTATGAGAAAAGTATTGGTCGATAAGGAGAAGCAGAGTAAACTGGTATAAGGAACAACCGGTGGAGAGTGCATTGAACACATAGGTGGCAAACTGACAAAAGTGGTTCTTGATTAAGAGTGATCAAGTGTGAGTTGAGAGAGAAAAGACATTGTGAAAGAGGTTTTAAAAAAATCATCAACAAAGTCAAGTTGTAGAGTGGGTGGAGAGAATACAAACCGATAAAGGTGAAACCAGTAGAGGAGAATATTGTAAGGTTGCAAAACTTCATTTGCAATAGTGATTTTATTTGTATATCTGAGTCTTATATTGTTTTCACTAAGTTGTAGCTTAGTGCAGGGGTTGTAGCTCCTTTACATTGTAGCCTATAAATTGTGTAGAGGTTGGTGCTCCTTTAAGTTAGTGCTCTAAATCAGCGGTTGGTGCTCCTTGGGTTGGTGCCCTAAATATTGTAATCAAAGATTCATTGTGAGGTTGGATTGGAGCAAAACATCTCTAGCAGCTATCCTCACCGAGGTTTTTCCCACATTGGGTTTTCATCATATATATCTAGTGGTGTGTGATGTATTCTTATACATGTGGAATGTTAATGTTTTAGAAAGTCCTTTTACACACTCTGCTTGCATTGTTTAAGTTATCGGTTAGCACTCAATTTGTGTTATATATTACCGGTACCTCCTTGTAGAAGAACAAGAGTTTAAATCATTTATTCACCCCCCATTGTGTCCAACAAAACATCATATGTGAACTAACCCTAATCCACTATTTTGATTTCATATCATTGCTAGAATAGTTTTCCTTTGATCCATTTCTTGAACTATAATAAAGGTACCTTCAGTTCATTTCTGAATCTAATAGGCTTGTTTTTGGTTTGAAAGGTGGAATGACCAAGAAAAAAGGTTAAAATATGAATTGACAAACCGTATGGTTGATTTTTTTGGAAATGACACATTTGACAAAACCAAGCTCCTTGAAAAAGATAGCACATATCTAAAGTATGTGAGGGACCAATACAAGACACATTTAGAGAAGAACGTAAAGTACGAGCATCTCCCCATGATTCCAGAGAGGGAGTAGAAGGACCTGATTTTGGATGCCAAGGAGAGAATTGAAAGGGAAAAAAGGAAATACACTAGTAGATGCCAAAAGAAGGTATGGGATACTATTGAGAATGTAATTATGTACAAATTAATTACTCTTTATATTTATATAATCTAATGTATTTCAAACTTTTCATAGACTGAGTGACACGTCAAAGGAAACCAAGGGAAGACAACAAAAGCATGGGCAACATAAAATCAGCTCTGGTGGTTATATGAAACTTGCCACACGAATTGTAAGTATCAGTAAATGAAATATCGCATTAAAATATTTATAAATTGTAAACAATTTTTTTTTATCAAACAATGCAAGCAAAATTCATGATACAAAGCAAAAATGCAAGGATCTAAATTCAATAGAGCGCCCACAAAAGATGACAAGATAATTTCCTACCATCAAGGCTATACAGTTGTGGTTGAATGGCTACGAGAGCTGAGTGGGCAAACACAAGATTCTAGTGTATCCGTCACACAAGTAAATAACCTAAATGAAAATTATTTCAAATTGAATACTTTACCAATAATCTAATTGATTTTGAGTTCCAACATAAAATGATTATATTTGTTTTAAATAAGAAACAAACAATAACAATACGCATGGCATTGGAATGCATCCTGCTAATCATGAAACGCGACCTACGCATGATGGTTCAGATGTGCATCCAAGTAGTGGAGGTATTCATTTTCTATTCAAATTTATTTATGTAATTATTAATACAATTAAACATCTTAAATTATAGTTAGTGTAGTAATTAATGTAACCTTTTTTGTTAATATTTTAGAGCATGTAGTCGGTGGTGCCCAAGTGGAGCATGATCCAGGTACACAACATCAGGAATGTGATGTTCCCCAATTAGGTAAAGAGGACCACTATTATTCCTTTAAACAAATTTAATTGCAATTGGTGTTCAACATTAATGTAACCTTTAGTATTTCAACTCCAGAGGATCTAGAGGGTGTTCAACATGTTGAGATTGAGGCTAGACAAAATGATGTGGAAGATGATGTGGCCCCATCAGGTAAAGAGCGCCATGGTTATGTTCTTTAAATTAATGAAATACTTGTAGCAATAATAAAAAATGTTTTGAATTTAGCCCATTTCTTTGTTATTGCAGAGGACTCCCCTTTGCTTCAATGTCCTCGTCCTTAGTATAGGACTAGGCATACATCAAGATCACGAGTAGAGGGCAGAACAACTAAAGAGGGGGGAAATGATGAAGAAAACAATGCTCCACTTATTCTTTACATAGCCTCAAAGAAAAAATTAAAAAAAATGATTGTAATCTAACTTATTTGATAATGACTGATTTTTATGTGTTAATGAATGTAATTATGTGCTAATGAATGGTTATGAATGATATGTGTTAATGAATATTGATGAATGTTGCGTGTTAATTAATGTTAATCAATGTTATTTGTTAATGAACGTTATGTGATATTAATGAATGAATGTTATATTTTATTAATAGTAAAAAGAATGAATGAATGTTAGATGTTAACAAGGAATTTAGAGTGATGTTGGGGGGGGGGGGGGGGCAGCCAAATGAGCTTCCACCTTCATGTGGTTGGCCCTGTTAAGTAGAGAATATTAAACTATTCTTGAAACCTAGAAAAGATCAATAAGATAACACACTTTTCAATATTTCATTATGTTGCACAATTAATCTTATTGAATAATGTATATTGAATCTTAATTGCAGGGTCCAACAGAGCCAACACAAACAACAACACCACAAGTTGTTGGGTATAATGAACTACCATATTGTCTTGTATATACACTAACACTATGAGTTACTTCTAGTGTTGATATCCATGGTAGAACTGAAAAAGTTATGAATATGCCTCATCCTTGTAAGTTTTTTTATTAGTTGACATTTTCTTTAGCATTTTTAAATTTTCCTTATCATTTTAAGTCTAAACACTTTTATATGGAATTTATTGTTCTAGTTTTTTACTATCTGCCAGACATTATTGATACAAGGACTTACATTCCATCCATTTTTTAAATTAGGTATTATAAAGGGTAGGTTGTATTTGTAAATGACTCTTTGAGTTCATCCAAATTTTATAATTGTTACCTCACATCTCGTTATTTCTGCAACACGGATTATGGCCAACATAGGCTACGATTGCAACCTCTCGGTGCCATAGAATCTCTTTGTTCTTAAAATTGTAGTGGGCTATCAGGTACATTCCTTCTTTTGCATTCCAAATTGTAGTGGTCAATGCACATGACCAAATTTCCTTTGACATCTAGAGCATAGTATTAACTTTTAAGTAATAGGGGGAGGAACCAAGTATTCAAATTAGTACCAAGTGATATAATATTACTACTACTTCTATCTTTCCTTTTTGCTTCATGGTTTAAACTATTCATTTGTTCTTTTTTTCTTCATGTTTTGAACTATTCATTCAACAACTTATTGTCTTTTTCTTTAGTTCTATATACCTTTTTTATGCATCTTGGGTTTGCAAGTGCATCATAACTCACATCCTCTAACGGATTCTGCTACTACTTGCATCCTTCAAAGTGCATGAAACTTTTCAAATGAATCGCCATTTTTCTGCCACCAAAATGAATTGCCACATTGGAGTTATGTGCCTCCAAAAGTAGAAACCATACCTTGGACACATTCAATTCTGCTTGCCTATATAGTACTAATTTATTTCTATTTGTATTCCCCATAATTTGAGCCTTTCTCATATTATTTTTTATACACTTTCTCATCGCCTAGACTAATTCATAAAGTTCTATCATAAGCTAGATAGTCCCTCATTGTTGAAAAGAAAACCTTTGAATATTAGCATACTATTTTACCATCTTATAACAAGATGGCTCCCATGACATCCTTAGTAGCATTTGTGTAGGATTCAATGAGAAAAAAAGAATTAGGTAAGGTCAACATTGGATCATTATGATGCAGAGCATCCACCAATCTCAATAAATTAGGGAGATCCTTCTCCCAACTCACCTATTCAATAGGGAACAAACCCAAAGCCCTCACTAGGCTACTAGCCCCTCAAGTTCCTTCAACACCCCAAAGACTCACTCCTACTCCCTAGTCCCATACAACCATTGACATACATCACCTTAGGAATACTCACCTTGCCCAAATCTATCTTGAGGTCTTCCAACCCTTGAATCACACCAACTCACAAAGTCTTACTCCCTCAAGCCCTTCTGCAATTAGGACTCCTAATGGTTTTTGGACACAACTCCTAATGCCAAGTAGGAACACATCAACCCAAGGGTACTCAAATAAATATCAATAAATCTCTCTCAAAACCAAAATAAAATTCATCACCCTCCCATCCACCCTCAAAACATAAGGTACCCTGTTGTGGTAGCACTGTTCACAATAACAAATAGGTGTCATTAAGGACATTCAGCAAAACCCTAACATTTTGTCTTATTCAAAGGTTTTCAAACCTTGAAACAAATGTGTAGCACCCTCTCACTCCATTCTAAACCCTCAATAGCACTCCAAGACCCCTTCTTTACATTCAACCCTTCCAAACCATCTATATGTTGTCTCATTTTGGTTGAGACTCAGAAAACAATGATTTCTCCACACCTTTTGCATGTACCTTTCTTGACATGGAACCCTGCAAAGATTTGAACATGAAGATACATATTTAAAAAGGGTTTTCCATTGATTGGAAGAGTTATTCAACATGGAAACAAGATACAGTGCATTTTATTCATTCTCGGGTTACCCTAATAATAAGTTTTTAATAGATTTTACAAAAATCAAGAGAACTTTATTTGTACTACATAAAATTGAATGAAACCAAATGGAAACTAAAGAAGATTCACTATCTAAAAAGAATAATCTTTACAAGGATGTAATGGAAACTAGTTCTCAATCCTTCAACGAGATCTAAAAGGAGATCTATTTTTTTTAAAGAGTATCCTTCAATTAGATCTTCATTAAATCCTCATCAAAAACATATTGCACTCACCTTGATTTGATTAAATCAACCTGAAAAGAAAGGGCAAATGATAACTTGCAGCTAAAATCACCTTCCTTGTTGGATGACTTACAGCTCCCTCTTGAATTCGACCTTAAATGGATAAGGTCTGCACTTTGAAATAAGATAAATTCACCTTGTTTTACACTTGAAGGACCTAAACTTTGCCTCCTTAATCATAAATTATAGTCCCTTCATTCACCATTTAGATAAGAAGAAAGTGTTTTGAGTCATCTATGTGCATGTTAGACAACCTTAATCTATTAGAAGCCTGAATTAACATATAATTAGAAGAATGCACATCAAAAAGTTGCTACCTCCTAGAGGTAGGAATAAATGCATCAAAGTAGCCTTGTAAATTCGTTACTTTGTTAATATGATACTTGATCTCTCTAACAAAAACTCATTATGCATAGTGATTATGATATCCAATAGTTCTCATTTGATGATCATTAGTGCAGGAGCACCAAGAGAACCAAGTGTACCTCCCGATTCCAATGACCTATATGTGGTCAAATATGAAAATTTTGAATTCTAGATGGTTTCTTGTGTCAATAAGGTCTAATGAGACCAATAGCATTATAATAAGGTCATTTGACCATTCATGTAATCAAGTTGTCTAGTTGGTCCTAGGAAGGTCCAAATTTGGACAATATAGTGCAAATGGGTCAAAATGGGTCAAATTGATGTAATAATGTAAAAGTTGGTTCCAAAGGTCTGTTCATGTCTATTTGGACCTATTTCAATGTTTTTAAGGTTATGGTTTAACAAAATGTTGAAAGTTGTCATTATTTACAAATATTGTCATGAACATCTTTTCTTTGTAAAGGGCAATTTGTCTCCAATGGTTAAGTGGAGTTTAAAAGGTAGTTATAAGCGTTGGGAGTTTTATGTCTCCCCTCTATTTTGGCTTTGGTTTCATCCAATTTGATTTTGTTTTGAAAAAGATATTCTAATTTTTGTAAAGAACTATCAAAACCTTCCTAGGGTTAACAGGGACCATAAATAATGTAATGCATCATTTGTAGCCATAGGAAAACTACCAAAACTGGTGGGAACTTGTAAAATATCATGTCTTTTCATATTTTGGTGTTTTCAAGGGCTCATGAGTAATTTTGGCATGTGCTAGTTGAATGCAAGGGATTGATTTCTGAGTCACAGTCTGAAACACAGTGATTTCATGGAGTTTGAAGTGGTGTGAATGCATCAATGGTTCTTGGGGAGTCTAGTGAAGGGAAAGAGGAATGTGTGAGGGATCCATTGACAAGGGAAAGAGTCACCAAGTTTAAGAACCAATAACTAATCAAACCTTTGGCTATCCTAAGTTAACAGTGACTGTGACTGTCTTAGCAAAACTAGTGAGACAATAATTTCTTGTTTGCCAAATAGGGTGTGATGGCAAGTTCAGTGATTGCAGTTTTGGAAAGGTTAGTAGGTGGACCCTATAAAGTCCTAGAATCCTTTTGGAGGCACTTAGGAGAGGGGAGGAAGGTCATGTTCATGATTTTCCCAAGCCTACATGACTGGCACAAAAGGACAACGATGTAACAGGAAGACTTCCTTTGTACTTTGGTTGGTTGGTGGAGTAGAGACACCTTTTGTGTATGTTGAGTATCCTTCTTGGGATGCCTTTTATGTATATCTATTGGGGTTATTCATTGTATACTTTTTATTGGGATTGGAAGTTCTAATTTAGCATGTACTAGGGTGAGTGACTAGTGGAAGGTCTTATGGTCTTGGAGTGTTAGAGGACATGGGGTTTTGATTCATACATGTTGGAGAGGTCTATGTGAGCATATTCCAATGAGTGAAAGAGGGATAATAAGAATGAGTGTGGTTTTGGATGTATTGTACTCTATGAGTATTAAGAACCTTGTGAGGGGTCTTGTGAGGTTTTAGAGGGCTATCACCTTATTGTCTAGGTGAGTTGGGAGAAAGATCTCCCCTATTGGTTGAGATAGTTGGATGCTCTGCATCAATCATGTAAGTCAAATTTTGATCTAAAAGAAACTTATCACAAAAGGGGTCATGAACTATCCTCATTCATAGTAAGACCTCACTATAGTGGAGATATCAAAGCTTTCAATCATAGGAAAGAGGCAACATAAGCATTTACAGTAAGGGTTGAGATAGATAAAAGAAAGAGTAAACAAAAGGCAACCAAAAGTATGGCAATATTTATCATGGCATATATCCAAGAAGTGGTAGGCACAATTCCTTATGAGATCTCAATGATAAGTTTACTATCAAAAGAAGCTTATCAATTCCAAAATATAGTCAACAATGATGTAGCAACAATAATGTAGATGTCAACTTGAAGAGAATGAGTAGTGACAATATAAGTCATACAAAGTTAGAGACCAAGAGTTGCCAGTCAAACCAAAAGCCCTAGATCCATAGATGATACAAAGAGTAGTCAAATAACTCTCCACAAGTGTAGATAGTTAGCAATCAAAGTGATGAAGGTTTTTAGTGGTGAGATAATATAAAAAATATGAGAAAAAACTTAGATAAGAGATCATTTTTAAAAGATGACAAGGATGCCATCATACTCATTGTATGTGACAATAAGAACATTCACTATTGCAAAGACAGACGTTAGTAAGAATTTTTGTATCAAATCAATATAAATACTATCCTATGCCTATTGCAGAAGCCATACACCTAAGCCAACATTCATAGTTGTAGTCACATAAATCTGTCCACTTAATTAAATAAATATTTAATATTTATTTAATTATTTGATCATCAATCAATAATTAATTAAATTAATATTTAATTAATTCATCTTAACCCTCTTCTCCTATTAATTAAATAAATTATTCAATTTATTTGATTTAATTCACTTAACCAAATTCAGACCATTAATTAAATAAATAAATCATATTTGTTTAATTAAATCTTCTCTCACATTTAAATAAATTAATATTTATTTAAATCCCCCAAAATCCCATCTCTCACATTTAAATAAATTAACATTTATTTAAATCACTTGTAGCCACCACCCACTTGTATTTTCCTACAAATGCAAGTTGCACAACTATTTTAAATAAATTATTTATTTAAAATCCTATTTATCCTCACCCACTTGAAACCTTTAATGGTTTCCCTTAAAGTCTTCAAACTTAATGACTTCCTTCTAGAGTCTTCTCAAGCCTTTAGTGGTTTCCCTTAAAGTCTTCAAACTCAATGGCTTCCTTCTATAGTCTTCTTAAGCCTTTAATGGTTTCCCTTAAAGTCTTCAAACTTAATGGCTTCCCTTAAAGTCTTCAAACTTAATGGCTTATTTCTAGAGTCTTCTTAAGACTTTAATGGTTTCCCTCAAAGTCTTCAAGCATTTAAATGCTTTATCTTCCTTTTTCTCATGTAAATAAATTAAGATTTATTTAAATCCAAAATTCACATTCACATTTAAATAAATTAATATTTATTTAAATATCTATCCAAATGCAAATTACACCATTTAATTGAAATAAATGATTTTATTTTAAATGAAAATCCCAAAATTCCTCCCACTTGCATTCTCCTACAAAATCCACTTGCATGCCTAAATCCTTTCTAGATTCTTCTAACTCCTTCTAATTAGCTTAATCCTATCTTAATCATTGTCACATTCCTAAATAAAAGGAAGTCACTTCTCAAAAACCTCCAAAGTCTTTGAAAGGCATTTAAGGCTTTAAGTCTTCAAATGGTTAACCTCTACCATTAAAGGCTCTTACATAACCATTTATGGTTAACTCACCTTTTACCTTTGGTTAGAGACTTTCCTCTAACTTAACCATCATTTTGACTCATGGGTCTCTTGAAAGCATTTATTTCTTTGACTAAGGTAACCATTTAACCCTTGGACATTCATTTATCCCTTGGATAAAAGGAATATTCATTAACCTAACCCTAACCCAACCCCCGAGGGTAACCATCATGTCCCCTCAAGCATTTAATGTTCCTTATCTCTCCTCTCAAGCCTCCTCATGGTGACACTTGTCAACATGGGAATGGGTTGAAAGTCTCACATGGATTGAATATCTTTCAATCCTAACTCTTGTTAAGATTGCTCAATCTTAACCCTTCATTTCCCCATTTGTTCTATAAATAGAACCCTTCTCCTCAAGCAAGGAAGGAAGCATTGAAGTATTGTTGTTATATTGGTATTAGCATAGAGCTTTTTCATAGCATCACTATCTACACTTGCATAGCATTTGTTTATCATTTTCAACCATCTTGAATCTTCATATGGCATCCATGGCTAGTGCTAAAAGATGAGAGCTACACTCATATGGAACTTGAAGAGGAGAGGAACAAGGGACGAGCAACTATGAGCATCTTGATTAGCATTTGGAGGAGTATAGTTTATCTATTCTACATTTGTATGCTTTCTATTTCATGCTTAATATCTCTCTTGATATGCCTGTTTTGGATAATCTTTTGTTGCTAACACTAATGTTTGTTTCTTGTGCTCTTGTATGTGTTGCCATCAAACAAATTTTCTAATCCTTTTTGCAAAGCATCATTTGGTGAACCCGACGTGAATCAAAGAACAACCATTTTGAAGACTACTAACTTTTGAATGTTTTAATTGACACACAGGTCATGCTCTTGCACTTTTGTTTTCAGTTTAGCACCTTCACAAATTGATACTTTAGCATTATTGTCTATACTATTTCTCTTTCATGTTAAATAGTGCTTTTGTTTTCACACAGAGTAGAGCTATTGTAACAGAGAGTTGTAAGAAAATTCCTTGTAACCAAAAACCAAAATTTTTAGGCTTGTAGAAGCCCACCAAAACATGTGGATTTTTCTAACTAATTATCTTTTGTGCAGGTTTTAACTAACCCCGACAATAGGATTTTTTTTTTAGCAATTTTAGCTTAGGAAATAAATTTGTTCATATTGCTAACTTTGTCTTTCAAGTTAGGATAAAATAAATTCATTTTCCTTTTGGGTTAAAATCAACTACACTTTCATTTGAAGTTTTTAAAAGAACCACATCTTTCATTTGGAACTCTAAAAAAGAATCACACTTGTTCAAAGCTAAAAAGAATCACAAAAACAAACACACAAAATTATTTTTTTGCAAAGTTAGGAACAAATTCTTTTGGTGCTTAAAATCAACAAGGCAAATTTTATTTCTTGCATCAAACTAAAATTCACAATCAACACTTCATTTTGTACAAGTTAAAAAGAATCCCCAATTTGTCAAAGTTATTCTCCAATCGATTTACTTCAAGAAAAACGTGCTCTTAATTCAGTTGACCAGGATTTCCAATTTCTAGCTTACAGCACATTTTTCCATTGAAGGATAAAAAAACACCATGACTATTGGAGCAACATCTCCAAATAGTTAGATCACATTGCAAATGATGAGTTAAAAAGAACAAGTATCTTTTGTATTTAGCATGCTTGTGCAAAGTTTGTCGAGTGGTCCTACTTCTAACACACACTATCCTCTCCCTTGGCTTTCGTGGTCCTAGGTGCAAGAGAAAAGTGTTAGTAACACTCAAAGTTTATATTTTTAAGAGAGGCCTGCCAAGAGATACATCACTCTTGGGAACAACCTCATGCGGTAAATCCTTCGAGTCGCTATAGAAATCAGGTGAGAGCAAAAGCTGTAGCCTTGGGTATAGCTGTTCCTACAGTGTAACTTGCCGAAAAGATAAATGGGCCCCACCACAAGTTACAAGGCTCCTAATTGAGTCACTGCAGAATGAACTTATATCCAAAAATATCGAACATACTAAATACCTTTAAGTAGTAGCCCATCTGTTCTATTGATTAAGGATATTTGTGATAAATTCAGTGCAAGAGCATAGAAGTTTTTGCTCCCAAGATACTCACCATACATATTTCCTTGAGTAGAAACATAGCTTTTTGAAAGGTTACTTGTAGCCGGATAAAAGTGGTGACTCCCCCATCATAGGGGTCATCTATTTGTTATGCTCGTGCAAGACTTAGTATATCACATCCTTACCTGCCACAGCGGGATTCATAAGGTATGTAGTACCAAAGTTGAAGAAATATCAAGATATGGGCCGAACTTATCGCAACTGGCCATTTGACCTTAGGGATAAAGATTGTTTGAAGTGTTTTCATTTTGAGTCAAGACCAGTGCAAATTGAGCTGACTTTAGGCTTTGGAAAACACCTAAAATACATTTGAAGGAAAGGGTGTCATGCCCAAAATTTAGGGCAAGAACGGGATAATTTTTTTTAAAAAAAACATAACTTTAAAACATTAAATCAACAAATATAAAATATTATAACATGATTCATCTTAACTATGTGTATAGTTAATCTTTTCTACTAGCTTCAAGTACGCAATTTTTTTTTTATTAAATTAAATACGGAATCCTAAAATAAACAAATGCTAATTTAACTTTTCAATTTAGCCCCAAAGATTATTCTGAATCCAAAAATCTAAATTTAGTAGACAATGATACTAGTAATTTCCAACAATTCCTAATAGCTTTTAAGAAGAAAATTAAATTAGCCTCGGCACTTAGATTTTTAAGTATATTTCTTTTTTTCCTACAATTAATTAAATATTAGGCTGAGTTAAAACAACTAAATTTATTTAATTAAAAATTAAATATCACTTCCCTGATTTTTAACTCAAAAATAACACAATCTATCTGAATTTAAAATATTAACTTCATTAATATATAATTTGTAAACATCTCAATCTAATTAAATAATACTTCATTAGTAATTAAATTCATAAAGAAAGTATGATCTATAAGGTAAATACCTATATTTAGGTTCATCTCCAAAATAATAAAAAAAATATTTAAAACTAAGGATTTGCTTAATTCTTTAATTTCCATAACTTTCAAATTTTATTTTCATATATGTGTATATAAATAGTTATACTTATATATATAAACACATATATAGAAATATATATATTTAATTAATATAATGATTTTTTTCCAAATTTATAAAAGACATAGCCATGCAAACCCTAGTTAGGGATTTGTATTATAAAATACTCATTATAATTTAATTTTACCATTTTTATATTAATCCCCTAGTCCTACCCAAACTAGGGTTTAATATTTTATTTTTGATTTGGGTTTATGTGCAGGGCCGAATGGAAAGTCTTGTGGCGGCGGCCATGGCGGATGGGTGGACGCAATGCTCCCCAGTGGGTCGCCCCATTGTGGGGGCCGCTGTTGTTCTCAAAATCTGATTCCCCTTCAATGCCCTCAAAATAATACAATCTAAAATGGGTGCCGAGGAGGCATCAAGGATAAAGGGATTCTAGAGACAACATATGACAAGGTTTGGTTAGACCTTCTACACTTCGGGCTTTTCTTTGAGCCCAGGTGGGTATGCCCTTTGTGAATTAACTTCACACTCTTAATCAACAAACCCACAGCAAACCAGTCCAGAAAACCAATGGGTTCATTCACCTTGAAAACAACTGAAAACAAAGAATGAAACAGTACTTAACTTCAGCATATTCGATCAACAAAGCATGCAATAAACAGCTTCGATCAGTACCAGTGCCTTATCCAAGGCTACAGAGTCACTCAAACTCAGATAAAACTCTTGAAATAAAATATCTCCATACTTCCCATCAACTTGGTTTCCATAAATCCTTGCTAATGCCTAACACCAACAAGAATTAAGTCACTTCAAACTAAACTATGGTCCTCAAAATTCAAAGCTTCTCCTAAAGTATTTACTGGTAAGAGTAATCATGCATGTTTAATTTCCCTCCTAAAGGGAAAAGCTAAAAACACCCATACTGAGATTGCCTTACAATTTCAATCAAACAGAAAATCCTGGATCATTCAGAATGAAAACAGTAAATAGACTTAAGGACAAGATTGAAGACGACATAGAGCTTTACTCAAAACTGACGGCCTATATATTGATATTCATTTGAAAAGATTTTACAAAAGTCTGATTCTCCATTAAACTTTGGAAAAGCTCAGATAATTTTTTTGCAGCGTTTTCTTACAAAAATTTTGTGATCCCCCTCTCTCTAGTCCTGGTATCCATTTATAACAATATGGATGCACAAAGCTTCGGACTTCTCGAGGAAAGTTTGTTACAATTATTTCAAAATTGAAGAGGTTACAATTTCTGTGTGAATCAGTTATGTGCTTTTTTCAGCTTCTCCAGCAGTTTGTTCAATGGGTTGTTCAGTTGCAACCTCTTCTGCCTCTTCAGGGGCGCTCTCCAACTGCTCTGGATCTCGAGTAGAATATTTAACTCCCCACTCACTATATGTCTCTTCTGTCAGCCATACAAAACTAATCACATCATTCTTAACCTTAGTCAACCTTTTCCAAGAATTCCTTTTTAGGAGCCATTTGCAATACAACCAGAGGAATATCACTTCTTAAAACACTTCTGTAATACGAGAATAATTTCACTTATTACAACACAAGTATGGTTGCAAAATAAGAAAGAACCTGATGCTTGCTTGAAGAAATTCGCTCTGCAACCAATGCACCTTCTCTGTATTTGTAAAAGATAACTCTGCGTCTGCTTCCTCTGCAAAAATCCTTTTAAAAGGTATCTTTACATGGTTGTTAGGAAATCAAATGCTTGTACTCCGGGCCTTAACTATAACATTGATTCCGCATGCTTCGGCCGTCCCTTCAAAATCGAATTCATACGAGAATTCATATTTTAGCTCTAACGGGTCGCAGCCTTTCTGCAAGTGTCTCACTGTGAATTTCATTTTGACAGCTTTGTCTTTAGTCTGGGTCCCGTCTTTTTATTGGCTACATAATACCACGCGGCATCCGACCATTGGCTTAGAAAATCCCCTCACATTCTGTTTTGATACTGGCCGAATGTCGCCCTTTATACTATGGCGGGCCCATGTTTTTCCCTTTTTGCCATGTCATCATCATGACACGTGGACGGCCCTCGTTAACTCTCGCTATTTCGCGGCCTTAAAAGGTGAGCACCTCACCCTTGCAAAATAGCGCGGGCCGTTGGATCATCTTTCAAGTTAATCACCTTTTAATCCTTCGAACAGGTCCTTAGGAATGGTGGGCCCGCTGAGTCGTCACTAACACCTGGCATCCAGTCACCTACCGTGCTGATTTATCGTTCTGTCATTTGCCAGAAGAAGAACCATGGGGGTCCTACCTTCGTCTCAACAGGTCTATCTCCTACGTCATCATCAAGACACGTGGACGGCTAATATTAACCCCTTGAGAAGGCTCTCAGAGATGGTGGGCCCACGGACACGCCATGGACACCTGGCGCCTTGTCACTTTTGGAGCCAACCTATCAATTTTTCATTCGTCAAGCAGGAACCGTAGGGCCCCACAGTTTCCTTTTAGACCGCGTGTCATCAAGACACGTGGACGGTCCTGGTTAACTTTCGCTATTTCGCGGCCTTAAGAAGCGGGCATCTTACCCTTGCGAAATAGCGCGAGCCGTTAGATCATATCTCAACTTGCTCGGCATTTAAACCCTGTTAGAAGCTCTCAGAGATGGTGGGCCCACGGACACGCCATGGACACCTGGCGCCTTGTCACTTTTGGAGCTGACCTGTCAATTTTTCATTTGCTCGAAGGAGCCACGGGGTCTCAGTGAACTGTAAGAGCTGTCTCTGCCAGGTCATCTCCACCTGTGAGCTGACTCATCTTCGGGGCCCACTTTTGAACTTTAATCTTAACCCTCTGACCGTGGCGACTTGTGCCACGTGCTGCCTTATAATTCGCCAGAAGAAAACCACAGAGGGGGGCCCTACCTTCTTCGACGGCCACATCCTTTACTTTCTCCGCATGACACATGGATGGCTGATATTCATCCTCGCTATTTCTCAGCCTTAAAGGGCGAGCACTTAACCCTTGCGAAATAGCACCGACCGTCGGATCTTTCCCCAAGTTGATCGGCGTTTACTGGGCCCGGCACTTTAGAAGGAAATAATACAAGGCAAAAATTTTCAAATAATTAACACAACCACCTAGGTAAATAGCAAGGGGGGACACTTCTTACGACCCCGCGACCCATGACTTAAGTGGAATAAAGTAACGAAGCAATAGAAACCCGGGGATCTAATACAAAAGATAAAGTTTAAAACTTGGAAAACCCTTAAACCCTCTAGGTTTAGAATAAAGCTGAAGCACTTTAGACCATACCCTATTCAAAAATTTTCAAAATACCATAGCCAATTATGGGGAAAGAACCCAATTTTAAAACAATGATAACAGCGGCTCTGACTGGGGATGGTTGATTACGAGATCAACACAAGAAAACTCAGAAATTTTGGAGAAACAGACCAAAACCAGGAAAACAGGAAAGAAAACAAAATATATACAAACAAAGGACCTACCGTGCATGGATATTAAGAGAAATAATGCTTCAGGAATTGTCCATGCACTGGAAATTCCTGCATCTCGTCATTCATATTCTTTAAAAAATATGAATCCTTACCATTCAAGTCACAAACTACAAAAGGGCCAATCTAGAGTGATTCAAATTTCTTGTGCTTTCCTTTATCCTGCCCTTTTGCATTCCACTGAAGAACCATGTCATCAACTTGAAACTTCCTTAATGATGTCCTTTTATCAAAAAGATACTTTGACTGTAACTGGAGCTTCTGATTTTTCTTATGAGCAGAAGTTCTAAGCTCTTCCACTTCTACAATTTGGATCATTCTGTTCTCCATTGGTTCAGATATTTCCATGTTCTCTTCCTGCAAAAACTTATACACCGGAAGAAGGTTATTTACCGGTAATCTAGCTTGGGTACCATAAACCAACTCAAAAGGTGACATTCCAATGGATTTTTTAACTATTATTCTATCCGCCCACAGAGCTAATTTCAACTTTTGATCCCAAGACCTCTTGTTTTCTTCTAGGATCTTCTTGATGATATTCAGCAAGCTTTTGTTGCTAGATTCTGCTTGTCCATTCCCTTGAGGGTGATAAGGTGATGAGTATGACATAAGTATACCATGACTATTGCAAAAGCCTACAAATTCTTCTGATCTGAAACACATGGCATTATCCATGACCAACTTAGCAGGTATTCCAAATCTAGTCACAATATTATCCATCAAAAAATCAATGACAGTTTTACTAGTAGCTCTTCTTGTAGGAATAGCTTCTATCCATTTGGTAAAATAATCTGTGGCCACTATAATCCATCCATGACCTCTTCCTGACTTCTCAGCAATTTCTCCAATAAAATCAATACCCCATTGGACAAAAGGAGCTTCTACAGAGACTAGATTCAGGGGTAAAGCTCCTTCATACTTGAGCTTGGAAGAAAATCTCTGACACGAATCACATCTTTGAACATATGCATGAGTATCTTTAAACAAGGTAGGCCAATAATATCCAGCCCGTATTATCTTACCGGCAGTAGTCTTAGCAGAGTAATGTCCTCCACATACTCCGTCATGCATTTCATTCAACACCCGTTTAGCTTGAAATTCATCCAAACACAGTAGTAACTCCCCATCTCTTTTTCTCCAATAAAGATCACCTTGAATAAGCACATACTTTTGGGACTTGAGCTTCAAATTTCTCTTCTGGTTGTGTGTCATTTCCTCCGATAGCACATTACCTTTTAATACTTGGATTATCTCTATGTACCATGGCTGTCTCTCAATACTAGTAACCAAAGTATCTTCAACCTCAACATTGTGTACTTCTACATTCATGAGATTTGACTCAGTCATGAGCTTGGCCAAACCTAACCCTCTCACCAATTTAGTGATCTTTATCTCCAAATTGAACTCTTGAATTCTATTGATCCACCTACATCTCTTCCCAGTAACCTCAGATTGAGACAAAATATCTTTAACTGCAGCATGTGGAACATAGGTAGTGACATTTGCATTCACCAAATATGGCCTAAAGGCTTTAACAGCTTTAACCAAGGCATAAGCTTGTTTCTCCATAGTTTCATATTTTAATTCTGCCGCTTGCAAAGATTTTCTATAGAAAGCTATGGGATGTTCATATCCCTCATTATCCTTTTGCAATAACACTGCAGCCACTGTGTGATATGAAGCAAAAGAAAACAGAGAAAAAGGCTTACCATAATCCGGGGACTTCAACACTGGTGCTTCCTGGATTGCTTTCTTAATCTCATTAAAAGCTTTTGAGGCTTCCTGATCCCAGTGAAACTTTGCGTCCTTCTTGAGCAACTTGACAATAGGCTTCACTATCTCAGCAAAGTTTGCAATGAATCTCCTGACAAAATTCACTTTGCCTAAAAAGGACTGAATTCCTTTCACATTCTTTGGTTCAGACACCCTGTTGATTGCTTCAATTCTCTCAGGGTCTATTCTTATCCCTTCCTTGGAGACTATGTGTCCCAATAACTTTCCTTCAGTGACCCCAAAGTGACATTTCTTGGGATTCAGTGATACACCAAATTCCAAAGCCTTATCAAATACCTTTTCTAAATGTCCACAGTGATCATCAGCCTTCTTTGAGAAACAAGTTAAATCATCTTGGTAAACCACCATAATAATATTAATGAATTCCTTAAAAGCCACATCCATAGCTCTTTGAAATGTAGCCCCTGCATTTTTCAATCCAAATGGCATTCTCACATATACATAAGTTCCCCATGGGGTAGTAAAAGGTGTTTTCAACTGTTCTGACTCCTTTACCAGCACTTGATTGTATCCTGAGAAACCATCCATCATGGATAAAAGATCACATCCTGTCACTCTTTGTAGCATTGCTTCCATATTTGGGGATGAATAATTATCTTTTAAAGAGGCAACATTAAGATTCCTAAAATCAACACACAATCTGATGTCTCCATTCTTTTTTCTCACTGGGACCAGATTAGAAACCCATGAAGAATGTCTGATTGGTTTGATAATCCCCCCTTCTCTCAATTTAGTCAACTCTTGTTGCATTTTTGTTTCTGACAAGGGGTTAATAGGTCTCTGTTTCTGTCTAAAAGGCTTAGCATCTGGAAGTAAGGGAATTTCATGCTGAAAAAGATCTTGTCTATACACCTTTAGGTCTTCATAAGACCAAGCAAAGACATGCTTATACCTTTTCAGTAAACTGATTAGGTTAGTCCTAACATGAGGAGGTAGCTTCTTTCCAATATATACCAACTTGAGGGATGATTCTGTCCCCAAGTTGACCTCCTCTAATTCTTCTAACTTGGTGATAGATTGCTGGTGTAGATGACTGTCATTATAACTAAACATGCTTTCTAACTCCACCAACCCTTTAGGTATCTCATTGGTTTCCAACTGGACAATATCATTTCCAAACACTGTTTCTCTATCATCCACTACTTCCACCAATGCATTACAATCAATTTTTTGTCCCTCATAATCATCAACACATTGGATGAACCTAAGAATATCTTCATCATCAGCAAAAACTTGCCAATTATATACATTATCAGGAATAGCAGGCCTAGCTTTTATTTCCACAGTGGAAATACCAGTTAGTGTTGCATCATCATTTTTTAAAGCAACATTAGCTAGGAAATCTGCCATAATATTTCTTGTTCGCTCTATCCAGTTGATAGAAAAGGCATCAAAATATTCAATAACATCCCAAACAGCATGCTTATATTGCTTCAATTTATCATTCTTGGATGCATACTTAGATCTTACCTGAGAGACAACCAGTTCTGAATCGCCCATCACTTTCAATAATCGGATTCCATGCCTTTTTGCAACCTCAAGTCCTAATAACAGAGCTTCATACTCTGCAGTATTATTTGTGCACTGGAATGCCAATAAGAATGAATATTTAAAGGTTATACCTGATGGGGATACAAAAAGAACCCCTGCTCCAGACCCTTCTTTGGAACAAGCTCCATCAAAATACATCTGTCACAATCCATACTGCTGTGCTTGTAACTCAATTACAATTGGGTCTGTGTTCTTCAATTGAGGTGACACTGGTTGAATTCTGAAATTATCTAAATCCACATCAATCATACAATTTAGCATACTAGGGTCCACATTTTCAACTACCTTAGGAGCTCGTGGCTCCCTGTATAGTTTGACCTTATTGCCACCAACAGGAATAGTAGCATAAGACAAATCCAATTGAACATTTCCCCCCACTGCTGCGGCCCACTGCCTAGAAAGTAACATGCCATAGTGGGGTTTAGTATCTGTGACAATAACATCCATTTTGTAAGTAGCTTCAGGAAATGCAGCTATTTTTACTTCTACATCTTTCATTGTACCTATCACAGGTACTTCTCTATTGTCCATGGCATAACATTTCCCATACACAGTAGTCACTGACAATCCTAATTCTTTCATAACACCATAGGGCATCACATTAGCAGCTGCTCCTGAATCTATCATGCAGTTTTTAATTAACCAGTTATTGACTAACAGGGTAACATAGAAGGGATCCACTTGAGAAGGCTCCTGAGTGATAGTGGTTCCAACATATACCTCTGGAGTTTGGAACTATTGATCCTTCCCAATTTTATCTGGACCAGTGGATAATACTGAGTCACCATCAGATATACTAGAGAACAGAGACAAAGCTGCATCCTTGTGTTCTTTAATCTTTAATAACTCCACTAATGGGACAGTGACCTTCATTTGAGTTAAAGCTTGGGCCATATTAAATGTGGAATAATTACACTTTTCAGTATTAGCCTTGACCTTTTCTACTTTGAGTTGATTGGCCTTTTTTATTATTTCCACCTTTTGTACATCACTAGCATTTTTGGCATCTGTGGTTTTAGGTAAATCTTTAACTTGTTCCTCTTTTTCTTGACTAACTTTAACAGTAGCAGTAACACTGTTTGATGCCCCTTTCTTAGTGACTTCTTTTACAAACATAGAACCTGGTTCACCCTGATCAGTATCTCTCTTGGTACTTCTCAGGTTGTAATTATGCCTTGCTTTGGCAATTGCAGCCTTAGTGAGGTTTTTAACTTCCTCTTCACTAGGCCTCCTAAGATGAACTTCTTCATCTTCAATTGTTACCACATTCAATGTAGGGTGCCATCCTAAGGCTAACTACCCTCATACTAATCTTTCATTATCTAACACATCACTGCATTCACTTTGCATAGATTCCTCATCACTTTCTATAATAGTTTCAAACATATTAATATCAAGCTCTGCTTCTGGTCTCATGGATTCTTCTAGAGCTTGAGCCACTGCAGACTGATGAGGAGAATGTGGTCCATCACAAGCAATACACCAGGGAGTATTTTCTATATTATTAACAGTTTTCCCCTTGAGAGGATCTGGTGTATCTTGGCTTTGGGCAATTTTAGGCTTCTCAACTTGAGGTTTACCATCCTTCCAATTCGTATTGTATGGCATATCATGTAATCTAGGAGGTCTATCTTGCCAATTGTAATGAGGTTTATCATTTTTGTTAACCTTAGCAGTCAAATCTTTCATAGCAGTAACCAATTTTTCTATTTTATCCTCTTCCTTAGCAACTTTGTTAGGTTGCTGTTTGGTTTCATGCCATAATCTTCCATCTGTCCTCCTTCCTAATTTTCCAGATGCCTTTCTATTACTTTCAACATTTATGGCAATTCTAAAGGCATCCCTCAGGTTATGAGGATTTTTATCTCTGAGAATGTAAGCCATCTTGGAATCAAATGCATTATAATATGTATTAAGACACATATTGTCATCTAGCCTCATTACCTGATACAATCTTTGCATAGCCTTTTGGAACCTAGCATTAAAATCAGTGACTATTTCATTTTCAGATTTTCTAATGTTATTGAACTCATTTAGCATGAAACTCACATTAGTCTTATCACCATACTGTTCTTGAAAGCAATTTTTGAACTCTTCCCATGAACCTATGCTAGCCACTGGAAGACCTCTGTACCAATCTCTTGCATCATCAACCAGGGATTGAACAAACAGCTTCATAATAACATCTTCATCAGTTATCTCATAATCATTTATCAAATCCCCAAAAGATTTGAGATGTTCCTCAGCACTGACCGCATTGTTCCCGGCAAATTTATGGAGTTTGTCTCTTAACTCAGTGGGAACATGATTTGGATATCCTGAGATCCCATCAAAAAACAATTGCTGATATTGTTCTAAATTAATTGGCCTTCTTTGAAAAGGGGAAACAGTACTATTATTCCCCATGATCATTTTAGCTTTTGGGATTGGGGACTGAGATGTTTGGGTGTACTGCTTATTTGAAGGTATGTGGCTTGCTGAGGCAATGTTAGTGTGTACTGCTGGTTGGGTATTGCCCTGAGGAAGAGAGATATGTTGGGGATTAGGCTTGCTAAGATCTTCTGATGGGAATGTAATAGGGGGAGCTTTTAGGTAGTTAATCTTTCTTTTAACTTCCTGATTTGCAGCTTCTAACTCAGCCTTTTCCAATTCCATTTGGAGGTCTTCTTTTTCCTTCCTCATCCTTTCCATCTCTCTCATGTGCTAGGATCCTATGAGAAATCCCTTCTGCAGTTTTAAACTCTACTCCATCATCTACCCATATCTATTTCCTTTTGTCTAAATTAACTTTAGGGAGCTGGGAGTCATTAGAAACTTCCTTACTTGGCTGGGCTACTGACTTAGGAGATTGTCTAATGTTAGGGACTAAAATCTCCCTAATCACTGGGCCTTCCTCATCACCCTTTTCTTTTTCCTTGGCAAGCACTTCAAGATCAGCTATCTGTCTAAGAAGCCTATCTCTCTCCATTATTTTGGCTTTAACTTCCTTTTCCTTATTTGCCTCCTTTTGGGCCCTCAAGGATATTAAATGATGAACTCTTTTATTTAATTCTTCAATTTCTTGAGACATCTTATCCTCATCAGGATAGTTTTCTTCAGAATCTAATGCATTAATTTGATCTATATCAAGCAAACTAATGTTCCCATCTATTGTCCTAGGAACAGAGTGCCTAATTGCATTTGAGCTAGTTCTATCTTTTGCATAAACACTAACATGTGATAAGTCTCAACTTAAAATAGGCATATCATCAATATTTCCAAACAATCCTGAATGAAAACCTAAAATATCCTGCTCTGAATCTCTTGAAGATGAATTTGACTTTGCATAAACAGGTCGGTCAGGCATCTTACCAGTATTGTTGTTTTTCTGCACCCATGCAGCATTTGATGGCTCATGCATCACAGATCTTTTTTGGCCTCTTCGTGATTGCTCTGGCAGACCTTCTTGCAAGGTTTCACGAGGATGTTTCTTCATGAATGACCTTGTGTGCTTATTTCCTTGCATCTTGCTTGTCTTTATTTTAGAAAGTTTGTATCTCACAAGGACTGGTTACAAAAAAACAGAGTCGCCACCCACAAAACTATGGGAAAGATAAAGAACAAGCGATCTTACTCATAAATACAACAATACTCTCCATAAGTCTCACCACAGATTCTGTGTCTGTATCTTCATGACAATTGTTCCCCAGCAGAGTCGCCACTTTTGTTGTTCTCAAAATCTGATTCCTCTTCAATGCCCTCAAAATAATACAATCTAAAATGGGTGCCGAGGAGGCATCAAGGATAAAGGGATTCTAGAGACAACATATGACAAGGTTTGGTTAGACCTTCTACACTTCGGGCTTTTCTTTGAGCCCAGGTGGGTATACCCTTTGTGAATTAACTTCACACTCTTAAGCAACAAACCCATAGCAAACCAGTCCAGAAAACCAATGGGTTCATTCACCTTGAAAACAGCTGAAAACAAAGAATGAAACAGTACTTAACTTCAACATATTCGATCAACAAAGCATGCAATAAACAGCTTCGATCAGTACCAGTGCCTTATCCAAGGCTACAGAGTCACTCAAACTCAGATAAAACTCTTGAAATAAAATATCTCCATACTTCCCATCAACTTGGTTTCCATAAATCCTTGCTAATGCCTAACACCAACAAGAATTCAGTCACTTCAAACTAAACTATGGTCCTCAAAATTCAAAGCTTCTCCTAAAGTATTTACTGGTAAGAGTGATCATGCATGTTTAATTTCCCTCCTAAAGGGAAAAGCTAAAAACACCCATACTGAGATTGCCTTACAATTTCAATCAAACAGAAAATCCTGGATCATTCAGAATGAAAACAGTAAATAGACTTAAGGACAAGATTAAAGACGACACAGAGCTTTACTCAAAACTGACGGCCTGTATATTGATATTCATTTGAAAAGATTTTACAAAAGTCTGATTCTCCATTAAACTTTGGAAAAGCTCAGATAATTTTTCTGCAGCGTTTTCTTACAAAATTTTTGTGATCCCCCTCTCTCTAGTCCTGGTATCCATTTATAACAATATGGATGCACAAAGCTTCGGACTTCTCGAGGAAAGCTTGTTACAATTATTTCAAAATTGAAGAGGTTACAATTTCTGCGTGAATCAGTTATGTGCTTTTTTCAGCTTCTCCAGCAGTTTGTTCAACGGGTTGTTCAGTTGCAACCTCTTCTGGCTCTTCAGGGGCGCTCTCCAACTGCTCCGGATCTCGAGTAGAATATTTAACTCCCCACTCACTATATGTCTCTTCTGTCGGCCATACAAAACTAATCACATCATTCTTAACCTTAGTCAACCTTTTCCAAGAATTCCTTTTTAGGAGCTATTTGCAATACAACCAGAGGAATATCACTTCTTAAAACACTTCTGTAATACGAGAATAATTTCACTTATTACAACACAAGTATGGTTGCAAAATAAGAAAGAACCTGATGCTTGCTTCAAGAAATTCGCTCTGCAACCAATGCACCTTCTCTGTATTTGTAAAAGATAACTCTGCGTCTGCTTCCTCTGCAAAAATCCTTTTAAAAGGTATCTTTACTTGGTTGTTAGGAAATCAAATGCTTGTACTTCGGGCCTTAACTATAACATTGATTCCGCATGCTTCGGCCGTCCCTTCAAAATCGAATTCATACGAGAATTCATATTTTAGCTCCAACGGGTCGCAGCCTTTCTGCAAGTGTCTCACTGTGAATTTCATTTTGACGGCTTTGTCTTTAGTTTGGGTCCCGTCTTTCTATTGGCTACATAATACAACGCGGCATCTGACCATTGGCTTAGAAAATCCCCTCACATTCTGTTTTGATACTGGCCGAATGTCGCCCTTTATACTGTGGCGGGCCCATGTTTTTCCCTTTTTGCCATGTCATCATCATGACACGTGGACGGCCCTCGTTAACTCTCACTATTTCGCGGCCTTAAAAGGTGAGCACCTCACCCTTGCGAAATAGTGCGGGCCGTTGGATCATCTTTCAAGTTAATCACCTTTTAATCCTTTGAACAGGTCCTCAGGAATGGTGGGCCCGCTGAGTCGTCACTAACACCTGGCATCCAGTCACCTACCCTGCTGATTTGTCGTTCTGTCATTTGCCAGAAGAAGAACCATGGGGGTCCTACCTTCGTCTCAACAGGTCTATCTCCTACGTCATCATCAAGACACGTGGACGGCTAATATTAACCCCTTGAGAAGGCTCTCAGAGATGGTGGGCCCACGGACACGCCATGGACACCTGGCGCCTTGTCACTTTTGGAGCCGACCTGTCAATTTTTCATTCGTCAAGCAGGAACCGTAGGGACCCACAGTTTCCTTTTAGACCGCGTGTCATCAAGACACATGGACGGTCCTGGTTAACTTTCGCTATTTCGCGACCTTAAGAAGCGGGCATCTTACCCTTGCGAAATAGCGCGAGCCGTTAGATCATATCTCAACTTGCTTGGCATGTAAACCCTGTTAGAAGCTCTCAGAGATGGTGGGCCCACGGAGACGCCATGGACACCTGGCGCCTTGTCACTTTTGGAGCTGACCTGTCAATTTTTCATTTGCTCGAAGGAGCCACGGGGTCTCAGTGAACTGTAAGAGCTGTCTCTGCCAGGTCATCTCTACCTGTGAGCTGACTCATCTTCGGGGCCCACTTTTGAACTTCAATCTTAACCCTCTGACCGTGGCGACTTGTGCCACGTGCTGCCTTATAATTCGCCAGAAGAAAACCACAGAGGGGGGCCCTACCTTCTTCGACGGCCACATCCTTTACTTTCTCCGCATGACACATGGACGACTGATATTCATCCTCGCTATTTCGCAGCCTTAAAGGGCGAGCACTTAACCCTTGCGAAATAGCGCCGACCGTCGGATCTTTCCCCAAGTTGATCTGATTCCCCTTCAATGCCCTCAAAATAATACAATCTAAAATGGGTGCCGAGGAGGCATCAAGGATAAAGGGATTCTAGAGACAACATA
The DNA here is from genome assembly GCF_030272615.1 of Cryptomeria japonica. Taxonomy (NCBI): domain Eukaryota; kingdom Viridiplantae; phylum Streptophyta; class Pinopsida; order Cupressales; family Cupressaceae; genus Cryptomeria; species Cryptomeria japonica. The sequence goes on along the minus strand of NC_081408.1, from coordinate 273,256,537 downwards.
TGACAAGGTTTGGTTAGACCTTCTACACTTCGGGCTTTTCTTTGAGCCCAGGTGGGTATACCCTTTGTGAATTAACTTCACACTCTTAAGCAACAAACCCATAGCAAACCAGTCCAGAAAACCAATGGGTTCATTCACCTTGAAAATAGCTGAAAACAAAGAATGAAACAGTACTTAACTTCAGCATATTCGATCAACAAAGCATGCAATAAACAGCTTCGATCAGTACCAGTGCCTTATCCAAGGCTACAGAGTCACTCAAACTCAGATAAAACTCTTGAAATAAAATATCTCCATACTTCCCATCAACTTGGTTTCCATAAATCCTTGCTAATGCCTAACACCAACAAGAATTCAGTCACTTCAAACAAAACTATGGTCCTCAAAATTCAAAGCTTCTCCTAAAGTATTTACTGGTAAGAGTGATCATGCATGTTTAATTTCCCTCCTAAAGGGAAAAGCTAAAAACACCCATACTGAGATTGCCTTACAATTTCAATCAAACAGAAAATCCTGGATCATTCAGAATGAAAACAGTAAATAGACTTAAGGACAAGATTGAAGACGACACAGAGCTTTACTCAAAACTGACGGCCTGTATATTGATATTCATTTGAAAAGATTTTACAAAAGTCTGATTCTCCATTAAACTTTGGAAAAGCTCAGATAATTTTTCTGCAGCGTTTTCTTACAAAATTTTTGTGATCCCCCTCTCTCTAGTCCTGGTATCCATTTATAACAATATGGATGCACAAAGCTTCGGACTTCTCGAGAAAAGTTTGTTACAATTATTTCAAAATTGAAGAGGTTACAATTTCTGCGTGAATCAGTTATGTGCTTTTTTCAGCTTTTCCAGCAGTTTGTTCAACGGGTTGTTCAGTTGCAACCTCTTCTGGCTCTTCAGGGGCGCTCTCCAACTGCTCCGGATCTTGAGTAGAATATTTAACTCCCCACTCACTATATGTCTCTTCTGTCAGCCATACAAAACTAATCACATCATTCTTAACCTTAGTCAACCTTTTCCAAGAATTCTTTTTTAGGAGCCATTTGCAATACAACCAGAGGAATATCACTTCTTAAAACACTTCTGTAATACGAGAATAATTTCACTTATTACAACACAAGTATGGTTGGAAAATAAGAAAGAACCTGATGCTTGCTTGAAGAAATTCGCTCTGCAACCAATGCACCTTCTCTGTATTTGTAAAAGATAACTCTGCGTCTGCTTCTTCTGCAAAAATCCTTTTAAAAGGTATCTTTACTTGGTTGTTAGGAAATCAAATGCTTGTACTCCGGGCCTTAACTATAACATTGATTCCGCATGCTTCGGCCATCCCTTCAAAATCGAATTCATACGAGAATTCATATTTTGGCTCCAACGGGTCGCAGCCTTTCTGCAAGTGTCTCACTGTGAATTTCATTTTGACGGCTTTGTCTTTAGTCTGGGTCCCGTCTTTCTATTGGCTACATAATACCACGCAGCATCCGACCATTGGCTTAGAAAATCCCCTCACATTCTGTTTTGATACTAGCCGAATGTCGCCCTTTATACTGTGGCGGGCCCATGTTTTTCCCTTTTTGCCATGTCATCATCATGACACGTGGACGACCCTCGTTAACTCTCGCTATTTCGCGGCCTTAAAAGGTGAGTACCTCACCCTTGCGAAATAGCACGGGCCGTTGGATCATCTTTCAAGTTAATCACCTTTTAATCCTTCGAACAGGTCCTTAGGAATGGTGGGCCCGCTGAGTCGTCACTAACACCTGGCATCCAGTCACCTACCGTGCTGATTTGTCGTTCTGTCATTTTTCTAGAAGAAGAACCATGGGGGTCCTACCTTCATCTCAACAGGTCTATCTCCTACGTCATCATCAAGACACGTGGACGGCTAATATTAACCCCTTGAGAAGGCTCTCAGAGATGGTGGGCCCACGGACACGCCATGGACACCTGGCGCCTTGTCACTTTTTGAGCCGACCTGTCAATTTTTCATTCGTCAAGCAGGAACCGTAGGGACCCACAGTTTCCTTTTAGACCGCGTGTCATCAAGACACGTGGACGGTCCTGGTTAACTTTCGCTATTTCGCGGCCTTAAGAAGCGGGCATCTTACCCTTGCGAAATAGCGCGAGCCGTTAGATCATATCTCAACTTGCTCGGCATTTAAACCCTGTTAGAAGCTCTCAGAGATGGTGGGCCCACGAACACGCCATGGACACCTGGCGCCTTGTCACTTTTGGAGCTGACCTGTCAATTTTTCATTTACTCGAAGGAGCCACAGGGTCTCAGTGAACTGTAAGAGCTGTCTCTGCCAGGTCATCTCCACTTGTGAGCTGACTCATCTTCGGGGCCCACTTTTGAACTTTAATCTTAACCCTCTGACCGTGGCGACTTGTGCCACGTGCTGCCTTATAATTCGCCAGAAGAAAACCACAGAGGGGGGGCCTACCTTCTTCGACGGCTACATCCTTTACTTTCTCCGCATGACACATGGATGGCTGATATTCATCCTCGCTATTTCGCAGCCTTAAAGGGCGAGCACTTAACCCTTGCGAAATAGCGCCGACCGTCAGATCTTTCCCCAAGTTGATCGGCGTTTACTGGGCCTGGCACTTTAGAAGGAAATAATACAAGGCGAAAATTTTCAAATAATTAACACAACCGCCTAGGTAAATAGCAAGGGGGGACACTTCTTACGACCCCGCGACCCATGATTTAAGTGGAATAAAGTAACGAAGGAATAGAAACCAGGGGATCTAATACAAAAGATAAAGTTTAAAACTTGGAAAACCCTTAAACCCTCTAGGTTTAGAACAAAGCTGAAGCACTTTAGACCATACCCTATTCAAAAAATTTTAAAATACCATAGCCAATTATGGGGAAAGAACCCAATTTTAAAACAGTGATAACAGCCGCGGCCCACACAAAGGCCTTGGTTGTTGTGTGAGTCGCGGCCCACATAGTGGCCACGACCCACTGGTGCGGAGCACAGCCCGCACAAGGAGCCGCGGGCCCCTGTGAGGGACGCGGCCCACACAGAGGTTGCGACCTCTGTGAGGGACGTGGCCCGCACAGGGTCTGCATGCCCTGCACGGTCGAGGCCTCGATTTTTCCCCTCCCCATTTTCCTTTGCTTTTTTTTTTTTTTTAAAGTACTATATATATATATATATATAAATACATTTTCATGTGTAAATAAGTATAAATATATTTATATATATTTATATATATATATATATACATTTTTATATGTATATATTCATTTATATATTTATATATATATTTATATTTATATATACATTTATTTCGTAAGTATCTCCATGATATATTTTATATTATATAACAGAATTTATATATTGAATAGTCCATAGTATTTTGATTCTAGGTATGTATTCGAATAGAATATTGAAATAATATTTTGTTTTCTTGTTGATTTATTTCCTTTTGTAAATGTCCTAGATGTTAAGATAAAATAGATGGATAAATAAATTTCTGATTCATTTACAACAAGAGTATAGTAATTTTATTATTTCACTTAAACTGTTTATTGTAGGTGATTTATTTCAATCTTCAACTATATAAATGACTAGATTTAATAGTTTAACCAGCAACTAAATAAATCTAGATTTTATTTAAATAAAAACTATAATAGATTGTGATTTTCATTTTCTGCAATAAATAAATTGACAGACTTTGCAAAAATCTACAGCAACTATTTAAATGACAGATTTGGATACTTTATAGTAAAACATAGATGTACTAAGTTAACCTTAGATTTATCTTATGCATAAAGTAATTGACTGATTTTAGTTAATTTCATACAGCAACTGTAAAGAGTTATATTTACATAGACTAGATAAACTATCTATCTTAGTTACTAATTTCAGAAATAAACAAAAAGACAATTTCCAGAAGTATAATGTACTTTACTACATTTACAGAAAACAGAATTAAATGATTTATTTACAGCCTACAATATGCATGCAACTCTAATCTATTTATTTCTTTTATATTTTATTTTGAATGCATAAGAATAAAATAACTTTCTTGCTTTGCAATTTATTATAAACACATCACATATAATATTTTGAACTTTGGAAAAACTAATTTAGGAATACTCATTTCTTTTCTACAATGAATAGCATACTAGAATAATACAACTTTTAAAACGTATTTCAAAAACACTATTGTCACTTTACAATGGGTCTCTCATTTCTAATAAATGAGGTCTTTTTCAAATAATAATTACATTTACAAATAATTTCCTGCAACAAATAACTCCTGTAACCTTCCACTTGTCCTATTCTTTTCTTCTGACAATCCTGCATTTTAAATCAAAGCTATGACCATGGAAAGCTCACCTCCCAGCCTAGGCTAACTGGTAGCCACCCCCGAGCTCGGAGAACCAAGCCTTAGATGGGTAATAAACATGCAAACACAAAAGACAGAATACACACAAACTCAAACACAATCCCAACCCAGGCTACACTACATCACTCATTGTGATGTCCTTTTTCAAGGGTGGTAGTGGACCAAGTACCCTGAGGAGACTGCAAGTATGGAAAAACATATAGCCACCTCATGGCAAACCAAATAAAAAAAGTATAACAACCCCATATTCCTTATGCCCCCCAAGGCATTCATGCCTTATTTCCCTCCTTATGACCCCCAATGCATAAACAAGCCATGCAGCAAGAGTCACATAAAATCCCTTGTGATCACTCTCATAACGAGAGCCTCTCACTCGAGGGCTGTCACTTCTACCACCCACAAGATCCTCCTCTCTCCCAAGAGTAGGAGGTCTTCATTACTCCCAAAATACATACATTGTATAAACACAAAATACCAAATAAATTTCCAAGAAAACATGCAAAAAAAACTAGTCTTTTACACAAACATTACTTTCAAAACACATGCCATAAAAAATCATTATAATAAAAATACAACCAACCTTAAACTGCCCAAAGGTACGCTAGTTTTGTTGAGGATGAGCAACCCAATTCCATGGTTCTTCTCTTTCTACCCTTAGCCAAAATTCTCAAACCAAATTCTATCTTTTTCTTTTCCAAAATCCTCTTGTCTCCAAAAATGGAGAGTGGGTCATTATCCACTAATTTTCTAATTCTTGCTTAAGAAGCCCATTGTGAGAGTTCTCACAAGTTTCTAAAAACTAAAAAGGAAGGTAAGGTAGAATGGGAAAAGGAACTCTCATTCGAAAAGGAAGGTTTACAACTAGGTTCAAGTCTTCTAATTTCAATTTTCGCACAACTTAGAAAAGTCACTTTTTAGGGTGTCTAAAAGGTCACATGGGAGTAGAAACTTGCCTAAAATTACCCCTAACCCTTAGGTATACCTTATGGGCTTTAGGAAACCCTATTAAACTACCCCTAGGTGTCCATTTATCCCTTTTAAAACCCCTCTGAAGTTAATTTTTGGGTCAAACCTAAGTTGACTTCCCCTAAGATTCTCTTCCCAAGTCAATTATGGAGTCACATTACATTAATTGAAAAATCTATAGTTAATTAAACAATTCCCTCCAAGAGAAAAATTTAAAAATTCAAACATAAATCCACACATGTCAAGTGACACAAAGAAAATACTTTTACAAAATTGCACATGAAATCTTGTCTCTTGTTGGATTTAAATAAATCAATTAAATAACATTTAACACACATACATCATTTACCATTACGAATAAAATATGACACAAACGGGGTGTTGTCTCTCCAAATAGCCAAACCCTGGTTTTACGAACATACATAGGTCTAGGTTTGGTTCTCCGTAATATTTCCATGGTCACATGGATAACTTTTCCTACGCAACTCAATCACACATTAGTAATTTCGAATAACCTCATATAATATAAGAACATGAATAAAAATACACATCAAACATTCTGCATACAATATACACTTACACAAACCAATACATCTTATATCCAAATAAATCCACATAAGCAATTATCACAATTCTCATAATTTTACTCCATACATAAAACATGCATTCTATTTTTGTCCTCATAATAAAGTCTTGCAAATCTAATAATAACATACATCATCTCCAATTTATCCTATTCTAGAATCCTATAGAGTTCTATATCATAAAACATATAAATGAAGCATCAACATTCATCAATGTTATCCAATCATGGAATCATATAAGTTCTACATCCAAACATAGCTGACATACGTTAAATCAAGCTTATCCAATCAATGGATCTTATTGGATTTCAAATTCATAACACATCAAAATGTACACCACAAGGTGCAATAACTCTATAACTTGGTTCAATTACTTTTCTCACCAATCTATCTGTCTAACACAGTCCATTCTATTGAATTATAAAGTATTTATTAATAGAGTCAAACATGGTCAACTAAGTTAATCAAAGCTTGGTCTGGGGAAGGCTTTACAAAGGGTCATAAAAGTCCAAGGATTGGGTTGATCTAGACCCACACTTATTTGTGCCTCTTTTAGGCGACATTCTTGTGTTTGTGTGCTTGCTTTGTTTTCTTGTCAAAGAAAAATAAAAAAATCAATTCCAAAACAAGTATTCATCCAACACAAACATTTTTCAAAAACCAACAAAAAATCAAAATCAAATAGAAAAAGTACCAAACTATATGACCATTCTTCACATCTTGAGAAAGAAGAATCTTCATCAACACATCAACTTGAAGAAAAGACCATTGAGCTCAAAGGCTCTTATCAAAAGGAGGAAATTCTTCTATCTTAATAGACATATCTTTGTCTCTAATAGATATTTTCTACGTCACATGTGTCTCTATCTTCAAGGGAAATCAAACAAGTTTGATCAAGATTCATTAAACCACTGAGCTTTTATGCAATATCACACTTTGAGTTATCACAAAAACAAAGGAGGCAAGATCAATCCTGCTTTCTTTCCAGATATTTGCATCACATATAACGTAGCTCGGGAAGAACCACCAACTCCCAAAAGAGAAGAAGAAGAATTTGTCCCATATGTGACACAAAGCTTTTATTGAAGTTAACATTTGATCCATTACCCCATTCACATCATTACTCCATTCCAACTCTCAAAACATTAAGAGGTTCTTGTCCTAAGTTCTATTTCAACATTGCTTGAATCAAACACAAAAAAATCACTTTTTAGAGTGTCTCTACATCTGGGATAAACTCATCCTCAGAGACATTTCTACGTAGGTTAAAACTAGTCTATGAGTGCAATCCTCTCATTACTAGGTAGTTGAGTTTGTAATACATCTCAGATTTCTCTAAACCTTATCACATCAAACTTTGTCAATCAAACACAATAAGTAATTCAAGAAAGAACTTTGGTAACATCTACCTTTAGTGTTAGAGATCCATATGCAAAACACTTCACCAAACATCAATCTTTCATTTCATCATCAACTCATCATCATTTTCACCAAACTTCAAGAAAAACTTATAAACAAAATGGCTCATACCAGATCAAGATCTAGACAAAAAGAAATTGAATAGGAAGAGGAAGAAAATATCAATGAGTTCCAAGAAACCCTAGGAGGAAATATAAATGATGAAAATTTAGGCACTCCTACTTTGGCAGCAATAGAAAGGGCACAACACAACCCTCTCTTTAATAGACTTTTTGATGAAATACTCAGGAGCAATGCTGATGCTCACTTTTTAAGACCTGCTCAAGAGGGAGCCAAACTACCCTCTAATTTTGATGTGGCACAACTAAGACAAGCATTAGAACGCCAAAGTTGTAATGAGGATGAAAGAGGTCGAGATCACATCAGATATAACCTTCATCAAGGTAATCCCCCACCTCCTCCTCCTCCAAATGACACAGACATGTTGTGGCAACAAGTCAAAAATCTCACGCAACAACTTCATAGTGGTGTAAAAACTAATCACTTTTCACTTAATGACATTTGTCCCTATCCTTTTGATAGGAATCTTCATATGCCACCTTTTCTGTGAGGGTTTGAAACACCCAAGTTTGAAAAGTACCGAGGAAAAGGAGATCCTCGTGATCATGTTAGAGAATTCCATTCAGCTTCCCTTGAAGTGGCATACGAGGATACATACCTAATGCAACTTTTTCCCCAAAGCTTGGGAGGAACAACCACATCATGGTTTTCCTGATTACCAGGCGGCATTAGGACATTTGAAGAACTCATCCAGAAATTCCTGGCACATTACTCACACAATATTGAACGTGATATCACAATGGTTGATCTATGTAACACTAAACAAAAACCAGGTGAGCTATTTTTAGTCTTTCTGCAACGATGGCATCAAATGTCTAGCAGACGTTCTCTTTAGTTACCTAAACAAGAACTAGTGGAAATATTTATTTCCAACTTAAATGATGAAATGGAATTTCACCTAGACATAAAAGAAATAGTCTCTTTCAATGACATGATCACAAAAGGCTTAAAATGTGAGTGGGCTCACATCAAATAAGGGCTTATCAAAATATATAATGAACCAAAGGATGGCCCTCGCCCACACTTCAATAGTGACAAGCCTAACTTCTGGAACAAAAACAAAAATGTCATCAACTTCATTTCCCCATTTCTTCTATAAATAGAACCCTTTTCCTGAAGCAAAGAAGGAATCATTAGAGTATTATTGTTATACTGGTATTATCATAGAGCTTTTTCATAGCATCACTATCTACACTTGCATAGCATGTTTATCATTTTCAACCATCTTGAGTATTCATATGGCATCCATGGCTAGTGCTAAAAGCTAAGAGCTACACTCATTTGGAACTTGGAGAGGAGAGTAATAAGGGAGAAGCAACTATGAGCATCTTGTTTAGCATTAGGAGGAGTATAGTTTATCTATTCTATATTTGTATGCTTTCTATTTCATGCTTAATATCTCTCTTGATATGCCTGTTTAGGATAATCTTTTGTTGCTAACACTAACATTTGTTTCTTGTGCTCTTGTGTGTGTTGCCATCAAATACATTTTCTAATCCTTTTTACAGAGCATCAATAGTGATAAAGGAGCCTTTCAACGTTAGCAACATAGATGATATATACTATCAAAGTTTCAAACAGTGGTAGGCATGCATTTAAGGTTGCTCAAATAGAGGAGATTTGATAGAGCACAAGCCATGATAGAAACCTAGAGACAAATCCCTGTATCAAGCATAGTTAAGAAGGATGGTACCCTAACAAAAACACAAAATCAAGGGTCATCATTTAAAGATTCAATGTGTAGATATTGCCTTAGCCATTATTTTGATAGAGAATTGACCTCTCTCCCCTTATAATCAAGATTGAAAGGAGGAGGACATGTTGGATATAATTGACTAGACTAGTATGCTTCTTATCTTTATATTGTTAGATTTTGTATGATTTTTTGTGTTCCCCCATACTTGCATGTTTCTATTTGTGCTCTCCTCTAGAGGACCTATGATACCCATGTAGGTACTTGGATATAGGGGATAAAATTTGTCAACTTTGTCATCAATTCCTCTATTTATGTCATCATTTAAATTTGTAAATTGATTTGTTTTTGCTTGCGAGGACAATGCAAAACATTGAGGTGTTTGGGCCTCTTCCATGTTGAACCGAATTTTAATTATTTTCATGTGATTCTTCTTTCTTTGTCTTTCTTGTTTCAATGTACATGGGGAGATGATTGTTAGGACCCATGAGGCAACTAAGAGGAGGGGGGGGTGAATCAGTTGTCTATTAATTTCAACCCAAATATAACTTAATTAAACTTGATGCATAATACCGGTAAACCAAACTTAATGTCAGTTGACAGATTAGCAGTTAGTATTAATACCAGTGAAGCTTAATGCATAAAACAGAAAGAGAAACAAAATCAACAACACATAACACAGAGATTTGTACGTGGAAACCCTGTAAGGGGAAAAAAGACAATGGGAAACCTTACCCACAATCAGATGATACTACTGTAGATAGTATGTGTATACAAATGGGGTTTGCAGATGCAGAAAGGCCAACCACCTAGAGCTCACTGCTCAATCACAAAATAGGAGTCACACTGACTACAATTGGATGGTTAATTCCAATGATAATGAACTTCTCAAAGTAGCATCTTCAATGCTGGATTCAGTACCAGTTAAGCTCTGATAATCACCTTCAAACGTTCCTTTAAACTTCTCTATGGTCTGCTCATATGATCTTCAATATTCGCACATACCATGTTACAATACCATTACCTTACTTACAATACACCACTACACTCTCCATCTCATAAATAAGATCTTACAGAAATACCAAAACCTAAGACCAAATGTGTAGGTCGGCTTACTAAGAATATTTACAATAAAATCAATTACAAATAAGTCAAGATGTGATGCATTATGTTGACTCAATACATTTACAACAATATCCAATTAATAAATCATCTTCATAACATGACGTGTTGATATGGAATAGATAATGCATGTCGGTCCATAACCTAGACCAATTTGCTAGTAACAGCAAATATGTCAACTCGATTAGACCAATAACCAAGTATCCAAACCATGTCTTTGACATAACCAAGTGATCTTAAGATGATAACAAGTCATCCTTAGTGCTGGTGAACAATATAACCTATCGGTGAATAGTATAACCTGTCAGTGAAAAATATACCAGTGACTGTGCATAAGTCACTAGACATGCCGGTGAACATAATGTGTCGGTGAGTCATAACCAAAGATCTCCAGAAGAATAAGTGTTGAAATCAATGACAACACTAATGCAACACATCCATAATGCCAACGATATCCCCCTTTGGCATTGATGGCAACACAAGATGGAAAAACATCTAAGTGCCAAAATAGAATGCCAAAAAAAACCAAAAACCAACAATCTCCAGAATAGATTAATACAGAGAGTATATATCTCTCCCCCAATGAATAATCTCTCCCCAAAGGATAATGTTTCCTAAATACAAAGTTTTTCCATAGATATCTCTCCCCCTTTGACATCAAATTCCAAAGAAATACAAATACCAGAACATACAATCAACTCATAAAACCAATTACAATAACCAATTGCTATAACCAACTACTCCCCCTGAGAAGTATCTCTCCTCCATCAAAGCCGAAAAAAGGTTTCTCTATTTATTCTATCAGTTTGATGCCAATCATCAACTGTCTAAGTCTTTATAGGTGAGGGTATTACCCCAAGCTGCTCTCTGAGATATTCAAAAGTTTCCTTAGGCAGAGGTTTAGTAAAGATATCTGCAATCTGCTCTTTAGTATTCATATAAACCAATCTCACTTTTTTTGCTTCAACATTATCTTTCAGAAAATTATATTTGATAGAAACATGTTTTGTCTTAGAGTGAAATACCAGATTCTTTGATATATCAATTGCTGCTAAATTATCACAATAAATGATTATAGGTTCTTTGCATTTACCTTGATGTCCTTCAACATTTGCTTAATCCATAATACCTGAGTACAATTAGTTGTTGCTGCAACATATTCTAATTTTGTTGTTGATAGTGATGTACAATGTTGTTTCTTACTCAACCATGAAATTAATATGCTACCAAGAAAGAATTCTCTGCCAGTGGTGCTCTTTCTATCATCTACATCTCCTTCCCAATTTGCATCGGTGTATGCACATAATTCAAAATTTTCATCTTTAGGATACCATAAACCAAGATTTGTTGTGCCTTGTAGATACCGGAAAATCCTTTTTACTGTTGATTCATGATTTTCTTTAGTCTTACTTTGAAATCTTGAAACAATACATATTGCATTCATTATATCAAGTCTTATTTGTGTCAAATATAGTAAACCTCCAATCATATATTTATATCTTATCAGATTAATAGAAGCAGAATCATCCTTCAATGTCAATTTATCAGTTGTAGTCTTAGGAGTACTTACCGGTTTGGAATTTTCCATACCAAATTTCTTCAATAGTTATTTCAAGTATTTTGTTTGACATATGAATATACCTTTATCAGTCTATGAAATCTATAATCCTAAAAAGAATTGTATCTCCCCAATCATAGACATTTCAAATTCTTCCTGCATCTTATTAGCAAAGTCTTTACATAATCCATCTTCTCCTCTAAAAATGATATCATCAACAAAAACTTCAATAACCAAGATGTCATCATTAGTCACTTTGAAATATAAGTTGATGTCAGCATTACCTTTAGTGTAACCAAGCTTCAAGAGATATTTGTCTAATCTATCATACCAAGCTCTAGGAGATTGCTTCAATCCATACAAAGCTTTCCTTAATCTGCAAACCATATCTTCATTATTTGTCAATAAAAATCCATCAAGTTGTCCAATGTAAACTTCCTCTTAAAGATCACCATTCAGAAATGCACATTTTACATCCATATGATATACTTTGTAGTTATTGTGAGCTGCAAATGCAAGAAATAATCTGACTGCATCAATTCTAGCTACCGGTGCAAAGTGTTCATTATAATCAATTCCCTCTTTCTGTGAATATCCTTTACACACTAATATTTCTTTGTTTCTGATTACCTTACCATCTTCATTAAGTTTATTTCTGAATACCCATTTAGTTCCAATTACATTTTTGTCTTTAGGTCAAGGAACTAATGTCCATGTATTATTCTTTTCAATTTGTTCTAATTCATCTTCCATAGCTTTGATCCAATGGTTATCTTCACATGCCTCAATGACAAATGTTGGTTCAATTTGAGAAATTAAATGTACCTCTTCATTTTCTAGTCTTCCTCTTGTCATAACACCTTGATATTTATTCCCAATTATCTGACTTTTAGAGTGATTTAGTCTTACATACCTGGGTGTGTTCACTTGTTGTTGTTCTTCAATCACTATGGAATTTTCTGATGATGCCGGTGTGACAGGATCCACAATTTGTACCGGTGCACTCTATATAGGTTCATTTATGATCATCTCAACTATCGGTTCAGAATCTATAGATCTTGAATTTCCTCTAAAGTGTTCATATATCTTCACATTAGCACTCTCAATGATTTTCTACAATCTTTTATTAAAACATCTATATGCCTTGCTCTTAGATGAATAACCAAGAAATATTCCTTCATCACTTCTAGGATCAAATTTACCAACATACTCATCTCTTTTAATATAACATTTGCTTCCAAATATTCCAAAGTATTTAAGAGTAGGAGTATTACCAAACCATAGTTCATAAGGGGTCTTACCGGTTTCACCTTTGATGTGAACTCTATTAAAAGTGTAAACCATTGTATTCACTGCTTCTCTCCAATACACATGAGGTAGATTTTCTTCTAATATCATGCTTCTAGCTGGATCTAGAATAGTTCTATTCTTCCTTTCTACAATTCCATTCTATTGAGGTGTCTGAGGTGCTGATAGTTGTCTTTTGATTCCATTCACTTCACTTAATGTATTAAACTCCTTAGATGTAAAATCTCCTCCTTGATTTGATCTTAAACATTTGATTTTCTTATCGGTCTCATTCTCTACCATTGCCTTAAACAGTTTGAATTTTTCAAAAGCTTCTGATTTCTCCCTGAGAAAAGTAACCCAACACATTCTAGAATAATCATCAATAATTAGCATAAAGTATATATCTCCCTGTAGACTTCTTGTTCTTGTTGGACCACACAAGTCGGTAAGAATTAAATCAAGAACATTGTTGGATTTCTCAAAAATACTTTTAAAAGTTGTTCTAACTTGCTTTCCCATTTGACATTCCTTACATACCGGGTTATGAGGTTTCACAATCTTAGGTAAATCCCTTACTACCTTAGTTGAACTAATCTTTACAATGCAATCAAAATTCACACGACAAAGTCTCTTATGCCATAACCAAATTTCATCAATATGTGAAATCAAGCATGTATTTTCATTGTTATTCAAATGAAAGATATTACCTCTAGTCTGATTATCAGTTGCAATCTCCAATCTAGTTCTATTCATGATTTTGCATTTACCATTCTTGAATTGTAACTAAAAACCCTTTTCAACTAATTGATGAACACTCAAAAGATTATGATTCAAACCTTCAATAGAATAAACATTGTCAGTATTGTTCTTACCATCAAAAGATATAGTGCCTTTTCCTTTGATCAAACAAGCTTTATTATCCCCAAATCTTCCTAGACCTCCACTATATTTCTGAAAATATAAGAAATTACTTTTATTACTAGTCATATGATGTGAACATCCGGAATCTATAATCCATTCATCTTTTTCTTCAATTTTAGCTGCCAAGGCCTACTCTACTAGTTGAACAGTAGGTGTTGGTTTATCTTCTTTTATTGAAACAAAATCCTATCCATTGTTTATCAGTTCTTCATCAGAATCATCAGCAACTCCTTCATCAACATAGTAACATGATTTATCTTTGTTCTTCTTAAATCTGTATCTTTGATATTCAGGGTTAGGCTTATATGTCCTTTTGGCTTCTTCTCTCAATATTTCATGTCTATCAAGACATCTAGATGCCATATGATGAACTTTATTGCAGTTAAAACATTTAAATGGTCCTTTACCTTCATACTTACTTCCAATAGGACCTTTAGGCATTTTCCCTGCAACTAGTGCTTCAAGTTCTTCTAATTCTTCATTTTCCTTTCTGATATCTTCAAGTTATTTTGTATAAAGTTCTTTCGAATTAGACTTCTCTGATGATGATGATGATGATGATGATGATGATGATGATGTAGATGATGATGCTTTTTGAAGGCCAAATCTATTTTAATTGTACCAACAAGACCAAATTCCTCAAGCTCAAATGTTGAAAGTTTTCCAACCAAGGTATCTCTAGATACTGATGTATTAGGCATTGTTCTCAACTCATTAATAGTAGTTACTTTCATTTTGTATGTCATTGGAAAAGATCTTAAAACTTTAGAAACAATTTTATCTTCACTTATGGATCCTCCACAACATTGTATTCCCAAAACAATTTCATTTACTCTTTCAATAAAAGCAGAAATTCTTTCATCTTCTTCCATTTTCATACCTGACCCAGAAGCATTCCATTTTTGCAATTTTGAAAATGGTATCACCTTTATTTAGTGTCTTCAATTTATCCCAAATAGCTTTAGCAGTAGATCGGTTTGATAATCCCATGATTTGCTGATCTGATAATGCGCTCAAAAGTGTTTCTCTTGCTTTGCAATCATTCTCTTGATCCTTACCCAATGTTAATGGATTAGGTTGATTCGGTGTAGGACCAACATAGCCATTCTTTGTAATATCTCATATGTCTCTTTCAATGCAATTTAGATGAGTCTACATTCTAATTTTCCATATACTATAGTTCATTCCATCAAGTTTTGGATTGTCCTTCCTGAAAAAGTTTGTTGCCATAGGATCTCCTCAAGTTGTTAAACTTCTACAAAAAGAGGACTTAGCTCTAATACCAATTGTTAGGACCCAAGAGGCAACTGAGAAGGGGGGGGAGGGGTGAATCAATTGTCTATTAATTTCAACCCAAATATAACTTAATCAAACTTGATGCATAATATCGATAAACCAAACTTTATGTCGGTTGACAGATTAGTAGTTAGTATTAATATCGGTGAAGCTTTATGCATAAAACAGAAAGAGAAACAACATCCACAACACATAATACAGATATTTGTATGTGGAAACCCTATAAGGGGAACAACCACAATGGGAAACCTTACCAAAAATCAGATGATACTACTGTAGATAGTATGTGTATACAAATGGGATCTACACATGTAGAAAGGCCAACCGCCTAGAGCTCACTGCTCAATCACAAAATAGGAGTCACATTGACTACAATTTGATGGTTAAATCCAATGATAATGTACTGCTCAAAGTAGCATCTTCAATGTTGGATTCAATACCGGTTAAGCTCTGATAATCACCTTCAAACCTTCCTTGAACCTTCTCTATGGTCTGCTCATAAGATCTTCAATATTCACACATACCATGTTACAATACCATAACCTTACTTACAATATACCACTACACTCTCCATCTCATAAATGAGATCTTACATAAATACTAAAACCTAAGACCAAATGTGTAGGTCGGCTTACTAAGAATATTTACAATAAAATCGATTACAAATATGTCAAGATGTGATGCATTATGTCGGCTCAATACATTTACAACAATATACAACTAATAAATCATCTTTATAACATGTCATGTTGATCTTGAATAGATAATGCATGCCGGTCCATAACCTAGACCAATTTGCTGGCAACAACAAATATGTCAGCCCGATTAGACCAATAACCAAAACCAAGTGTCCAAACCATGTCTTCAACATAGACAAGTGATCTTTATATTATAACAAGTCATCCTTAGTGTTGGTGAACAATATAACTTGCCGGTGAACAGTATAACCTTCTGGTGAACAATAAACCGGTGACTGTGCATAAGTCACTAAACATGCCGGTGAACATAATGTGTCAGTTAGTCATAAGCAAAGATCTCCAGAAGGATAAGTGTTGACATCAATGACAAAACTAATGCAACACATCCATAATACCAACAATGATGTCAACTTGAATATACTATTATATATATACTTTAATGTTATGAAACATGCAGACCCTAGATACTTGGATCCCACAATGTTTCTTGTTTGTATATTGTTGATGTTGTGAGTATTATCTATCATCTAAAATTTCATTAATACATATCATTATGTGTTTCATTACACAATATGTCTTCTTCTTGGAATTTTGTGGTTTTCCCTACCTTTTAACTTGTTGCAAGTGAGGCCATAGATTGATACTTGACCCTCAATTATATGGCTGATTTCTTCCATCCTTTCCTCTTAGCACTAGTTTGTTCATATCTTCAACTCCCAATGCATAATTTTTTTTTGACATGAGTCAAACTACATGTTAGAACTTTGAACTTCAACATCACCTTCACATATGTTGGGTAATAACTCTACTCCTCAATTTCTTAGACATGAATCAAGTCGTAAGTCAAATCTCTAATGTAAATGTTGTGGTATACTCATTAGTAGAATTGCTAGACTCATCTAGCTCTTGCAAATAGACCCCAACCAACCTTGAATGCATGATTGATCCTCATCCGAATGAAAAATAATTGGCATACATATTATTTTGTTTTTTTAAAATTAAATCATCGTCGGAATTCTGACATCCACCTAAATTTGCACTGATGACCAAACCATCAGACAAACAACATCCTCGTCAGTGCATAGTTCCTAGTTGCCATCAGTAGGCATCAGAATTCCAAATCCAATCGATGAAACATCCAATGAGGATGTTGTATGTCTGACGACACTCTCTCATTGGATGTTGATCGTAATTATGATGTCCATCTAATGAGGATGCTCTACGCTCGATGACATTCTCTTGTTTTTCCTGACTATCCTTCCTCTATAGTTCAGGCTTTCTTCCCCTGCCAAAGGGATGAGGGATGAGGGATGAGGGATAAGGGATGAGGGATGAGGGATGAGGGATGAGGGATGAGGGGTGAGAGATGAGGGATGAGGGATGAGGGACGAGGGATGAGGAACAAGAACAAGGGATAAGTTTTCTTTCTTGGCTGACCGAATGAGCGGTCATGGCTGTCGTCGGAAGAGTTTAGGGTATTGTTGGAATTTTGATGTTAGTGGGAATCATCGCAATGTCCAACTACGAGGTTTTGATGGCTTCATTTGTCATAAATTCGACAAAAAATAGTCAAAATTCTAACAATCGGTCATCGGAAATGAGCCCCAAATGTACTAGTGTAAATGAAGGAGAAAATGTACAAAAAATATTGAGAATTATTTTGTTTGTTTAAATCATTAAGTGTATAGCCATTCCACTAATGAATGTCATGAATTTGAGGCTAAAATTCATCAAATTATTGTAACTCGTATGATTCAAATAATAGGTGACAATGAGTTGTACCATTATCTTGTCCCTTCTAAATAACATTTAAGTTCCTATTTTTCTCCTCACTATGTAGCATTTCCAGCTTACCTTTTAGAAGCTCATTGTCATTCATGGTGGTACAATTTCACATAAAATCATACTTGGGTAGTAACATAATAGCCTAATTATTCTTGACTCTACATTGGAGGCGAGAAAAAATTTCAATTGTTTCTCCTTCCTTGGGATCCACTTTTCCATTTATTGAGTTGTATCTTTTATAACTTGATATTTTTGATTAAATAGTATTGGTTGTCCTTCATGAGGATGTTATCGTTTCTTGGATATGTGTATCCCTGATTAGGGCCTTTTCCTTTCTTGAATGAATTTTTTTAATGAACAATCTCTCCTTCATGATTGAACGTGTGCAATCCTTCATCAAGAATACCCTTTCCTAACAATTGGGAGGGTGTGTATTCTTGATCTTCTTACCCCTTCTTTGTGTTGAAGAGGTCATCTCAATTAAAGATATCATGTCTTTATCGAAGTAGATATCTTTAGGAAACTATCTCTTCTCCCCCCTTGATCTAGTCATTTGTCCTTGAAAAGGACCCTCATACACTTGTTTCAAGATATCTCATTTACAACTATATCTTCCTTGCTTAAATAAATGTATCCTTTACAAGGATCTTTCTTTCTATCTTGGAACACATGTATGTTTATTTTAGTATCTCCTTGGTGTTGAAGTTGTTTATCCTTAATTTTTATCTTCCTTATGATATCAATATGGAGATGTGTTTACCTCATAGGGGGTCATATGACAATCATTATTTTTTGTGTTGGTGCATGTTGAAACACCCATTTTATGATCAAGTTTCTAAATTACATTGGAAATAGAGGGTTTTGTTTGGTAATCTTGTGTTGGTACACACTGCATCACCTATTTTATAGTTGAGTTTTGGGATTACCTTGAAAATAACATAATTGTGAATAGTTTTATGCTCTCTCTCTCTCTCTCTCTCTCTTCCCAAGGATGAATAACATAACTGTGAATAGTATAAGTGTAAGAACTTGCCTATAGCAACCCATGATCTGGAGGCCAATGAATAGCACAAAATAAAGAGAGAACAAAATAGACAAGAAAAAACTCTATTCTCATCAAGATGCAAAATGCCCAACTAAGTACAATGTACATGAGTCTGTTTATAATGACAAGGCTATAGGGGAATGAGAGCACACAATCATAACATGTGGCCCAATGAGATACAAGGGTAGGTAGGGATAGGTAGGAGAAATAATAGACAAATCCACTAAAGGTGGACTTCCCACTAAATGTAGAATGTGATAACAAGATAAACCCACAAAAGGTGGAATTTCTCCTACAACCATCTTCCCTAGATGCACAATTTCCTAAGTGTCTAATATGAAAACTATAATGAATGTATTATCGTAAGTCAACTTAACTGAAGTGTAATTACATGAGACATAAATTACACCAACACCCTCCTTAAGTGCAACTTACGGGAATGTAGACTCAAGCTAACAATGCAAGATGGGTCCCACCTACTAAGCCATGTTAGGAACCCATGTACAAATCCAATGAAATCTTTCACAAACAAAGAAAGGGAGAAAACCTAGTGTGAAAAAACTCCCCCCATAAGAGAGAAGAAAATGCAAAATAACTCTCAAAGAAGAATGAGAAGGAGAAAATCCCATGTGAGGAAAAATTCCCCTCCATAAGAGAGAAGGAGAGAGACCAAGTAGGCCCTCCTTAATGTAGAATGTGCACCAATGGTAGAAGCTCAAAATTGAATGAAGAAGTTGCTCCACAATCATTGAACAATGTTTTACCCCCTAGGAAGAAGTAAAACCAAAGGTGTATATATGAAGTCTCCCAATCCTAGAAGGAATATATAGGAATAAAACTCAATATGTATAGAGTCTTTGAAACCTGCTCAACTTTCCCCATGTCGATGCTAAAAGTTGCCCCCTCCAAATCATGTGTACCAGATCACAGTACTGGAAAGGACAATCCAAGATCTAGTGAGGAAGAAGGTAGAACATGATTCGAAGACTCAAGTGTCTCCTCTAAAGATAAAGAGAGCTCCTCCAAATGTTGTACATAAGTATTCAAAATCAAATCAACCTCAAAAGAAAGATCATGTAGAGAATGAACAAGAGGGTCGGAGTGCTCCATCGCACCAACTAAAGAAGGATCATCTTTATCAAAGAGATAATGAATATCATCAATGATGTCTCCCAAATATGTAATGTAGGACTCCACAAACAAAGTTGCAATGTTTTTCAAGTAGTCATCCCAAGAAACTATACCTGGAAGACAAGGATATCGTGCCACAATGAATCACAAGAAGCCAAAACTATAGCAACATAAGCATTATTAGGTGTAATAGTAGATGTGATATCAATAGGAGGAGATGAAATGAAAGACTCAAGAATTTGATCACATGTAAGAACACCCAAGTTCAAGTAACCAAAGTTCTCCTTGATATCAGAATCCATACAAGAAGTGTGATCATCATCTAAAGAATCAAACTCATCAATAGGAACAAAATTAAAAAATAAGTACAATTGAGATGCATGATCCACCACCCCAGTAGAAATAATTGCTCTAGTCTGCAAGCCTTTAATGATAATTGAATCAGATCTAAACTCCATAGTCTTCCTTGTTGCAAAATGAGTGATTTGATAAATGGAAAGAAGATTGTTTGTCAAGTGAGGTACACCCAACACATCATTGAAGGTTCCATTCCTAATCACATTCATATATGTATGATTGCCCATCAAAATCTATGGTATGTTACAAGGATCAAATGAAGAGAACATAGACTATGAAGATGCCATATGATGAGAAGCTCATGAATTTAGAAGCCATCTCCCTAAATAATTACTTGTAGTAGCACAAATAGCTTGTCCCTTTCCTTTTGACTATGAAGAAGTGGAAGGAGATGAATCCTTCTTCTCGTAAGGAGATGCAAAATCAATTTTATTCTTCTTGATTATAATTTTCAACTCATCAATTTGCTTGGTGTGGAAACAATACTCATCATTACCAACTCTTTTGCAATATGAACAAGTTGGCTTCTTTGTCTTAGGTGCATTTCCCTTCTTGGAAGAAGATGAAGTATTGCCTTGTTGTGTAGAGGATGATTGTGATTTATCCTATTGTGCCTTTGGCTTGAATTTCTTCTGCTTCTTGTTGGAACCCATTCCTTGATTCTGTTGATTCTATTGATTAGACACCAAAGCTTTGGACTTTGAAGAGTTGATAGTTCCCATGCTCATTAACCTTGATTTCTCTAACATTCACATTTTTATGAATGCATGAAATGATGGTGTAGTTAAAGAACTACCAACTACCAAGCGATGGATTTGGAAGCTAGAAACAAATATTTCATATTCTGATGGAAGCTTTCCCAACAAATTGTAGACCAATTGTGTATCCTTCTTTTTAATGCCATAATCCTTGAGTTGTGCTCTTATCTCATTTCCCTTGGTGACATATTATTGGATTGTATCAAAATTCTTAGGATCCAACATAGTGAGAACATTATCAAGCTGATAGCCCCTAATCTCATCAATTTGGCTATACAATTTACCAGAGATATCCCAAGCATCTTTAATTGTTTTACACTTTTCAATGTGAAAGATGAGATCCTTTGATACATGTTCCCTCAAAGTTCCAAGAGCCATAGTATTTTTAGTGAGCCAATCCATTTGAGCAGTAGGTTCAGCTTTAGGATCATCTAGAACTATAGAAGTTCCATCAACATAGTGAGTTAATCCTTTTTCCATTAAATTACTCCAAGCATCAATTTTTCGTGAAGAATAGCTATGTGGAGTTAAAATTGGAAATTTAGGAGAAACAATAGAAACAAAATGAAAGAGCACAAAATAAAGAGAGAGACAATCACACAAGACACCCCCACAAATTCACTCAATCAAAGTCCCCCCCCCCCTCCAAAATGATGATTCGACACTTTATACTTAGTGTGTTTACAATGGGCACTTGAAAAACAAGGCAAGGTAGACTTTTGATTTCAATGTTTACAAATTTCCAAAGTAGGCTATAGCAAACTCAAGTGAAAAATTCAAAAAGACCAAATGAAGATCCTAGCATTACAAGTGCCAAAATAGGCCAAAAATGACCATATGCTAAAAGTACAACTTTACTCACAATCACTACAAACTAATAGCATATATGTGCAGTGGATGAAAAATCATATACTTTAAAAAAAAAGGCACTTGAAAAGGAGTCCATGTGAGCCCAAACAAAGCCTCTAAAGTTGCAAAAATGAGGATTGGATAGGGTACCATGTGAGAATTTGCCTATGCCAAGCCAGGATCTAAAGGCCAATGAATAGCACAAACACAAGAGAGACAATGATAAACAAGAACAAATTGTATTCTCATCAAAATGCAAAATGCCTCCAAAAACTTATAATGTGGTTTTAATTTGATTTTAATTCTTTTTTTTTAATTTTTATGGAAAAAAAAACAAAACAATTAGACCTACAAGTGACATCCATAAGGTCAAGGTGGGGGGGGGGCATTTTTCACCTCGGGGTGACGAGCTTCTATTTGGATGAATGGGCAGGCAATCTTGGGGTTTTTGGTCCTTTCGAGCATGATTGCAAAGACGGATTTTACAAAAATGGCTCCAAAATTGTAGATCATGTAGTACCCCTACCCTAATCAATTTCTAATCTCAGTTTGACCTTAGTTAGTTTATCATAATATAATGATTATAGTCAGATGTGTTGATTTAGTGCGTAGCTCTTAATGTGGTTTTTTACACCAATTTGTATGCAGGATAGTAATTCTCCTATTTCATGTTATTATCTCAGGCTAACGCTTTCATTAAGTTTTTATATGTATGCATGTATGACTCTTGGTGGCAGAAGATTTTAGGTACAGTACCACATGAGTGCGAGGTTCATCTTCACCTAGATTCACAGGTTTGAGTGTACCTCTTTAATCCTTAGAGTTGGATTAGGTGGTCGTGTTATCCTCATTTGACCATAGTCGTGCTCAAGTGAGCATCGTCAGTCGTTGTCTATATTCCCTTTGGTTGGGTTTGTGGGTCATCTGTCTGTTTGGCTTCTTGGGTTGCATGTTTGGTGTGTATGGTTAAATTGAGTAATTAGTCCTTAGTAATTAATTTGATTAAATATGTGTTTTTGCATTAAAGATTAATGGACTAAATTAATTAGAATTTCTTTATGTGATTAATCGTTAATTGAACTGCCCAATTCAGGTTAGTAGCAAGTTCAATTAAATGGTTAAATTTAAATATTAAATGTATTATGTTTATGCCTATGAAAAGAAAGATTTTAATTTAATTGAAATAGAATTAATTTAATCTTTTGGCATTTTTTAAATAGAAAGGTTAATTTCCGTTAATTAAGAAAATCAATTTTAAATTGAAAAACAAGTTTAATTATTGATATAGTTGGAAAATAATGATTTTTGGGATTTATTTTAAATAAAATATTTTAATTCCAAAAATAAAATTTTGGTCAAACTTCTCCCATTTAACCTAGACTTTTGGAACATATGAGGGATTGAATTTTTTTGGAAAAAAAAATATTTTTGGGAAAATATTTTGGATGGAAAATTTGGGGATTTCGGAAGGAGAAGGATTTCTTGAGCTGCAGGTTGGGGCTCTTCATCAGATCCTTTCTAGGAATGCTTATTGAGGTAGGAATTTTGGATATCAATTAGTTATTGTTTAAATTTTTTTTTAAAATGGGCTTGAATGTTCTTCATGCAATCTTGGTTTCAAATTCTCCATTGATTGCCCAAGATTAAGAACTATTGTGGAAATTGGTTAAGATTGGTTGATTGCTTGTATCTTATTTGAAAAATGAGTTCTATTATGCCCAAAAAGATTATTTATTTGGATTGTATTTCCTCAAATTCTTTCAATTTTAGAAAACCTCTTCTTGCTGTAAATTTTTATTTAAGTCTCATTATGAGACTGTTTTAAACAAAATGGGTGTTTGTGTTTTTTAAAAAGGAAAATAAATAAATGGGGGTTTGTTTCTTTTGAGAAAGGAAATCATAAAATAAAATAAAATTATATTTCATCTCAAAATCGAAATTGTTTTAACAAATTATCAAAATTTTATTTTAATAAAAAATGAAAAATATTTCGGGGGTTTGGAGAGCGGGGAGCGGAGCTCTACCCGCCTCCTCCCCCTGCACAGGCCATAGCCGACGATGACCATAGCTCATTGCGACCCCCACGGTGGCCACAGGGCCACGATGGTTGCGTAGGTGCCACAGGACCTGCGACCCCTGCGGTGGCACCGCCCACGGTTAGGGTAAGGGCCGCCCAACTACCATGTAAGGGAGGTGGGCCTGGCCGCCCTCACCGCCCCCCTTGTTTTGTATTTTTTTTATTATTATTTTTAGTTAAAAATAATAATAATAATAATAATTTATTATTTAAAAGTTTTTTTTTATTAAGTTTTTTTTAATTATTTATTAATTATTATTAATATATATTTATTAATGAGAATAAATATATATATATATTAATTAATATTTAATTTGAGAGTTATATTTCATGAAATTATTAATAATATATATTTATTAATGAATATATATATATATATATATTAATTAATATTTAATTGGATTATTATGCAATATTGCTTATTAATTGTGTATATTTTATTAACCGTGGGTTTATAAATATATATGAATTAATATTTAATCCTTTTGGACCTATAATATTAGGGGAGCATCTTTTTGGAAAAAGATAGAATATTATTTATATTGGAAAAAGTTTCGAGATAAAATATACATTATTCAGGAGTATATATTATTTGAAGATTTTAATGTTATAGGCCATCTGAAAATGTTAGAAATGAATATTTTATCATTGCACATTATGAATTTAAACGATATGCTTTTGGAAATTTAATTAAGTATCATTTGGAAAAATTGTTAAGTTATTGATATCCTCAATTAGTAAAATAAATGGTCTAATTATATTTTTCTTCTATTTCGAGAAATAGACAAATGGTACTATTGCAAATTGTGGTATTGTATTCACCTTGCAATGATGATTTCCTGTTAGTGTATTTTGAAAAACTTAGATCATGTAGAAAACTTGATTGACCTCTATTGTTTAAATCAATGGAGAAAATTGTCCTTCTTGGTTATTGCCTATGCGAGTTTAATTTTTGTATTCGCTTTTGCTTAAATAATGGCAAGCCTTACTTTGTTTGATTGGACCCTATCATATGGTTGATTTGGGTACCTGTTTCTGTCCTCGGTCTCGAGTTGACTATTGTATTGTGGTGGTGTTGTAGTTGGTCATATCTTTTATGTGGGTGTCGAATGATGATTTGTGGTTGACCATAGTGGGTCAGGTCTCTGGTTAGAGTACCATCAGTAAGTGTACCTCTTTTGATTCATGTTTGACCAATTGGTTGTTTCCTCATTTTTGAACTCTGATTGCTTGACCATGTGTATTTCTTGGTTTTTGAGTTCGCTTGAGTATAGTCTAGTGTCATATGGGAAAGTCGCTTTCGATTGGGGGCCACGCCCAGAGTGGCTGCTAGGTAACCCATCGAAAGTGAGTCTAATAAGTGATAACCTAATAGTAGATTAGAATGTTAATCTTTAAGTAAGATAATTGTGCCTCACACATGGGACGAGTGCTAACACAGACTTGACATGTTGTGAGAAGGCCTGAAATGGCAAACCATCATCCTTATCTTCACGAGAGTATGTCTGGGTCCACATAAGGCTTGGATGGGCCGGAGGTTTTGATTAGGTTGCCAGGGTATCCCAATGTATGGGGTCAGAACCTATGAAGACCTACCATGGTAACCATACCAGTTTGTGTGATGACACTTGTCCCTACGTACGCTAGTGTGTTGTTGTATTGTCTAATAAGAGCACTTTTGTGTGTCATCCTTTTGTCTATGCCCTTGTGAGCACCTAGTTTCATGTTAGACCTTGGGTGGTGATGACTCAATTTGGTGGATGTCCTAATGGACCTTTGTATTAGTTTCAATTATGTTCAGCTAGATCCTTTCCTTCTCAAGGACCGTTTATGTATTTATTGACCGATGTGGTCGTTTGTATATTGATTATGTTTCACCTTGATGGCAGGATTGTAAATTATGAGAAACTCTTGTATTCTTAACTTTATTAATTATCAGAGGGTTCTTGCAATTGAGCAGACCTGGAGATGTAGCCCTTTAGGGGTGAACTCCGAGATCATCTTGGTGTTATGTGATGTTTTTATTCTTATGTTTCATGTTTAGTGTTAGCATGTATGAATTGACATTCTGATAGAATGTATAAGTGGATAAGATGAAATTAATTTTAAATACATGCATGCAGTCCTCTCTTGGATGCAGTAAATTGGATCATGAATGAATGTAGCTTAGTATAATGGATTACATTCAGTTATTGTTAAGGAAATTAAGTATGCATGGGAAGAACCCATTAGATTATGATGATATTAAAGTGTGTTATTCAATTAGTTGTATGACTTAAATTCTCATGAAAAGTATGAATGAAGAATATAGATAAATCTTAATGGATGAATCTTGTGAATTATATTTTCATCCTTCTAAAAGAAATTATCCTTGTTTAAGAATTATCTCATTCTTAAGATAATCAGCTTATTAGATTAATTGTGTGAGTTAAGTTAAATGTGTAATTAAGTAATCATGTTGGGAAACTCTGTAGGTGTTAGTTGATGTCTTCCGCTATGTAATCTGAATTTTGATATCTCGCTGTATCTTAATGTTGTGTTTATCTTTAAAAATAAATTATTGCACTCTATTCTTGTGTTATGGCTTAATCCCTTCGGGGTTTCCTAGCAGGGCATTACATTTGGTATCAGAGCCCATGTTGCAAACACTGGGATCTCTGGTGTCGCGTGTGCCCTTAGTTGTTGTGAGGTGTATCGACCTTACGTACATGCTTGTCCTCCTCTTTGTATGTGAGTGATTGAGTAGACCTCACTTGTGTGTAACGTGTGTGTTCACACCATGTTCTCACCTTCTTGATGTTGGTGTTTTGAGTGATGGATCATGCTTTATGTGCTTATTGATGTCCTGGTCTACGATTACTCATATTCTGAAATAGAGTCGTATGTACCTTCCTTATTGAGTGTTGTACTCTTTGGACTAATCCATTTGGGTTGGTCAGTGCTTGTCTGGAATCTGAAAGTACGAAATGTGCTTGTTTAAAATTATGATCTAGCTTAGTGCTGTCCACCTGAAGGACTTGTATGGTAAATATTTAATGCTTATTTTGTAGCAGATTGAATGATTATGATCATTCCTCTCTCTCTCTAGAAATTAAAATGTTTGGGATATGTGTAATTATCTCTTATTTGAGTTTCCTTTGTGTGAGAGAAAGGTTGTGACTTCTTGAACCCTTGTGTGAACCTTATGATGCTTCTATTGTTTAGATTATAACAGGGCTTCGGGTTGAAAGTTCATATTGGTCATTGGGAGAAAACCGTATGTTTACATTTAAGAATTCTCCATGTGTTTTGTAAGAGTAACATAATTAAATTCTATTTTAAGTAACGTGCATTAATATGCAAATAGTTGTTATGTGAAACTGCTTTGTTATAAAGAAGTATAAAAAGGGGAACATGTTATAGTAGCTTCGAGAGTGTATTAATGTGTTCCACAAAAGATTGTTTTATGTGTTTTATTAAACCAGTTTGATTGAGGATCTATTTTAGCAATGCTCCATTGAACTTTCTTTTGAGTATATGTAATTACCTTATTATGTTTAGAAAGTGTGAATGAAAAGCTTGTTTGATGTGCATGCATTAATATGTATTATTTTGGTGATAACTCCTCGCTTACTTTTTTATCGTAATTTGATTTTTTGTGATAGGTTGCAAATTGTGACATGTGTCTGTATTGTATTATTATAGTGAGTGTTCTCAAGAGTTCTGGTATTATCAAAAAGATTGCCTATTTTGATCTCTGTTGTTTGGAAAACTAGAACCTCCTTTGCAACTATAATAATTGGAAATGTCATATTAGGCTATTTGGCATCCTTCTAAAATGGTAGCAAAATGAAAACCATAGTGAGAAATTTTGTATTGCAGTGTGACCTTGTTGATCTTGTGTCTATGTAAGAAACAATTTGATTATCAAACTCTCTTTCCCTTCTCTTTGCCTAGAGTATCAGATTTTTAGAAATGGTATTAAAGAATGCATTGATTTAAATAGAATTTTTATTAAGCATGTGAATATGGATGCTTAGTGAAATTCGAGAAAGATATAGGAATGATGTTATTTCCTTATGTAATTTTGAATTGTTAATAATTTCAGTACCTAAATCTAGAGTAAACTTGATTCAGTTATTCATGTGGGAAGCATAATTAAAATATTCCTTGAGTAGATGATAGTGTATTGGAAATTACTCCCCGTAAATGTGACTAAACCAGTATTGGTGTATTTGTGTGTATTGTAAGAAACCAGTGCTTATTATATGTGCCATGGGTTGGTGAAGTAATCAACCATGGAGGATGTGTTGCTTATGAGTATGGGAAACCATACTATCTATGTGATGTTGCTTATTTGTTCCCTACTGAGTACCAAACCTCAAGTTGTGGGTAATTCAGTATGTTAAGGGGTAGTATTCGAAGTCACCATTCCTTGAATAGTATGGATTGGCATATGAGTAATGTCGGTGCGAAGTGACTTTAGCTTCTCTATTTCGAGGAATGATATAGTTATACTATAAAACTGTATCAAAGGTGTACTCAATACTTTCCATTTTTGATGAATCTATTTATAGGTTTATGTGTGGCAGCCTATTCCTCTCCTTTATTTGAGCATTTTGATGGTGACTCTTGAGCATAGTGATGGTGTATTTTGGAGGATCCTTTGCCTTGTCTTCATGAAAGGTAGGTTATCCACATGAGCTTCCAGTTAGTATGTGTTGGTGGGCATGTGGGTGGACCTTAGCCATGTATACCTCTGGTTTATGGCGAGTATCCTTTTACATATGTTGCTATGCGGGATGTGGCCTGTGCATGCTTGTTTCTACGAGGTACACTACCATGCGGGATACATCCATTGTGTGTCTTCTCTGCTTGGGGTATTGCCATGCCGCGTGATGACATGATGCAGGGTGATGTCGAGGTGCACACAGCCATGCCATGTGGGTAGTGTGACTATGTTGCACCACATGATGAGCTACTGCAATAGCTAGATGATTGTTCCTTCCTTCCTCATTGGTGGCTAGACGCTAGTCACATAGTGATGTTATGTGCAGTTGTGATATTCTTTATATTTCTTTGGGGACCAGCAATTTATTTTAATTTGACTTTGAAGGTTTAGCCACGATCTTGTGATCTTTTGCACTCTTGATTTGGTGTTGCAATTCCGGATTATTTTATTGCCTTACTATTGGAATTGATGATTTATTATCTTTATTCATCTATACTTTGGTGGCCAAACTGGTTTATCCTTATTGTTTTTGTATGCTAGTCTTGTGTTGAAATGTGAAATTCCTCTCCAAGGACGTATGAGATGGACTTGGTAGAGTGTGTACGAGGAAGTAGACTTAAGGAACCTTGAGGATGGGGGTATGTGAGGTTGTGATGCAGCTAGGATCCACTACCTACCTATGTGTGGTGACTATCTCTTGGAGGCTAACCACCTTACTCAACAAGGGATATTCATGAAGGTCTTGTATGGAAGGTAGCACCGCTATGGTGTGCCTAGAACCATCAAGCCTTGAGTGAGATATTGGATATTTATGATCATATTATTGTTCTGAGATCAGGCATAGAGATGCTGATCATTCATGTTATCTTTGACTGAGCATTAGGCATGCTCACATGTGGCCTTTTGAGTTATGCATTCCAGTTGTGGATGGTTTTTATGTGTATCATGGAGTAAAATGTGTTAACTTGTCACTATGTTATGGGACATAGTCTTTCGAAAGGTTTTCTTATTCCTGGCAAGTGTAAACAATTGAGTTATCTATGTTGCTCTTATTTCATGAAAGTTAATTTGGTTGTAGAAATTGATATTTGAAGCTAGTTCTATGCGATAAAATTTTGTGAAAGAGATGGATTGGTAAAAGAAAATGATTATGATGGCATGTTTTCTTGTCATGTTTGATAGATAAGTATAGTAACTGTTGTGTACCTCTTTTAATGCTTTAATTTGGTGTAATGAAAAGGAGAAAATTCTTGTTTCTCTGCTATGATTGTGGATAATTCCTAGAATGTTATAAGAAATGTATGGATTTAGATGTATCTTGCCAATGGGTAATGGCATTCGTAAAGGATTTTGCAATAATGTTTCATTTATTTATGGAAAGATTCCTATGTGCAATTTAATATTTGTTGAATGAGTTTCAGGGATAATGTGTGCGACATGTTCTCCATCTAGCCTTACGACTTCCAAGAGTAAGTCGGAACCTAGGGGGGAAGAATGTAGTACCCCTGCCCTAATCAATTTCTAGTCTCGGTTTGACCTTGGTTAGTTTATCATAATATAATGATTATAGTCAGATGTGTTGATTTAGTGATTAGTTGTTAATGTGGTTTTTTGCACCAATTTGTATGCAGGATAGTAATTCTCCTATTTTGTGTTATTATCTCGGGCTAACGTTTTCATTAATTTTTTATATGTATGCATGTATGACTCTTGGTGGCAAGAGATTTTAGGTACAGTACCGCATGAGTGCAAGGTTCATCTTCACCTAGATTCGCAGGTTTGAGTGTACCTCTTCAATCCTTAGATTTGGATTAGGTGGTCGTGTTATCCTCATTTGACCATAGTTGTGCTCAAGTAAGCATCATCAATCATCGTCGGTATTCCCTTTGGTTGGGTTTGTGGGTCGTCTGTTCGTTTGGCTTCTTGGGTTGCGTGTTTGGTGTGTATGGTTAAATTGAGTAATTAGTCCTTGGTATTTAATTTGATTAAATATGTGTTTGTGCATTAAAGATTAATGGACTAAATTAATCAGGATTTCTTTATGTGATTAATCGTTAATTGAATTGCCTAATTCAGGTTAGTAGCAAGTTCAATTAAATGGTTAAATTTAAATATTAAATGTATTATGTTTATGCCTATGAAAAGAAAGATTTTAATTTAATTGAAATAGAATTAATTTAATCTTTTGGCATTTTTGAAATAGAAAGGTTAATTTCCGTTAATTGAGAAAATTAATTTTAAATTGAAAAACAAGTTTAATTATTGAGATGGTTGGAAAATAATGATTTTTGGGATTTATTTTAAATAAAATATTTTAATTCCAAAAATAAAATTTTGGTCAAACTTCTCCCATTTAACCTAGAATTTTGGAACATATGAGGGATTGAATTTTTTTGGAAAAAAAATATTTTTGGGAAAATATTTTGGATAGAAAATTTGGGGATTTTGGAAGGAGAAGGATTTCTTGAGTTGCAAGTTGGGGCTCTTCATCAGATCCTTTCCAGGAATGCTTATTGAGGTAGGAATTCTAAATATCAATTAGTTATTGTTTAAATTTTCTTTTAAAATCGGCTTGAATGTTCTTCATGCAATCTTGGTTTCAGATTCTCCATTGATTGCCCAAGATTAAGAACTATTGTGGAAATTGGTTAAGATTGGCTGATTGCTTGTATCTTATTTGAAAAATGAGTTCTATTATGCCCAAAAAGATTATTTATTTGGAAGGTATTTCCTCAAATTCTTTGAATTTTAGAAAACCTCTTCTTGCTGTAAATTTTTATTTAAGTCTCATTATGAGACTGTTTTAAACAAAATGGGTGTTTGTGTTTTTTAAAAAGGAAAATAAATAAATGGGGGTTTGTTTCTTTTGAGAAAGGAAATCATAAAATAAAATAAAATTATATTTCATCTCAAAATCGAAATTGTTTTAACAAATTATCAAAATTTTATTTCAATAAAAAACAAAAAAATATTTTGGGGGTTTGGAGAGCAAGGAGCGGAGCTCTACCCGCCTCCTCCCCCTGTGCAAGCTGCAATCGACGATGGCCGCAGCTCACTGTGACCCCCGCGGTGGCCGCAGGAAGAGGCGACCCCCGCGGTGGCCATGTAGGTGCCATGGGACCTGCGACCCCCATGGTGGCGTCGCCCGCAGCTAGGGTAAGGGTCACCCAACCCACATGTAAGGGAGGTGGGCTCGACCGCCCTCATCGCCCCCCTTGTTTTGTATTTTTTTTTTTTTTTTTTTTTTACTTAAAAAAATAAATAAATAGATAATTTATTGTTTAAATGTTTTTTTATTAAGTTTTTTTCAATTATTTATTAATTATTATTAATATATATTTATTAATGAGAATAAATATATATATATTAACTAATATTTAATTTGAGAGTTGTGTTTCATTAAATTATTAATAATATATATTTGATTAATGAAAATTAATATATATATATATATATTAATTTATATTTAATTGGATTATTATGCAATATTGATTATTAATTGTGTATATTTTATTAACCGTGGGTTTATAAATATATATGAATTAATATTTAATCCTTTTGGACCTATAATATTAGGGGAGCATCTTTTTGGAAAAAGATAGAATATTATTTATATTGGAAAAAATTTCGAGACAAAATATACATTATTCAGGAGTATATATTATTTGAAGATTTTAATGTTATAGGCCATCTGGAAATGTTAGAAATGAATATTTTATCATTGGACATTATGAATTTAAATGATATGCTTTTGGAAATTTAATTAAGTATCATTTGGAAAAATTGTCAAGTGACTGAGATCCTCAATTAGTAAAATAAATTGTCTAATTATATTTTTCTTCTTTTTCGAGAAATAGACAAATGGTACTATTGCAAATTGTTGTATTGTATTCACCTCGCAGTGATGATTTCCTATTAGTCTATTTTGAAAAACTTAGATCATGTAGAAAACTTGATCGACCTTTATTGATTAAATCAATGGGAAAGAAAATTGTCCTTCCTGGTTATTGCCTATGCAAGTTTAATTTTTGTATTCGCTTTTGCTTAAATAATGGCAAGCCTTACTTTGTTTGATTGGACCCTATCATATGGTTGATTTGGGTACCTATTTCTATCCTCGGTCTTGAGTTGACTGTTGTATTGTGGTGGTGTTGCAGTTGGTCATATCCTTTATGTGTGTGTCAAATGATGATTCATGGTTGACCATAGTTGGTCAGGTCTCTAGTTAGAGTACCATTATTAAGTGTACCTCTTTTGAGTCATGTTTGACCAGTTGGTTGTTTCCTCATTTTTGAACTCTGATTGCTTAACCATGTGTATTTCTTGGTTTTTAAGTTCTCTTGAGTATAGTCTAGTGTTGTATGGGAAAGTGGCTTTCGATTGGGGGCCGTGCCCACACTGGCTACTGGGTAACCCATCGAAAGTGAGTCTAATAGGTGATAACCTAACAGTAGATTAGAATTTTAATCTCTAAGTAAGATAATTGTGCCTCACACATGGGACAAGTGCTAACATAGACTCGACATGCTGTGAGAAGGCCTGAAATGGTAAACCATCATCCTTGTCTTCATGAGAGGACGTGTGGGTCCACATGAGGCTTGGATGGGCCGGAGGTTCAGATTAGGTTGCCAGGGTATCCCAGTGTATGGGGTCGGAACCTATGAAGACCTGCCATGGTAACCATATCAGTTTGTGTGATGACACTTGTCCCTACGTACGCTAGTGTATTGTTGTATTGTCTGATAGGAGCACTTTTGTGGGTCATCCTTTTGTCTATGCCCTTGTGAGCACCTGGTTTCATGTTAGACCTTGGGTGGTGATTGTATGCGGGAAAAGTGGGTCGATAGAACTTAATATGTGAAAAATGTTCCAAAATACCTGTCCACACACACACAGAGGACTTCTTGGTGCAAGCTATGGAGTAATGAAGTATTACTCAGCTTCCCAAGGTTGGTCCCATGGTTCTCTATCTTACAATGTCCCTCAAACAAATTTTTTCTTTTTCTCAGATCACTGAGCAAAATGGTTTAGGGATGGCAAATGTAAGAATGAGGGATGCTTTGATAGATTTTAGAATGAAATGCATCCTAAGCTATGCATGATCTTAAAATGCAATAAACTAAATGATAAGATGACAAGATTAGTATGAATACTATCTTAACATGATATATTAGTCTATGATTGAGCCAAAATGATAAAGAAATTATTCTAAACATGCATATTTAGACTAATTCCTGATTTCAAAGTGGCTAAAATAATGAACATAAAAATGATATATGAAAGCTGGAATGTATTTGAGCATAAGTGTGATACTAAAATTTTTTAGGATGATAAAATGGAGGAATGAGAGCTCTATTTATAGCAAAAATAGGGCAATGGATGGTCGGGATTGAAAGAGTTGATCAAGGGTTGAGTTTGAAAGTTGGGGATCCATGTTTGCAATTTGCACCAATGAAGTGGTGACAAATGTCAACCTAGGGTTGGGTGAGAAAAGGGGTTGGAGGCATTAAATGCCTGAGAAGACCTTATGGTTATCTAGAGATAAGGGTTAAGCTTAAGTTAGGCTTACCCATTGGATTAAGAGTTAATCCAAGGATAAACCTTTGTGCAAATGATTAAGAGATAATCATGGTCAAAGCATTAAAGGCTTGATGAGACCCTTGGGTTGGATGAAGGTTGAGTTAAAAGAAATTCTTTAACCATGTAAGAGGGTTTGAGTTAACCATTAATGGTTATGAAGACTCTAGGGAATTTAGTGGTTGAAGTTTTGAAGCCTTTAATGGTTATCAAAGACTTTGAGGATTTGAGAAGTGACCTCCCCTTGCTTAGGGATGTGACAAAGTTTAGAAGAAGGGTTATGCTAATTAGAAACGATTAGAAGAATCTAGAAGAAATTAGGAAGGGGTTTTAGGAAGGCAAGTGGGAGATGTAGGATTTTGCAAGTGGAGGGATAATAGGATTTAATTGAATTAAATGATTTATTCAATTTGGTTGTAATTTGGGGAGATTAAATAAATTAGATTTATTTAATTTAGGATAAACTATTTAATTAAATTTGAATTTAATTAAAAGTGGATAGGGGGGGATTTAATTGAATAAAATGATTTATTCATTAAATGGGTATAGTGAATTTAATTGAGTAGTTTACTTAATTAAATAGTGGAATGTGGATAATTTAATTAAATGGGATTTAATTAAATAGAGAAATGAACATAAAATATTCATTTAGGAATATGGTCATTTTTATACGTCTATAGTGATGACTCAATTTGGTGGATGTCCTAATGGACCTTTGTATTAGTTTTGATTATGTTAAGATGGATCCTTTCCTTCTCAGGGATCGTTTATGTATTTATTGACTAATGTGGTCATTTATATATTGATTATGTTTCGCCTTGATGGCAGGATTGTAAATTATGAGAACCTCTTGTATTCTTAACTTTATTAATTATCAGAGGGGTCTTGCAGTTGAGTAGACTCGGAGATGTAGCCCTTTAGGGGTGATCTCTGAGATCATCTTGGTGTTATGTGATGCTTTTATTCTTATGTTTCATGTTTAGTGTTAGCATGTATGAATTGACATTTTGATAGAATGTATAAATGGATAAGATGGAATTAATTTTAAATGCATGTATGCAGTCCTCTCTTGGATGCAGTAAACTGGATCATGAATGAATGTAGCTTAGTATAATGGATTACATTCAGTTATTGTTAAGGAAATTAAGTATGCATGGGAAGAACCCATTAGATTATGATGATATTAAAGTGTGTTATTAAATTAGTTGTACGACTTAAATTCTCATGAAAAGTATGAATGAAGAATATAGATAAATCTTAATGGATGAACCTTATCTTGTGAATTATATTTTCATCCTTCTAAAAGAAATTATCCTTGTTTAAGAATTATCTCATTTTTAAGATAATCATCTTATTGGATTAATTGTGTGAGTTAAGTTAAATGTGTAATTAAGTAATCATGTTGGGAAACTCTCTATGTGTTAGTTGATGTCTTCCGCTATGTAATCTGAATTTTGATATCTCGTTGTATCTTAATGTTGTGTTTATCTTAAAAAAAAAGTTATTGCACTCTATTCTTGTGTTATGGCTTAATCCCTTTGGGGTTTCCTGGTGGGGCATTACAGATTACTCCTGGGATAGGTCACCACCCCCCACCTTCAAATGGCTCTAGATTTGGCCTCCAATCTTGGATTTGGAAAAAACAAAAGGTGATTCCAACTTTCTCAAACCTCTTCAATCCAATGGTGACCTTAGATTTGACCCAACAAGCTCCAATATTAACCTATAGTAGAAAGTTCCAAAATACAAAACCCTAAATTGAATCAAATTTATTTCAAATGACTATATTAATGGCACCTTATAGGCTCTAATACCATGTAATAATTTTCCTATAGAAATACAAAATCTATAGGCCAATGAATAGAACAATAGAAAGACAGAACAAAATAGACAAGAACAAACTATATTCTCATCAAGGTGCAAAATGCCCAACTAAGTACAATGTACATGAGCCTGCTTATAAAGGCAAGGCTATAGGGAAATGAGAGAAGATACAAGGTTAGGTAGTGGTAGGTAGGATAAATAATAGATAATTCCACTAAGGTGGATCACCCACCAAAGGTAGAATGTGATAACAAAATAACACCACAAAAGGTGGAATTTCTCTTACAACCATCTTCCCTAGATACACAATTCCCTAAGTGTCTGATATGCAAACTACAATGAATGCATTATCCTAAGTTAACTTAAGTAAAGTATAATTACATGAGACATAAATTACACCAACAATAACATACCCTACTAGTTGTTGGATCATGGTTTATTGTCTCATCAATTGTTGTAAATCCTTGTTCTCTCTATAAGTCCACTTGTGTTCTTACAATAGCATACTAAGAATTAAATTATTAGTTAGACATTTTGACATTGAGGTCACTACAACTAGTTGACTTGGAACCTTTTTGTTTGCTTTAGTACTAATGTTGTTTTGTTTTTTAATATTATTTGCATGGATAGATAGGATCCTATGCTTGGGGACTTGGGACATATTCTTACCTTGAATTAATCCTCAGTTCAAGAATATGAATCTTATCTTACTTTAAAGGTTCAACACATTCTTATTTGTGCCCTTATTTTATGTGTACCCTTTCTCCCATTGTATTTTAAATATATTTGGGTTCTATACCATTTTAAAGTTTAAAGCACTTTTTCTCCCTCTTAAATGTCATCAATCCAAATATAAGTTATTGCATCCCTTAAAAATTTGGCCTATTATGTTGGGATGTAGTAGCTTAGAAACAATGTCCAATGCTCTTTGGCTAAAACTTTGAGAAGATAAGGTGTTGGCCTTATCATTTCTAGATCTATCCTTGAAGTTGGATATGATTATTGTAAGTTGTCCAAAATGTGAAATTACCTTGAGAATACTATAAAAGACATCATCCCTAATTTATTTTAGCATCCACAAGTTTCATCTAAATATATTAAATTATTATTCTTGAAGAGCATATCTCAATTTAAGGAGCATTAAGATATAGCAAATCATCTTCAATTATGTTTCCATGATGCATTTTGTTTTGATTTATCATGTTATTGAATCAACACAAGAAGGACTTATTCTAAGATAATTGCATCATCAAATGAAGGTATAATCATTTCAAGTAAGCATTTCCATTCAATAATTTTATTTTAGATTTAGCATTTACCATAGAAGTGTGAGCTTTCTCTTTCTAATCATTATTACATTGTAGGGTTAATTCAAACTTGGGGTTTGATTGAGGAAAGCCTCTATACAGTCCAACACCATATTTCCTCATGTTTTGTGTATTTGCAAGCTCATAAATAGGTTTCAGGTTTAGATTGAAGGTATAAGAGCATGAAATATAGTTAGAGATAGAAGCAATCAAGAAAAATTCACCAAAAAAGGATAGGACATTGAAAACTAGCACATCTAAAAACCTAGACTAGGGTGCTTAGCACCATAGTCCAGGTATTTCAATCGGAGGTTTGACCAAAAGGTATCTTAGAGGTTTTCGAAACTAGATAGATTTTGCACCCAGAGAACTATCAACACTAGGATACCTAGCTATAGTGTCCTATCAATTGGAGCTCATATTTTTGTCATAGGTTCCTCTCTGCATCCCCTTTCTAGTTTTGTACATCTTAGTTCATTTTCAAATCCACATTTGTCTATTTATGTTGTTTATTACCAATATTAATCATTCAGCCTAGTTATTGCATATCCAATTTCTAATCAATGAAACACAAAAAGAGAACAATCAACCATTGTGCCAAGCTCTCCCAGGGGTTTGTAGTTGGGCCTATTATTTTTTCTCCAATGTAATTGATGAGATGGAGTTTGATTCCTAGTTTGCATGTTTGGACAAGTGAACCTCATTTCCACTACACTACAAACTTGTATAATTTAATTTACCCCATATATAGATAATATAAATATAATTATTGATGTAACATTTTCTTTCTTACCACTTAAATTTTAACGATTCTATTTTTTCTCATTTAAATGCTTCCTTTTTTAATGAAATATAAAGCAACCTATATTAGTGACATTTGAGTTGGGTCTAAGGTTGTGTCATCTAAGCCTAGTGTAATGTGTAGAGTACTAAATTGTTAATTTCCTTCATAGTTTCAATTGTATCTCATCAAAAGGAAATAAGTTTATGTGTCATTCTTTGAATAATATTTCAAGGACCTCCCCTAAAGCTCAAAACAATTCAAAGATGGAGAGAAGGGATTTATCTTATGTGTTGGTTTTTCTCTCTACCCTATTTGATAATAATTTTTATCCTAGTGTTGAATGTAAATTTACTCTCTATAGCATCTTTATTTTGTAAAGAGTTTCTATATTAGAAAAAACATGTAAGAAAAGAAGAAAACCCAATAACACTTATGCATTATATGCCCAATCATGTGTTCTCATCCTAGAAAGTTATAAAACTTAAATATAAAATTAGAGTCTACATGGGTCTACACATTAAGGAGAAACAAAAATAACCTAGACCATGAATTATAATATATAAATATATAGAAATAAATAAATCGCTCTGAACTAAGTATTTGAAATGAAATATTGAGATTGAAAATGAGAAGGGAAGGAATAGGGAACCTCCATGTGATTCATGTCCTACAATCAAATGTAATTTGAAAGATGGGATTTCAGTGACTACAATGTTGGCATTTGCATGAAGATTTCATTAGTGACATGTTGTTGTCATTGATGTCAATTAACTGATAATGATATTGTTGATATTGTTGAAATGATGTTTTGTAACCGGTAGGAAGAAATTGTGGAGTGAACCAGTATTGCTATGTATTGGAGAGTTGAACTGGTAAACCCTACCTGTTGATTTGATAAACCCTAACCGATTAAGTTTGGTGAATTGGTTATATTGGTTTATGATCTGATGATGAGTGGTAATGATTATGACACGTATGATCATTGTATGAAGAGAGTTTCAAAGTGATTTTGGGGAATTGATGAAATGGTTTTTGTCTAGGGAATGAGCAAGTATATTGCATGTAATGTAGAGCATGTGATGAGTTGCTGAGTTTGATGAAGCAGTGATCAAGGAGCAGTTGGGGTTTTCTTGATTGATGTGCAGAGATTGCAATGTAATCCAATGGTCATACTTGAACCGACTTGTTTGTAATATCTATAAGAGAATTAGGTTTTTGTTGTGTTACCAACCTAATTGATTTGTTTATAAAGTCGATGAGTTATTTAGTTTCAGAGTTGGCAAATTTTTACTTGAGTGTGTGGTTGCCGAACTGGATGATGTATCTGCAGTTTGAGTAAAGGAAGATATGAGCATGAAAAGGCTCTGAACTTATTCAAACAAATAAATAAACTCCTGTTGTTTTCTAACAATTACAGCAGATTGAAATCCCCTAACTAGGTAAGCTCTAAAAAGCTTGGTGCTATTCAAATCCTCTAACAAGGTGATCCATTAGCTTTGATTTCAAATCCTCTACCGAGGTTACTCCTTACAGGGTATTTCTTCTAACAAGGCATTACAGTCAATCCCTTAACAGGGTGGTCCCTAAAAGGATATGTTCTTAACAAGACTATTGTAAAGCTTTAACAAGATAGGCTCCTAATAGGGCAAACTTCAGAAGAGTTCATATAGTTATCTTGTGATTCTCATCTCACCGTGGTTTTTCCCATTTGGGTTTCCACGTCAAAAATATTGTGTCAAGTGGTGAATGTTTTTGTGGTTATGTTCTTATGGTTGATTTTCTTAACTACTTAATCCACTTTGATAAATCATGATAAGCGGAAGCATTGTGAAATGAAGCTTTACTTATGCCAGTAAAAGCATTTGGATGTTTATGAGTTTGAATTTGTTTACTGTTAGTTTGTTGTAATAGTCAACCGGTTTATCTTGAGAGTTTTTATCCTGACAATGATATTGCATTGATAGTTCTAAGTTCACTTTGAGAGATTGATTTTGAGATTGGTGAAGTTAGTATCAATTTTTCTATCTACTGATTCACTGCCCCCTCTCAGTTTTCGACAGGATTCTTATTCTTTCATCATACCATCAATTGGTATTAGATCTTATCAAGTCCTCTAAGGTCTAAACCTAATAGCTTGAGGTAAAGATCTTGCAAATCATGCTAAAGAAGGAAGGTCCAAAGTTTAATAGAGAGAACTATAGGATATGGAGTGATAGAATGAAAATTTATATCAAGAGTCTAGGAAATCAATACTGGGAACATGTTGTTACTCAATATGTTGCACGTAGTGGGACTATGACTGGTGATCAGAAGAAAGAGCAATGAGAAAATAATCAAGCATTAGAGGCTATTATCAGTTCTTTGTCTAATGCAGAGTATGTAGATGTCCATGGTCTAGAGACTACATATGATGTATGGAAAAAATATGAAGATATTTATAGCGGTGATAAAAATGTTAAGATTGCTAAAGAAGAGAGTCTAAGAGGAAAGTTTGATGACATGCAGATGGCTAAAGGTGAGAATATCCTTCAGTATGGTCAAAGGATAAAAGAGATAGTTGGTGAAATTAAGAGTGCAGGAGGTAAAGTGGAAGATGCCATAGTGATCAGTAAGGTACTAAGAACCCTGCTATAGATCTACGTTATCTGAGTTGCATCCATTCAGAAGCTAAAATCTATTGACAAAACTAAGGTAGCCCTTGACTCCATCATTGGTAAGCGTACTTCTTTTGAATTAAATGGTTATGATGGTAGTGTACAAAAATTTGAGTCTGCATTTAGAGCTTCTGTTTCGAACCCATCTATGAGGAAAAGTAGAGATGTCAGTCATAGTTATGAATCTAGATCCAGTAGAGAAGTTGATGATGAAGACAATTTATTTGAGCTTGAAGCATTGTTGGCCAAGCAGTTGCCCAAAGGTACCAGTAAATAAAGAGGTAAATTACCTTTGAAATGTTTTGCATGCAACAAGATTGGACACGTAGCTACTAACTATCCTAATGGTGATAATGAGCAAAAATGAGAACAAATTCAAGAAGTATAAGGGTAAAGGAAAAAGAGATTGTCTTATTGTTGTTGATGGTGGTATCACTGATTAGGAATATGATGGTGATGCTAATGAAGATATTGTGTTTGTATCCATTAAAGAGGAGATATTTGATCAGAAGGTGTTAGTATCTTGAATGGATAACTCTGATGATTGGATCATTAATAGTGGTTGTTCACATCACATGACCGATGACCAGAGCAAATTTCTTTCTATGAAGGAATTTGATGGCGGAGTTGTCAGATTTGGTAATGACTCACCCTGCATGGTTAAAGGTAAGGGAACTATTTCTCTTAATGGAAAGAGAAGTGCAGATGATGTCTCTTAGGTTGAAGGTTTAAAGCACAATCTTTTGAGTGTGGCACAACTCAATGACAGAGGATACCCATTGGAGTTTAAGAATGGTATGTGCAAAATCTATGGGAGCAAAGGTGAACTATTTGCAACCAGGAAGAAAACTAAAGGTAACCTATTTCACCTTAATCCTAAAGTGAGCAACTATTTAATTGCAAAGATAGATGATAGTTGGCTTTGGCATAGGAGATTTTTTCATATAAACTTTGATAACATTGTTAAAGTGAGTAAGTCCAAGACAGTGAGAGGTTTGGCTTAGTTGAACAAACCAGTTAATGCTCTATGTAAGGAATGTCGGTTGGGAAAGATGACATCCTCAACTTTCAAGAGAAAAAAAATTTCAGCGGTGTTAGGATTCCCAAAGATACTGAGAGGGGGAGGTGAATCAGTATCTAACTGGTATATAAATTTACTTGACTTAAAACATGAAAAGCATATTAAAACGGTGTACCGGTAAACCAAAAATAATGTAGTAACTAAGAACAATAACAACAACATGAGAAGCACACCATAACACAATGATTTAACGAGGAAACCCGGTGTGGCAAAAACCTCGGTGGTATTTGTGACCCACAATATTCGCTTACTAGCCAATAAGGGAATATTACTTTTACAATAGGGGCCTGCACATGTAGGAAGGCCAAGTACCTAGATCTCATTGCTCAAAATGAATTCACACTAACTTACAAAATAGATTATGAAAATCCAATGTCTTGTACTACTTCAAATTAGCATATGCTATGCCAGGTTCAGTACCGGTTTAAGCTCTACTACATACATAAACCCTTAACCAATAATTCACATATTAGGTCTATATAATTTGTCCTATCTCCTATTACAAATGATCTACAATGATCTCATACATATATGAGTCATATTACAACTCGCCATGTCGGCCAAGGTGTCGGTATCCTTCCTTTCACTGTCGGTGTTTTGTATATCGGTGTAGAGTCTGTCGGTGTCGATGTCGATATCTTTGTCTTGTCGGTGTCATATTATTGTAAGGTTGCAATCAATGACAAAACCTTCAATCACCTACAATTTCTCATTGGAGTGTGCATTTTCCAACAATCTCCCCCTTTGGCATTGATGGCAACACTCATGAGAAAAATCAAAAGTGTCCAAAATGATATCTAAAAATAGTCTGCCAAAATTGTCTTACCAAAACTGTGTGCCAAAAAAAATGTATGCTCCCCTTGAGTAGATGATGTCCTTTCTTTTGACCATTTTTCGTATCCCACTACCCCCCCTTTGACATCAATGATAAAGGTTGTCATTCGGTGTCAATGGAGTCTTGCCTAGATTCTTGTAACCAGTGGGTTACAATCTGAAAAATATCTGTCAAAATTAAATTTATACTGTTACTAAATATTTTTCTATCTTTTATTGCCTCTTGAGTTCTCTGCACTGTACTGGTGAGTATGTGCATTTTCTCTTCTAGTGTCTTCAGTCTGGGAACCAGAGCCTCAGATATTTCTTTTCTCAAAGAAATAAGGTATTCTAGTCTTGGACTAAGTCTGCATTTCAAGTCCTTTGCTTTATCCTTTATTCCCTGTTTGTCATTTTCTAGTTTCTTGATTTTCTCTTCTTTCTCTACAATCTTCTTTTCTAACTCCAAAAATGAATCCGATGCACCTATTAGATTGTCAACAATATTTTTTATCTTATCTTGTGCTTTGTTGATCTCCTTGTCAAGATCCTCTATCAAAATATTTGTTTTACAAGTGTCTCTGTATAGTTTCTTGAGGTCAAAAATTATTTCTCCAAGTTTTGATAATAGAATATCCATTCTCTTTATTCTTATTTACAATTTCCTCAAAGAATTTCTATTTTTCTTTTATCATTCTTTCCTTAAATGTATCCCCATTTATTTGATCAATAGTCAATATGTTACTGGTGATGAACTTAGACAATGTGTCTAGTTGTCCTAAAGAATCCTTATTATCAACTATGCACTTTGGTACAATCAATTTAAGAATTGGAATTGCACCATCAATAGCCTTATAGGCTTGTGCATTGCATTCTGTGATCTTCTTTATTGAATCTAACAGGACCTCTGTTATATTTGTAGGTCTGAATTCTACCATAGATGTACCAAATGTTTGTCCAATAGTCTTTACAATAGCCATGCTACCAGTTGTGGTAATTACCTTCCTTGTTTTGACCTTTGATAGGTCAATCTGTGTTTGCATTTCTATAAGTAGGGGTTTAGGCTTTTCAGTTTGGGCTGGTGGCATTGTTTCTATCTA
Organism: Cryptomeria japonica; assembly: GCF_030272615.1. NCBI lineage: Eukaryota > Viridiplantae > Streptophyta > Pinopsida > Cupressales > Cupressaceae > Cryptomeria > Cryptomeria japonica. The sequence goes on along the minus strand of NC_081408.1, from coordinate 273,212,648 downwards.
AACTTGAGCTTGAACCTGTATTAGTTTTGGTTTCTCTATCTATATCATAGAGGGTTTCTCTGAGCTTTTAACTACTGGTTTCTCAGATGTAATCTCAGTTTGTACTTCAGAACTTTCCTTTGCCGGTTCTTCATATGGTTTTTCTGTTGTATCTACTGGTTTCTCCGTGGTATCCTTTGTCGGTTGCTCTGCCTGTGTAGGTTTTTCTATGTTCATCTCAACCTCTGCAGTTGGTGAAAATAGTCACATTTTTCTCCTTATCCTCAGTGGTTTCACTGTCAACCACAACATTTACTTCCTATGTATCTACATTTACTGGATACAAAATTTTAGATTCGGGATTTGTATCCTCTACCGGAGGCTCCATACTCTCTGTGGTCGATTGTCTGTCAGTAGTGTCTACAGGTGGAGTATCTGGAGGAGGTGGGGGCATATTGTTAGTTATTTTTCAGGCTTGGTGGTCCACCTACCTTACCTTTCCCCTTATCTATGTCCTTTTGGTATACTTTAATAGTTTTTGGCCTAAGTAATTCTTCCTCTTTTTCTTTTTCCACAAAGAATATATCCCATCCATCTATTGTTTCCTCAGATACTTCATTTACTCTACCTATCATTAGTGCTACATGCCGGTGAGCAGTGGAAAATACTATCCAGTTTTCTTCACTGATTAATTTGTCTATTTCATCAGGTGAGTTAACTGGATGCACTGCAAGTAATTTTTCAATCTTAATCTTCTTATCCAGCTCAACAATGGCTAATCTTCTAGCTTCTAATCTCCTATACAAATCATTTGGAATTTCATCAACAACTTCCATTAAGAATTTCTTGTATATATCTAAGTGTAAAATTACACTATTCTCTATACTTTCCTTGTCATCTGCTGATAGTGTGTTGTATATTTTGTTGATGTTTTTCAAATTACCATCCTCTGTTATTTCGCTAAGAAGTTTGTCTAGAGGAGCAATAGTTTGTTTCACCTTCTTCTTCTTAGAAGTCATTTTCTTCGCCGGAGGCCTTACTGCCTGTTGCTTCTGTCTTGTTCTTTTTGGTGTAGGAGAGGGTGCCGGTGAGGGTTTTCTTTTCCTTTCAACCCTTTTAAACTCTATTGGTATATCACTCTCACAAGAAGTTCCAACCGGTGAAAGATGAGTTTCCGGTTGAAGTTCTTCCAACTAACTTTCAATTATACCAGTTTGTTTTAACACATCTTCCTTAATTTCCTTTGCTTGTTGGGTTCCTTTTCTTATAGTTATTTCAACTTTCTTAACCCTTTTTCTAGATTGAATAGTACTTTCTATTGTTTCATCACTACCAAACACTTTCTCTTTCGGTTCCTTTGGAGCTTCAAGGAGGGCTTTTGCATATGTTTTTATGATGTTGTCATCTGTTTCATAGCCCATTTCAATTACCCAAATAATTCTAGGGATAACTGCCTCCATCCAAATTTCATCTTTCTTGATCACAAAATAGATTTCTTTCTGATACTTATCCATAATAGCTTGTGACAGTCTTACTCTAGTTTTCATTCGAGCCTTCAATGCTTGAAAATACTCACTTAGATTTTTCTCCCGGTTCTCTCCCATATTGTTTAGTAAATCTAACAATTTTTTTCCTATCGGTATGTCAAAGCCAAAATATCTAGCACCAATACCAAGTACTTGTTTGGTTATGTACAGCATCAAACAAACAAGTAAGTTTCCAAATCTGAATGTTCCTTCCTTATCTCTTTTAATCTTTCCCAAATTGTCTATCAACTCATCTTTAAGCCATTCACATATATCGATCCTTGCATTATCATTGACCATATCATAGGCACTCTTGATACATAGGCTAGAAACTGAATTTAACCTATTTGCATGTGTAGCCTTATAACCTAAGATCATACTGATAAATCTGACATTTATATCTTTTACATCATTTACCCTTAGAGATCTTTTATCAAATGTTGCACCAGTTAGGTTTATCACTGTATCATTTGAGACCTTCTTTGTTTTGTCAGGTCTGTTACCAGTGGAGGGTAACCCTGTTACAACTTTTACTGCTTCTTTTGTGATTTTATGAATTGAGTCCAGCCAGAAAAATTCACCATGTACTCTGCTTAACACAATCCTTATGATATCCTTGGGAAAATCCAGGATACTAAGAATTTTAGTAAAACCTAGGGTTTCTACTATCTTATGTTTAGGTTTGACATTTCCAGATTCATCACAAATCACAATCCTATACATGTTCTTAATCTCATCATCACCTAGTTCCTCAATATGACAATGTATATATATCCTAGGGTCTTCAACATATACTACTCCCTTAGGGATTTGAGAAAATGCACCTATGCTATCATCTTTCTTTGCAATTTTAGGAACCAGTTTAAAGACAAGTCTAGGGCACTTAACAACTTCAACAATAGCAGGGTTTTCAATAAATTTAGGAGTGGATGAAGATAAAATAGCTAGAAATACCTCAATCTACCTTAAGGATGAATGATTTGATGGATTGCTTCACTTCTTTGCTTAAAGTGCCTTCGCTTGGGAATTTTTGCGCTCTCAAAGATTTGAATACTCAATGAATGAAAGAAGAGCCAAAACACTTGCTTTATAATGTTATTTTCTCCAACTACCACATTTAATGCTTGTCAGTTAAGTCACAACTTAACTCATCTGTCGGTATAGAAGTAATTTCAACTTCTCACCATCAACTGAGGGAATAATAGCATGTTTTTCATTTTGTTGCTAAACCCCCAAAAGAATTTTCTTTATTTAGTTGAAGAGATTCCTATCGGTGGAGTGTTACTCTGTTCTACCGGTGGAGGAGTATTCCCATCAACATTCTAATCTGACTTTCTGATCTATTGTTTTGAGAATTCTTGCTTTACCTCTTCAACTTTTTCTTTACCTTTCAAACTCGGACCTTTATTGTTTACCGGTGATGTCTTACTTCTACACAATCTAGCAATATGTCCAATTTTATTACAAGCATAACAAGCCACATTTCTTTTCTGAATAGCTTTTCCATATCCTATGCTGGTATGTGTTCTGCTTTGATTAGATAAGTGTCCAAATCTTCCACAAACATAACATCTTACATTCATTCTGCAATTTTCTAAATTATGACCAACTTTGTTGCATTTAGAACATTGACCGATGGGTGTATTAGTGTTTTGATAATTTCTAGATCTACACTGATTTTCTCTATGACCATACTTGTTATAGTTAAATCATTTGCCATTAAATTTGTAAGTATTAGGTTGTCTTACTGGTTTGCTGTGATCATGATGTTTTGCAGTACTAGAGCTTTCACTAGTTTCAAAGCCAAGGCCATTTGTATCACCATTAGGTTTCTGATTCTTCAGCATGTCATCAAGTTCCTATGAACTTTTCTTGAGTTTGTCCTTATGATGATTTGCAGAAGCCAATTCATTTTCCAAGAAGTCTTTTTGTCTCATGAGTTCATTTTTGTCATGCTCCAAGTGAATTAGGTCTATCTTTAGCACATCATTCTCATGACTGAGTCTTAGATTTTCATTTCCAACATCATCTACTCTTCTAACCAAGTCATCTTCATTTTTCTTTCTATCTTCAATTTCTTTACAGAATCTCATAGTCATATCCTACATCTCATTCTTTTTTGTATTGATTTCTTGTCTTAGCTTGTTTACCAGATCATTAAGAGTTTCCTTTTCATCATTCTCATTCTGCATCTTTTCACAAAGTTCTCTTCTTTTGTTCCTTGCAATAGTGAGATTTTCTTGAAGTTCTTGAATAATATCCTGAGTAGCCTTTAGATCATCTTCAAGTTTGATATTCTTTACTTTTTCTGCATCATAGTTTGTAAGAGTTGTTTCCAATTGTTTCCTCAAGTTTTCCTTCTCTACTGGTGACAAGATCTTCCTCAAGCTATGTTAGGATTCCCATAGATACTGAGAGGGGGGGGTGAATCAGTATCTGATCGGTAATAAGATTTTCTTAACTTAAAACATGTAAAGCATATTAATACTGTGTACCGGTAAACAGAAAGTAATGCAATAAACTGAGACAAAAGCAACCACATGAAAAACACACCATAACACAATATTTTAACGAGGAAACCCAGTGTGGGAAAAACCATGGTGGGATTTGTGACCCACAATATTCACTTACTGGCCAATAAGAGAATATTACTGCTACAAGAGGGGCCTGCACATGCAGGAAGGCCAAGTGCCTAGAGCTTACTGCTCAAATACAAAATAGGAAGTGTAGACACCCAAAATTGTCCAGTCTAATTAAATAAATATCTTTATTTATTTAATTATCTAAGCTTAATGCTTCTATTAATTAAATAAATCTTTATTTATTTAATTAATTCGTTTATCCTCTTCTAGCCTTAATTCTCATTTAAATAAATACATTTATTTATTTAAATTGTCCTTTTCCTAAATTAAATAAATATCTTATTTATTTAATTGATCCCACTCCTTCTATTAATTAAATAAATCTTTTTTTATTTAATTAATTCATTAGCCTTTTCTACCCATGACACATGTCATTCATCTCTTAATTCATACACTGCCTACCCCTTTCATTATTTTATTATTTCTTTTACCTACCCTCTAATCATAGCTGACCTCCTTTTACACCTCTCAATCTTATCCCTCCATTTCTTATAGTTTCTTCTATATAAGGAGATGCTTCATTCATTATCAAACCCTAATCAATCATCCTAACTACCCAACTACTTGATCAAATTGACTACTTGGCATATGTGATCCTACTTACAACCATATTCCGTTCTTTGTTGAGCTCTTGTGAAAATAAAATCTGAGAGCAAATATATCAAGCAAGATCAATGGAGATAGGAAGAATGGAGATCCAAACCCTATTGGACATGTGATGGTATAATCTTTGTGATTTCATTTGATTTGCATTGTCTTAGGTAATCTTCATATGTTATGGTGGATCCTTGTTGTTGTTAGGCTATGGTTTTGTGGTTGAATTAATTTAGCCTTTCAATATTATCATTATCGTTGTATCCATTTTCACCATATACATTTTGGCATGCCCGATGGGACTCTTGTCCATTTTGCATTTAACATCCTTGTTGCAGATATTGTATTTTGAAGTTACAGATCTGACATTTTCGACGACATTTTGGTATTTTTGCGTCTGCGTACTTTCAGATTGTGTTTTTGGTTTTCTGCTGCATCTGTGACATCTGGAATCGCATCTGCCTCTTCGACATTATTTCACCTTTTTTTTTTGCAAATTGCAGGATCGCGTCTTTGTTCCCGAATCGCGTCTTTGAACCTCTGAACTGCGTCTGTGTTTCCGGCAATATTTTCATTTTCCAGATTGCAGGTTTTCATTATAGGCGTGTCTGTGGGCAATTTAATTACGTCTGTGAGATCATTTTAATCACATTTGTGCTCTACAAGATTTTTTGTTTTGCTTTTTTTTTGCAGAAACATGTCTATGAGGTGTTAAAACACGTCTGTGTTGTGGAATCGCGTCTATGTAAGGTAAAATCGCGTCTGTGCTCTGCAGGATTTTTTGTTTTGCATTTTTTTTTTGTAGAAATGTGTCTGTGAGGTGTTAAAACGTGTCTGTGTTGTGGAATCGCATCTGTGTAGGGTGGAATTGCATCTATGTAAGGTAAAATCACGTCTGTATTTTCACAAAAAAAAATAAAAATTAGGTTTTCATTTTTCGCCATTTGGTCTTGCATTTAATGTTTCAAATCTGGATTATTTTGAGTTAACATTTGCAAATCTAGCTAATGAAATTGGTGCAGCTTGTCTTGAAAGAAAAATCATTTGGTTAAAGGCCCCTATTTTCACAAAGTCTTTTGGATTTAAAATTTACCTAACTTGTGTGCTTGCAGGAAGGGGTGATTATTTGAAACAATCCAAACTACTAATAAATCTTTGTTGTAGGTCCTTGGCAAGGGTTTTTTATTTTTTTATTGTGTGCCTTGTTTTCATAGACTAGTAAACACTTCAATTGGTGCACTAAAATTGAATCATTGTGTTTTGTGTCTTGAGCAATAGGCTCTTTTTGTTTAATCTTTAGAGGGTCTGTCTTCCTGTGTGGTCATTAGGACTACTAGTGAGAAGAGAATGACCCAAGTGGTACCAAAAAAAAAAGCCATCTTCTTCCAAACCACTATAAATAACTATATTCATGGTGAAAACTATGGATAACATGTGCTAATTAGTTCATACCGACACTATCTCTCCCCATAAACCCATTTGATCAAATTTATTTGATCATTTGTAGGGCGTAACCCCTACCGGCTGGGAGCCTTCTGTATTTACAGAGTTGAAAGTGCCGCATGTATGGCCACACGAGCGGATGTCCTTACTAGCATCTTTTTGTTTTAGAAGCCCAAATCCTTCTAGTTTTTGGGGTAGGAGGTCGGACCTCTGGTAGTGGCCCACACACATACAGTTCTTAGTAGAGATACAAAGTTCACCACGGGGAGTTTTCGTGGGGACTGATGCTTGGCTGACCCGAGAAGTGAGTGCCGAGGGTGGAGCCAGTGAGGTCAAGCATCTAAGTATCCGCTCTGAATAGCGTAGCCTCAGGGGTAAAACCTCATGTGGGATCAACAACTATTGTCTTGGCCAGCCATAAGAATTGTGCTTGACTTATTTTAAACATTCAAAACATTCAAGACCAAATAGCAAAACATTTTGTCTTTTGTGTCTTCAAGTGTATGCAAAACATTTTTACATCAAACAACACACTTTTCTTGGAGTAATTTTGAGTTTAGACACTTGCCAACATTGGGTCTTCATCAACACTATGTCCTCTTGTCACGAAAAATAGTCAAACAATCAGATTTGGTCAACAACAAAAATGACTTCACAGATTGAAAAAAAATTGCACAAATTTTGCAGAAATGTGTCTGTGTCTGACATAATAGTGTCTGTGTTGTATAACCGCATCTGTGAAGGGCACAAATGCATCTGTGTCTCCAGAATCAACAGTGCACTTTACAAAAATCTCATAAATGCATCTGTGTTAAACAGAACCACGTCTGTGTTAGGAAATTGCGTCTATGTAGGATACATGCGCGTCTGTGTTCAGAATTGAAAAACTTTTACAGTCCAGCAAACAAACACAGTCAATTTTGAAATTCTTGAGCTTCCTAGGTTATTTCTCTAGGGTTTCATTTAGCATTCAACCTATCTTTGGATCTCACACAGTCCATCATTGCTTTACACCTTACATTACATTCACATTTGTCTAAACTTGAGTCAAAAGGTCATTTGCTTGTCCTCATCATACTTTGTCAACACACTACATACAACAACACTTTGCTAAGTGGTCCCTCATCAAGGTCTATCACCTTTGGGTCTCATTTGGTCTTACTTAGAGTCAAGGTCAACTTACCTCATCAAGAGAAACTATCCTCTCTTTGGAAGTCACACCTACTCTACTACATACATACGTGGTCTTACACTTTGGACATTGCAGGTACACCTCAGATTCATTTACATTCCATCCAACTCTTGGTCTTCCATACTTTTTCCATTTTCATCTAGTCTCACACATCTTGGTCAATACCTAGTTCATGGTTGAAACCCGTCTTCAAAAAACTAGGAGAGAAACTAAAAGAGGCTCAAGAGTCCACAAACATGAGTGTCTATGAGTATGACAATGATGTCTTTTTCAATACTGATCATAACACATTACCTGACATGGATGCCTATAGAAACATTCCAAATGTTGAGAACATGGACACTACAAACAACAATGATACACACAATGACAATATGGACAATTTTTCCATACATTCAGTAGATGTGGAAGAATCCATTATGGACCCCCACTTCAATCGATTGATTGAGGAAATAATGAGGGATAGACAATACTTCTTACAAATGATGGCACAAAGTGGAGCCAAGATCCCTCATGATTTCGACATGTCTCAAATAATGGAACATAGTCCTTTCCAACAAACTCACTCCAACATGGATCAAAGGAGGCCTAATAGTGGAGGCAATAGAGGACCACATATGGTACCTGAATCACCATCATCTTTGTTTCAAAAACCAGAGGTCCCACATACACATGGTCAAGCATATGAAACTGACCTTCACAGACCATTATGGAAGTCTTATGCAGAAAGATATGCTCAATCACATACCAATGCTAAGGATCAACCACCAAAGCAATTGGATATTCAAAGGCATGCTCAAAATTTGGACACAAGGAAACCCCGTGTCAAATTTGGGGACAACACATTAGAACATGACATGCCCGTAGAGTATGGTATACATGGACAAAATAGATATTGTGTTCCTCAACATGAATCTATACCAAGTGGCCCATATATGCAACATCAATATAGACCTCCTCCATATGAACATGTGTATGATCAATATCATCCATATATGAAACATGCTCCTCCTCCAATTGGTGCCTCAAGCATAGGGTATGGTCCAAGAAGTTGATCTCCACCTAAGAGAAATTTGGAACAACAAATCAGGGATTTACAAAAGAAAATGGAGGACATAAATACACCGAAGCCAGCATACACAATGAGAGACATATGTCCTTATCCATTTGACAAGAGCATTCCAATGCCTCCTTTTCCTACACACTTTGTGATGCCTAAGTTTGATAAGTATAGAGGAAAAGGGGATCCTAAGGCACACATAGGACAGTTTTTCATAGCTTGCATTGAGGTAGCAGTAGAAGAGACATATTTGATGAGATTATTCCCACAAAGCCTAGGTGATCAAGCTATGGAATGGTTCTCCCAACTCCCACCTGGAATTAAGTCATGGGGTGACTTAGCAGAGGCATTTATTCAACATTTCTCCTACAAAATAGAGACAGACATATTAGTCACTACTTTGTGCAACACCAAGCAAAAAGAGGGAGAGTCTTTTGCATCATTTTTACAAAGATGGAGAAATCTAGCTAGCAAATGCTCTTGTGAAATTCCACAAAAACAAATGGTAGAAATGTTCACCCAGAATGTTAACAAAGACATTGGCTATGATCTAAGGAAATCTTGTTTGTCCACCTTCAAGGACATCATTTAAAAAGGCTTAGCAATAGAGAAGGTCCTAATTGAACAAGGAGTCATTAAAATATTCAAGGAAAACAAAGATGACTTTAAAGGAAAAGACAAGCCAAGATTTTGGAATAAAAACAAGAACACAGTCAATGATGGTGTTGTTGATGCCAATAACATACAACCCAAAGTTGTTTTTTCTGGATCAAGTTCTACAAACAATCAGGTAAATACTCAAACAACTTTAAAATCATGAAGGAATTACACTCCATTGGGAGAACCACTTGAGTCAGTTTTCAAAAAGCTAGTGGCAAACAAAGTAATCACAGTTCCAGATTTTCCTCCATATGAGCCAAAGGTCAAACCAAATTGGTGGAATGATGATGAATATTGTGAATTTCATAAGAGCAAGGTCATAAAACAGGAAATTGCCATCGACTGAAGAACATCATACAAGATCTTATTGATAGAGGTGACATTGAGATTGAAGGGCACTCATCCAATCAAGAACATGAGATGTTTAAGAAACCATTCCCAAAGCATGACAAGGGAAAAGATAAAGCCATAGATGATCAAACCAACTATACCAAAGCAACCTATAACTATGATTCAACTATCAATCACATTTCGATGGACAATTATGTCTCTACCATTATCATCAAGGACAAAAACCCTGAGAATTCTACCCGGAGACCCAAGATTGTCCTAAAAGGTGTTGGATCTTCTTCCGAGCCTACCTCTGAATGTCATGTTACAACCCATTGAGGTAAAATCACTTTTCAAGGTTCTCTAGCCAAGAACACCACTTCTTCATCAACTAAACCTGAGTATGACCTTGTAGAGCAGTTAGGGAAGATAGTCATGCTCATCTCCATCCTCAAGCTCTTACATATATCCCCTGCACATAAAGCCATTCTTGACAAAATCTTGAGAGACACCGCCATCCCTACTGATCTGAACGTGGACCAGTTTCAAGCCATGGTGGGATACCTTTCCATTCCACACTCCCTTACATTCACAGAAGCCGATGACACCTCCGTAAGTCAGGCACATAATGCTCCATTACACATTGAAGCCTTCATACACAAACATCAAATAAAATGAGTCCTGATAGATGGAGGAGCTGGTCTAAACATTTGTACATTAAGTACTATTAAACAATTAGGATATTCTAATAAATTTGTGAATTCTACAAATAAAATCACCATCAAGGCATATGATGATGAAGAGTGTTCATCCAAAGGCACAGTCACCTTGCCTCTCAGAGTTTGGCCAGTTATGAAGGATGTGGTTTCTCAAGTCCTAGACCTAGATCTCACAAACAAAATATTGCTAGGACATCCTTGGATTCATGAAATGAGGGTAGTCCCATCTACATATCACCAATGCATTAAGTTTCCTCACAATGGAGTTGAGATAATAGTTAATGGTGATCCTAATCTGTTCATATACTGCAATAACCTGAGATAAAAAACTGAGACCATCATTCCCAGTAATCGCGAAGCTGTTCCTTCTTTGGCATACATTGATCTTGAGTCATTAAAACCTTTGACATCAAAACAAGGTGAGCTTAAAGGCAAATTTAAGGACAAGGGCATGGGGGAATACACTTTAAACTAGACCATGTACTTACAACAAGTCATGAGTTTCCCAAAAGAATATGGAAGACCACATCCTAACAAGCAAGTATCCATCATTGTACTCAAATGGGACCCTACTACCTTTCAAAGATGGGGCGAACTGGAAGAGGAAGACTTATACAAAATGCTTTACAAAGACATTGAAGATGATACACAAGATCACATCAGTCTACCATGTGAGAAATATGGCAAAGGCTTCAAGATCCTACAAAAATTCGGGTATGATGGAAAAAGCCCTCTTGGGTTACGAAAGGAAGGCATCATTGAACCTTTACAACTTGAATTGACATTCAAAAAGGAATGCTCGAAGGGACTTGGTTTCTTGACTTCCAAGGTCCACACTCAAAGGACAGAAGAAGCCTTACAAATCAAAGCTGCCAAAATTCAACAAGAAGATCGCTATTCCACAGACTCCAACGAATGGGAATGGGGTTCAGACAAATCCTCCAGTGACTACGAGCTCACCGAGACATTCAGAGAGCTAGATGAACCCACAAAAGAAGAGGAATTTTATAAAAGATTCAAATTTGGTCAAGAAACAACCCATGACGATTCCACACAGTCCTTGTCTCAAGGTCCTAGGTTGAAATCACATAGGATGAGAACACCTGTCCCAGAATGTGCTACTAGTGATGATAATTTGGATTCACTCGCGATCGAGACTAATGAGGAGAGTGCCATCGATGACCTCGATAATTACCTTGACATACCCAAATATAACTGCATCTTCACTCTTAGCCCTGCTAACTTTGAAGACATTAAAGGCCTTCCCCTTGTTCACCACCAACTCATTGACTAGGATCATGAAGGACCTACACAATTTGACACATTCCAAAATGATGAAGCTTTTATTGACTATCTTGGCATACAAGATGATCTTCCCCCTGAGGACCATATAGCAGGATACACTATAGAACTCAATAGCGTGGCATATTTTGGTGAGGGCATTGGACCTTCCAGTCACAAAAATGTGAAAATAAGAACAAACCAAGGGTCTTATGGCGAAAACCACACTGTGGCGCTGTCTAACCCCAAAAAAGTAAAAAGAAAGGATGTATCTAAGGGTGAAAACCTCTCTGAGGCACCTAAAGATGGAAGGCTTGACATCCTCCTAGCATCATATGAGGAAAAGTCATCCATGTTGGTAGAGGAGACTATAAAAACAAACATTGGTATAGAAGAGGTTCTACACAACATATTCCTGGCTCAATCTTTGACAGAGTCAGAAAGGTCAAAATTCATAAGTTTCTTCAAAGAATGACAAATCAACTTTGCATGGTCATACGCTGATATGCTTGGATTAGATCCGGATTTGGTAATGCATCATTTGATAGTTAAACTGGGGGCAAAACCAGTGAAACAGAAATTAAGAAAGATGCATCCACAAGTCGCATTATTGGTCAAAGAAGAGCTTGAGAAATTATTGGACGTCAGATTCATACACCCAATTGATTATCCTGAATGGATCTCCAACTTAGTGTCTATCAATAAACCAGATTGCAGCATCAGAATATGTATAGATTTTAGAGACATCAACAAAGCTTGTCCTAAGGATGACTTTCCATTACCAAATATTGACTTGATTGTTGATCTCATAGCAGGTCATGCGATGTTATCTTTGATGGATGGATTCTCTAGTTATAATCAAATAAAGATTGCATCTGAGGATCAACACAAAACATCATTCACTTGTCCTTGGGGAACTTTCTGTTGGAATGTCATGCCCTTTGGGCTAAAAAATGCAGGTGCTACATATCAAAGAGCCATGACTACTATCTTTCACGATCTCATGCACGTAACTATGGAAGATTATGTCGACGACCTCTTGGGCAAATCAATAGACAGAAATACACATTTGGACATACTTCTAGTCATCTTTGATCGGTTGGAAAAATACAAAGTAAGATTAAATCCCAAGAAATGTGTCTTTGGAGTAACCTCTGGGAAGCTCCTAGGATTCATTGTATCAAAAAGAGGGATAGAAGCTGATCCAGCAAAAGTCAAAGCCATCCTAGAGATGCAACCACCAAGAAATATCAGTCAAATTTGGTCTTTACAAGGGAGACTCAAGTCCATATGAAGATTCATAGCGCAACTTGCAGATAAGTGTAATCCTTTTCAGCACTTGCTACATAAAAACATCAAATTCAAATGGGATGATAACTGTCAACAGGATTTCCAGATGCTCAAAGATTATCTTTTGAATTTGCCAGTTTTGATGCCACCAATTCCAGATCAGCCTCTGTTACTATACATATCAGCTACTCCAATAGCACTGGGGGCACTCTTAGCACAACAAATTGCTGAGGGCAAAGAAAAAGCAGTATACTATATCAGTCACACATTGGTGGGATATGAGCTAAACTACACACCAATTGAGCGTGCATGTCTCACCGTGGTCTTTGCTTCGCAGAAATTATGACATTACATGCTCACTCATAAGACTAAGTTGGTTGCAAGAATCGATCCATTGAAATACCTTCTCAATAAAGCAACACTTACTGGGCGACTAGCCAAATGGGTAATGATCTTGAGTGAATTCGACATCGAGTATGTGGATAGAAAAGCAATAAAAGGACAAGCCATTGCAGATCAATTAGCAGATGCTCCCATGATAGATGATGTTCCTCTAAGTTTAGAATTTCCAAATGAATCCATTTTAACAATGTCACATGCAAAGCCATGGCAACTGTACTTCGACGGCTCATATACATAGCATGGGGTAGGAGCTGGCATCCTCTTTATAACTCCTCAAGGGGATTCTATACCAAAATCATACTGCTTATCATTTCCTTGCACTAATAATATAGTGGAATATGAGGCATTAACAACTAGATTACGAGTTGCAGTTCAGTGGAAGATCTAGGAACTTTGTGTTTTTGGGGACTCTCAACTTATAATCCATCAAGAAATTGATGATTACCAAACAAAGGATGAAAAATTAATTCCTTACAAAAAAATGGTGGATGACCTGAAACAACATTTCACAAATATAGACTTTGAGCAGATACCAAGAGAGTAGAATCAAGCCGCAGATGCCATGGCTACAATTGCTTCACTGATCGATCTACCTCCGAATGAGACCCGCTATGAGTTCTTGGTGGATAACCTGTTGGTTCCTTCATATGAAATCACTCCTACTGAGATGATATGTGTTGTCAGTCCTGAGTCCCAGTTATATGGTTCCATTTTCACATACCTTCATGACAATACCCTACCTCCTGATCTATCCAATAACCAACATCACACTTTCATTCACCAATCTTCTCGATACGTCATTTTAGCTGGTATCCTATACTGGCGAGGTCTAAATGGAACTCTTTTTAAATGTTTAGAAAGCAACGAAGATCAGATTGCATTACGTGAAGTACATGAAGGGATATGTGGTCCACATGCTAGTGGTCCTACCTTAGCCAAGAAACTCATCAGGATTGGATATTACTAGCCCAATATGGAAAAAGACTCATATCAGTTTGTCAAGAAATGTAAGCAATGTCAAATTCATGGAGACCTCATACATGCGCCAGTGCAAGAACTTCAACCAATTGCATCTCCTTGGCCCTTTTGTCAGTGGGGACTCGATCTCATAGGCAAGATTCACCCTCCTTCTTCCAATGGTCATAAATTCATTATCACTACCATAGAGTATTTCACAAAATGGATTGAAGCTATGCCTCTTACACAAGTCACTGGAAAACAGATTGCTACATTCATCCTCAACTATATCATTTGTCGATACGGTATTCCTGTTTCCATTATCACTGATAACGGTCGTCCCTTCAAAAATTAGGATGTTCATGAACTCTGTGATCACTTCCATATTTCCCATCATTTCTCCACACCATATTAGCCCCAAGGTAATGGTCAAGCTGAGGCATTTAATAAGACAATACTTAAAATCGTAAAAAAGACAGTCGATGACGCTGGCCGTAATTGGCATATCCAACTTAATCCTGCACTTTGGGCCTACTGCACAAGTGTCTGCACACCTACAGGAGCTACACCCTATTCACTTGTCTACGGCACTGAATCCATATTGCCTATTAAGGTCGAGCTACCCTCTTTACGAGTCTCTTTGCAAAACATCATCAGTGATGAAGACTATAGGGTCTCTCGCTTACAAGAACTGGAACTATTGGATGAACAAAGACAAACTACTTTTAATCATCTCAAGGCTTATCAACAATGAATGAGTCGTAGCTACAATCACAAAGTCAAGCCTCGCATATTTGAGATAGGTGATTTGGTTCTCAGAGAAAATCCCAAAAATCAACAAGACGGAGAGAAAAAGGGCAAGTTTGAACCAAATTAGCTTGGACCTTACATCATTACAGCAGCATATGGATCTGGGGCATATCAGCTCTCAACTATAGGAGGTGAACCTTTGGAGGATCCTATCAACAACATGCACCTTCGCAGGTTCTACACATAGCTCTTTGGAATATCCTAATTCAAAACATTTCAAAAAAATTCAAAAAATTCAAAAATACAAAAAAATTGTAAAATATAAAAAATTGTTACTTGGTGAAAACCTGGCAAACAGGCGCCTTGTGACACAAAAAAAAACATTGAAAAATCAAAAAAAGTAAAGAGAAATAATTTCGTCCAACAGTGAAAACCACTTCGGTGGCACCTTGGGCAAGTACCATGGTGAAAACTGGGTCACCAACGCCATGCGTAGAGACATTGCTCCTCCCTCCTTCAGGATTCACTTTCATCCTTCACTTTGCACACACTCACGACCAATTCATCCATAATTAACTTACACATCCCCATCATGGCTTGTTATTGATCTACCTAAGATTGGTTTTCCATTCATAATAAACCTCCCTTTTCACCCCTTTCCATCCATAATAAATCGGCTCCTATCTGTGGCTAAGGCAAATCCTACGTCTAGTGATGGGTGTGGAATTGAGAACATCACATGTTTCGAGGAGTACAGTTTCTTCCACTTTTCTTTATTCTATCCATGCACAATCCATAATAAAGCAGCATTTGCATCACAGATCCGCAATAAAGTTCCACTTTCTCCGAAATAAAGTATCAGTTTCATGGATTCAGTCAGTTTCAGATGAGACATAGCAGCAACAATGGGCTTCAACAAATCAAATCTTTCAACAGACTCAGACAACATTATGGTTCAGTGCTATCTATCCTTTTTGTGAAAGTAAACATTGTGACCACAATCAAATAAGACTTATACAAGTGACAAGAGACACTAAACTTGAGGACTACAGTGGATGTTGGTGTCGAGTCTTGGTTTTCTTTTGATTTTATCTTTTGGTGACATGTCTTTTAGCTTTTCCAGGATGTCTTTGACTAGAAAGGCGAGGATGGGGTATCGTCACCTATTTGTATTTGTTGTCTGTGGATTGTCTTTTAGTAATGCTCTGACTTGTCCAAGGATATGAGGACACTATGAGTCTAGTGTGAACTAGGGCATTCCTTGTTTGTGACTATCTTATCTCCATGCAAATAGGTACAATGACTTTCTGGGTTGAACATATGCCTCGATTGTCATAACCTACTTGCCATAATAAAGCTCAATGATGATAACACACAAGAAGCTCTTTCACTTTCATATCTTCTGTCTTCCATCCTCCTTTCTTGATTGACTTCCATCGTCCTTCTCGAATCCATGTAGCCTGCTATCACATGACTGAGTATAATGACACACCAAAAACATTTTCATTTCATGTAGTTGCACCTACATTACCACATATAAACATTTCATACATACATATAGATATCACATCCTGAACACAACACCTATTAGCACAATTTACATTTACATTATCATATCCATCTGCATTACATACATTCACATTTGCATCATGCATACACATATAAAACATAAAAGAACAAAAATATTGCATTGCATCATGTACATATTTGCATCCATATCATAAGCATCACATAAAAAACATACATCATGAAACATCTCATCACATAGATACACATGCATATAGCTGCCACAAAGAAGAATCATCTCATATATATAAATCAAAAGTGTCATGATACAATGATGTCAAAATCATATGGCTACAATCACCCGTAGGTGTCTACATCATCATACAAAATGGTACAATACTGATACATAGGGAGCCCTCTATAGCTATGATGAACTCCCTCCCACGGAGCCACCTAGCCTCGATAGAATCTGAGCCCCTGAAGGACCCACCCGAGGATCATCCCTCCTATCCCCTCTCTCTGGTGGTGGTGGAGGACCCATAACCCCACCACTGGATGCCTGTCACCTCCGGCTCCTTCCCGTAGCTTTCGCTATCCGCAATGGTCTATGGAAGCTCCTCGCCCGCTGATCAGCTGGCACTGCACCATAATAGAGATCACGCCAGTAGGCAATCTCCTCCCCTACCCGTAGGACATAGGCATATCTAGCCCCTGTGTCCTCTTCTGCCTGCCTCCTAGCCCTCAGTGTTGTCTCAGCCTCTGTGTAGCGCTGAATGGCCTGGTCCCGCTCCCACTTAGTATCTCTGAGTTGCCTCTTGAGTCTATCCCTCTCCCTCTCCGGGTCT
This sequence comes from Cryptomeria japonica, assembly GCF_030272615.1. NCBI lineage: Eukaryota > Viridiplantae > Streptophyta > Pinopsida > Cupressales > Cupressaceae > Cryptomeria > Cryptomeria japonica. Next base: position 273,195,472 of record NC_081408.1, on the reverse strand, counting down.
TGGATCTCATCTGCCTATCCCTGGCAGATCTCCCTCAGCTCTGTTAGCTCATCCTCCTCCACCTCAGGCCCTATGGCTCCCCCTATATGGGTGCCTACCCCTGTGCCTGTGCTTGTACTGGTGGCTATACCTGTGCCTATCCTTGTACCTATCCCTGTCTCTGCACCTATCTAGGACCCTATGCTGCTAGCACCTGTAGTGGTAATCCACCGCGACCCCTCACAATTCGTACCTATCTATCCTCTCCACCCTCCCTCCGCGGTGCCACCCTCCTCTCTCCAACTACCCCCCTCCTCCTCCGTCGGCCTCTCCCCCCATCATCTCCATCATCATCACCATCCCCACCACCATCTCCATCTAGTAGCTCTCTTGGATTTGTCAAGCGTGGGAATGGATGCTCGGCCTAGTATGCTGTATACTCTGCATCCATGTCGGCATCCTCGATCTCTGGCCATATGTCCCAGGGTAGGGGCATCATCTCTACTAGCTGTGTAACAGCCTGATCATATGATAGTAATGGCCCAAACTGCACCTGATCCCTGATAGTCCATGCATACATGCCTGAACTCCGTAGCATCCACTGGATCCTGCCGAACTGCCTGCCCACCCTATCCACTAGCTACCTCTCCAATACATAGGGCATCTGCCCAATCAGATACCTACTTCAGAAGGTGTAGGGTAGCTCTACTGCATCATCCTCCCACTACTCACATCCCAGGTATAGCCTCCATATAATCATATCAATGTCATCTATAACCTATCGCTAGTGCTCTAACTTGCCAATCCGTGGCTACAAGGTGATCATGTTGTACAAATGCATGAAACTACATTTGTGACCTCTACCCCTGAAGTGTATCGGTCTCATCACCGGTAGATGCTCATAGGCCCACACCTGTAACAATGTGACCCCGTAGCCCAATCCCACTGACCCATGGTACACAAACTGATGTAGCTTGTAATATAAGTGCGCCAGCACTCACGGTCCCCAGGCATATCTGGTGTGTTGTGTCACCAGTGTCTCCAATGCACCTCCCTAGCCCACAACCAACCCTCATGTCGCTCTATCTAGACACAAGAATCTACTGATCGCTCCTCCTATCACTGCCGGTAGTGCCAATCCTGTCTATGTCATGGTATCCCATGCCACATTCCCTACCCTCATCTCTAGTCCTAGGTCCCGGAACACTCATCTCAGGGCCTCCCTATCTCCATCTCGATCATAGGGAATCAACTCCCCATCGATCGGTATCCTCAGGATCTTGTATACATCCTCTAGGGTGACTATCATCTCACCCATCGACAAATGAAATGTGCAAGTCTCAGAGTGCCACCTCTCTGCCAGTGCAGTCAGTAGTCCCATGTTCACTCAAAACTTAGGCACATACAGAATATGTCTCAGACCCATAGCCTCAATCGCAAATCGGTCCTTAAAGGTCAGCTCAGGTCGCAACCTCTGAGTCGATGGGAATCTCTCATGTGACTCCAACATAGGAAAATACTCCTACAGTCAAGCAAATCAATCATGTCAGTCATAGTGGCATTCACTGTTTATCACAAAATGCTACTTTTTATCTCCTAGTGACACTCACTGTTCATCACAAAGTGTTGCTTCTATCCTAGTGGTACTCCCTATTCATCACAAAGTACTACATGTTTGGCACTCCCTGTTCATCACAAAGTGCTGCTCACATTTGCACTCCCTGTTCATCACAAAGTACTGCTCACATTTTTACTCCCTGTTCATCACAAAGTACTATATCTTGGTACTCACTGTTCATCATAAAGTGCCTAGATCTATCCTATCCTAGGGCCTCTGCTTGAGTGAATCCTCTTGAGTAATTTCCTAATTGGAAACGTATGTTCTATCACAGAATTGTCAATCCTAGCCCTATTTGTTATCCTAGTCTTCCCTAGAGGACCTACTTGAGTGTATCCTCTCAGCAGCTTATCCAATCGACAGCGTATGTTCATCACAGAACTATCGATTTGACCTAGAAGACACAAATTCACATTTTTTTGACACAAACGCGCTTTCTTGACATAAATGCGCTTAGAGACTGCATAAATGCGCCTGTTTTACACAGACGTGCCTGAAGCACATAGATGTGCCTATGCTCTGCATAAATGCACCTGGATGACACAAACGTGCCTTCCTAGCACAGACGCGCCTGCACAATGCAGACGCGATCGCATTCTGCACAGACGCCTTTTCCCGCACAGACACGCCTGGCACAAACACAGACGCGCCTAGCGAGCATAGACGCGCCTGGCACCAACACAGATGCGCCTGGATGTTTTTGACATTTTTTTTGGACCCTAACCTAGAGTGCATTTATTACCCTATCTAGCATGCATTAATGACAACAATAAATGCAACAAAGTATGAGGAGGTTTTGCGATACTTACCAGCTCTCCTGCCTCTGTTGGCCTCTGGAATCGGCAAACGCAGTCAAATCTGTGAACCAAAGCCATCGCTGCTGACTGCTACTGCTCTATTTTCACTCTGCACTCTGCTCGCGTGGATGTGTAGATGACAATGAGGATGTATTTCCCTCATGGTCTATCTTATAGACTGCCCTAGCCCTCGTTTCTTGAGTTAGTCTTCGTTATCCTATGACTTTGTCACTTTATCTGGTCAATCCATTCTAGCCTTTCTTTCTTATCGAGAGTTTGTCTGTGATCTTTCTAGACATTTTTTCATCCAATCTCTCGAGGGGGCATATCATTCCCATCTTGGGGCAACTCTGTATCAGTTCATCTTATCTTCTTTGAAACAACGCGACAAGCCGCATTGTCTCAAAGAGGGGCAAAATGTAGACACCCAAAATTGTCTAGTCTAATTAAATAAATATCTTTATTTATTTAATTATCTAAGCTTAATGCTTCTATTAATTAAATAAATCTTTATTTATTTAATTAATTCATTTATCCTCTTCTAGCCTTATTTCTCATTTAAATAAATACATTTATTTATTTAAATTATCCTTTTCCTAAATTAAATAAATATCTTATTTATTTAATTGATCCCACTCCTTCTATTAATTAAATAAATCTTTATTTATTTAATTAATTCATTAGCCTTTTCTACTCATGACACATGTCATTCATCTCTTAATTCATAAACTACCTACCCCTTTCATTATTTTATTATTTCTTTTACCTACCCTCTAATCATAGCCGACCTCCTTTTACACCTCTCAATCTTATCCCTCCATTTCTTATAGTGTCTTCTATATAAGGAGATGCTTCCTTCATTATCAAACCCTAATCAATCATCTTAACTACCCAACTACTTGATCAAATTGACTACTTGGCATATGTGATCCTACTTGCAACCACATTCTGTTCTTTGTTGAGCTCTTGTGCACATAAAATCTGAGAGCAAATATATCAAGCAAGATCAATGGAGATAGGAAGAATGGAGATCCAAACCCTATTGGACATGTGATGGTATAATCTTTGTGATTTCATTTGATTTGCATTGTCTTAGGTAATCTTCATATGTTATGGTGGATCCTTGTTGTTGTTAGGCTAGGGTTTTGTGGTTGAATTCATTTAGCCTTTCAATATTATCATTATTGTTGTATCCATTTTCACCATATACAGGAAGTATCACTGACTTACAAAATGGATTATAAAAATCCAGTGTCTTGTACTACTTCAAAATATAATCTATAATGTTAGATCCGGTACCGGTTTCCGGTCTGCTTCTTACATAAACCCTTAACCTATATTTCGCATAATAGGTCTGCCTTATTTCACCTAATTACATTCCTCTATCCTTACATAATTGTTCTACAATGATCTCTCTTATATAAGAGTCATTTTACAACTTGCCAAGTCGGCTTACAATGATTTTTTAATAATAAACAAAATATATTAACAATAAAATTCTTGTCAGCTTTTGTGTCAGTAAGCTTCCTTTCACTACCGGTGCTGGTGGTCTATGTGCCAGTGTAGAATCTAACTTTGTTGGTGCCAGTGGATTGCCTTGTCAGTGACATAGGATTGTAAGGTTGCCATCAATGACAAAACCTTCAATCACCTACAATGTCTCATTGGAGTGTGCATTTTCCAACAATCTCCCCCTTTGGCATTGATGGCAACACTCATGAGAAAATTTCAAAAAGTGTAGTCCAAAAATATGTTACCAAAAATGTGTGAACCAAAATGTGTGAACTCCCCCTGAGCAGATGAGTCCTGATTATTTTCTCATACCACTACTCCCCCTTTGGCATCAATGAAAAAGGTTGTCAAAGTGTCAATGGAGTATGGTTTCTTGTCTCAGCCTTGTAACCGGGTGGTTACAATTTGAAAAAGATCTGCTAGAACCAAATTCAAGTTCTCAATGAACTTTTCACTGTCCTTTATTGCTGCCTTTGTTCCTTGAACCGTACTGGTGAGGTGTTGCATTTTCTCTGTCGGTGTTTTCTATCCTTGTACCAGTGCATCAGATATTTGTTTCCTTAAAGAGGCTAGGTAGTCCAGTTGTGAACTTAGTCTTAATTTCAGATCTTTAGCCTTACTTTTTATTCTCTCCTTTTCTCTTTCTAGCTTTAGTAACTCTTCCTCAAAACCTGTTATCTTTTGCTCAAAAATTGATAATGAATCAGATGAATTAATAAAATTGTCAGCTATCTTATTAATTTCCTCCTGTATCTTGCTCATTTTCTTGTCTATGTCAACTATCAAAAAGTTTGTCTTACAAGTGTCTCTGTACAAAGTTTTGAACTCCTTGAGTGTGCTACACAGTTCCGATAGAAGTGTGTCAAACTGCCTTGTACACTTCTTTATTTGTTCCTCAAAGAATTTATATTTTTCTTTTTCTAACCTCTCTTTGAATGCTTCCTCCTTTATTTGTTCAACTGTCACTGTGTTGTTAGTAATGTTACTACTTATCAAGTTGCCATTAGTTTTCTGTTCAAAGTTATTCTATATACTCTAGTTGGTTATCTCTACTGAGATATTTAATTGGTATGAACAGTCCAGTCAGTTATAGAAGAAAGTAGTCTTAGAGCGTAGTATACACCGAGTTGTCTACCGAGTATCATTCCATGTCTACCAAGCAACAAAGATGACATACTGAGTTGTTACACACCGAGTGAAACGTGTTACCAGATTCATTGAACCTGGACATACATATGAAATGTGTTACAAGATCGAGGTACATAGAACCATTATCACATTGGAAATTGCACTTAAAGATTGTGTATGATTTTGAGGTCATCTAACCAATGAAATATTTTGCATGGTTATTCATTCGAGAAATCATGTTTGTAAGATCAAAGCAATGAATGGATCACCAACATAAGAGATCTATTTATACAACATGGATTAAGATTAGAAATAGACATGTAGCATGACAGAAAGGAAGATATAGAAATATATGAAGCAAGACATGTGAAAGCACTAAGTGTTGTGATTGTTATAGAGACACAAAGGTCACCGAGAAGGATTTCAGAGAACGGTCAAAGAACAGAGTAAACAGAAGGGTTTACTGAGTTACTATATGGGTTACCGAGGTATGCTATAAGCAAGGTAATCTTATTTTTAGCACATAGAATTTGCTATAACATTCCAGATGTAAAGTTACAAATATTTGTAATGATTTTATTGTAATATTTTGAAGTTGTAAGAGAAACCTTTAATAGGGTAAAAGACTCTAATCAAGTCTATAAATTGTAAAGCCTCTAACCAGGTGCAGCATTTAGTTTAAGTGTTGTAAAATCCTTTAGCAAGGTAGATTAACAGATCTTATTACTCCTAACAGGGTAAGCTATCAGAAATAGCTAAAGATGTAGATCTAATCGAGCAACATTTATTATTGCAGTAGTGAAGTTGTGGGTGTCATCCCCACCATAGTTTTTCTCTCTAACCAAGAGTTTCTGCGTAACCAAAATATATGTGTTATGGAGTGAATCATGTATGATTGTTATCTATTTGTTTTAGCTTTATATTATGTTATTACACTATTCAGTTTATGCATAATAGTAAAGTTATTGTTGAAGAAAAGTTTTGAAGTACTGATTCACCCCTCCCCTCTCAATACATTAGCTTTCCATATTGGGCCTAACAATTGGTATCAGAGCCTCAATCTTGGAAAAGGGTTTAACTACCTAGAGAGAAAGATCTTATCAATGGAAGGCTATAAAAAATCTCGGAGAATTGTGTATTTGCAAGAAGAGATGGATCATGCTAATCAAGTGATTGCAGACATGCAAAGGCAAATGCAAAAATCTCTAAAAGTGAGAAGAAGATTATTTGATGATTTGCAGGACTCTGAAGAGTTGGTGGAACAAATTGAGACATCATCTGAGAATAGTATATCTGAAGAGACTGAAGAATTGATTGGAGTATTGAAAGAAAATAACAAAGCACTAATTGATCAACTAAAAGCAATTAAAAGAGAACATGAACATTTCAGCACATAGATGACTGAAAATCTTGATGCATTGAGGACAGTCGAGGATAAAGTAAGAGATCTAGAAAGAGTGAAACAACAACTTGAAGTCTTAGTATTTGATAAGAATGATGAAATCACAAGGATGACTGGAATTCAACAAAACTTGTCAGATCAACTAGGTTATGCACATCATGAAACAAATCTGAAAGATGATGAGAATCAAGCATTGAAACTTGAAGTATCAAGGTTGACCGATGAACTTGAAATAGAGAAGAAATCCAAAGAAATACTGAAGAAGAGTTATAAAGCATCAAAGATGTTGGATGAGCAACTGAATACAATAAGACCCAACAAAGATGCAGGACTCAGTTACAAAGCAAAAGACTCTACCAAGAAGGGAATTCATACTACCAAGAGAGGAGAATCATCAAAGCAAGCTGGAAACAAGAATAACATCAAAAGAAAGAAGCCTATTTGCAACTACTGTGGAAATCAAGGTCACACTGCCAACATATGCCAAATCAAAAAAGGTAAGCAACCAAATGTCACTAAGTCTAATGGTTATTGTTACAATTGCAATAAATATGGTCACACATCTAATCAATGTAGGACAAAGTCTGTTAACAATTATCAGAAGGCAAAATTCAAAGGGTTTTGCAAAAACTGCAATAGATATGGACATAGTACCGAGAAGTGTTGGTTTAAGCAAAAGAACTATATGTGGTCTGCACAATGAGCAAATGCTAGAGGTTACCGAACTCACACAAATTCTTACTGACAATATTCTGCAGTACCATGGGATTACAATACAAGGATATGGTGTGAATGTTGTGGAAGATATGGACATATAAGTGCCAACTGCTTTATAAGGTTTGGGATGAACAACCGAAGATCATGGAGAAATCCTGGTATGGCATGTTTTCATTGTCACAAAGTTGGACACTTAGCTAGAGATTGCAGAGGTCAACCTAGAAAAGACACTGAGGAAATAAAAGAAAAATTAAAGATGATTTGGAAAAAGAAGGAAATTGTGTCAAATAAAGAAAGCACCTTACCTACCAAGTTAGGTGCACCTATTCCAAATTAATCGATAAAGGTATGAAGGGACTGCATTCTCTCAAGGTTAAATCTTAACAGTTCCTATTTTATTATGTACTTAATTCAAAATCTGCATAATTAAGATGTATTAGTAAGTTTGAAATTCTATCAAAGTCTTTTGAAGAACTTTAAAGGAAACCTGTCAAGTCGGTGAATACAGGAAACCTGTCAAGTTAGTGAATGTAGGAAGTTTGGTTACTTGGTTAAAGTGGAAAAAGGAAAGAAAGTTAAGTGGAACCGAGTGCATTTAATGTTTTTGACCTAACCTACACGAAGCCCGATAAGGTATATTGTGTACTTAAAGCATATTCGTTCTCATTTTTACTTACCAAGTTTTCGAGAGAGTAGAGTAAAGAGAATCTAAGGCGATCAAACCTCCTACAAAGAAAATTCAAGGTATTTACATCAATCTCAATGCATTGTTAAGTTGGTTTACCGATCTTATCAAGTTGCTATCATCTACTAAGTATAAAGCATCTGCCATTTGAAAATCCTGAAACCCTAAGGATCCTTTGTTAGCTTTTATTTGAAATCTACAATGGCATCTAAGATCCAAGATCCCATCATTGTTAAGAATGTTGAGAAGCCCTCTCTAAAATATTCTTTAACTCCCAAAGTTGCTTCTAAACCGGATGACAAAACCGCATTTTCACTTATCCCAGATAGAGTGTTATTAGTTGAGGATGTGAGATTCTTCACCAAATGTCGTGGTGAAGAACTCGGTCATGTTGAAATCAAATAAATCTATGATGAGTTGTGTACCGATGGTAAATTAAATAGCAAGTATGAGCACATTAAGATCAAGGGATTAACCGAAGCCCTAACATATCCCCATGTGTTCAAACCCTAGTGGGTCAAGTTTGTTCTGAGCAGAGTTCACGATGATTTCATGTGGCTAGAAGAGCAACCATTTAAGATTACCAAGGAAATCATTCATCTAATTACCGGTTACCCCATTTATGATCATGCCCAATCTCAAAGATGATATCACATAAGGAATTGATCAGTTTAATCGGAGTGGAATCTGATTGCAGAGGACTAAAATTGAACAATGTCATTGATGAAGAACTAAAATTTGCCATTAGAGTAATAGGTTACTATTTCTTCCAATCAGCAAGGGAAAACAGTGTACCCTGTGCAGCAGTAGACCTAGCATACAAAATTGTGAAAAAGGGAATGAAAATTGATCTATGTGAGGTGTTGTTGAAGAACCTGTTTAAGAATCTGAACACCATCAGGAAGCCGAAGAAGAACAACTCAGCTAATACACTAAAGTTTGGATCATTACTTGTATGCATGTTTTTCTATTTTGAAAAATTCTTTTCATCAGTCGGTAAAGTTGTTTGGGAACTACACTGACCAATCACCCATCAGATCAATGACTTCATTAAGAAGTTAGGTGATAATTTTAATGATATTATGGATGATTACTTCAGTAAATTTCAAGAGAAGATGCATAATAGATATCGAATTCCACCCTAGCTAGTGGAGAAATACAAAAATGACATATGTTTTGAAGTAGGCACTGATTACTGTTATGTGAATGTTGTGAAACCGAGAACTCAATCTTTGTCACCTATGGGTTACGAGATTGATTTTGACATCACACAACAACAAATTGATGCATTTCTCACATTACCAAGGCATGCTACCAAGCTAAGGTATGGAACCTATGAGGAAGTGAAGGAAAAGGTAAAGATGAGCATTGTAGTACCCAAAGCTACAAGAAAGGCTACAAAGATGATAAAGGCATTGTCAAAGAAATTTCGAGAAGACTCTTCCTCCACACCTATCAAAGGCACTATAGCTATTACTGAAGAGGAATCTGAAGCCCAAGAGGCAGCTATAACACTAAGCACTAAATTGCCTAAGGGTAAAGAGTTGAAAAGAAAAAAAACTGGATTCATCAAAGGCCTCACTGACTCCTCCAGTAAAGTGACCTAACACTAGAGCATCTGCAGCTTCACCGAGTAAGAAAACAAAAAGTGTTACTGTTCCCAAGGTAACAAAAACATACAAGAAATCTACTCGGAGACTCATTTTGACAAAAGAGTCTAGTGATACCGAATCTGAGGATGCAAGAAAATTTCAGATTGTCAAGAGCAAGAAGGTAAATGTACATAGTGTTGAAAACTTTTGTGCTAATCTGAAAGAATATGGTGGATTTGGATCATTTAGATATGTTAAGTATGAAACCAGAAATAATGATGAAAAGAGACAAATTGAAGAAGCTGTCATCTGCACACTTCTAAAATTCCAGTTAGCTCCACTGGAACTATCTAAGTCACTTACAAATGAACTATATTTACATATTGATAATAGGTGGAAGTATGCAATGGACTCAAAGAAACAAATCAGAGAAAAAAGTCTAGTACATCTCTTTCCTGACATGTCAGTAGCTGAAATAAAAGAACATCTGACAACCTACAACTCAAAGTTTCTCATCAAACAAAGAGCCTTAAAACTGATGAATGGGCTGTATATTGAAGTGGAAAATGAGACAAAAGCAAAGTGTCAGGAAATCTTTAAAATTAAGGATGTCGATGAGTAAGCTACAGTTGAAATTGTTGATATCACCGAGCAAGATCCTGATGTTACCGAGCAAGACCCTGCTAACACCATTCAAATAGATGAAGATGTCATGGATATAGATGTACCAGAATAGGAAATGATAGAAGGCAATGCATATGCAAAACTTGTATCCAATGAATCGGTCTTGGAACAAGTTTAGCCTTATCCACCGATTAATCAACCTGTCTCAACCGACACCCCTCAGGATATAGATCAAGGCACCAAAGGTCACAAGTCTACAGCAAGAGAAGGTACTACTCAAGAACAGACGTCTCATGCACCTTCTAGCATTGAAAATGTTGCAACTGAGACACTGAGTACCAAGACATCAAAGGACACTACAAAGGCTAAAGAAACCGACCAAAGTGTTGCCTCTACTAAGCAACCTACCGAGGGTCATCAAGCCTCACAAGCCATTGTCTTATTTTCATCGGTGAAAGGTAAAGAAAAGAAGATGAAAAAGCATAGTTTTAAAGTTGATTTGTCAAAACCAATAGTGCTGCCCAATGTAGATATATCAAAATTAAAGGGGCAAGCACTCATTGATTTCGGTGAACTATGCAAAGCTAAGGCCAAACAAGAGAAGCAAATGGTGATTCAAAAGAAAAATAAAGTACTTCAGAAGGTGAAAGCACTCTTAATAGATATGCTACCTAAAGCTACAGTGTCAACAAATGCGGCCATCCATATTCAACTGGATGAACTCCTAACAAAGATAGAGACATCTGGAGAAGATGCATCAGAGTATTTGAGCAAGCTAAAAGACAAGGAGCTCACTGCAAAAATGATAGAAGAGGTACAGAAAGCTATAGCTATTGGTAAAGTTAAACTTGTCAAATTTATCGCTGAGTTGACTCCTCAACTCAAGCACATTATTTATTTATTTCAGAAACTCTGCACATTTTCTTTATTCATTAAAGACATCAAAAATAAAATAGTAGCAATTGAGAAAGAGATCACCGATCTCTCACATTAGTTGACCACAGAGCCAAATTCAGTTCAGAATTTTTATACAAAGCTACAACAACTCATGGCTCAACAATTAGACCTAAGAAATGAAGAACACAAGATTAGGATGGACATAATGACACATCAGACATTATTCCTTCCTCATCTTTCATCCATCCAAGAACAGATCAACTAAGCCACCTCCTTATCTACTACACAAGAGGGAAGCACTCTAGATGGTTTAATCTCATTACTAGCTGATATTCAAGCACAAAATTCTTTAATGGATAGAATAAAGGATGCCCTCTCTGTCACTCTCATCGAAGCACATACCAAGTACAAATCCATTTTTTACCAGTTGCCTCCACCAAATGGTAACTAAGTCTTGATGTTTGTCAAAAAGGGGGAGTGATACAGTATTAAGGGAGTGATATAGTATTCAAAGTATCAAACAAAAGGAGTGTACTATATAGGGGGAGTATACCGAGCAGAGTAAGCAGAGTATCCAAGTGCAGTGAACAGAGAAGTACACAGTAACGAGCACAGCACATAGAACATTGATCACCAAGCATGCAAAATCAGAGTTTTGTACAGTATATTGATAAGGGGAGTATATCTAGATTTATTGTTTTATTGACTATTGTATATAGTATCAGTATAGTCAAATTTTGCAAGTATATAGATTATTGAGTTATAAATTTGAAAGTAGTTTTTGTCAAACATCTCAACTAATGTCAAAAGGGGAGATTGTTACTACTTATCAAGTTGCCATTAGTTTTGTGTTCAAAGTTATTCTATATACTCTAGTTAGTTATCTCTACCGAGATATTTAGTCGGTATGAATAGTCCAGTCGGTTATAGAAGAAAGTATTCTCAGAGCATAGTATACACTGAGCTGTCTACTGAGTAGCAAAGATGACACACCAAGTTGTTACACACTGAGTGAAACGTGTTACCAGATTCATTGAACCTAGACATACATATGAAAACATGCTACAAGATTGAGGTACATAGAACCGTTATCACATTGGAAATTGCACTTAAAGATTGTGTATGACTTTGAGGTCATCTAACCAATGAAATATTTTCCATGGTTATTCATTTGAGAAATCATGTTTGTAAGATCGAAGCAATGAATAGATCACCGACATAAGAGATCTATTTATACAACATGGATTAAGATTAGAAATAGACATGTAGCATGATAGAAAGGAAGATATAGAAATATATGAAGCAAGACATGAGAAAGCACTAAGTGTTATGACTGTTACAGAGACACATAGGTCACCGAGAAGGATTTCAGAGAACTGTCAAAGAATAGAGTAAACAAAAGGGTTTACCGAGTTACTATATGGGTTACTGAGGTATGCTATAAGCAAGGTAATCTTATTCTGAGCATATAGAATCTGCTATTGTAATGATTTTATTGTAATATTTTGAAGTTGTAAGAGAAACCTTTAACAGGGTAAAAGACTCTAATCAAGTCTATAAATTGTAAAGCCTCTAACTAGGTGCAACATTTAGTTTAAGTGTTGTAAAATCCTTTAGCAAGGTAGATCTAATAGATCTTGTTACTCCTAACAGGGTAAGCTATCATAAATAGCTAAACATGTAGCTCTAACCAAGCAAACTTTATTATTGCAGTAGTGAAGTTGTGGGTGCCATCCCCACCACAATTTTTCTCTCTAACCAAGAGTTTCTGCGTAACCAAAATATATGTGTTATGGAGTGAATCATGTATGATTTTTATCTATTTGTTTTAGTTTTATATTATGTTATTGCACTATTCAGTTTATGCATAATAGTAAAGTTATTGTTGAAGAAAAGTTTTGAAGTACTGATTCACCCCTCCCCTCTCAGTACATTAGCTTTCCATATTGGGCCTAACAAGTAATATACTTAGACAAAGTGTCAAGTTGACTCAAAGAATCTTTATTATCTACATTGCATTTTGGAGCTATCATCTTCAAAATTGGAATTGTGTCATCTATAGCTTTATATGCCTGTGAACTACAATCTGTTATTTTCTTTAGAGAGTCCAAAAGAACTTTAGTTACATTTGTTGATTTAAATCTTGCAGTTGAAGAGCTAACATTCTCAATTCCGCTAGTGGGAACAATATCCTTGCTTGTAGTGACCTTTGGTAGGTCAGTCTGTGTCTGCACTTCCTTAAGCAAAGGTTTTTGTTGTTCTCCTGTTGTCAGTGGCATTGTTTCCACATGAACCTGTTCCTGTTCTGGAGCCTGTTGCTCTGCTTGTTGCTCTGTTTGTTGTTCTACTTGTTGTTTTGTTTTCCCATTTGCCGATTTACCTTCAATGTTATCTGTGTTATTAGTTACCGATGGCTCACTAGCCATATCTATCTTACCAGTTGTGTCCTTGTCTATCATAATGTTGACTTTCCGAGTATCAACATCAACTGTGTAAAGTACCTCAAAATTAGGATTTGTATCCTCTTGTGATACATCCATACTCTCATTAGCTAGTTGATTTTCAGTTGTTGTTATCGGTAGAGTAACCAGAGGCGGTGGGGATAAGTTATCTCTTATTTTGATACTTGGAGGACCACCAACCTTTCCTTTACCCTTATTCTTGTCTTTCTGATATACCTTGATTGGTTTAGGGTTTCTATACTCTTCCTTTTTTTCCTTCTCAACAAGGAATATATCCCATGCATTTTCAATTTCTTCTACAACCTCATTTACTCTTCTAACCATTAGTGCAATATGTTGGTGTGCAGTAGAGAATACTGACCGGTTAGCCTCTGCAATTAGATCATCTATTTCCTTTGGAGAGTTAACTGGGTAGACAGAAAGTAATTTTTTAATTTTTATTTTCTTGTCAAGTTCTACAATAGATTGTCTTCTTGCTTTCAGTCTCTTGAATAGTTCATCTGGTAGTCAATCTACAACTTGTAGCAAGAATTTTTTGTAGATATCTAAGTGTAAAATGACACTGTTTTCAACCTTTTCTTTATCATCAACTAATACTGAGTCATATAGTTTGTTGATGTTTTTAAGTTTTCCTTCTTCTGTGATTTCATCCAACAATCTGTCAATCAGAGAAATATTTTGTTGAGTCCTTTTCTTTGGTGTCAACTTTTTCTTCTTAGGAGTAGACTTCTTGACCGGGGGCCTCACTGCCTATTGTTTTTGCCTAGTTCTTCTAGGTGAAGGTGTGGATACCGGTGAAGGTTGTCTTTTCCTTACAACTCTTTTAAATTCAGCTGGCATGTCACTCTCTGAAGAAGTTGCTACCAGTGAAAGGTGAGTTTCTGGTTGTTGTGCCTATAACTCATCTTTAGTGATACCAGTTTGTTTCAGTACATCTTCTTTGATAGCCTTAGCCTGCCTTGAACCTCTCCTCACTGTTGCTTCTACTTTCTTCACTCACTTTTTGGATTGAATTTGTTTTTCAATGGTTTTAGCACTACCAAATATCTCTTCCTTAGGTTCATTGGGTGCTTCTAGAAGGGCTTTAGCATATGTTTCAATGATGTGATCACCTGTCTCATAACCCATTTCAGTAACCTAAATTGTTCTTAGGATAACTGCTTCCATCCAGATCTCATCCTTCTTAATCACAAAGCATATATCATCCTTATATTTATCTCCAATTGTTTGTGATAATCTTACTCTAGTGTTCATTTTGGCCTTTAATGCTTGAAAGTATTCATTAATATTCTTTTCTTTGTTTTCACCCATGTTGCTCAATAAGTCAGATAACTGTTTGCCTACTGGTATGTCAAATCCAAGGTTCTTATTACCTATACCGGGCATCTGTTTGGTTATATGTAGCATTAAGCAAACAAGTAAGTTACCAAATCTGAATGTCCCTTTCTTGTCCTTCTTGATCTTTCCCAGATTGTCAATAAGTTCATCCTTTAACCATTCACATACATCAATTTTCACATTATCTTTAACCATATCATGTGCACTTTTTATGCATAAGCTGGAAACTGAGTTAAGTCTGTTTGCATGTGTTGTTTTGTAACCTAAAATCATGCTAATGAATCTCACCTTTATGTCAGTTACATCATTTACCCTTAAGGACCTTTTGTCAGATGTTGCACCTGTTAGGTTCATTACCAGGTCATTTGAGACCTTCTTTGTCTTGTCTGGTCTGTTACCGGTGGAAGGTAACCCTGTTACAACTTTCATAGCTTCCTTTGTAATTTTATGAACCGAATCTAGCCAAAAGAATGCACCATATACCCTGCTCAATACTATCCTAATAACTTCCTTAGGGAAATCCAAAATGCTGAGGATTTCAGTGAATCCTAAGGTTTCAATAATTTTGTGTTCAGGCTTCACATTACCGGAGTCATCACATATGACAGTTTTGTACATGTTCTTGATTTCCTCATCACCTAATTCTTCTATGTGGCAATCGATGTACATTCTAGGGTCTTCTGCAAAAACAACTCCTTTGGGGATTTGGGAAAATACACCAATATTATCATCCTTTTTAGCTATCTCAGGAACTAGCTGAAATACAGGCCTAGGATGTTTGATTACCTCGACTACTGTAGGGTTTTCTATGAATACAAGTACAGAAGAGGATGCCATGATTATAAATACCTTTTTCTGCCTTTGAAAAGATTGATTGCTGAAATGATTTGCCTCTTTGCTCGAAATACCTTAGCTCTAGAAATTTTGTGCTCTTCGATTGTTTGAATGCTCGGTAAAGTGAAATGGAGCCAAAAACACTAATTTATAATGTCAATCTGCCAACTACCACATTTAATGCTTGTAGATTAAGTAATCACTTAACATATCTATCGGTATAGAAGTAATTTCAACTTCTTACCATCAACCGAGGGAATAATAGCATATTTCACATTGATTGCCAAAGCCTCAAAATAATTTTGTTCAGTTAGATGAAGAGACTCCTGCCGGTGGAGTGCTACTCTATTCTACTGGTGGAGTGTTGCTTGGTTCTACCAGTGGAGTATTATTCCCAACACCATTTAGGTCTGACTTTCTAATCCATTGTTTTGAGAATTCTTGCTTAACTTCTTCAACCTTTTCTTTTCCTTTCAAACTAGAACCTTTGTTGTCTACCAGTGGTGCCTTACTTCTATAGAATTTTGCAATATGTCCAATCTTGTTACAAGCATAACAAGTCACATTATTTTTTTGAATAGCCTTCCCATAGCCTATGCTGGTTTGTATTCTACATTGATTAGATAAGTGTCCAAATCTTCCACAAACATAACATCTCACATTCATTCTGCAATTCGCAGAATTATGACCAACTTTGTTGCATTTTGAACATTGACTGGTGGGTGCATTGGTATTCTGATAATTTCTAGATCTACATTGATTTGCTCTATGACCATACTTGTTATAGTTAAGGCATTTGCCATTGAATTTATAAGCAGTAGGTTGTCTTACCGGTTTGCTATGATCCTGTGTGTTTGTAGTACCAAAGCTTTCACCAACTTCAAATCCAATTCCACAGGTGTCACCTTTAGGTTTTTGATTCTTCAGCAAGTTACCAAGTTCTTCTGAGCTTTTCTTGAATTTCTCTTTATGCTGATTTGCAGTATCTAGTTCTCTTTCTAAGACTTCTTTCTGCCTCATCAGTTCATTTGGGTCATTCTGTGTGTGCATCAAATCTGTCTTCAACAAATCATTTTCATAACTGAGTTTGCAGCATCACTTAGTCTTCTAGTCAAATCTTCTTCATTCTTCTTTCTATCTTCAATTTCTTTACAGAATCTCATAGTCATATCTTGCATCTCATTCTTTGTTGTCATGTTCTCTTGCTTCAGCTTGTTTATCATATCATTAAGAGTTTATTTTTCATCATTCTCATTTTGCATCTTTTCACAAAGTTCTCTTCTCTTGTTTCTTGAAATAGTAAGATTTTCTTGAAGTGCTTGAATGATATCCTGAGTAGCCTTTAGATCATCTTCAAGTTTGATATTTTTCAATTTTTTTGCATCATAGTCTAAGAGAGATGCTTCAAGTTTCTTCATCAAGTTTTCCATCTCTACTGGTGTCAAGATCTTCCTCAAGCTGTTAAGCTTTTGAAAATAGAGGACCAAGCTCTGATACCAATTGTTAGGATTCCCACAAATAGTGAGAGGGGGGGGTGAATCAGTATCTGACCGGTAATAAGATTTTCTTAACTTAAAACATGTAAAGCATATTAATACTGTGTACCAGTAAACAGAAAGTAATGCAATAAATAGAGACAAAAGCAACCACATGAAAAACACACCATAACACAATATTTTAATGAGGAAACCCGGTGTGGGAAAAACCTCGGTGGGATTTGTGACCCACAATATTCACTTACTGGCCAATAAGAGAATATTACTGCTACAAGAGGGGCCTACACATGCAGGAAGGCCAAGTGCCTAGAGCTCACTACTCAAATACAAAATAGGAAGTCTCACTAACTTACAAAATGGATTACATAAATCCAGTGTCTTGTACTGCTTCAAAATAGCATCTATAATGCCAGATCTAGTATCGGTTTCTGGTTTGCTTCTTACATAAACCCTTAACCTATATTTTGCATAATAGGTTTGCCTTATTTCGCCTAATTACATTCCTCTATCCTTACATAATTGTTCTACAATGATCTCTCTTATATAATAGTCATTTTACAACTTGCCAAGTCGGCTTACAATGATTTTTCAATAATAAGAAAAATATATTAACAATAAAATTCCTGTCGGTTTTTGTGTCGGTATGCTTCCTTTCACTACCAGTGCCGGTGGTCTATGTGCCGGTGTAGAATCTAACTTTGCTGGTGCTGGTGGATTGCCTTGTCGGTGACATAGGATTGTAAGGTTGCCATCAATGACAAAACCTTCAATCACCTACAATGTCTCATTGGAGTGTGCATTTGCCAACAAGTTGTTAGGCTTTTGAAAATAGAGGACCAAGCTCTGATACCAATTGTTAGGATTCCCAAAGATACTGAGACGGGGGGTGAATTAGTATCTAACCGATAAATAAATTTACTTGACTGAAAACATGAAAAGCATATTAAAACTGTGTACCGATAAACCAAAAATAATGTAGTAACTAAGAACAATAACAAAAACATGAGAAGCACACCATAACATAATGATTTAACAAGGAAACTCGGTGTGGGAAAAACCTCAGTGGGATTTATGACCCACAATATTTTCTTACTGGCCAATAAGGGAATATTACTTTTACAATAGGGGCCTACACATGCAAGAAGACCAAGGGCCTAGAGCTCACTACTCAAAATGAATTCACACTGACTTACAAAATGGATTATGAAAATCTAATGTCTTGTACTACTTTATATCAGCATCTGCTATGCCAGGTTCAGTACTGGTTTAAGCTCTACTACATTTATAAACCCTTAACCAATAATTCACATATTAGGTCTGTATAATTTTTCCTATCTCCTATTACAAATGATCTACAATGATCTCATACATATATGAGTCATATTACAACTTGCCATGTCGGCTTACAATGATTTTAAAATGAATTACAAAATACATTTTAAACAAAATTGAAGTCGGCCAAGGTGTCGTTATCCTTCCTTTCATTGTCGGTGTTCTGTATGCCAATGTAGAGTCTGTCGGTGTCGGTGCCGGTATCTTTGTCTTGCCAGTGTCATATGATTGTAAGGTTGCCATCAATGACAAAACCTTCAATCACCTACAATTTCTCATTGGAGTGTGCATTTTCCAACAAGCGAAACATTTGTTAGATTTGGTTGATATAGATCTTTGTGGACCAATAAGGACAAAAAGTATTCAAGGTGACAGATATTTAATCATCTTCACTAATGATTGTTTAAGGATGATGTGGGTCACATTCTTGAAAGATAAGACTAAAGATTTTAGTAAGTTCAAGGCATTCATTTCCTTAGCTAAGAAGGAGAGTGGTAAGAAGATAAAGTGTCTGAGGAATGATCAAGCCGATGAATTTACTTCTGAGGAATTCACTAGATATTGTGAAGAAAATGGTATCAAATGATATCTTTCTGCACCAAGGACACCACAATAGAATGGTATCGCAGAGAGAAACAACCGGTCAGTTGTTGAATCTTCTAGGACAATGTTGATACAAGGAGGTGTAGCGAAAATGTTTTGGAGGGAAGCTGTCAGTACAACTATCTACACTATGAACCGGATTCTGGTAAAGAGAGCTAAGGACAAGACTCCTTATGAATACTACTATGGAAGATCACCTAATGTTAGTTATTTCAAGATATTTGGTAGCAAATGTTTTATTGAGAGTGTTGATGTTTGAGTGGATGAATATCTTGAAGTCTCAGAGGAAACCAGTTTGGAGAAAAAGGATGAAGATCCTTGCATTTTGTTTTCGGAACCAGAAACTATGTAACCTGAAACTGGTAAGGCAAATACTGATGTACTAGTTCAACTGGAATAGATAAATTCAGAAGAAGATGATGATAATAAGAAGATAAACTTGAAGATAATGATCATATTATTATGAGATATGTGAGACCCAATCACAATCCTGAGCAAATTGTTGGAGATAAGAATGCTAGAGTACTAGCCAGAAGAAGAATCAGAGAGAATTCCTGCATGATCTCCACTATTGAACCAAGAACTGCTAAGGAAGCATTTGGTGATGATAATTGGGTTAAATCTATGGAGGAGGAAATAGATCAAATTGAGAAGAACAACACATGGACCCTAGTACCTCGACTGGTAAATAAAAATGTGATAGGTACTAAGTGGGTATTTAGGAACAAGTTGAATGAAGATGGTGTTGTAGTTCTCAAAAAAGATAGGTTGGTTTGCAAAGGTTATTCACAAGAGGAAGGAGAAGATTATGGTGATACTTTTGCACCAATGGCAAGACTGGAAGGTGTTAGAAATTTACTTGCATTTGTAGCACATAAGAAATTCAAGGTATACTTGATGGATGTTAAGTCAACATTTTTGAATGGGATACTGGAAGAAGAAGTATACATTGAATAGCTAGATGGTTATTCTTTGACTGATGAGAAAGACATGGTATGTAGATTGCATAAGGATTTATATGGATTAAAGCAGGCACCACGAGCATGGTATTGATGGGAATGGGTATGGGATAGACTACCCTAGTCTATGCTCTTTGATCCTCTCCTTGGATCACTAGGTGTTCCAACCACACCCTAGGATCTCTAGGACTTCCCTTTCTTGTGGAATCCCCTGACCTTGCCCAATCCACCCACCAACAACATGTGATTCTTCTCCTAAGGTCTCACCTACTCACAAGCTTCAAAAACCCTCACATAGGCTAATAAGGGTTTAACTCTTCCTACACCTTCTCAAGTCCTAGCAAGGATAGGACAGGCCTTTGACATATTTTTCCATCCATTCATGTTCCCCCAAGAGATTTTGACCTTCCTATTTGTTACCGATCTCACTATTTTGCTTCTTTCCTACAAAATAGGGCTACAAGGAATGTGCCCAATTAGGCCTCCATTCCGGACTTTTAGGGCTCCCTCTTGCAAATGATGCCCAAACTTGTGAAACTTCCCAAATGGACTACTATTCATTTAGAAAAGACTCAAATATTTTCCTATTTTTGGGCCTCCAAGTGTCTGTACACTGCCCTAGGTGAATTTAGGGGTGTTTGAGGGTTTTTATGAGGGTTTTCAGGCCTACCAGGGTCACAGTGATGGTTTGCTATCTTCACCACCTTATCTAGATTGGTGGAAGCTCCTCCTTCTCACCAATGGTTCTCCACATACCCCTCTACAACTCCTCCAAAGGGTGCCTCCTTCCTTGTCCTACCTTGCTCTCATGAACCTCTGCAACCTCAACCCTTCCTAGCTGGGCACAATCCAGTCTCGCCTAGGAGTGGGTCTTTGAAAGGCTTTCCTGCATCTTCAAGGGCCCTCCTTCCTTTGAGGTACTATACAGGGTCTTCACTCTTATTCCCCATGGTTTCATGGTGTTTCCACAATGGGGATAGGATTTGTCAACCCATTTACACAAAACAGTCCAAAACTGGACAGTAAAGAAGAAATTTGCAAAGTATTTATAAACACACCAAAACTTGGAAAACAAACTTAATCTAAGTGCTCAAAATGAATGTATAAACACAATAAAAGACTCCCAACATAGTTTAGTCTTCAAAACAATCCATTTTCAATCTTTTAATGCTCCATTTGTGTCGACTGGCAACAAAAACACAGTCACAGTCAAGGTCTTTACCCTTTTGTTGTACAATCTCACATCCAACCCCTCATTTTAGGGTTTGCAACAATATATAATGTCTTTGCCTTAGTTTGTGTGCCACAGTTAGGGTTCTCCATGCCAAGCTAAGGTTATGACCTATTAGGTGGAAAAGTTGCATGACAACTTTGAAAAGTTGCATGACAACTTTGAAAAGTTGTCATGCAACTTTTTGCAGCGTTTGAGCAGCATTTGCAATGTTTCTTTTCTTGACTATTAGGCCTACATTGGGCTACCCTATGGACACAACCATGCTAAAAGGACCCCAAACTCATCAATGGTCACACATACCCTCTACTCCAAAAGAAAACTCAACCTAGACTTGTGAACCTAGGACCTAAACTAGGACCTAAACAAGACCAATGAGCTCTTGGCTCTTATTACATTTACATGGCTTCTTAGAGAAGCAAAATCCCAACAAAATCAAATGGAGGAAGACCTTAGAAGGGTGCTCCTACACCATACTCCCCCTCTGCATAGAATTAAGGAACTAGGGGAGAGATGAGAGTCAGGTCAATACCAAGTTTCTTGAACCTGCCCTCTTCAACCCAAGTGGCTTCAGACTCAGATTGACATGCCCACTTCACCAAGTGTTCCATGTAGACCTAGTGTCTAGTAGACTTCTTCATCATTGACTCCAAGATCTCCTCTGCTATGGGCTACTTCACTTGAGGTAAGGCATGCACATCCAAGTCCTGCAGCACCTTGGCTTGATTCTCAGTTTGCCCTTGCTATTTCACCTTTATATAATATTAGATCAGTAACATTGAAGACTGGTGATATAGCCAAATCTGAGGGAAGATCCACCTTCTAGGCATTCTCACCATATTTGGATAGAATTCTACAAGGTCCTACCCTCTTCATTTGTAGCTTAGTAGGCTTGTCGCTTTGCATTCTAGCTTTACTTAGATGGACCATCACATAGTCACCCACTTTGAATTGAACCTCTCTCCTTTTTTCATCCACTTTAGCTTTCAATTTTTTAGTAGAATTTAGGATGGCTCTCTTGACCTGTTCTTGGACTTCCTTGATGGTTTGAGTGAAGTCCTCTACTTTCCCACTCTTCATCTCCATGGAACCAAGTTCTCTTATTTCACACACCCCTCTTGGATGTACGCCATAGACAACCTCAAAAGGACTCCTTCCAGTGGTCCTATTTACACTGTCATTATAGGCATACTCAACTTGTGGAATAACTAGATCCCAAGTCTGCCTGTACTCCTTGGTTAGACACCTCAACAAGTTTCCTAACACCTTGTTAATAACTTAAGTTTGACCATGAGTTTGTGGATGGTAAGCTAAGTTGAATGATAAATTAGTCCCTAGTCTTCTCCATAAGGTTTGCCAAAAATGGCCCATGAACTTGCTATCCCTATCTGAAACAATACTTAATGGGAGTCCATGAATCCTTATAATCTCCTTAAAGAAGAGATGTGCATTATAACTAGCATCATGAGTAGTTCTACATGGAACAAAATGGCTCATCTTAGAAAATTTGTCTACCACCACATAGATGTTAACCATACCTATCTTTGTCTTGGGGAGTCCTACCACAAAGTCCATGCTCACACACTCCCAAGGCCTATTTGGGATCGGTAATGGCTGATAGAGGCCTGCATTGCTTGATCCTCCTTTTGCCCTTTGACACACACCACATTGCTCCACATACCTTCTCACATCCCTTGGGAACCTAGGCCAATAGTAGTACCTCTGTACTAGATCCAAAGTTTTATTGATTCCAAAGTGTCCACTTAGACTTCCATTGTGTTTCTCTTGTATGAGATTTTCTCTCATGGATTCTCTAGGCACACATAACCGATTGCCTTTGAACAAGAGACCATTTTGAAGAGTTTAATCCACATACTCACCATGAAAATGATTCTCAAACTCCTTGCAGACCTTGTAGGTTGATGAGAAGTCCTCATCTTCTTCATAGAGATCCTTGAAACCTTCTATCCCTATGCTCTGCAATTGTAATTCTTGGACAGTCCATAACTTCCGGCTTAAAGCATCTGCCACCTTGTTGAGCTACCTCTTTTTATGCTTGATTGTAAAGGTAAAGGATTGGAGGTACTCCATCCACTTCAAATGTCTATTGCTAAGCTTCTCTTGAGTGTTAATGTAACTCAAAGCCTAGTTATCTGTGAACACCACAAATTATTTTGGGAGTAGGTAATGCCTCCACTTCTTGAGAGACTAAACTAGTGCATACAACTCTAGATCATATGTTGAATACCTCTTCTTTGCCTCATTAAGCCTCTCACTAAAAAATGCCACAGGCCTTCCTTCTTGACTCAATACACCCCTACTGCAATTCCACTTGCATCACATTCCAATGTGAATAGCTTGTCAAAAGTAGGTAAGAGTAGGATGGGTTTTGTGGCTACTTCTTGCTTCAATAATTGGAATGCTTCATCATCTTGTTTAGTCCATTTGAACTTAGTTTTAAGGCCTCCTTTTATGGTGTCAAGTACTGGTGCACATATGCCACTAAAGTTCCTCACAAACTTTCTATAGAATTGGGCTAAACCATAGAAACTCCTAACTTCAGTCCCTATTTTAGGGGCAGACCAATTCAAGATTGCCTCCACTTTTCTTGGATCCATCTTCAAGGTTCCCTTAGACACCACAAACCCCAAGTAGACTAACTCTTGCTTCAGAAAGTCACACTTCTCTAAGTTGATTGCCAACTTCTCTTCATGCAACCTCTCTAGGACTAACCTCAAATGTTCTAGGTGCTCCTCTTTGGTTCTGCTATAGATGAGTATGTCATCTAAGTACACCACCACAAATCTGCCTATGAAGTCCTTCAACACCTCATTCATCAACCTCATGAAGGTGCTTGGGGCATTAGATAGTCCAAATGGCATCACAAGCCATTCATACAACCCTTCTGTGGTCTTAAAAGCGGTCTTCCACTCATCACCCTCCTTAATCCTAATTTGATGATAACCACTTTTAAGGTCCAACTTAGTAAAATACATGGCACCTCCTAAACAGTTCATCAAATCCTCTATTCTAGGAATAGGAAATATGTACCTTATGGTGATCCTATTGATTTCCCTTGAATCAATGCAAAGTCTCCACTTGCCTCCCTTCTTTGTTGCTAGTACTACCGAGACTGCACATGGGTTGATGCTCTTCTTGATCAGTCCTTGATCCAACAACTCCTGCACTTGCCTTGCCACCTCCTTGTTTTGATTAGGTGTGAGCTTATATGTTACTTTATTGGGCAAGGATGCACCGGGGACAAAGTCTATTTGATGGCTTATAGACCTTCTTGGTGGAAGTGTTGCAGGTGCTCCATCACTCACTATGTCTTTATATTCTTGCAACATTTGCTTTAGCTCCTTAGGTACCTTTATCTTCAACTTATCTTCCTCCTCCTTTGGCTTCACAAAGATGGTACATCCCACTATCTACTCTTCATGCAACAGGTGTAAGAACTCTTTACCAGTATTAAGTAAGACACTAGGTGTTCTTGAGGTTCCCTCATCATTCTCTATCAGAGATTGAATCTTATAGGTTTTGTTATCCTTCTTGAAGGAAATGGAGTTCTCCTCTCCATCATAGATCACATGACAAAGTCTATTCATTCACAAGCACACTTTGTCCTTGATTCAACCATGTCACCTTGTAAGGGCTAGTGTGGGGTATCTTTGTGAGTTTCAAATTCTTGGCTGCCTCATCTGATATGATGTTATCAGTTGACCTTGAATCAACTATCACTGTGCAAACCTTACCAAGGATTTTGCATCTCACCCTAAACAATGCTCTCCTATGCTTAGGTTCATCCTTAACCGACTATCTTATCAAGACTCTATTGAACATCAGATTTTCTCCAATCTCTGATTCAATATGGTCCACCTTAGGTGTTTTGTTGCTTGTTGTATCTTCATGGGCATAAGCAACCATCTTTCCACTGTTTGATGAGGTAGGCTTAGCAGGGCATCTATAGGTTGGGTGTCCCAATTGACCACAATTGTAGCATTTCATGGTTGCAAAATAGGAATTACCCCTTTCAATACCTCTGCTCCTATTTGGGTCCCCTTATGCACCTCTTCCTCAAGGATGGCCTCCTCTAAGAGTGGTTTCACTATTATGCTCAGTCAACTTGGACTCTACTTGTTTCCTTTGCTCACTTGCCTTGCTTTGGTAACCACCTTGGTGATTCATTTGATCTCTACCTCTGCCTCTACCCCTATTGTTGGAGTCTCCCTTCCTTTTGTTCCTCTCTTCCACCTTAGCAGCAAGCTGCTGACACTCTTGGACAGTGGTAGGAGTCCATAGGCTTATCTCCTCTTGGATATTCCACTTTAGGCCACTTAGATACCTAGCCACCTTGATAGATTCCTCCTCTTGGACTTTGGATCTAAGACAAATCTTTTGAAACTCCTTTGTGTAGGAGGCCACATCAAGATCTTTTTGCTTCAATCCCTATCTCTTGTTATGAAGTTGGACTTCATAATCCTCTGGCAAGTAGTTCTCCTTGATCTTACTCACCATGGCCTTCCAGTTTGCAATAGGTAGCTTCCCCATGCTAATTCTCTCCTCTCCTCTTGCAAGTACTTCCACCATGTCAAGGCCGCTCCCCTTAGTCTTGATTTGGAAACCTTAACCTTTTGAGCTTCTGTCACACCTTCACACTCAAAGTGGTTCTCCATACCCTCAATCCATTCCATGACGGTGTCAATGTCCATCCTTCCACTGAAATGTGGCAATCCTTCAAAAGCTTTTGTATTCAAAGCCTTGATGGCCTTTACAAAAGGTTCTTCATTGATTAAGGGGTTAGGTTCAGGTATGATGTCATCTAGATCAATAGCTTTCTTGCCTCTATCACTAGTGTCCGCACCTCAGAGTTCTTGTGCTCTCTAATCAACCACTTCTTGCAGCTTGTTCCTTATCTCACTCATAGCATCTTCAAGGAGTCTATTTTTCTCCTTTTGTTCTTCTACCTACCTAGCCAGCTCTGCATTAGTGACCATTATGTTCTCCCTTACTAATTCACCAGAATATAGAGACATGCACGGTCCACCAAATCTTTAACTTTGCTCTAATACCAATCTGTTGGGAATTGGTATGGGATAGACTACCCTAGTCTATGCTCTTTGATCCTCTCCTAGGATCACTAGGTGTTCCAACCACACCCTAGGGTCTCTAGGACTTCCCTTGCTTGTGGACTCCCCTGACCTTGCCCAATCCACCCAGCAACAACATGTGATTCTTCTCCTAATGTCTCACCTACTCACAAGCTTCAAAAACCCACACATAGGCTAATAAGGTTTTAACTCTTCCTACACCTTCTCAAGTCCTAGAAAGGATAGGATAGGTCTTTGACATATTTCTCCATCCATTCATGTGCCCCCAATAGGTTTTGACCTTCCTATTTGTTACCGATCTCACTATTTTGCTTCTTTCCTACAAAATAGGGCTACAAGGAATGTGCCCAATTAGGCCTTCATTACGGACTTTTAGGGCTCCCTCTTGCAAATGATTCCCAAACTTGTGAAACTTCCCAAATGGACTACTATTCATTTGGCAAAGGCTCAAATATTTTCCTATTTTTGGGCCTCCAAGTGTCCGTACACTGCCCTAGGTGAATTTAGGAGTTTTTGAGGGTTTTTATGAAGGTTTTCAGGCCTACCAGGGTCACAGTGATGGTTTACTGTCTTCACCACTTTATCTGGATTGGTGGAAGCTCCTCCTTCTCACTAATGGTGCTCCACACACCCCTCTACAACTCCTCCAAAGGGTGCATCCTTCCTTGTCCTACCTTGCTCTCACGGACCTCTGCAACCTCAACCCTTCCTAGTCGGGCATAGTCCAGTCTCACCTAGGAGTGGGTCTTTGAAAGGCTTTCCTACATCTTCAAGGGCCCTACTTCATTTGAGGTACTGTATAGGGTCTACACTCCTATTCCCCATGGTTTCATGGTGTTTCCATTATGGGGATAGGAGTTGTCAACCCATTTACACAAAACAGTCCAAAACTAGACAGTAAAGAGGAAATTTGCAAAGTATTTACAAACACACCAAAACTTGGAAAAAAAACTTAATCTAAGTGCTCAAAATGAATGTATAAACACAATACAAGACTCCCAACATAGTTTAGTCTTCAAAACAATCCATTGTCAATATTTTAATGCTCCATTTGTGCTGACTGACAACAAAAACACAGTCACAGTCAAGGTCTTTACCCTTTTGCCGTACAATCTCACATCCAACCCCTCATTTTAGGGTTTGCAACAATATATAATTTTTTTGCCTCAGTTTGTGTGCCATGGTTAGGGCTCTCCATACCAAGCTAAGGTTATGATCTATTAGGTGGAAAAGTTGCATGACAACTTTGAAAAGTTGTCATGCAACTTTTGAGCAGCTCTTGCAATGTTGCTTTTCTTGACTTTTAGGGCTACATTGGGCTATCCTATGGACACAACCATGCTAAAAGGACCCCAAAATCATCAATGGGCACACATACCCTCTACTCCAAAAGAAAACTCAGCCTAGACTTGTGAACCTAGGACCTAAACAAGACCAATGAGCTCTTGGCTCTTATTACATTTACATGGCTTCTTAGAGAAGAAAAATCCCAACAAAATAAAATGGAGGAAGACCTTAGAAGGGTGCTCCTGCACTAGGTATGAAAGGCTTCATACACATTTAATGAAAATAGGTTTTCTGAGAACTAGTGAAGATAGTAACATACATCTCAAATCTGAAGGAGATAAAATATTGGTCAGTGAAGTATTTGTAGATGATATCATATTTGGAGGTAATGATGACATGAGCAATGATTTTGCAGATGAAATGAAAAATGAGTTTGAAATGTCTCTAGTGGGAGAAATAATTTTTTTCATAGGCTTGCAAATACAACAAATGAAGAGTGACCATAAACCAGTTGGGACACCAATAGTTATAGGTTGTAAGTTGTCTAAGGAAGATAAATCCACATCTATTGATGAGAAGGAATACATGTCAATGACTGGAAAATTTCACTATATTGTTCACAGCAGAATGGATATAGCTCATGTAGTCAACCTATTTGCTAGATTCCAAAAGAATCCTACAGAAACACATTTGATAGCAACCAAGATGATTTTTAGATATTTGAAAGGTACTGTTGACTACGGATAATGGTATTCATATGGAGGAAATTTTGACTTGAAGGTGTACACAAATGTAGATTGGGTAGGAAATGTTGATGATAGGAAAAGCACAACCGGTGGAGTATTTTTTCTTGGAGGAAGAATTGTTTCATGTAGTAAGAAGCAGAGTTGTACATCACAATCTACTGTTGAAGCTAAGTATGTTGTAGCTTACATCAATTGTACCTAGGCTATCTGGATGAGGCACATTTTGGAAAGTTTTAAGATGAAGATTTCAGAACCTATAAAGATGTTATGTGATAATACAAGTGCCATAATTATTTCCATGAACCCTATTTTGCACACATCAACCAAGCATATTGAATTGAAGTATCATTTTTTAAGGCAAAAAGTGCAAAGTAAAGATGTGATCTTGGAGAATGTTTCTACCAAGGAGAAGCTTGCAGATATCTTTACTAAACCTCTACCTAAGATTAATTTTGAGTATCTTAGAAGTTAGCTAGGGGTTGTACCCCTTCATGAGGTCAGTTGAGTATGATGTAGATTACATCAGTCTCGGAGCTACTTGCAGAATTTTATAGTAGGATTGGTGTAGAAGTGGATTTATTCCACAGGGGCTGTTATCACTGTTTTAAAATTGGGTTCTACTTTCCCCATAATTGGCTATGGTACTTTGAAAATTTTCCGAATGAGGTGTAATCCTAAGTGCTTCAGCTTTGTTCTAAACCTTAGGGGTTTAAGGGTTTTAATTTTTTAGACCCTTTCCTTGCTAAGCCCTCTGGTTTCTATTTTGCCGTTACTTTATTTCACTTAAGTCATGGGTCGCGGGGTCATAGGAAGTGTCCCCCCCTTGCTATTTACCTAGGCGGTTATGTTGATTTTTGGAAAAAATTTCGCCCTGTTTTATTTCCTTCTTAAGTGTCGGGCCCAGTAAACGCCGATCAACTTGAGGAAAGATCCAACGGTCGGCGCTGTTTCGCAAGGGTTAAGTGGTCGCCCTTTAAGGCCGCGAAATAGCGAGAATGAATATCAGTCGTCCATGTGTTATGCTGAGGAAGTAAATGATGTGGCCGTCAAAGAAGGTAGGGCCCCCCCCTCTGTGGTTTTCTTCTCGTGTATTAGATGGCAGCACGTGGCACAAGTCGCCACAGTCAGCAGGTTAAGATTAAAGTTCAAAAGTGGGCCCCAAAGATGAGTCAGCTCACAGGTGGAGATGACCTGGCAAGGACAGCTCTTACAATTTATTGAGACCCCGTGGCTCCTTCCAGCGAATAAAAAATTGACAAGTCAGCTCCGACAGTGATAAGGCGCCAGGTGTCCATGGCGTGTCCATGGGCCCACGGCCAAAAGGGAAAAACATGGGCCTGCCACAGTATAAAGGGATACATTCGGCCAGTATCAAAACAGAATGTAAAGGGATTTTCTAAGCCAATGATCAGATGCCGCGTGGTATTATGTAGCCAATAGGAAGATGGGACCCAGACTAAAGACAAAGCCGTCAAAATGCAATTCACAGTGAGACACTTGCAGGAAGGCTGCGACCCGTTGGAGTTAGAATATGAATTCTCGTATGAATTCGATTTTGAAGGGACGGCTGAAGCATGCGGAATCAATGTTATAGTTAAGGCCCAGAGTACAAGCATTTGATTTCCTAACAACCAAGTATAGAGATCTTTTAAAAGGATTTTGCAGAAGAGTAATGCAGAGTTATCTTTTGCAAATACAGAGAAGGTGAATCAGTTGCAGAGCGAATTCCTTGAAGCAAGCATCAGGTTCTTTCTTACTTTGCAGCTATTCTTGTGTGTCGTAACAAGTGGAATTATTCTCGTATTACAGAAGTGTTTAAGAAGTGATATTCATCTGGTTATTTTGCAAATGGCTCCTAAAAGGGAATTCTCTGGTAAAGTTGATTATTTAGAAAGGAGTGTGTGTGATGACTTTTTAGAACAGTTGACGCTGTCAACCAACCAGGCATCTAAGGCCAAAGAGTTAGTACCCAGGGCTCCCCGTCTGAAGATTGGAGAAGGATTATATGACAAGGGTAATTGGTTAAGAGACCCACAGGTTGGACTGTCTGGGTTGGGGTTATTTAGAATCGGATTTGGGATGAGGAATTCTCCTGCTCCTCAAAATAGCATTTGGGAATTAGATGTTGGGAAGTTGGTAGTCCCAGGGGTGTTCATGGATATAGATTTGTTAACCCAAATGGCATTGAATTATGATTTAGTTACAAGGTGCATCTGGGATGTAAATGGAAAAACCCTCGTGGAGATTAATGCAGAAGAGTTGAGAACAGCATTTGGGCTCAGTGAGTTCACCAACTTCTTGGAACCTATAAACTTTACACAATTAGCTCAGGTGTACAGGGCACAGAGGAGTCATCTTAGGAATGGGCCTCTCAAAGAAGTTTTTCTGAAAGTAGGAGGGTTAGCAGTTGTAGGGCCCAACACACAAGAGCCTTTTTCATTAAGTATGTTTACCTTGAGGGCAAAAGGGATGTATTGGGCACTTTGCCATGTTCTAGGAGAGGATGTTGAATCGAATATGCCAAACCATTACTTGCTAATGATTGTTCAAAATTTGAATCCTTCTCTTGCTATTACATTTGATTATGCTTCTTATATTGCCGATGCTATCCATGGAGGGTTGATAGGGATAAAGAATGGAAAGGTGGATAGGCCATTTGGGTGGTATTCACTCTTGATGCACCTCTTTCTCTTCAAAGGTGGTGATTATTTCGCCAGTGGCATGGATCTGGTAAAAGAAAAGGAGGGACAGAAGATGCCAGTAAAACTATGGAGTACTGTGTTGTCATGGGACAGAGAGGATGCTAGTTTTCTGAAATTTGATAAATATTTTGCATCCAAAATAAGGACTCTCCTTTGCTCTGACAAACCAAGAGTCCCCAAGGTTCTTCTGGAGTTCTTAAGACCAAAAGACTTCGTAGAGAATATCAAGATAGTTCATAACTGGGGTGATATGTACTTATATCCAGTCTCTACAGTTTTTAGAGTCTTTGGTTTCAGAGGCACCCCATTTTTGTTGCCATACCAAGTCCCCCTCAAAGTGGGAATAGCTGAGATTCTCAGACAAATTGGTAACTTGCAAGAGGTAGAGTTAACAGGCAGAGGTAAAGGGACTATTTTCCCTACGGCTACAGTAGCCCACCAATTTGTAATCACCAAGGGAGGCTAGAAATGTTTTGAGGATTTCCTCAAACCCTACCATTTGTCCACTGCAGTGTCTAGATGTGCTGATCCAGAGGACTTTTACAATGGTGTGTTCTGGAAGAAAGTAGCATGCAGAGGTAGGCCTCATCAATTCCACTTTCCTGAAGACCTCATCAGGAATGAATTTGATTTAGATGAATAGGAGTTGAGGAAGGAAAAGTGGGTGGCTTACAGGAAGGCCCTAGATTTTGTGCATCAATTTGATGCTAGCTATGACCCATTGTCTAGCTTCTTCCCATTGGAAGAGAAGATAAAATTTTTGATTATTTGCTTTGAGGATGTAATGCAAACAATAAAGGAGAAGAGGGAAGTTGTAATAAAGAACAACCCTGAGAAAGCAAGAATGATTTTGGGAAAATCAGCTCCCACTAAAGCAATCCC
Source organism: Cryptomeria japonica (assembly GCF_030272615.1). NCBI lineage: Eukaryota > Viridiplantae > Streptophyta > Pinopsida > Cupressales > Cupressaceae > Cryptomeria > Cryptomeria japonica. Next base: position 273,163,538 of record NC_081408.1, on the reverse strand, counting down.
TCCTGGTGATTACACCCTGCATAAGAAAGCAAGTTATAGTGTGCTGGTGTCTACAACAGGGGAGCCCTCTTCATCCAAAGGAAAGAGGAAGGCACAGGAAGTCATTGACATCCAGGACAGCCCAAAGAAGCAGAGGGTGGGAAAGGAAGTGCAATCAGATACACCCCTGTATTCCCCATCCCAATCCCCTCTCCACATAGGAAATGAGCAAGCAGCAACTGAATACCTCTCTTAGTTGGGTAGCTTGGGGGAGATTGCATATACATATGATGAAGTGGAAGAAGGGATGCCAGAAGAACCCACTGAAGCACAGATGGACATCACTTCAACTGAACTCAAAGGCCAGGAGTGGGATCCTGAGATAAAGAAGGCCACTAGTGCCTTTCTAGCTGATGATAGCTTTGTCACATCTGAAGCATTCATGCAATTTATCTGGAAGCAGCATATAGATAAATCTAATGCTAGATGTGAAGCAAAAAAGGCAGAACAGCCTAATAAAGATCCAGCCTCAGTGGAGGAAGAAATAAAACAGGAGATGATGGAAGAATTCAAAACCATCACTCCTGAACAGGGAAGGGATCTAGTAGCACAAGCTGGAGTGCTCATTTTACCAGAATGGAATATTGTTGATGCTCTGGTGTTGGACGCAGTAAGAAAGGAGACCAAACCCATGGAAGGAGTTACATTCAGTAAGGACAATTCTACACTAGTCATGTGGTCCCTTAAAAGAAATGAGGATAAGAAAGGTAAGGACACCTCAGGGACAAGTCACATTGGTGGATTGATGATCAAGAGAGTAGAGAGTACAGGGGTAGTAGAGGCTGCTAGCACTGTGCTAGAGACGGCCAAATTTAGTGTTGCAGTGGCTGAAAAGGAAGCCAAAGAAAAGGAGGCCCTCCAGCTTAAATTGGAAACAGTTTTGAAGGCTTATGATAGTGCTAAGGAGGAGATAAGAGGCAAAGATAGCATTATTGCTAAATTGCAGAGCCAGCTAGCAGGACAACACCAACAAGGTGAGTCTTCAACATTAATGATCACCTCTTCTCCTACAAGACCTCCACCTACTAGCCCCATAATTGAGCTCCCACCGTCTCCTGCGCCTTCCAGCTCTCAAATGATTGAGATAACTCCCCAAGAATTGGAGAATCTAAAGCAGACTCAGGCCTATTATGCGGGGAAGTATGAGGAGAAGATAAAAGCCACAATCTCTAGTTTTGCCGACACTATAAATGCCTCACTCCTTCACAATAGTGTAGGAAAGGTCATGGAGATATGGACTGAATTAAGAAGAGATAAGGCCATTTTGACACCCATTTTTGACAGATGGAGGCCTAGGGAGCAAGATTTAGAGTTCATGTGTGTTTCCTGTGATGAAGCAAGAGCTAACCCCATTATCAAATCCACTTCTGATATCACTAAGAGTTTATTGCAATTGGCAACAGAGGTGGATAATGTGGAAATAAGGGTTAAATTGCTTAAGAAGGAATACACTGATCAAGTTTGTGAGTTGCTCCCAGGGATTTTTGCCAATCCAGATCAGCTGAAAGATAAGCAGATATGGCTCAATGAGATAAATGCCAAATTATCAGCAAGGGTCAAAGGAATCATTGATCTGGATGATACTTCTTTCTTTGTTATAACCATATAGGAAATAGAAAGAATTAAATCACACTATAGTTTTCTTAACTCAGAAGTCAACAAACTGAGGAATTCTTGGAAAGGGTTGACTAAAGTTAAGAATGATGTGATTAGTTTTGTATGGCCGACAGAGGAGACATATAGTGAGTGGGGAGTTAAATATTCCACTCGAGATCCGGAGCAGTTGGAGGGTGCCCCTGAAGAGCCAGAAAAGGTTACAACTGAACAACCCGTTGAACAGACTGCTGGGGAATCTGAGAAGAGCGCATAACTGATTCACGCAAAAAATTGTAACCTCTTCAATTTTGAAATAATTGTAACAAACTTTCCTCGAGAAGTCCGAAGCTTTGTGCATCCATATTGTTATAAATGGATACCAGGACTAGAGAGAAAGGGATCACAAAAATTTTGTAAGAAAACGCTGCAGAAATATTATCTGAGCTTTTCCAAAGTTTAATGGAGAATCAGACTTTTGTAAAATCTTTTCAAATGAATATCAATATACAGGCCGTCAGTTTTGAGTGAAGCTTTGTGTCGTCTTCAAACTTGTCCTTAAGTTTATTTACTGTTTTCATTCTGAATAATCCTCAATTTTCTGTTTGATTGAAATTGTAAGGCAATCTCAGTATGGGTGTTTTTAGCTTTTCTCTTTAAGAGGGAAATTAAATATGCATCATCATTCTTACCAGTAAATACTTTGGGAGAAACTTTGAATTTTGAGGACCATAGTTTAGTTTGAAGTGATTGAATTCTTGTTGGTGTTAGGCATTCGCAAGGATTAATGGAAACCAAGTTGATGGGAAGTATAGAGATATTTTGTTTCAGGAGTTTTATTTGAGTTTGAGTGACTCTGTAGCCTTGGATAAAGCACTGGTACTAATCGAAGCTATTTATTGCATGCTTTGTTGATCAAATATGCTGAAGTTGAGTATTGTTTCATTCTTTGTTTTCAGTTGTTTTCAAGGTGAATAAACCCACTGGTTTTCTGGACTAGTTTGCTGTGGGTTTGTTGCTTAAGAGTGTGAAGTTAATTCACAAAGGGTATACCCAACTGGGCTCAAAGAAGAGCCCGAAGTGTAGAAGGTCTAACCAAACCTTGTCATATGTTGTCTCTAAAATCCCTTTATCCTTGATGTCTTCTCAGCACCCATTTTAGATTTTATTACTAAGGGCATTGAAGGGGAATCAGATTTTGAGAACAACAAAAGTGGCGACTCCGCTGGGGACAGTTATCACAAAGATATAGACACAGAATTTGTGCCGAGACTTATGGAGAGTATCGTTGTATTTGTGAGTAAGACTGCTTGTTCTTTATCTTTCCCATAGTTTTGTGGGTGGCGACTGTGTTACTTTTGAACCAGTCCTTGTGGGACATAAACTTTCTAAAATAAAGACAAACAAGATGCAAGGAAATAGGCACACAAGGTCATTCATGAAGAAACATCCTCGTGAAACCTTGCAAGAAGGTCTGCCAGAGCAATCACGAAGGGGACAGAAGAGATCTGTGATGCATGAACCATCAAATGCTGTGTGGGTGCAAAAAAACAACAATACTGGTAAGATGCCTGACCGACCTGTTTATGCAAAGTCAAATTCATCTTCAAGAGATTCAGAGCATGATATTTTAGGTTTTCATTCAGGATTGTTTGGAAATATTGATGATGTGCCTACTTTAAGTCGAGATTTATCACATGTTAGTGTTTCTACAAAAGATAGAACTAGCTCAAATGCAATTAGGCACTCTGTTCCTAGGACAATAGATGGGAACATTAGTTTGATTGATATAGATCAAATTAATGCATCAGATTCTGAAGAAAATTATCCTAATGAAAATAAAATGTCTCAAGAGATTGAAGAATTAAATAAAAGAGTTCATCATTTAATATCCTTGAGGGCCCAAAAGGAGGCAGATAAGGAAAAGGAAGTTAAAGCCAAAATAATGGAGAGAGATAGGCTTCTTAGACAGATAGCTGATCTTGAAGTGCTTGCCAAGGAAAAAGAAAAGGGTGATGAGGAAGGCCCAGTGATTAGGGAGATCTTGATCCCTAAGATTAGACCAGTTTCTAAGTCAGTAGCCCAGCCAAGTAAGGAAGTTTTTAATGACTCCCAGCTTCCTAAAGTTAATTTAGACAAAGGGAAACAGATATGGGTAGATGATGAAGTAGAGTCTAAAACTGCAGAAGGGATTTCTCATAGGATCCTAGCACATGAGAAAGAGATGGAAAGGATGAGGAAGGAAAAGGAAGATCTCCAAATGGAGTTGGAAAAGGCTGAGTTAGAAGCTGCAAATCAGGAAGTTAAAAGAAAGATTAACTACCTAAAAGCTCCCCCTATTATATTCCCATCGGAAGATCTTAGCAAGCCTAATCCCCAACATATCTCTCTTCCTCAGGTTAATATACAACCAGCAATACACACTAACATTGTCTCAGCAAGCCACATACCTTCAAATAAACAGTACACCCAAACATCTCAATCCCCAATCCCAAAAGCTAAAATGATCATGGGGAATAATAGTACTGTTTCCCCTTTTCAGAGAAGGCTGATTAATCTAGAACAATATAGGCAATTGTTTTTTGATGGGATCCCAGGATATCCAAATCATGTTCCCACTGAGTTAAGAGACAAACTCCATAAATTTGCTGGGAACAATGCAGTCAGTGCTGAGGAACACCTCAAATCTTTCGGGGATTTGATAAATGATTATGAGATAGTTGATGAAGATGTTATTATGAAACTATTTGTTCAATCCCTGGTCGATGATGCAAGAGATTGGTACAGAGGCCTCCCAGTAGCTAGCATAGGTTCATGGGAAGAGTTCAAAAATTGCTTTCAAGAACAGTATGGTGATAAAACTAATGTGAGTTTCATGCTAAATGAGTTCAATAACATTAGAAAATCTGAAAATGAAATAGTCACTGATTTTAATGCTAGGTTCCAAAAAGCTATGCATAGGTTGTATCAGGTAATGAGGTTAGATGACAATATGTGCCTTAATACATATTATAATGCATTTGATTCCAAGATGGCTTATATCCTGAGAGATAAAAATCCTCATAACCTGAGGGATGCCTTTAGAATTGCCATAAATGTTGAAAGTAATAGAAAGGCATCTGGGAAATTAGGAAGGAGGACAGATGGAAGATTGTGGCATGAAACCAAACAGCAACCTAACAAAGTTGCTAAAGAAGAGGATAAAATAGAAAAATTGGTTACTGCTATGAAAGATTTGACTGCTAAGGTTAACAAAAATGATAAACCTCATTACAACTGGCAAGATAGGCCTCCTAGATTACATGATATGCCATACAATACAAATTGGAAGGATGGTAAACCCCAAGTTGAGAAGCCTAAAATTGCCCAAAGCCAAGACACACCAGATCCTTTGAAAGGGAAAACTGTTAATAATATAGGAAATACTCCCTGGTGTATTGCTTGTGATGGACCACATTCTCCTCATCAGTGTGCAGTGGCTCAAGCTCTGGAAGAATCCATGAGACCAGAAACAGAGCTTGACATTAATCTGTTTGAAACTATCATAGAAAGTGATGAGGAATCTATGCAAAGTGAATGCAGTGATGTGCTAGATAATGAAAGATTAGTGCAAGGGCAATTAGCCTTAGGTTGGCACCCTACATTGAATGTGGTAACAATTGAAGATGAAGAAGTTCATCTTAGGAGGCCTAGTGAAGAGGAAGTTAAAAATCTCACTAAGGCTGCAATTGCCAAAGCAAGACATAATTACAACTTGAGAAGCACCAAGAGAGATACTGATCAAGGTGAGTCAGGCTCTATGTTTGTAAAAGAAGTCACTAAGAAAGGGGCATCAAACAGTGTTACTACTACTGTTAAAGCTGGTCAAGAAAAAGAGGAACAAGTTAAAGACTTACCTAGAACCACAGATGCCAAAATTGTTGGTGATGTACAAAAGGCAGAAATAGTAAAAAAGGCCAATCAACTCAAAGTAGAAAAGGTCAAGGCTAATACTGAAAAATGTAATTATTCTACATTTGATATGGCCCAAGCTTTAACTCAAATGAAGGTCACTGTCCCATTAGTTGAGTTACTAAAGATTAAAGAACACAAGGATGCAGCTTTGTCTCTATTTTCTAGTATATCTGATGGTGACTCAGTATTACCCACTGGTTCAGATAGAATTGGAAAGGATCAAGAGTTCCAAACTCCAGAGGTATATGTTGGAACCACTATTACTCAGGAGCCTTCTCAAGTGGATCCCTTCTATGTTACCCTGCTAGTTAATAACCGGTTAATTAAAAATTGCATGATAGATTCAGGAGTAGCTGCTAATGTAATGCCCTATGGTGTTATGAAAGAATTAGGGTTGTCAGTGACTACTGTGTATGGGAAATGCTATGCCATGGATAACAGAGAAGTGCCTGTGATAGGTACAATGAAAGATGTAGAAGTAAAAATAGCTGCATTTCCTGAAGCTACTTATAAAATGGATGTTATTGTCACAGATACTAAACCCCACTATGGCATGTTACTTTCTAGGCAGTGGGCAGCAGCAGTGGGGGGAAATGTTCAATTGGATTTGTCTTATGCTACTATTCCTGTTGGTGGCAATAAGGTCAAACTATATAGGGAGCCACGAGCTCCTAAGGTAGTTGAAAATGTGGACCCTAATATGCTTAATTGTATGATTGATGTGGATTTAGATAACTTCAGAATTCAGCCAGTATCACCTCAATTGAAGAACACTGACCCAATTGTAGTTGAACTACAAGCACAGCAGCATGGATTGTGGCAAATGTATTTTGACGGAGCTTGTTCCAAAGAAGGGTCTGGAGCAGGGGTTCTTTTTGTATCCCCATCAGGTATAACCTTTAAATATTCATTCTTATTGGCATTCCAGTGCACAAATAATACTGCAGAGTATGAAGCCCTGTTATTAGGACTTGAGGTTGCAAAAAGGCATGGAATCCGATTATTGAAAGTGATGGGCGATTCGGAGTTGGTTGTCTCTCAGGTAAGATCTAAATATGCATCCAAAAATGATAAATTGAAGCAATATAAGCATGCTGTTTGGGATGTTATTGAATATTTTGATGCCTTTTCTATCAACTAGATAGAGCGAACAAGAAATATTATGGCAGATTTCCTAGCTAATGTTGCTTTAAAAAATGATGATGCAACACTAACTGGTATTTCCACTGTGGAAATAAAAGCTAGGCTTGCTATTCCTGATAATGTATATAATTGGCAAGTTTTTGTTGATGATGAAGATATTCTTAGGTTCATCCAATGTGTTGATGATTATGATGGACAAAAAATTGATTGTAATGCATTGGTGGAAGTGGTGGATGACAAAGAGAGAGAGTTTGGAAATGATGTTGTCCAGTTGGAAACCAATGAGATACCTAAAGGGTTGGTGGAGTTAGAAAGTATGTTTAGTTATAATGACAGTCATTTACACCAGCAATCTACCACCAAGTTAGAAGAATCAGAGGAGGTCAACTTGGGGACAGAATCATCCCCCAAGTTGGTATATATTGGAAAGAAGCTACCTCCTCATGTTAGGACTAACCTAATCAGTTTACTGAAAAGGTATAAACATGTTTTTGCTTGGTCTTATGAGCACCTAAAGGCGTATAGACAAGATCTTTTTCAGCATGAAGTTCCCTTACTTCCAGATGCTAAGCCTTTTAGACAGAAACAGAGACCTATTAACCCCTTGTTAGAAACAAAAATGCAACAAGAGTTGACTAAATTGAGAGAAGGGGAGATTATCAAACCAATCAGACATTCTTCATGGGTCTCTAATTTGGTCCTAGTAAGAAAGAAAAATGGAGACATCAGATTGTGTGTTGATTTTAGGAATCTTAATGTTGCCTCTTTAAAAGATAATTATTCATCCCCAAATATGGAAGCAATGCTACAAAGAGTGACAGGATGTGATCTTTTATCCATGATGGATGGTTTCTCAGAATACAATCAAATGCTGGTAAAGGAGTCAGAACAGTTTAAAACAGCTTTTACTACCCCATGGGGGACTTATGTATATGTGAGAATGCCATTTGGATTAAAGAATGCAGGGGCTACATTTCAGAGAGCTATGGATGTGGCTTTTAAGGAATTCATTAATATTATTATGGTGGTTTACCAAGATGATTTAACTTGTTTCTCAAAGAAAGCTGATGATCACTGTGGACATTTAGAGAAGGTGTTTGATAAGGCTTTGGAATTTGGTGTATCACTGAATCCCAAGAAATGTCACTTTGGGGTCACTGAAGGAAAGTTATTGGGACACATAGTTTCCAAGGAAGGGATAAGAATAGACCCCGAGAGAATTGAAGCAATCAATAGGGTGTCTGAACCAAAGAATGTGAAAGGAATCCAGTCCTTTTTAGGCAAAGTGAATTTTGTCAGGAGATTCATTGCAAACTTTGCTGAGATAGTGAAGCCTATTGTCAAGTTGCTCAAGAAGGACGCAAAGTTTCACTGGGATCAGGAAGCCTCAAAAGCTTTTAATGAGATTAAGAAAGCAATCCAAGAAGCACCAGTGTTGAAGTCCCCGGATTATGGTAAGCCTTTTTCTCTGTTTTCTTTTGCTTCATATCACAAAGTGGCTGCAGTATTATTGCAAAAGGATAACGAGGGATATGAACATCCCATAGCTTTCTATAGAAAATCTTTGCAAGCGGCAGAATTAAAATATGAAACCATGGAGAAACAAGCTTATGCCTTGGTTAAAGTTGTTAAAGCCTTTAGGCCATATCTGGTGAATGCAAATGTCACTGCCTATGTTCCACATGCTGCAGTTAAAGATATTTTGTCTCAGTCTGAGGTTACTGGGAAGAGATGTAGGTGGATCAATAGAATTCAAGAATTCAATTTGGAGATAAAGATTACTAAATTGGTGAGAGGGTAAGGTTTGGCTAAGCTCATGACTGAGTCAAATCTCATGAATGTTGAAGTACACAATGTTGAGGTTAAAGATACTTTGGTTACTAGTATTGAGAGACAACCATGGTACACAGAGATAATCCAAGTATTGAGAGGTAATATGCTGCCAGAGGAAATGACACACAACCAGAAGAGAACTTTAAAGCTCAAGTCCCAAAAGTATGTCCTCATTCAGGGTGATCTTTTTTGGAGAAAAAGAGATGGGGAGTTACTACTGTGTTTGGATGAATTTCAAGCTAAACAGATGTTGAATGAAATGCATGATGGCGTATGTGGAGGTCATTACTCTGCTAAGACTACGGCTAGTAAGATAATACGGGTTGGGTATTATTGGCCTACTTTGTTTAAAGATACCCATGCATATGTTCGAAGATGTGATTCATGTCAGAGATTTTCTTCTAAGCTCAAGTATGGAGGAGCCTTACCACTAAATCCAGTTTCTGTAGAAGCTCCTTTTGTCCAATGGGGCATTGATTTTGTTGGAGAAATTGCTGAGAAATCGGGAAGAGGTCATGGATGGATTATAGTGGCCACAGATTATTTTACCAAATGGATAGAAGCTATTCCCACAAGAAGAGCTACTAGCAAAATTGTCATTGATTTCTTGATGGATAATATTGTGACTAGATTTGGAACACCTGCAAAATTGGTAATGGATAATGCTATGTGTTTTAGATCAGAAGAATTTGTAGGTTTTTGTAATAGTCATGGTATACTCATGTCATACTCATCGCCTTATCACCCTCAGGGGAATGGACAAGCAGAATCTAGCAACAAAAGCTTGCTAAATATCATCAAGAAGATCCTAGAAGAAAACAAGAGGTCTTGGGATCAAAAGTTGAAATTAGCTCTGTGGGCGGATAGAATAACAGTTAAAAAATCCATTGGAATGTCACCTTTTGAGTTGGTTTATGGTACCCAAGCCAGATTACCGGTAAATAACCTTCTTCCAATGTATAAGTTTTTGCAGGAAGAGGACATGGAAATATCTGAACCAATGGAGAGCAGAATGATCCAAATTGTAGAAGTGGTAGAGCTTAGAACTTCTACTCATAAGAAAAATCAGAAGCTCCAGTTACAGTCAAAATATCTTTTTGATAAAAGGACATCGTTAAGGAAGTTTCAAATTGATGACATGGTTCTTCAGTGGAATGCAAAAGGGCAGGATAAAGGAAAGCATAAGAAATTTGAATCACTCTGGATTGGCCCTTTTGTAATTTGTGACTTGAATGGTAAGGATTCATATTTTTTGAAGAATATGAATGATGAAATGTAGGAATTTCTAGTGCATGGACAATTCCTGAAGCATTATTTCTCTTAATGCACGGTGGGTCCTTTGTTTGTATATATTTTGTTTTGTTTCCTGTTTTCTTGGTTCTGGTCTGTTTGTTGGTCTGTTTCTCCAGAATTTCTGAGTTTTCTTGTGTTGATCTCGCAATCAACCATCCCTAGTCAGAGCCGCTGTTATCACTATTTTAAAATTGGGTTCTACTTTCCCCATAATTGGCTATGGTACTTTGAAAATTTTCCGAATGAGGTGTAATCCTAAGTGCTTCAGCTTTGTTCTAAACCTCAGGGGTTTAAGGGTTTTAATTTTTTAGACCCTTTCCTTGCTAAGCCCTCTGGTTTCTATTTTGCCGTTACTTTATTTCACTTAAGTCATGGGTCGCGGGGTCGTAGGAAGTGTCCCCCCCTTGCTATTTACCTAGGCAGTTATGTTGATTTTTTGAAAAAAATTTGCCCTGTTTTATTTCCTTCTTAAGTGTCGGGCCCAGTAAACGCCGATCAACTTGAGGAAAGATCCAACGGTCGGCGCTATTTCGCAAGGGTTAAGTGCTCGCCCTTTAAGGCCGTGAAATAGCGAGAATGAATATCAGCCGTCCATGTGTCATGCTGAGGAAGTAAATGATGTGGTCGTCAAAGAAGGTAGGCCCCCCCCCCTCTGTGGTTTTCTTCTAGCGTATTAGATGGCAGCACATGGCACAAGTCGCCACAGTCAGCGGGTTAAGATTAAAGTTCAAAAGTGGGCCCCAAAGATGAGTCGGCTCACAGGTGGAGATGACCTGGCAAGGACAGCTCTTACAATTTATTGAGACCCCGTGGCTCCTTCCAGCGAATAAAAAATTGACAAGTCAACTCCGACAGTGATAAGGCGCCAGGTGTCCATGGCGTGTCCGTGGGCCCACGGCTAAAAGGGAAAAACATGGGCCCGCCACAATATAAAGGGATACATTTGGCCAGTATCAAAACAGAATGTAAAGGGATTTTCTAAGCCAATGATCAGATGTCGCGTGGTATTATGTAGCCAATAGGAAGATGGGACCCAGACTAAAGACAAAGCCGTCAAAATGCAATTCACAGTGAGACACTTGCAGGAAGGCTGCGACCCGTTGGAGTTAGAATATGAATTCTCGTATGAATTCGATTTTGAAGGGACGGCCAAAGCATACGGAATCAATGTTATAGTTAAGGCCCAGAGTACAAGCATTTGATTTCCTAACAACCAAGTATAGAGATCTTTTAAAAGGATTTTGCAGAAGAGTAACGCAGAGTTATCTTTTGCAAATACAGAGAAGGTGAATCAGTTGCAGAGCGAATTCCTTGAAGCAAGCATCAGGTTCTTTCTTATTTTCCAGCTATTCTTGTGTGTTGTAACAAGTGGAATTATTATCGTATTACAAAAGTGTTTAAGAAGTGATATTCATCTAGTTATTTTGCAAATGGCTCCTAAAAGGGAATTCTCTGGTAAAGTTGATTATTTAGAAAGGAGTGTGTGTGATGACTTTTTAGAACAGTTGACGTTGTCAACCAACCAGGCATCTAAGGCCAAAGAGTTAGTACCCAGGGCTCCCCGTCTGAAGATTGGAGAAGGATTATATGACAAGGGTAATTGGTTAAGAGACCCACAGGTTGGACTGTCTGGGTTGGGATTATTTAGAATCGGATTTGGGATGAGGAATTCTCCTGCTCCTCAAAATAGCATTTGGGAATTAGATGTTGGGAAGTTGGTAGTCCCAGGGGTGTTCATGGATACAGATTTGTTAACCCAAATGGCATTGAATTATGATTCAGTTACAAGGTGCATCCGGGATGTAAATGGAAAAACCCTCGTGGAGATTAATGCAGAAGAGTTGAGAACAGCATTTGGCCTCAGTGAGTTCACCAATTTCTTGGAACCTATAAACTTCACACAATTAGCTCAGGTGTACAGGGCACAGAGGAGTCATCTTAGGAATGGGCCTCTCAAAGAAGTTTTTCTGAAAGTAGGAGGGTTAGCAGTTGTAGGGCCCAACACACAAGAGCCTTTTTCATTAAGTATGTTTACCTTGAGGGCAAAAGGGATGTATTGGGCACTTTGCCAAGTTCTAGGAGAGGATGCTGAATCAAATATGCCAAACCATTACTTGCTAATGATTGTTCAAATTTTGAATCCTTCTCTTGCTATTACATTTGATTATGCTTCTTATATTGCCGATGCTATCCATGGAGGGTTGATAGGGATAAAGAATGGAAAGGTGGATAGGCCATTTGGGTGGTATTCACTCTTGATGCACCTCTTTCTCTTCAAAGGTGGTGATTATTTCACCAGTGGCATGGATCTGGTAAAAGAAAAGGAGGGAGAGAAGATGCCGGTACAACTATGGAGTACTGTGTTGTCATGGGACAGAGAGGATGCTAGTTTTCTGAAATTTGATAAATATTTTGCATCCAAAATAAGGACTCTCCTTTGCTCTGACAACCCAAGAGTCCCCAAGGTTCTTCTGGAGTTATTAAGACCAAAAGAATTCACAGAGAATATCAAGATAGTTCATAACTAGGGTGATATGTACTTATATCCAGTCTCTACAGTTTTTAGAGTCTTTGGTTTCAGAGGCACCCCATTTTTGTTACCATACCAGGTCCCCCTCAAAGTGGGAATAGCTGAGATTCTCAGACAAATTGGTAACCTGCAAGAGGTAGAGTTAACAGGCAGAGGTAAAGGGACTATTTTCCCTACGGCTACAGTAGCCCACCAATTTGTAATCACCAAGGGAGGCTGGAAATGTTTTGAGGATTTCCTCAAACCCTACCATTTGTCCACTGCAGTGTCTAGATGTGCTGATCCAGAGGACTTTTACAATGGTGTGTTCCGGAAGAAAGTAGCATGCAGAGGTAGGCCTCATCAATTCCACTTTCCTGAAGACCTCATCAGGAATGAATTTGATTTAGATGAACAGGAGTTGAGGAAGGAAAAGTGGGTGGCTTACAGGAAGGCCCTGGATTTTGTGCATCAATTTGATGCTAGCTATGACCCATTGTCTAGCTTCTTCCCATTGGAAGAGAAGATAAAATTTTTGATTATTTGCTTTGAGGATGTAATACAAACAATAAAGGAGAAGAGGGAAGTTGTAATCAAGAACAACCCTGAGAAAGCAAGAATGATTTTGGGAAAATCAGCTCCCACTAAAGCAATCCCTTCTGGTGATTACACCCTACATAAGAAAGCAGGTTATAGTGTGCTGGTGTCTACAACAGGGGAGCCCTCTTCATCCAAAGGAAAGAGGAAGGCACAGGAAGTCATTGACATCCAGGACAACCCAAAGAAGCAGAGGGTGGGAAAGGAAGTGCAATCAGATACACCCCTGTATTCCTCATCCCAATCCCCTCTCCACATAGGAGATGAGCAAGCAGCAACTGAATACCTCTCTTAGTTGGACAGCTTGGGGGAGATTGCATATACATATGATGAAGTGGAAGAAGGGATGCCAGAAGAACCCACTGAAGCACGGATGGACATCACTTCAACTGAACTCAAAGGCCAGGAGTGGGATCCTAAGATAAAGAAGGCCACTAGTGCCTTTCTAGCTGATGATAGCTTTGTCACATCTGAAGCATTCATGCAATTTATCTGGAAGCAGCATATAGATAAATCTAATGCTAGATGTGAAGCAAGAAAGGCAGAACAGCCTAATAAAGATCTAGCCTCAGTGGAGGAAGAAATAAAACAGGAGATGATGGAAGAATTCAAAACCATCACTCCTGAACAGGGAAGGGATCTAGTAGCACAAGCTGGAGTGCTCATTTTACCAGAATGGAATATTGCTGATGCTCTGGTGCTGGATGCAGTAAGAAAGGAGACCAAACCCATGGAAGGGGTTACATTCAGTAAGGACAATGCTGCACTAGTCATGTGGTCCCTTAAAAGAAATGAGGATAAGAAAGGTAAGGACACCTCAGGGACAAGTCACATTAGTGGATTGATGATCAAGAGAGTAGAGAGTACAGGGGTAGTAGAGGCTGCTAGCACTGTGCTAGAGACGGCCAAATTTAGTGTTGCAGTGGCTGAAAAGGAAGCCAAAGAAAAGGAGGCCCTCCAGCTTAAATTGGAAATAGTTTTGAAGGCATATGATAGTGCTAAGGAGGAGATAAGAGGCAAAGATAGCATTATTGCTAAATTGCAGAGCCAGCTAGCAGGACAACACCAACAAGGTGAGTCTTCAACATTAATGATCACCTCTTCTCCTGCAAGACCTCCACCTACTAGCCCCATAATTGAGCTCCCACCGTCTCCTGCGCCTTCCAGCTCTCAAATGATTGAGATAACTCCCCAAGAATTGGAGAATCTAAAGCAGACTCAGGCCTATTATGCGGGGATTTATGAGGAGAAGATAAAAGCCACAATCTCCAGTTTTGCAGACACTATAAATGCCTCACTCCTTCACAATAGTGTAGGAAAGGTCATGGAGATATGGACTGAATTAAGAAGAGATAAGGCCATTTTGACACCCATTTTTGACAGATGGAGGCCTAGGGAGCAAGATTTAGAGTTCATGTGTGTTTCCTGTGATGAAGCAAGAGCTAACCCCATTATCAAATCCACTTCTGATATCACTAAGAGTTTATTGCAATTGGCAACAGAGGTGGATAATGTGGAAATAAGGGTTAAATTGCTTAAGAAGGAATACACTGATCAAGTTTGTGAGTTGCTCCCAGGGATTTTTGCCAATCCAGATCAGCTGAAAGATAAGCAGATATGGCTCAATGAGATAAATTCCAAATTATCAGCAAGGGTCAAAGGAATCATTGATCTGGATGATACTTCTTTCTTTGTTATAACCATACAGGAAATAGAAAGAATTAAATCACACTATAGTTTTCTTAACTCAGAAGTCAACAAACTGAGGAATTCTTGGAAAGGGTTGACTAAAGTTAAGGATGATGTGATTAGTTTTGTATGGCCGACAGAGGAGACATATAGTGAGTGGGGAGTTAAATATTCCACTCGAGATCCGAAGCAGTTGGAGGGTGCCCCTGAAGAGCCAGAAAAGGTTACAACTGAACAACCCGTTGAACAGACTGCTGGGGAATCTGAGAAGAGCGCATAACTGATTCACGCAAAAAATTGTAACCTCTTCAATTTTGAAATAATTGTAACAAACTTTCCTCGAGAAGTCCGAAGCTTTGTGCATCCATATTGTTATAAATGGATACCAGGACTAGAGAGAAAGGGATCACAAAAATTTTGTAAGAAAACGCTGCAGAAATATTATCTGAGCTTTTCCAAAGTTTAATGGAGAATCAGACTTTTGTAAAATCTTTTCAAATGAATATCAATATACAGGCCGTCAGTTTTGAGTGAAGCTTTGTGTCGTCTTCAAACTTGTCCTTAAGTTTATTTACTGTTTTCATTCTGAATAATCCTGGATTTTCTGTTTGATTGAAATTGTAAGGCAATCTCAGTATGGGTGTTTTTATCTTTTCTCTTTAGGAGGGAAATTAAATATGCATGATCATTCTTACCAGTAAATACTTTGGGAGAAACTTTGAATTTTGAGGACCATAGTTTAGTTTGAAGTGATTGAATTCTTGTTGGTGTTAGGCATTCGCAAGGATTAATGGAAACCAAGTTGATGGGAAGTATAGAGATATTTTGTTTCAGGAGTTTTATTTGAGTTTGAGTGACTCTGTAGCCTTGGATAAAGCACTGGTACTAATTGAAGCTGTTTATTGCATGCTTTGTTGATCAAATATGTTGAAGTTGAGTATTGTTTCATTCTTTGTTTTCAGTTGTTTTCAAGGTGAATAAACCCACTGGTTTTCTGGACTGGTTTGTTGTGGGTTTGTTGCTTAAGAGTGTGAAGTTAATTCACAAAGGGTATACCCAACTGGGCTCAAAGAAGAGCCCGAAGTGTAGAAGGTCTAACCAAACCTTGTCATATGTTGTCTCTAAAATCCCTTTATCCTTGATGTCTTCTCGGCACCCATTTTAGATTTTATTATTAAGGGCATTGAAGGGGAATCAGATTTTGAGAACAACAGGGGCATCAAGTTGCGGGTTGTTGATGTTGAACAGTGAAATTTGGCATTGCATTTTTTACTTTCAATTTGGCATTGCTATCAAAGGGGGAGAAGAACTATGTGATTTGTATGATTGACAGAGACAAGGAAGACAAGATGAAGACAAGCTGAATACTTGGTAGTGTAAACTAGGATTCCTATTCACAATCACATCAATCAATGGTATTGATATTTGTATTGCCATCAATACCAAAGGGGGAGATTGTAAGAATTTACATGAAGATTGCATTAATGATATGTTATTATCATTGATGTCAATTAACCGGTAATGATATTGTTGATATTGTTGTAATGATGTTTTGTAATCGGTAGGAAGAATTTGTGGAGTGAACCGGTATTGCTATGTATTGGATAGTTGAACTGGTAAACCCTACCTGTTGATTTGATAAACCCTAACTGATTAAGTTTGGTGAATTGGTTGTATTGGTTTATGATTTGATGATGAGCGGTAATGATTATGACATGTATGATTATTGTTTGAAGAGAGTTTCAAAGTGATTCTGGCACGTTGATGAAATAGTTTTTGTTTAGGGAATGAGCAAGTATATTACATGTAATGCAAAGCGTGTGATGAGTTACTGAGTTCGATGAAGTGGTGATCAAGGAGCGGTTGAGGTTTTCTTGATTGATATGCAGAGATTGCTATGTAATCTATTAGTCATACTTGAACCGACTTGTTTGTAATCTTTATGAGAGAATTAGGTTTTTGTTATGTTACCGACCTAATTTATTTGTTTATAAGGTCGATGAGTTGTTTAGTTTCAGAGTTGGCAAAGTTTTAGTTGAGTGTGTGGTTGTCAAACTGGATGATGTATCTGTAGTTTGAGTAAAGGCAGATAGGAGCATGAAAAGGATCTGGACAAGCAAGTGTAGTGCTATTCAAACAGATCAGTAAACTCCTGTTGTTTTCTAACAATTACAACAGATTGAAATCCCCCAACCGGGTAAGCTCTAAAAAGCTTGGTGCTATTCAAATCCTCTAACCAGGTGATCCATTAGCTTGGATTTCAAATCCTCTACTGAGGTTACTCCTTACAAGGTATTGTTTCTAACAAGGCAATATAGTCAATCCCTTAACTGGGTGGTCCCTAGCAGGATATGTTCTTAACAAGACTATTGTAAAGCTTTAACAGTCTAGGCCCTAACAGGGAAAACTTCAAAAGAGTTCATATAGTTATCTTGTGATTCTCATCTCACCATGGTTTTTCCCATTTGGGTTTCCACGTCAAAAATATTGTGTCAAGTGGTGAATGTTTTTGTGGTTATGTTCTTATGGTTGATTTTCTTAACTACTTAATCCACTTTGATAAATCATGATAACCGGAAGCATTGTGAAATGAAGTTTTACTTATGTCAGTAAAAGCATTTGGATTTTTATGAGTTTGAAGTTGTTTATTGTTAGTTTGTTGTAACAATCAACCAGTTTATCTTGAGGATTTTTATCTTGACAGTGATATTGCATTGATAGTTCTAAGTTCACTTTGAGATATTGATTTTGAGATTGGTGAAGTTAGTATCATTTTTTCTATCTACTGATTCACCCCCCTCTTAGTAGTCAACTGGATTCTTATTCTTTCATCATACTATCATACAAAAAATCTTTCCTTTTGGTGAAGCCCTTATTTTGGTCTTTCAACTATAATAGGTATCCAAAAAAGATATTTAGAGTAGAATGTGTGCACTTAGCTCATGTGCATATTACTAAGAACATAATACTATAATAAAATATAAGATCCCTAATCTATGAGGTTTAGTGTATGTATAGGATTAGATTTAATGTTTAGTGATATAGTCCTTAGATAATGTTTAGTTATATCAACATATCTAATGACTAGAAATCCATAGTAAAAACTCCCCTAGTAGCTAGAATTGTCCAACCCATCATTAAATTTATTGTAATATTATTTTTAAACATTGCCTACTATATTCATACCTTTTCCACTACTAAAAATAAACGTGCATTCAAAAACCAAAAAAAATGATCACTATGCACAACAAATTTATGGAAATGGTATATACTGTAAGGTTTTATTACTACCATATAGATTTATACAGTTGTACAAAAAAGTTAGACAATTTTCAATACCCCCTAAAAAATCCCCTTAATTTTAAACTTTGATTTCAATGATTTGATTACATTAGTTTTAAGGTTTTTAGGTAATTTGTGTGTGACGACGATGTTTTTTATGCTCCAAAGTATATTATTTGAACACTCGAGACCAAATCTTTTGAAAAAACAATAAAAACTATTGATCTAGACCTTTAGTAGTATGTTGTAGTTGATGATTAAACTCCCACAACTCCTAGAGATTATCTACAAGCAAAATACCACATCACAAAAGAGAGAATAGGTAAATTATTTACTATGAAGCTTGATAATTCATTAGATAAAAAATTATTATGATGACAATATACAATAAAACTTTGGTTATTTGATGACAAGGATGAAACTTTAGGATATAAGATATATTTAGATAATTCAATGTATGTTTTTTGATCCTATGACTTGAGATAGAAACAAATATGAATAAAGGATACACACAAAATAATAAATGAAAGTACAAAGATCGTGTAGATTAAAAGAGAAGAGAAAATTAGTTTTAGGAAGGACACTTAGTGTTGCAACACTTGATAAAATTAGAAGTGTAAGCATGTAGATTGGAGGATAATGATGCCAAGAAATTACTTTGAATGAATAGAGTATATTCTAAGGTAGAGTAATAATAAGAAGCCTAGAAGATAAAGAATGGATACAATAGTTGGTTAAATGGGAGAACATCTAGTGAAAGAATAAGTTACTTGATTCACATTAGTTCAAGTTAACCATTGTAGGTTTTCAATTGTTCTGAATTTTCAAGAAGGATCAAAAGTAGGAGATAATTTTTTTCTCATATATTTCTTTGTAGGATAATGTATGAGATTAGGCAATCTTAAATCACCTAAAAGTATAAAGTTTTCTATATTTTATATGATCTCTGACTTTTGTAGCCTTTTGAAGTTATGAGTGGATTTCTAGTTTGTATTTCAATTTAAGTTCATGTCTATAAACCTAATTAAGACCCCTATGGTAACATGAAACCATTTGGTTGAGAGATTATTTTTGGACGGAGCATAATTGACTAAGAGAAATCTAAATCATTATGGTATTGTGTGTGTGTGTCTATATTCAACACATAGAAGTAGCACAACATCACAAATAGATCCTTGGTACATTCTCTACATTTTAGATGACAATTAGACCTTGATCTTTCATTATGGTTCTCATAAATCTTTCAACTTGTATTTCCATAGTGTGTTCTAAGATTAAGGAAAACTAGACAGATATTAATTAGAGTTAGAATACATGTCAGTGCATTAGGCTCAATAGTAGTCCACATTAAAATTGTAGCATGGAGAGGAAACACAACATTGCAATTGTAGCCAACTAGAAGGTATGATTAATCCTGGCATTAAAGATGAAAAGTAGAGTAATTTATCTTTTGTATATGGAGGATTTCCTTAATTCAATTAGATCATGTGACATGTTTTCTAGAAGCCCATGTATATAAATGACAAGCTAGTAGCTTAGTAGAATCTTTCCTATATTAAAAAACAGAATACTAAATTGGTGGAGGATTTTTTACTTTACACCCTATTACAATATTAGAATTGTTGTTAGATAATGTGCATACCCATTTAAACATAATTGACCTTCCCATTCAATGTAAAGGTTTGCTTCTTTATGTGATTGTATTGTGAACTCTCTTATTATCAAGTTAAATAGTTATTCATTAAATTCTCTAGCCTTTATTATTATATCACAAAATAACTAATTCTAATCATAAAATATGTTATGAAATAAAAAGAGGGTATGTCGAGAAAATTTATTAGGTGAGAACAAAGCTTGTGACTTATTGATATACCCAAAAATAATAATGAATAATATTTTCATTGGTTGAAAATGGAAGAAATTATGGAAAAGAAAAAAGAAAAAATAATTAAAAATTCTATTGAGAAGGAACCTAAAATAAGGGTTCTCAAGCTCTGTTTTGGTTGGATTCTTGGGGAGGTCAATTTCCAATCCTCTCACTCTATCCACGCTTACAATCCCTTTGTGATAGATTTACTATAGCTGGTTGGAGAAGGTGGTGGATTATAAAGTTGTTCAACATTTGGGACAGGTTGATATTTGCAAGTGGAAAGATCTCCAGGAATGGCTAGTTGGAGGGTCGAAGGGAGATCGAGAAGAGTTTGATCAAATTCTTGCTAGTAGGGAGTGCAATTCCCTTATAGGGGAGGATATTTTGTCGTGGGGTTGGGAACCAACAAGTAAATACTAACTGGCTTTGGGGTACTTAGAGTTTGATAGATTGATGTATGGGAGGGTAGGGGTTCCATTGTAGAAATAGGAGTGGAACAAATTTTCTTGGTCCAAATGTAACTTTTCTTGTAATTGGCTACTCAAAATAGATGTTTGACTTGAAATAATTTATGCAAGTGTGGCTTCCATGGACCTTTTATTTGTGTGTTGTGTCTTAATATGGAGGAATGCCTTCCTCATATTTTTTTCAATGTTATTTCTCTAAGGATAATTGACATCTATGGTGGGGAGTGTGGAATCATTCCTATTTGCATGCATCTACATTGGCTAAGCATTGGAGTTTTTTGGGGAATTATCCAGTTAAGACCTCTTTTCTTGAGGTAACCTAGGTTCTTGGGCCTACATTCATTATAAGAAATCATTGGCTCAAGAGGAATTGTAGGATTTTTTAGGATGCCAAATTAATTGTTCAATAATTATGGGGGAAATTGTTCATTCTATTTAGGAGACTATATCACATAAATGTGATCTATTTGCTGCATGGATCCTGCTGATGTGGGTGTTTTTAGAAGGTAGTAATTTTCTAATCAGGAACTGGTACTTCTATTGGGGCAAGATGTAGATTGGCTAGATAGTCTATGAGGAAGATTGATTATGTGGGCCAATGGCTTCCTCCTCCTCAAGGAGATTATAAAATAAACATTGATGGCTCTTCTCGAGGGAATCCTAGTCATGCTGGTATCGGTGATGTTGGTAGAGATTGTTTAGGTGGTGTTCAATTTTTCTTTTCCATTTACAAAGGGCTTCATATGAATAAATTAATGGAGGCTCTTTCCATCTTGTATGTTGTGGAGAGATGATGTGCCCTTATCTTGCAAATGATTATCTATGAATTTGATTCACAAGTGGTGATGAATATGTTAAATGAGAAGCACCTAAATGAAGCTAATTGGCATTCATCTATGATTATTAGATAAATTTTGAGGATCAATAGGTCTTTGGAATATGAACCTTTTCTCACATTCCTAGGGAATGGAATAGAGTAGTACTTTGTTTGGCCAAATGGGTGAACTCACAATAATGGTTCCCACCTTTTTGCCACTTTTGACACTGAGATGAACATTTTTAAAATAATCTTCAACTTCCGACAACTATAAATTTTAAAATATTAAGAATTTGAAGATGATGTAAATTAGTGATTTGTAGCATTTTGTTTGTAGATTCTATATATTTTTTTTTCAAATTTTTAAAATTTTGTTTTTAAAATTTTTCCGTCTCCCTTGAAAAGTAGTTTTTTACAACAAAGTACATTTTTAAAGAGTGATGTGCCTCCCGAAACACAACTTTTTTTCTATAAATGATAAAAACTCAATTCTTTCAAATTTTGGTTTGTAACATCAATATCCAGGGCTTGCAGTTGGTTTGATAGTGATATGTTGAATATTTTTCTTTTTATTAAGTTTTGAAGTTGGACTAATTATATTTTAGACATAGGTGTACATTTGAACACATAACTTGTTCTATATATATCAAAATTTTATTTTGTTTTATTTTTGTTAGAAATAAGACATCAATACCTCGAGCATAGATATTTTTCAGAATTTTTTTGAATTAGTTTCCTATTTTTCCCAATATGTTGAATAGAGAAGTTCATGTTCAGTGAAAAACCAATATTTCATAAAATTAAAAAAACAAGATCATAATAAATTCACAATGTAATAAAATTATACTCATTCGAAAGCTTGCTCTGAGCACTACCATCGTATATTTTTGGGTTATCAAGATTCTTTCATTTGAGCCTTGAACCAGAGGTTTGAAGGAAAAAAAATTCTCAAAATTATGAAGAATTTGGGGAGAGATGTCAAAAAAGGTTAGTTTGTATGAAAAGGGGTTCGAACGAAGGGGGTTCACTCGAACTCCCCTTTATTTGAACCCCCTGGGTAGAATAATGGCACAAACATTCACATAATGGCCTAGTTCGAACAAACCCAACCTTTTGTAATGGTCGATGTTCGTACGAACCCCAACAGACCCAATTTTTCATTTTTTTAACAATTTACTATGTCATATAAATATAGATTTTTATTTTTATTTTTTTACACACAAATGATCAAAATATTCGTATTTTTGATGAAAGAAGACATTTGAAAGTTATTTTGAGGGCAGTAATTTGAAGATATTTGAAGGTTATTTTAAAAGCATGGGGAACAAGAAGAGAAGACAAAATAAGACTTCAAGGAATTATTCACCCGAAACGGAACAGAGATATCGAGAACAAAGAAGGCAAAGATATTATGATGCAAGTATGTATTTTTATTTAATTTTATATGTATTACATACCAAAAATTGTGTTTATTTGATAGTATTAGTTAAATATTTTTTATGTAATAATTTAATGAAAATTATTTTAAATAATATTAATTTAATTTATATAATAATTCTATCTATATTAATTTTGAATGATGTTATTTTTATTAAATAAATTGGAAATGGTAGGATTAAAAATAATCTTGTTTTAATTAAAAAGAATTTTGTTTTAATTTAAAATAATGTGTGTGTTTGCATTTCAAATTCCATTAACTTGCTTGTTGTGTAATTGAAATTTTCTCTCTCCCCTTAAGTTCATTTATAAAAGATAGTTTTAATTTAAAATTTAGATCTTTAGGACCCCTCTCTTTCCCATTTATAATTTATAATTTATAATTAAATTTAGATAGTTCATAGATATATAATTTAATTTAGATTTTGAAACCAAGTGTCTTTTTAGTTTAGCAAACACTTCAATTGGTGCTCTAAAATTAACAAACTTTTCTTTTGTGACTTGAGAAATAGGCTCTTTTGTTTTTATCCTTAGATAGGGGCTTTCCTCCTGAGTAGCCCTTAAGGCTTGGGGAGAGGGAATGACCCAAAGTGGTAACAAGCTAAAGTCAAGCTCTTCCAGACCACTATAAATAAAAGTGATTGTAACGTAAGTTGCAAGCAACAGGTGTTGGAATGGCATAGCGATGTTAACTCGCTGGATCTATGCCCACCTAAATGGATGCCCTTAATAGTGTCATTTTGTGTTAGAAGCCCAAAACCTTCTATTTATTGGGGCAGGAGGTTGGACCTCTGGAGCGGCTCACACAAATACGGTTCTTAGTAGAGATACAAAGTTAGCCACGAGGAATTTTTGTGGGGACTAGTGCTTGGCTGCCCTAGAGAAGTGAGTGCCATGGAGGGAAGTCAATGGGGTCAAGCACCTAAGTATCCACTATGAATTGCGTAGCTCAGGGTAACCCCCCAAGTGAGATTCAACAACTATTGTCCTAGCCAACCCTAGGATTTGTGCTTGCATGATCAAAACAATCAAACACTTTCAAACAAACAAATAGTGTGTCTACTTTGTTTTCAAGTGTATGCAAAAATATTTCACATTATACTTGAGTCCCCTTAAGACCTATATTATGTGATACTAGGACCTATTATGTGATATCAAGACCTATTATATGTGATAATACATGTCTTTAATATGACATAATAGAACCTATTATGACATAATAGGTCTTATTATGACTTCATATGACCACGTATGCAAAATCATTTCACATTATATACTTGAATCCCTTAAGACCTATATTATATTATATTAGGGCCTATTATGTATGTGTTATTAATGACATATTATCACATAATTTAGGTCCTAATATTTGCATAATATAGGTCTTAAGGGAACTCAAGTATAATGTGAAATGTTTTTGCATGCGTGGTCATATTAATTCATAATAAGACCTATTATGTCATAATGGGTTCTATAATGTCATATTTAAGACCTATAATCACATAATAAGTCCCAATATCACATAATAAGTCCTAATATGACATAATAGGTATTATTATGACATAATAGGTCTTATTATGACTTAATATGACCACGTATGCAAAAACATTTCACATTATACTTGAGTCCCCTTAAGACCTATATTATGCAAACATTAGGACCTATTGTGTGATAATAGGTCTTAAATATGACATAATAGTCCACCTATTATGACATAATATTTAGGTCTTATTATGAATTGGAAATTTGGTTTCAAATTATGCTTGGAATTTCATTGCATTAAAAATATTCTCGGTCATCTTAAATTATGTGTCGAACAGGCTTGAGAAGAAGGAAGTTCTCAAATGGGAGTTGAGGCAGACGAACCTGTTGAAGAACACATTATAGTTGAATGACATAGGGAGGAGCTTTCCCAAGTTGAACCAATGGAGGTCGAAGGAGAGGGGTCAGGCTCCTTACCTTCTACCGGTATGGATGAGCATATTGTGGATCTAGCTAAATAGGTGAAGAGAAATATTTCCTATTAAAATTTAGATCATTTACTTGAAATGGATGTGAATGAGTTGAAACGTCTCAGTGAAGAACCTAGACATACTAAAATGAGGTCAATGAATAAAAGTGCATAAGAAATAATGTCTCATTTCAATAATCTTGATACTACACTAGAGAAAGCTCAATTGTTATCAATTGTACTTACTTGTAAAGACTTAATAGATCCATTGAGATTGTTGGACATAGATAAAACAAGTCAAAATAGGAAAACTTCTTAGCTACAAAAATATATTGTTGAAAATGTTAAGAAAGGTTTGGTGAATATTGGTAAAAAATATCAAACAATAGATAAGACCATTTCCAGAAGAGTGATGTTGACATCTTTAGTAAATGAAAGATTGCTCCAAAAAACAAAAATCTCTTCATTATCATCTGAGTTTGGTTTTAGTAGAAGTACAATATCAAAATATGTGAAAAGGATAAGTTTGGATGATACTACCCCAGAAGGGAATTGGTCAATTATGTGTAGATCTCTTCATTTGGATAGAATTGAAGATGTTATTAGGAACTTGACGACAATTTTTTGGAATGATAATACTCATCCTTCATCAAATAGTAGAGATGCTATCAAGCAAAGGATTGGCTATGATCGTTATGATCTCCATGTAAAATATTGGTTAGACACAACAAAACATGAATTGTATATGTTGTTTACTAAATCAAACCCTCATATAAAGATTGGACAAACCATGTTTGAAAAGTTAAGGCCATATTATGTGAAGGTAAATAAAGTCTTTGAAACTTGTTTTCATTATCACATCGAATTTGATTTTTTACTATCAGGTGTTTCAAAAGATTGGAGAAGATAGTGATGGCTATGAAAAATCTCCTCCTAAACGAACAAGTCAATTCATAGCATCCATCTTATGTGATAAATCAGATGATAATGCAACTAGTTAAATAAATTACATGAAAGGAATTTATGGAACATGTGGGGAGTTGGTTAAATTTCCTTTGAGAGATGAAGATACTGACATGATGAAGATGGTAAATTTCAAGAGTTACAAGTACAAAAAATTTGAAACAAAATTTGGAAAGGAATCTATAAGATTAGATTATGTAAAAGAGGAGATACCTATTGGAACATTTATGGAAAATTTTCATAAGATGATAAAACCATACATATGCCATGGTTTTTTTTCCAAGTAAGCACAAAAATTTCAAAAATTAAGAGACACTTTCCCACCTGGAACTATTCTATCAGTAGTGGACTTCGCAAAAATTACTCTTTTGCACATCAAAAAGAGATTCAAGCAGAGTATTACTTTTCAAAGCAAATCACTATTATGGTGCATGTGTGTTATCGACATGCACAAATAGATTTGGATGGTGTTGATATTATATTTTAAAATCGTGTCATTAAGAAAGAGTACCACTTCTTTATTAGTGATGATAAGAAGCATGACACACTTTTTGTACAACATTGCTTTAAGAAGTTTTTTGAATATTTGAAAGAGAGAGGCATAACAATAGTTAAACATTTTGTTTGGTCTCATGGATGTGTGGTACAATTCAAATCTTTGAGGCCATTTTATGCACTATGTTGGTATCATTGAAATGACAGAATAGCACATGTTTGTAGTGTTTTTGAGAGTGGTCATGGAAAGGGTGAACATGATGGTGCAGGAGCTCGTATCAAACATGCTCTAAGAAAGCATAAAATAAATTATACAAGAGATAATATAGATGATGCACATGATGTTGTTGAATGGTGTAAGAAACACTTTGTGCAACCTAATTATCTTGGTTCATCATCGGGAACATACATGCCCATTCCATATAGAGTGTTTTGGGAGATAATCGGTACATGATCTCTTTTAATGTTTTAAAATATTTTTTTTAATTTTTTTAAATGTTCAGTTCAAATTTTTAAAATCAACTTGATATGTATGTTCGTGTACACATGTACATTTCACATATGTGGATAGAAGATCAATCCTTGGATGCAAGAGTGTGGAGAAGACAAGATATTTTCATTGTGTCATGAGTACAGATAATCGCCCATGGACATTGTACACTTGGTATTATTCATGTTTTTGTTTTGATTGCATTTTGGAAAAATATGTTGATTGCAAGAACCAAGAGCTTGGATATGTCAATGAATGGAAATTGGTGCCACTAGATGTTACTGGCACATACGAGGAAAATGAGGATGAAATCTTTGAAGACATTCATTTGATTTCTATTGATTATGACCATATTTCAGGATTGATTAAAAAAGGTATACATATTTATTATTTATATATATATATATATATATATATATATATATATATATATATATTTCCTTTAAAAATGTTGTGTGCATGTACAAATATTATGTTTTTAATCGAGTACATTTTAAATTTATAACTTGTTTCGAATTGCAGGAGATATTTTTGCAATCATAGTAGAGGATGGAAATATAGAAGGTGTTAGTTATTATTTATTCTGAAGAGAGAAAGAAGTTAACAAAATATGAAATGAGCAATGGAATGTCCTTTCCCACGGGTTTGAACTGATTTGAACATTTAAATTAATTTATTTATTTTAAATGCACATGTGCACATTTTAATTTTTATACATATCTTACACATTTTTTATTTCTCGTTTCTTATATATGTATGCAGGCTCAGTTGTAGTGCAAGAGACATGTTTCAAACAAGTTAAAATTGTTCAACATGGGATTCATTTCATTGAATACCAAATTGAAAATAAGGTATATCAGTATAGCCACTTGGTCATTGTTGTTGGCCTAATTCTTCATACAGTTCCACGTCGTAAGTGATCTCAAAAGTGGAGACTAGATAGTGAAGATCATGAGAATATATTAAGTGTTACTGAAGAGCGATCTAAACCACTTGATGTGGTATGAACTATTTAGTACACCTAAGTAAATGTGTTTGAACCCATGAATTAATTTTTATATAGCTTGTGATGTTAAATAACAATACACGTGTACATGTACAAAGTAAATTGTGATGTGGATGAGTTGAAAATGTCTTAAGGGGATGTATGCAAACTTAGGATCATGTATATCTTTAATTATTTAAATGCAGATGTGTAACTTTTGTAAGATTAAAATTATTTAGCATGTATAGATGTATTCATTAGGACACGTGTGACATAAATTCACTTAATTAAAAATACATAATTTAATTGAATTTTGATTTAAATTAGGACATGACATGTAAACTAGGATACATGTGTGTCTATGTAAATTGGGACATGTATGAAATTTGATTTAAATTATTTCTAGTCATTTTTGTATTGAAGTTTAAATTAGTGCATGTATGAACATTTTTAATTAAATGCATTTACAACTATACATGTAATTTAAATGCATTTACAACTATATGAAATTTTAATAGAATTTACTTCAATATTTATTGACTAGTAGTTGAAATTTTATTGTGAATGTGAGTGCCACAGGTATTTAGTCAATCTTGTGTTCATAGTAGAAAATTGTAAATAGTGTGTCTTCCTTGTGTGGTTAGTCTAAGAAACTTTTAATGTATAAATCTTATTAACTTGCACCAAAAGTGGATGTTCAATCTATTGTTTATGATTTGAATCCTTTGAAGATTTCAATTATTTGTAGCAGTATGTTTGTGTTTAGTTAAGAAAAGATTAGTTACATTGAGATCTATATGCTTATGCATTCTTTTATTGGACAATAGAATTTCAAGAGGAGGATTTATAAACCATATTCCTTTCTTACCCCATCTTTTGATATTTTTTATAAATAAAATTCAAAATCAAAACAAATATTCAAAAGTGTAAAAAAATATATCTTACCCAAGTGTTTTCAATAATAAAATATAATCAAATATGAGATCAAAAAACCATTTTAGGGTTTGGGATACTACAAATACAATTTTTTTAATATATCTAAGAGATTTGTTAAAACATCAATCAACAAGATCTTCATGTAAGAGTTGATCTAATACAAAATGTCCCTTCTACAATCAAAGGTGTAGATAGAAATTAATTCATGTGTCTTCCAAAATGGATATAACTGGGAATGCAGAATCAAAGGCTCGTTGTAGAAAAAGAAACAATAGAATCCCTTGAACCTGTAGGAGGAATGGTTTGAAAAGGATATGTGTTGTAGGAGTAACATAAGAGGCATATATTCAAGTGGATAGGTTCTTTAATAGAAGTTACATGAGACGTATCATATTCTCCATCATGTGAAAAAAGTTAGATAATAAGGTAGATTGGAATCAATCTAAGTTGTGGTTGATGGTCAAGATCATAGAGATGATGGTTAGACTAGAAACACTATAAGGGAAGATGTTTTTAAGTGGAGATGATGAAAGAAGCTATAGGAGGAGTTTGGTGTGAAATATTTGTCACTAGCTTATAGTATTGCTCTATATATTAATATATATAAATAAATTAACTACCAATCTACATTAATTTCACTCTCATTTTTTATTAAAATTAATTTTTTTAATTATTTAAGTTATATGTTCTATCAAGTATAATGTGATGAAATAATCAATTACACTATAATAATTTTATTTATGCAATCCATCCTTTCCTTTTGCCTATATTGACATTATTTGATACATCTATCAATGTATAATATATAAATATTTTTAATTAACTCATTACTAATACTAATGTATTTAGTTCTATTCTTTTTATTTATTCAATCCAATTAATGATTGGAAATAAATATGAGATGTTGGCACTCACATTTTTTTCATTTGTAACATTCATTTAGCTTTATTTATGTTTAATTAGTTTAAAATAAACATGTTTGACTTAACTACTAATAATTGTTTTCAAACAATTGATATCAATTGTGAGTTTCACTGAATTTATGTCATTTTACAATTTAGATTTGTTTAGAATGTTTTTTTACCAATTCTATGACTTTAGAAATACTTAGATGATGTCGAGGAAAAAAAAATTATTAAAAAAATGTTGTTTTGTTCATCTATTGTATTCAAAAAAATTATTAAAAAAATGTTGTTTTGTTCATCTATTGTATTCAAAAAAATTGTTTACAATAAAAATAATAAATAAAATTTTCATTTTATTTTTATTTTATATTTAAAAAATGTTCGATTAAAAATACAAATTACTCAAAAGTTATTAAGTTGAGAGGCTTCTACAATGGCAACAAAAGTATTGGTTACCATTTCATTTTTTGAGTAAATTTGATGTGCATATAAATGCTTAAAGAGTTGAGGTGGCAGTTATGTTTTCACCAAAACACGATCTATATATATAAAATTTGATGTTCATTTGCATGTATGTCGTTAATTTATTGCTACCCTAGGTTGCATATGATGGATTTTCCAATGGATGACAACCAAGTTTTAAGTAGTTAAGTAGATACATGAAGAAATTTGATGTTCATTTGCATGTATGTTGTTAATTGATTGTTACCCTAGGTTGCATATGATGGATCTTCCAAAGAATGAGAACCGTTTTAAGTAGTATTTATAATCATCTTTAATATAGATGAACAAAAATTCAAACATGATATATATTCAAGTGAACTAAACATTTTCTTAGAAATTTCAAACACACATGATCTAGATATTTAAGTATAATCAAACACATGTATACACATATGATAGTACTTGTACAATATAATCAAACACATGCATATATATAAAAGTATAATCAAATGTGCAAGTATGATCAAACACAAACTGTATAAAGTATAATCTAATGTGCACATGATATAATCTTAATACATAGAAATATAAAGTAAGTCCAATAATAAAAGCTCAATATAAAGTAACTATGAATACATAGCAATGCAAATTAAGTCTGAATGTAGCAATGTGTGCATGTCTTGATGAAAGTCTGGAATGTATATAAAAAGATAAACATGTGAGCTATAAAGTGACAAATCAGCATGCATCATGTCGACCATGAACAAAGCGGACGTCTGAGTGAGAGTCCTGGTGAGAGTCTGGATGTCCAATAGACCCCTGCAAAAGTAGAATTTATATTTAAATATTAAAACTATCTCTACATGTATGAATCTTATTTAAATAATCAAATAGACTAGTAAATTAAAATATACTGTAACGCACATGTACATACAAAATCCACAACTAACCTGTCCACTAGCAAGTGTAGCATCGAAAGAATCTCGCCTACACACATGCTCTGAGCTCAAGCTAGGAGTGACATGAGGTAACTGTTGTACATACGCATGTGTATTTTAGGATTAGTTTGAACAATAAATGATACTTATTTAAAGTTATTGATTATTTAATCTAGAAACTACATGTGCATCCTTTTAAAAATTACGCACACATACATACCTATGTATTGAGAGCCTATGTAGTCTAATCATCTCTTGTGATCATATCAACCACATCAGTCATGCCTGCATATCTCTCTCTACCTGTACGAATGACTAAGGAGTGTAAGGGGCTAACTAGATGACTGGGCATTGATGAAGTGTGTGATGCTAGTAGCATATCCATAAAACCAATCTAGCTCAAACCTCGTAGTTGTTCCTCAAATGAATCCAAGCCCTCATCTGTGATATGGACCTAATCAGTCTGTATCTCCTCCTCTGCAACAACAGAGTGATCTGTAGGTGGGTCACTCAAAGCATATGTAGAGTGATGAGAATGCTATGACAATCTTGTTGTATGCATTGATGCACTAGCCTGCGTGTCTCTGAGAATCTCATCTCTAACAACAGCCAATGGTATCCCAAGTCGAGATGAGATGAAATGGTATGAATGTAGCAAGTCTTTGAATAAATACTGTGACATATGTACATGTATAGCACCTCTTGCTATAGCTACTACATCATCTGGAAAAGGGATGCTAGTAGTAACATACTGATCTAAATCTAAAGCCACCCCGTGATTGGAAGATGCATCTGTGGATGATCTAGAATGTGGTTGGCTCATCATATATCTACCTAGCCTATCTGATGATATTGTGACTACTGCAGATGCAATATCTCCAATCCTATGAATTGCTTCTCATTGAGAAGCAATCACAACATGATCCATTATGAGGGTGAGGGTTGGGGTTGTCACCAAAAATCTCTCACCAACAAGCTCCCCATCTCTATGCGGAGCTCTAACATGCCTACGATATGCATCTCTATTAGCAATCATGCTCCTCCCCTGTCCATAATATCTGGGAAGGTCAAGGTAGTTGGGTTTCAACTTATAGTGAACCTCATCATAGACCTTTTGTGCAAAGTATTATGGTATCTAGTCGTTATTAGGATAACGACCATGGGCAGCTAAGAAGCGTGGATAAATCAACCTTGCAACCTATGGATCAATGCATTGTGTTTCCTGATATCCTCTCACCTTGTTCTTCTTCTGATACTGTGGAAAACATCTCTCCTTAATAGTTTCCTTTGATACTTCCCTCAACACGTCAGTGAAGGAATGAGGACCCCTCACCTCAGCCCTCAACTGTCTATAGATAGAATCTATAACCTATGGCAAAAATGAGGTGTAGCTAACAAGATGATCCCTTAATGAATGTAAACTCCAAAAAATGGTTTTGTATGTACTCTTGTACATGCCATCTGTCTGTGGGTCATCTAAAATACCTCTCAATTTTCGCATCTCATGGTCACTATGATGAAATATGGTATCGATATCAGTGAGAGGGTCCTGATCAAGAGCCTGTGGAGGTGGATCCTAATTAGGATCCACTGCATGAAGATTAAGATCAGGCATAGGTACATGGGGATCCTAATCCTCCATCTATCTAGGTAGATCATAAAGTTAGAATTTACCTAAGCACACAGACATGAAGTGCATTCAATTTAAAAGATTAAATTAAAATCAATTAAATTAGAGAGAGAGAGATCATTAATCTTGAGCTCATTAAATTAAATGTACACATGAAGTTCTTGTATAATTCAAATTTAAATAAATTATTTTAAAGAGAGCGAGAGGGAGATCATTAAATATATAAATTTATCTATATATCACATACATGTTTTAAATTATTAAAACATTAATGAGAGAGAGAGGGAGATAATTTCATGATAGAGAGAGAGAGATATATATCATTAATTTCAGAGAGACAAAGAGAGAGAGAGAGATGTCATTAAAGATATATGTGTACTAAATTAAAACATAATTTAAAAATTAAAACACATGTTGAGCAAATTAAGGGAAGAGAGCTCAAAAGACTACATCATGTACATATATACTAATTCAAACACATGCTGAGAAAATTAAGGGACTTGAGAGAAAAAGACTAAATAACAATGTCATAAGTATGTGGTCAAATTGGATCCTAAGGAGTCATATGTGGTCCCAAGAGGTCACACATGTGTTAGAACACATGCGTGACCCCTTAGGACCACATATGGCACCTTAGGGCACTATATCATCAATATACAGTGAAATTGGGTCCTAAGGGGTACATTCTAAACATTATGATGTTATAAGGGATCTCATAAGAGGTCCTAAGGGGTCACACGTGTTCTAACACACATGCATGACCCCTTACGACACTATATGATCAGTATGTGGTCAGATTAGGTCCTAAGGGGTACATTGTAAACATTAAGATGTTATAAGGGGTTATAAGTGGTCGTAAGGGGTCACACATGTGCTAGAACACATGCAAGACCCCTTAGGACCATATATGACCCCTTAGGACACTATGTAATCCTAAGGGGTATGTTGTACACACTAGGATGTTATAAGGGGTCCTAACTGGTCCTAAGGGGTCACGCATGTGTTTTAACACATGTGACCCCTTAGAATCACACATGACCCCTCAAGACACTGTGTGATCACAAGGGGTATGTTGTACACACTAGGATGTTATAATGGATCATATGTGATCCTAAGGGGTCAAGCCTATGTTCTAGGACCACATATGATCCCTTAGGACACTATGTCATCCTAAGGGGTATGTGGTACACATTAGGATGTTAAAAAGGGGGTCATATGTGGTATGAATGGGTCACACGTGTTAGAACACGTGTGACCCCTTAAGACCACATATGACCCCTTAGGACACTATGTGAACATCCTAATGGGTATGTTGTACACACTAGGATGTTATAAGGGGTCATATGTGGTCGTAAGGGGTCACGCATGTGTTCTAACACATGCATGACCCCTTAGGACCACATATGACCCCCTGGGACACTATGTGATCCTAAGGTGTATGTTGTACGCACTAGGATGTTATAAGGTGTCATATGTGGTTGTAAGGGGTCACACATGTGTTAGAACACATGCCTGATCCCTTAGGACCACATATGACCCCTTAAGGGGATTGTTGTACATGCTAGGATGTTATAAAGGGTTATATGTGGTCCTAAGGGGTCACGCTTGTGTTCTAACACATGCGTGACCGCTTAGGACCACATATAACCCCTTGTGTCCTATTGGGTATGTTGTACACACTAGTATGTTAAATAAGGGGTCATATGTGGTCCTAAGGGGTCACACATATGTTACAAGACACGTCTGACCCCTTAAGACCACATATGACCCCTTAGAACACTATATGATCCTAAGGGGTATGTTGTACACACTATGATGTTATAAGGGGTCATATGTGGTCCTAAGGGGTCACACATGTGTTAGAACACATGCCTGACCCCTTAGGACCACATATGACCCCTTAGGACACTATGTGATCCTTAGGGGTATGTTTTACACACTAGGATTTTGTAAGTGGTCATATGTGGTCCTAAGGGGTCACACATGTGTTCTAACACATACGTGACCCCTCAGGACCACATATGACCCCTATGTGATCCTAAGGGGTATGTTGTACATAGTAGGATGTTATAAGGGGTCATATGTGGTCGTAAGGGGTCAGGCATGTGTTAGAACACGTCTTACCCCTTAGGACAACATATGACCCCTTAGGACACTATTTGATCCTAAGGGGTATGTTGTACACACTAGGATGTTATATAAGGGGTCATATGTGGTCCTAAGGGGTCACACATGTGTTAGAAGACATGTGTGACCCCTTCAGACCACATATGACCCCTTACGACACTATGTGATCAGTATGTGGTCAAATTGGGTCCTAAGGGGTACACTGTACACACTAGGATGTTATAAGGGGTCATATGTGGTCCTATGGGGTCACACATATATTGTAACACATGCATGACCCTATAACACATGTGTGACCCCTTAGGACTATTGGCATATGCACACTCCAATGAGACATTGTATGTGATTGAAGGTTTTGTCATTGATGGCAACCTTACAATCCTATGGTACCGGCAAGGCATTACATCGGCATCAGCAGAACACACCCTACACCGGCACTCAAGACACCGGCATCGGCACAAAGAAAGGAAGCATATCAGCACAGAGGCCAACAGGATTTTTGATATATTATATTTTGTTTATTATTTGAAAAACTTTGTAAGCTGACTTGATATCATTGTAAAATGACTCTTATATATAAAAGAGATCATTGTAGACATTTTGTAAGTAAGTGAGGTAAGCGAAAAAGTAAGGAGAAAAGAATAAGCAGACCTATTATGCGAAATATAGGTTAAGGGGTATATGTAAAGAACAGAGCAGGAACCGGTACTAAATCTGGCATTGAAGATGCTATTGTAAAGCAGTACAAGTTATTGGATTTGTATAATCCACATTGTAAGTCAGTGAGACTTCCCATTTTGAGCAGTGAGCTCTAGGCAGTTGGCCTTCCTGCATGTGCAGGCCCCTATTGTAAGTAATATTCTCTAGTAAGTGAATATTGTGGGTCACAAATCCCACTGAGGTTTTTCCCACACCGGGTTTCCTCGTTAAATCATTGTGTTATGGTGTGATTTTCATGTGGTTTCTTTCATTTCTGTTTATTGTATTATTTCTTACATACCAGTACACTGTTACAATATGTTCTGCATGTTTTAAGTTGAGAAATTCTAATGACCGCTTAGATACTGATTCACCCCCCCTTCTCAGTATCTGTAAGTTTCCTAACAAGGACCACATATGATCCCTTAGGACACTATGTGATCCTCTATGGTCCTAATGGGTCATATAGTGTCGTTAGGAGCATATGTGGTCTTAAGGGGTCCTAAGGGATCATGTTGTGTGTGTAATAGGATGTAAAAAAGGGTCATAGAGGTTCTACTTTTTCTAATTTGTTTAAATTTATTATTTTTGTTTTGTAATGTTTTTCTAAGTTTTAATTTATTATATTTATTTTTCTAACATTTTTTTTTAAGTTTTAATTTCACTAATGTTTTTCCTAACGTTTTTCTAAGTTTTTGTTAACATTTTTCTAAAATGCTGAAAAAAACAATAAATATAAACCCCCCATCCCCAAAAAAATTTCCCACCGTGCAAATTTTGTGGAAAGGATATTAATCAAAGAGGTTTCAACTTAAGACTCATATTCCTCTTTGCAAAATAAAAAGAAAAAAATGATAAAAATTTTCATTAAGGAGCTTGAAATTTTACAATAAATATAATCAAATTTGTTTTTTCCCAAATAAAATCTTATTTTTCATCACTCGATTCGCTGAAGGATCAGACAGGCGGAGTATTTTAATTTGTCCTTCATGGCTTGTCTTATTAGAAATTCTATTAACAAAATAATGGAAGGATCATCTTATCTACAAGCATGGAATGAATCAGTACAATATCCCCACTGTAGAGACATTGTGAAACAATGGTTTTCAGGGATTTAATGCACATTCAGGTGGAACTCTGGAAAACCTCCCTGACTTATCCTTGCAGTAATCATAGAACATGTACTTTCGCTGAACCCATCGAAGTTTTCTCAGCTGGTTTCGATTGAGACCCTGAAATAGAGACAAATCCCACCAGTGCCCTGTACAGGACTTGGATGCAGCAGATGCCACACACCCATCCACTTCAAAGCCCTGATAAGATGCAATGAAAGGAGCTTTCCTCCAATCTATTTTCACTTTTCCTCCATCTGTGGCCCAGTCTTCTCCATTCCAAAGGGTGGAGATGACTTTCATGGGTTGATTCTTCAGATATGGAACCCCAATTCTTTCATTGTTCAAGAACACCCGAATGGGTATTGAATCCACAGAGAATCTGATTAGAAACCAGGTAAAAATATTAGACAAGATTCTATAAATATGTGTAGTTCAATGAATAACAATGAAATGATTTAGATTTTTGGGAGGGAAGATTTCATACACTATTTGCTTTTGGTTCCAAAGAATTGAGTAGTTATGGAAATCTGCAGATGGGTCAAACCAGAGTTTTATCCTTTGCTCTCTGTTTCCAACCCCACTTGCAAAAACATTGGTTTGTATATGGTAACCCTTTCCTGCCAAGTTTCCCAGGAATTCAAAGTCTATTTCATCATGGGATGATGTGTCTGATGACATCTGATGGAAAAAAAAAAAATTATGTTAGTCTGCTTGTAAAAGCATCTGACTGGTCTTTGTTCTTTGTGGCAAATAAATATATTATTGGTAATTGTCATGTTCGTAGGAGGGTTATTAAAATTGTAGTATTTACATTAATAAAATAAGAGAGTTCATTATAACATATTCATTTGTTGAATCAATTTGGTTTCAAATCACTTTGACTTTGTGTTGGTAGGTTGTAAAGATTTGTAGTATTTTTCGATCTGTTATTTCTCTTAAGTTTCATGTTGTCCTATTCTGTTTAATGTCTATCTTTTTTTAAATTTGTAAAAAAGTCTGTTCCCTGTCAAAATACTTGCTTACCTCAATAAAAAACACTTTAACAAATAACTATTACTTAAGAAGGTCATGTCTATTATAACATCATTGTATTAGAAAAGATAACGAAAAATCAAACAAACAAACATATCCATCTACAAACAATCAACAATCAACAATTATATTAATAGAAAGACCAATTCTCTTATGACTAAACAAAGCATTTTATAGCTAAAAAGTGTTAATAAGACATTGAGAGTGAAACATTCTCTGATTTTCCATTTACAGTGGAAAAAGAGAGTTTTATTTTGTCTATCATTATCATTTGATTTTCTTAATTAAACCCATTAACCAGTAATTAGTTTCTTTGAATTGATATGGAATAGTAGTAAACTATATCATGCCATCCAACTAGCTTACATACATAATATGCAGTGACTGTTCCTGCTGAATTCCCAGGTATCAGTTTAATTCTCATCTTGAAACTCCCAAACAAGTACTTATCTATGGATGCAAAACCAGAACCTGAAACAACCATCAAAAGGGAAAATCATTATCATTTTCAATATCATAGCCATTATCAAAATCATAATAAAAATCTTTAACATTTTCAATATCATAGCCATTATCAAAATCATAATGAATCTGCTGAGATGACTATAACCTGCAAAGTGGAATACCTGAAGAATGGTCCAGACTGAGCTGGGCTGTGTGCCCATTATTTAACAATCTAATGTGATCATCTCCCCATGAGATACCAAACTTTTCATTGAAAGTGGAGGATTCTCCTTGGGACAAAAAGTAGAAAATCAGAAACAGGACATAAAAAATATACTCTGAGAGTGTTCTAAAGCCCAAAAGCTTCGCACAACCTTTCATGGCTTCTGCAGAAAATCAAAATGTCAGTAACAGAGACTGAACAAATTCTGTCATACCCAACTTCTCCAAATCATATATTTATATTCAATGAAGCATATTCTTGTTAGAGTTTTGACAAATAGAGGCTGCTAATGAAGAGAAAAATAATCAAAGTAGATGACATATTATAGCAGCCATATTCTCCATTCAGAATCTTCACCTTCCTGGAATATCTACCATGAATACTTCAAAATTATATTTTCTAGGTGGGCAGGTAAGACAATCTTGATGGTCGTTTTCATAGGCATGGAATATCAAAAACACCCTGCTGAAGAGAGCTAAAATACCCTTAATAATACAAATTCAAAGGCTTATCAGGTTAAGAGGCCTAAATGCCAGCTGTGGTTTGTTTAAATATTTCCATTTATATATTAAAAAAGAAGGCACGGGAGATTTATCAGTCAAATAAAGCCAATTTTTAGTATTGTCTTGAACAGTATTTTCCAAATCTATACTTGATATTCTTGGTATGCAGAAATTATTTCCAAGTTCCCTGTTCCAATTGGCGTGTCCAACATACTTAAATGTCATGTATGAATCTACTTTTAAGTTTCTAGTAGGTCTTTTGACTCTGTTATCTTATCTCACATTATTAGTGTGAAATAGATTAGCAGATCGCCTGCTCAAATAAACTTCTGAATTATTCCAGAATTGAAATGTTGTAGATAAAAGACATTAACCTATAAATCTATTTTTTATTAAAACACTAAATAAAAATCAACCAAATTTGATCGTTAATAGACTCTACTAACTTCATTAATAAAAAATAACTCTGAACAGGAAACAAATACGACTGTGTCATTCTTCAAAGACGTGCTGAACAGAAACAATTACGTGTGTTGATTTTTTCAATAACAGCAATTACATGTGAATTTTAAGGCAGAAAACAAGAGACAAGAGACTGGTACAGCGCTTAATAATAGTAGGTAGCAAGGTCAAACATGATTTTGAGTGATTGATTGTTGTCATAATGATCTAGGTAGATGTTAATGTTATAACTTTTTAACTATAAAATTTTAAATGTCAGTGATAGGGCCCTCTCAAGATTGTTCTAGATTTCATTGAAAATTAGAGACCATATCATGAGGTTCTTTGTTCACAATTTTTGTGATAAAGGTCAAGCAAATTCTAATATTTAAAAGTTTGATATAAAATTAATAGCTACAAAATATAAAAAATATAGACATAGTTATAAGATAAAATGATTACCAAATTTTCAATATAGAGGACATCATTAAGGGTCATATCTAATATATTAGATATACAAATGAATCCATTTGATGCAATGCCTTCTACTCGTACTTTAGAGATGTTCATGGTGGTTTGTGTCATGCTATGAGAATTGATGTTAGCCCCACCATATCTAAAGGTGCCTTGGATTTTGGCCCTCACATTTAGAGTGATTATTAGAAATTACTATAAAATTATGGTGGTTACCCAAGGAAGCACTTTGGGGAAGTGTTGTAGAAACAAGGTAATGCCAAATCATTCAAATAGTATTCTTTGTTTGCATCACATATGCATATTGTAGACACATAAAACTGATCTTTACATTTGATCAATTTATCCCTAATTTCTCTTATTTGTGTCTTGTATATTAATTAACTAATATTTCTATGATTTAATTAATATTTACATTCTTCCGATCATTACTTAAATTAATTTCTTCTACTTCCCTATCCTTACCCCTCCCTTTCTTTCAATAATTAATAAAATAATTTACTTTTATTTAGTTTTTCCTCTTGTCACATCCTCCATCACTTCTCATTTATCTTCCAATCTTCTCCTAATTCGCCCTTAAACACGTGCATACACCTAATCCATTAAGTGGGGTTGACTTCTCTCATTCCACATGCAACTATATTTGTCCTCATATCCTTAAATTATCATCTCACCTAATCTCCTTATGCCATTTGGTTCAATATTCTTTCTTGATACAACTCAAGGCATCTTCACTAATGATATCATCTTGTCATCCTAGTCCTCCATCTAATCTCCTCACAATCTATGTAATCTCCCAACACTTAGTGATTTTCATCACTCACAATTTTATTAAAGCAGTATTATGCTACCAAATTTTTGTGAGCATACATAAAAAAATGATTGGACAAATCCACGTGTAAAGTGCAACAAGGAGTCTAACATAAGATTCTATTGTTAAATTTTATGTTCATTTGAATTTATTTTCACCTAATTGAGTGTTTATTTGCCTTTATGTTTTATCTGTTTGAATTATTTAAATTGTTCAAATTAAAAATTGATGCATACATTTCTAACACACTTAATGAGACCCACATCATGAATCAACTAACAAAACAAAAAATCACTATTTCTAATATTCTTTGTGTTGTAGGTATAATTCGATGATTACACTATAGTCTAATAATACCACTCTATTGACAAAAAAAAAATCTTCATGAATATGGTGATTGTATCTCCCTTAAAACTCATGTTCATCATCATTTTCACAATATTTGCTTTTGAGTTTCTAACAAGGGGTAAGATATACAGGGGTTTATGTTTCTTGTATCTCTATTCTTAGGGTTTATGTTTCTTGTATCTCTATTCTTAAAATTTGTAGTAAATTTAACTCTCTTTTCCTAACCATATCATGTTTTGTTGTGCAAGTTAGAAATTTCAACGAATATATTCCTGATTCAATGTTAAAATCTTGTGGATGAACGTTAAGTTTGTCATTTGTAGTGATTATGTCACCTATGTGGGTTGAATGCCAAACACTTGTACGTTGATATCATCACACATTTCAGTGTCTTGGATCAATAGAAACAACCTACGTCAAAGCTTACTTCATATCTAGTTAAAGAACACCACAGATCTATACTCTATCATCAACGTTAAAATGGGAAAGTTATAGTCACCATGAAAATATTCTCACCAATCCATTTATAACCCTACAGATAGAATATTCCATCACCCCTTCTTCCACAGTGGAGAAGAAACCAGTCAGCATGCCAAACAGGATGATATTCTAAATGTAGGCAACCAACAATTTTCAATTGTTCATGCATTCTTTTTTCTGCATAAACGCCACCCATCAATCCAAACACCTAGTTAATGCTGCTTCTTTTGATCGCAAGAGCATTACAATAAAATGGTTCCCCAAAATTGAAAAAGATATAAATATTCCGTCTAAACATAGTTGCACCATGAGCTTTGCTTCTTTTCTTGATCAATGCCATTGTACTTAAGCATCAAACATTCTCTTCTTTTGCTATGATTGGAAAACCATATTTTAGTAGTTAAATAGTCAGACATAATTTTACGTTTTTTTTATTTCTAAAGATATAAATATCTTAAATACTATCTTTCTAAAAATGTCAAGGGACATTAAAAAAAACATTGTACTTTAATAGTTAAATTGTTGAGTCGTAATTTTACATTTCATTTATATAAAAATAGCGATTATCCAGTATTATATTTTGACTTGTAGATGACTGTCAAATACTAAGTGGACTATAGAAGAAAAGGGATTATGACTATTAATTTGATCAAATATTAGCGATCAAATTTAGGTGTCTACAGTGATATCAACATAACTAAGGGCTAGAACCCCATAGAAAAAATTCTCCTAGTAGCTAGAATTGTTCAAACCATCATAAAAGTTTATCGTAATATTATTTTTAAAAATTGCCTACTATATTCATACCATTTCCACTACTAAAAATTAACATATTCAAAAACAAAAAATTGTTCACTATGCACAACAAGTTTTAGCAAAAAAAGGTTTGGACCACCAATTTTTTGCATAAACCTATGCTACAACTTTATGCACATGGTATAGACTATAAGGTTCTATTGATTCCATACATATCTATATATTTGTACAATAAATTTAGACAATTTTCAACACCCCCTAAAAAATATTTCCTTATTTTTTAAACATTGATTTCAATGATTTGATTACATTAGTTTTAAGGTTTTTAGGAATTTTGTGTGTGATGATGATGTTTGTTTTTCTTCAAAGTGTATGATTTGAACATTAAAGATCAAATCTCTCTTAAAACAAAAAAAAAATTATGGATATGGACCTCTAGTACTATGTTGGAGTTGATGATTGAACTCCCATAACTCTCAGAGATAATCTAGATCCAAAATACTACATCACAAAAGAGAAAAAAGGTAGTTTATTTGCTATGAAGCTCGATATTTCATTAGATACAAAAAGATTATGATGATAGTATATAGTAAAAAGTTGGCTATAAAAGCAATGATGAAACTTTAGGATAAGATATATTTAGATAATTCGATGTATGTTTTTGATCCTATGACTTGAGATTAAAAAGAATGTTACAAAAGAAAACATACAAAATAAGAAATGAAAGTACAAAGAACATGTAGATCGAAAGAGAAGAGAAAATAGTTTTAGGAGGGGTGTTTAGTGTAGTTGCACTTGATAAAATTAAGACTCTAAGCATGTAGATTGGACAATGATGATGCCAAGAAAGTAATTTGAATGAATTGGGTATATTTTAAGGTAGAGTAATGCTAAGAGGCCTAGAGAGAAAAAATGGATACAATACTTGGTTAAATGGAAGAACAATAACTAAATGAATAAGTTACTTGGTTTACATTAATTGAAGTTAACCATTATGGGTTTTTAATTGTTCTAAATTCTCAAGAAGGATCAAAAGTAGAAGCTAATTTTTCTTCTCATATGACCCCTTAGGACACTATATCATGCATGACCCCCTTAGGACCACATATGAACCCTTAGGACACTATATCATCAATATGTGGTGAATTTGGGTGCTAAGAGGAACATTGTAAACATTATGATGTTATAAAGGACCTCATAATAGGTCCTAAGGGGTCACACATGTTAAAACACACATGTGTGACCACTTACGACACTATATGATTAGTATATGTGGTCAAATTAGGTCCTAAGGGGTACATTGTAAACATTAAGATGTTATAAGGGGTTATAAGTGGTCCTAAGGGGTCACGCATGTGTTAGAAAACATGTGTGACCCCTTAGGAGCATATATGACCCCTTAGGACACTATTTGATCCTAAGGGGTATGTTGTACACACTAGGATGTTATAAGGAATCATATGTAGTCATAAGGGGTCACGCATGTGTTAGAACACATGCCTAATCCCTTGGGACCACATATGACCCCTTAGGTCACTATGTGATCCTAAGGGTTATGTTGTACACACTAAGATGTTAAATAAGAGGTCAGATGTGGTCCTAAAGGGTCACACATGTGTTAGAGCACATGCGTAACTCCTTCGGAACACATATGACCCCTTAGGACACTATGTGATCCTAAGGGGTATGTTGTACACACTAGGATGTTATAAGGGGTCATATGTGGTCCTAAGGGGTCACACATCTGTTAGAACATATGTTTGACTGCTTAGGACCACATATGACCACTCAGGACACTATGTGATTGTACACACTAGGATATTAAATAAGAGGTCATATGTGGTCCTAAGAGGTCACACATGTGTTTTCAGACCACATATGACCCCTTAGGACACTATGTGATCCTAAGGGGTTTTTTGTACACACTAGGATATTATAAGGGGTCATATGTGGTCCTAAGGGGTCATGCATGTGTTAGAACACATCTCTAACCCCTTAGGACTACATATGACCCCTTAGGACACTATGTGATCCTAAGGGGTATCATTTACACACTAGGATGTTATAAGGGGTCATATGTGATCCTAAGGGGACACCTTAGGACACTCTGTGATCCTAAGGGATATGGTGTACACACTAGGATGTTATAAGGGATCATATGTGGTCCTAAGGGGTCACACATGGTCATATGTGGTCCTAAGGGGTCACACATGTGTTCTAACACATGTGTGACCCCTTAGGACCACATATGATCCCTTAGGATACTATGTGATCCTAAGGGGTATGTTGTACACACTAGGATGTTATGAGGGGACATATGTGACCCCTTAGGACCACATATGTGTGACCCCTTAG
Organism: Cryptomeria japonica; assembly: GCF_030272615.1. Lineage (NCBI taxonomy): Eukaryota > Viridiplantae > Streptophyta > Pinopsida > Cupressales > Cupressaceae > Cryptomeria > Cryptomeria japonica. Next base: position 273,119,470 of record NC_081408.1, on the reverse strand, counting down.
GACCACATATGACCCCTTAGAACACTAAGTGATCCTAAGGGGTATGTTGTACACACTAGGATATTATAGAGGGTCATATGTGGTCCTAAGGGGTCACACATGTGTTAGAACACATGCCTGACCCCTTAGGACCACATATGACCGATCCTAAGGGGTATGTTGTAGACACTAGGATGTTAAATAAGAGGTCATATGTGGTTCTAAGAGGTCACACATGTGTTAGAACATATGTGTGACCCCTTCGGACCACATATGACCCCTTAGGACACTATGTGATCCTAAGGGGTATGTTGTACACACTAGGATGTTATAAGGGGTCATATGTGGTCCTAAGGGGTCACACATTCGTTAGAACACATGTCTAACCCCTTAGGACCACATATGACCCCTTAGGACACTATGTAATCCTAAGGGGCATGTTGTACACACTAGGATGTTATAAGGGGTCATATGTGGTCCTAAGGAGTCACAAATGTGTTCTAACACGTGTGACCCCTTAGGACCATATATGACCCATTAGGACACTATGTGATCCTAAGGGGTATGTTGTACACACTAGGAAGTTATAAGCGGTCATATGTGGTCGTAAGGGATCACGCATGTGTTAGAACACAAGCGTGACCCCTTAGGACCACATATGACCCCTTAGGACACTATGTGATTCTAATGGGTATGTTATACAGACTAGGATGTTAAATAAGCGGTCATATGTGGTCCTAAGGGGTCACGCATGTGTTACAACAAATACGTAACCCTTTCGGACCACATATGATCCCTTAGGACACTATGTGATCCAATGGGGTATGTTGTACACACTAGGATGTTATAAGGGGTCATATGTGGTCCTAAGGGGTCACACATGTGACCACATATGATCCTAAGGGGTATGTTGTACACACTAGGATGTTATAAGAGGTTGTAAGGGGTCACACATGTGTTCTAACACATGTGTGACCCCTTAGGACCACATATGATCCTAAGGGGTATGTTGTACACACTAGGATGTTATAAGAGGTCATAAGGGGTCACGCATGTGTTCTAACACATGTGTGACCCCTTAGGACCACATATGACCCCTCAGGACACCATGTGATCATAAGGGGTATGTTGTACACACTAGGATGTTATAATGGGTCATATGTGGTCCTAAGGGGTCAAGCATGTGTTATAGGAACACATATGATCCCTTAGGACACTATGTGATCCTAAGGGGTATGTTGTACACACTAGGATGTTAAATAACGGGTCATATGTGGTCTGAAGGGGTCACACATGTGTGACCCCTTTAGACCACATCTGACCCCTTACGACACTATGTGATCAATATGTGGTCAAATTGGGTTCTAAGGGGTACACTGTACACACTAGGATGTTATAAGGGGTCATATGTGGTCTCATGGGGTCACACATGTGTTCTAACACATGAGTGACCCCATAACACATGTGTGACCCCTTAGGACCACATATGATCCCTTAGGACACTATGTGATCCTCTATGGTCCTAATGGGTCATATAGTGTCATCAGGGGCATATGTGGTCTAAGGGGTCCTAAGGGATCATGTTGTGTGTGTAATAAGATGTAAAAAAGGGTCATAGAGGTTCTTATTTTTCTAATTTGTTAAAATTTATTATTTTTGTTTTATAATGTTTTTCTAAGTTTTAATTTATTATTTAATTTTTCTAACGTTTTAATTTATTATATTTATTTTTTTAACATTTTTTTTAAGTTTTAATTTTGCTAATGTTTTTCCTAACGTTTTTCTAAGTTTTAAAATTTTAGTATAGATATGTTTTTTAAGTTTTTGTTAACGTTTTTCTAAAATGCTAAAAAAAACAATAAATATACAATTATTTAATTAAAAAAACAAATTAACAAACAAATTATTTGGTAATTTTTAAATAAATTCAATAAAAATTAAATAATAAAAAAAAAAACATTATTAAATTAAAAAAAAGGTTATTTTGTGCACGTGAAATAATGTAAGTCGAAAGAAATTTTTTTAAAGGGTTTGCTCAAAGGGCAGGGGGGATTCGAGTGAACGCAATAAAAATAAATAATCCGATGGGGGGTTCGATCAAACCCATGGGGGTAGTTGGCTCAAAGACCCCCAGTTTGTTCAAACCCCCCAACAAAAAATTTCCTGATCCATAAATTTTGTGGAAAGGATATTAATCAAAGAGGTTTCAGCTTAAGACTCATATTGCTGTGTATCCGATAGCTAAAACAACTTTAAGGATGAAGATCCCTCCATAGAAAATATTGTAAAATAAAAAGAAAAAATTGATGAAAATTTTCATTAAGGAGCTTGAAATTTTACAATAAATATAATCAAATTTGTTTTTTTCCAAATAAAATCGTATTTTTCATCACTCGATCGTTGAAGGATCAGACAGGCGGAGTATTTTAATTATACAACAGCATGGAATGAATCAGTACAATATCCCCACTGTAGAGACATTGTGAAACAATGGTTTTCAGGGATTTAATGCACATTCAGGTGGAACTCTGGAAAACCTCCCTGACTTATCCTTGCAGTAATCATAGAACATGTACTTTCGCTGAACCCATCGAAGTTTTCTCAACTGGTTTCGATTGAGACCCTGAAATAAAGATTGATCCCACCAGTGCCCTGTACAGGACTTGGATGAAGCAGATGCCACACACCCATCCACTTCAAAGCCCTGATAATTTGCAATGAAAGGAGCTTTACTCCAATCTATTTTCACCTTTCCTCCATCTGTGGCCCAGTCTTCTCCATTCCAAAGGGTGGAGATGACTTTCATGGGTTGATTCTTCAGATATGGAACCCCAATTCTTTCATTGTTCATGAACACCCGAATGGGTATTGAATCCACAGAGAATCTGATTAGAAACCAGGTAAAAATATTAGACAAAATTCTATAAATATGTGTAGTTCAATGACTAACAATGAAATGAATTAGATTTTTGGGAGGGAAGATTTCATACACTATTTGCTTTTGGTTCCAAAGAATTGAGTAGTTATGGAAAACTGCAGATGGGTCAAACCAGAGTTTTATCCTTTGCTCTCAGTTTCCAACCCCACTTGCAAAAACATTGGTTTGTACATGGTAACCCTTTCCTGCCAAGTTTCCCAGGAATTCAAAGTCTATTTCATCATGGGATGATGTGTCTGATGACATCTGATGAAAAAAATAAATAAAAATTATGTTAGTCTGCTTGTAAAAGCACCTGACTGGTCTTTGTTCTTGGTGGCAAATGAACATAATCATTGGTAACTGTCATGTTCTTAGGAGGGTTATTAAAATTGTGGCATTTACACTAATCAAATAAAACAGGGGAGGTCGAAATAAATAAACATATTCATCGACAGCATATAACATATTCATTTGTTGAATCAATTTGGTTTCAAACCACACCGACTGACTTTGTATTGGTAGGTTGTAAAGATTTGTAGTATTTTTCTGTCTATCATTACTTGCTTACCTAAATCAAAAACATATTCATCTGCAACAAATGGCTATTACTTAGTTAATTAAACCCATTAACCTGTAATTAGTTTCATTGAATTGATATGGAATAGCAGTAAACTATATCATGCCATCCAGCTAGCTTACATACATAATATGCAGTGACTGTTCCTGCTGAATTCCCAGGTATCAGTTTAATTCTCATCTTGAAACTCCCAAACAAGTACTTATCTATGGATGCAAAACCAGAACCTGAAACAACCATCAAAAGGGAAAATCATTATCATTTTCAATATCATAGCCATTATCAAAATCATGATGAAAATCTTTAACATTTTCAATATCACATCCATTATCAAAATCATAATGAATCTGCTGAGATGACTATAACCTGCAAAGTGGAATACCTGAAGAATGGTTCAGACTGAGCTGGGCTGTGTGCCCATTATTTAACAACCTAATGTGATCATCTCCCCATGAGATACCAAACTTTTCATTGAAAGTGGAGGATTCTCCTTGGGACGAAAAGTAGAAAATCAGAGACAGGACAGAAAAAATATACTCTGATAGTGTTCTAAAGCCCAAAAGCTTCGCACAACCTTTCATGGCTTCTGCAGAAAATCAAAATGTCAGTAACAGAGACTGAACAAATTCTGTCATACCCAACTTCTCCAAATCATATATTTATATTCAATGAAGCATATTCTTGTTAGAGTTTTGACAAATAGAGGCTGCTAATGAAGCGAAAAATAATCAAAGTAGATGACATATTATAGCAGCCATATTCTCCATTCAGAACCTTCACCCTCCTGGAATATCTACCATGAATACTTCAAAATTATATGTTCTAGGTGGGCAGGTAAGACAATCTTGATGGTCGTTTTCATAGGCATGGGATATCAAAAAGACCCTGCTTAATACAAATTCAAAGGCTTATCAGATTAAGAGGCCTGAATGCCAGCTGTGGTTTGTTTAAATATTTCCATTTATATATTAAAAAAGGAGGCACGGGAGATTTATCAGTCAAATAAAGCCAATTTTTAGTATTGTCTTGAACAGTATTTTCCTAATCTATACTTGATAATCTTGGTATGCAGAAATTATTTCCAAGGTCCCTGTTCCAAATGGCGTGTCAAACATACTTATATGTCATGTAGTATGAATCTACAAGGTTTGATTATATTAAAATATTGTTAGCTTGTGGTTCCAAGAAGCCAATTACTCTTTTATTTTTTTTCATTATAAATTTTGTTTAAATGGTATTGCACAGATTGTCTTTTGATTCTGTTATCTTATTTCACATTATTGCAGTGTGTGAAATAGATTAGCAGATTGCCTGGTCAAATAGACGTCTGAACTACTGCAGAGTTGAAATGTTGTAGATAAAAGACATTAAAATTTAGATTTATTTCATATGTTAAAACAATTAATTATAAGACTGTTCTTTATTGAAACACTAAATAAAAATAAACCAAATTTTAAACAAATATTATTAGAGCATCGTGGGTTGTTCTTCAAAAACGCTCTGGACAGGAAACAAATACGACTGTGTCATTCTTCAAAGAAGTGCTGAACAGAAACAATTACGTGTGTTGATTTTTTCAATAACAGCAATTACATGTGAATTTTAATGCAGAAAACAAGAGACTGGTACAACGCTTAATTATAGCTGGTAGCAAGGTCAAACATGAATTTGAGTAATTGATTGTTCTCATAATGATCTAGGTAGATGTCAATGTTATAACTTTTTAACTATAAACTTTTAAATGTCAAGCAAATTCTAATATTTAAAATTAGAGACCATACTATGAGGTTCTTTGTTCACAATTTTTGTGACAAAGGTCAAGCAAATTCTAATATTTAAAAGTTTGATATAAAATTAATAGTTATAAAATATGAAAAAATATAGATATAGTTATAGGACAAAATGATTATCAAATTTTCAATATAGAGGACATCAACAAGGGTCATATCTAATATATTGGATATACAAATGGATCCATTTGATGCAATGCCTTCTACTCGTACTTTAGAGATGTTCATGGTGATGTGTGTCATGCTATGAGAATTGATGTTAGCCTCACCATACCTAAAGGTGCCTTGGATTTTGGCCCTCACATTTAGAGTGATTATTGGAAATTACTATAAAATTATGGTGGTTACTTGAGGAAGCACTTTGGAGAAGTGTTGGAGAAACAAGGTGATGCCAAATCATTCAAATAGTATTCTTTGTTTGCATCACATATGTATATTGTAGACACATAAAACTGATCTTTACATTTGATCAATTTATCCCTAATTTCTCTTATTTGTGTCTTGTATATTAATTAACTAATATTTCTATGATTTAATTAATATTTACATTCTTCCGATCATTACTTAAATTAATTTCTTCTACTTCCCTAAGTTCTAGCCTAAGGTAGTTATTTACCTATCCTTACCCCTCCCTTTCTTTCAATAATTAATAAAATCATTTACATTTATTTAGTTTTTCCTCTTGTCACATCCTCCATCACTTCTCATTTATCTTCCAATCTTCTCCTAATTAGAAACCTTAAACACGTGCACACACCTAATCCATTAAGTGGGATTGGCTTCTCTCATTCCACATGCAACTATATTTGTCCTCATATCCTTAAATTATCATCTCACCTAATCTCCTTATACCATTTGGTTCAATATTATTTCTTGATACAACTCAAGCCATCTTCACTAATGATCTCATCTTGCCATCCTAGTCCTCCATCTAATCTCCTCACAATCTATATAATCTCCCAACACTTAGTGATTTTCATCACTCACAATTTTATAAAAGCAGTATTATTCTACCAAATTTTTGTGAGCACACATAAAAAATGATTGGACAAATCCACGCATAAAGTGCAACAATGAGTCCAACATAAGATTTTATTGTTAAATTTTATGTTCATTTGAATTTTCTTTCACCTAATTGAATGTTTATTTGTCTTTATACTTTATCAATTTGAGTTATTTAAATTGTTCAAATTAAAAAATTAATGCATACATTTCTAATACACCCAGTGAGACCCATATCATAAATCAAGTAACAAAAAAAAAAATCACTATTTCTAATATTCTTTGTGTTATAGGTATAGTTTGATGATTAGACCATAATCTAACAATAACACTCTATTGACAAAAAAAAAAAAAAAAACTCATAAATTTTCTCTCCCTTAACCTCATGTCCATCATCATTTTCACAATATTTGCTTTTGAGTTTCTAACAAGGAGTAAGATATGCAGGGATTTATGTTTCTTGTATTTCTATTTTTATACTCTTAAAATTTGTTGTAAATTTAACTCTCTTTTCCTAACCATATCATGTTTTGTTGTGCAAGTTAGAAATTTCAACGAATATATTCCTGATTCAATGTTAAGTTTGAATCTTCCATCACCCCTTCTTCCACAGTGGACAAGAAACCAGTCAGCATGCCAAACAGGAATGATATTCTAAATGTAGGCAGCCAACAATTTTCAATTGTTCATGCATTCTGTTTTCTGCATAAACGCCACCCAACAATCCAAACACCTAGTTAATGCTGCTTCTTTTGATCGCAAGAACATTATTCTAAACTACCAGGACAATAAAATGGTTCCCCAAAATTGAAAAAGATATAAATATTCCGTCTAAACATAGTAGCACTCTGAGCTCTGCTTGATCAATGCCACTGTACTTAAGCATCAAACATTCCTGATTGGAAAACCATATTTTAGTAGTTAAATAGTCAGACATAATTTTACATTTCATTTATTTCTAAAGATATAGATATCTTAAATACCATCTTTCTAAAAATGTCAAGAGACATTAAATAATTATTGTACTTTAATAGTTAAATTGTTGAGTCGTAATTTTACATTTCATTTATATAAAATAGTGAATAATCAGTATTATATTTTGACATGTAGATGACTGTCAAGTAGTAAGTGGACTATAGAAGAAAAGGGATTATGACTATTAATTTGATCAAATATTAGCGATCAAATTTAGGTGTCTACAGTTATATCAACATAACTAAGGGCTAGAACCCCATAGAAAAAACTCCCCTAGTAGCTAGAATTGTCCAAACCATCATAAAATTTTATCATAATATTATTTTAAAAAACTGCCTACTATATTCATACCATTTCCACTACTAAAAATAAACACATTCAAAAACAAAAAATTGTTCACTATGCACAACAAGTTTTAGCAAAAAAAGGTTTGGACCACCAATTTTTTGCATAAACTTGTGCAACAATTTTATATACATGGTATAGACTGTAAGGTTCTATTGATTTCATGCATATATATATAGTTGTACAAAAAAATTAGACAAGTTTCAACACCCCCTAAAAAATATTTCCTTATTTTTTAAATATTGATTTTAATGATTTGATTACATTGGTTTTAAGGTTTTTAGGCATTTTGTGTGTGATAATGATGTTTGTTTTTCTTCAAAGTGTATGATTTGAACATTAAAGATCAAATCTCTCTTAAAACAAAAAAATATTATGGATATGGACCTTTAGTACTATGTTGGAGTTGATGATTGAACTCCCATAACTCTCAGAGATAATCTAGATCTAAAATACTACATCACAAAAGAGAGAAAAGGTAGTTTATTTGCTATGAAGCTTGATATTTCATTATATACAAAAAGATTATGATGATAGTATACAATAAAAATTTGGCTATAAAAGCAATAATGAAACTTTAGGATAAGATATATTTAGACAATTCGATGTATGTTTTTTGATCCTATGACTTGAGATTAAAAAGAACAATACCAAAGAAAACATACAAAATAAGAAATGAAAGTACAAAGAACATGTAGATCGAAAGAGAAGAGAAAATAGTTTTAGGAGGGACGTTTAGTGTTGTTGCACTTGATAAAATTAGGAGTCTAAGCATGTAGATTGGATGATGATGATGCCAAGAAAGTAATTTGAATGAATTGAGTCTATTTTAAGGTAGAGTAAAGTTAAGAGGCCTAGAGAGAAAAAATGGATACAATACTTGGTTAAATGGAAGAACAATAAGTGAATGAATAAGTTACTTGGTTCACATTAATTGAAGTTAATCATTATGGGTTTTTAATTGTTCTAAATTTTCAAAGGGGAATCAAAAGTAGAAGCTAATTTTTCTTCTCATATACTTTTATGTAGGAGAATATATATATCGGATTAGGTAATCTTAAATCACCTAAAAGTAATTTTTTAAAATTTTTTTTATTTCTATCTTTTGTAGGCTTTTGAAGTTATGAGTAGAGTTTGAGTTTCTAGTTCTAAAATTTCATGTTTGTAAGCCTCATTAAGTCCCCTAAAGGAACATAAAACTTGTAGATGCCTAAAATTAATTAAATTAATATTTAATTAATTTTATTATTGCTACATTATAATTAATTTATAAAAAATTAATTATTCCCCAACTTCTAAAGTCACTTCAAATATCATTTATTTCTTCTAAACCCTTCTTAGTTAATTAATTTCAATTAACTAAGCTAATCATGCGATTCCTACAAATCACCTTTTCTAAAAATATCATCTAGAACCTAATTAATCAACCCTTAATCTTGCCTATCATTATCCTCTTTAAATTCCTCCACACATTCTCTCTCCTCATGTCAAATCTTCCTGACTTTCCCACTTGCACTCTAATCTCCCATTAATCTACCTAATCAATACTCTTAATCATTTGCACATCCCTAATCACCTTGATTAGGTATGGGTCAACTCTTTTCCATAAATGACTTTCCCATCTCATACTCCAACCTTAAATGCTAGCCACTTTGATCCTTTCAAGGAAATTCAAATTCTTTGAACCTCCCCATGCATCCTCTTCACAAAGAATTTTTAATTTCTTTTCTCATTTAGTCTTCTCATACATCCTCTTATTTTGGAATTTTTAATTCCTCTCCCCTTTGTCCAAGGAATTTTTAATTCCTTTTTCTCTTACCAATGTTTTTGGGAGCTCTTCCCCATGTACTTTGAGGGCTGTGGAGACATGAAATGTCTTTATGGCATATCTCTTGAATCCCACACCTTGTCCTCTCAATCCTCTCTCTCACTTTATTTCAATCCTAGCTCTTCATTTCGAATCAATGTTGGCCCTCCATTATGACCTCCTCCAATCTATAAGTTGAAGTATCCTCTGTTCACAAATCATCCACTTCCATCATATTCTTATGTTCTCCATTTCATCCCTTGATACACCTTACATGTATTGTCATGTTGTCCATTTGAGATCCAAAATTGTCCATGACACCCTCATAATTCCAAAATATTGACTCATCCATCTCATCCATATTTATCATCAAATCCAATCCAATCGTGTCATGCAGTGGAGAACAATCCACAATCCCTCATCCAAGGAGAAAATCAAGTGGATCAACCAGGACGCCTCTACTTCATCAATCTCAATCGGAGGAAGAAATGAGAAATTAAGGTATAATGGTTGATTTGTGTATGTGAATGCATTGTTTCTATGTTTATTTTATTATACACTAATCATTAAGCTTTATATTTTCTCCTCTTCATTCTATACCACTACCTCCTCGTCATCCTTCTTCATCCCACATATGACTAGGGCATCATGCTACTAGTCCATATCATTTCCATCCACTATATTTTATTCTTCTTTGATATAACATCGCTTCATGATGCTATATCAAAGAGGGGATAGATGTAGATGCCTAAAATTAACTAATTTAAGCCTTTCCACATAATTAAGTCAATTAATTGTGTTAGTCCCCTTCCTCTTAAAATTAATTAAATCTTATTTAATTAATTTTATCATTGCAACATTATAAGTAATTTATCAAAAATTAATTATTCCCCATTCGTCTAAAGTCATTTCAAATATCATTTATTTCTTCTAAACCCTTCTTAGTTAATTAATTCCAATTAACTAAGCTAATCATATGATTTATACAAATCACATTTTCCTTATAATATCATCTAGCCTAATTAATCACCCCTTAATCATGCCTATCATTATCCTCCAATTTTAAATTCTTCGACTAATTCTCTCTCCTCATGTCACATCCTCCTAACTTCCCACTTGCACTCTAATCTCCTATTAATCCACCTAATCAATACCCTTAATCATTTCCACATCCCTAATCAAGGATGAGTCAACTCTTTGCCATAAATGGCATTCCCATCTCATCCTGCAACCTTAAATGCTACCCACTTTGATCCTGATGAATAATGATGAACAGTAAATACCCAACAGATACTGAGAGGGGGGGGGGTGAATCAGTATAGACAAAAACTTCTTAAACAACTTAAACTGAAAAGACTACACTCACTGGTAAACAATATCACCAATCTAAATCAAGGCACTACCGGTAAAATATAGTATGACTATTAAAGACATAAACCGATAACATCTAGATCTTCTCAAAACCTAATATCTCATCTCAACTTCACCCATATTCTTAAGCAAGTAATACATCAGAAATATAGTGACCATTGGATCATCTTGCATTACCGCTTAACAGAAAACACTAAAACATCACATGAAAAAGAATCACACATAACACACTGATTTTTCACATGGAAACCCAACTGGGAAAAACCATGGTGGGAATGAATACCCACAAGTTGTTCTTGAACTCTTCTAAAGTTCGCTTTGTTAGGAACCTAGTCTGGTTAAAGACTTCACAACTCATTCTGCTAGGAATCGATCCTGCTAGGGATCACCCAGTTAAGGGATGACTAAATACCCAGTTAGAGGTTAAAACCCTATTAAAGGTTACCTTGTAAGAGGATTTGAAGAACTCAATGATTTTGAGTCACCCTGTTAAAGGATTTACAAAAACCCTGTTAAAGCTACCCGGTAAAGGGATTTTCCAACTACTAAAATGGTTAGAAGTCAACAGGTAATACATTGATCTGATAACAAAACTCAATGCTAGGCAGATCCACTTCAGTTCCTTTACATCTGCAATCACACTCTCCAAATCTCTTCTACTCCTTTGGTCTGGCAAGAATCACCTCACATACATTCATTTTCCAACAACTTCAAATAAAAATCATCGTCGACCTTATAGACAACAATTAGGTTGATAGCCAAAACCTAAAACCCTAAGCATATAGGTTAACAATATAGTCAGTCCAATCCTGGCCATTTAAACACATTACATAGAGTAAAACAATCTTGAACAAATCTCAAGACGTTCTCCATCATCTGTTCTTTACCACTTCTGGAAGCTAATAACCCATCATGGGATCTCCATCGTTTACTAAGATTTTACATATTCTCGAGGTAGATAGAATCAATCTTCTTCATGCAAGATCCTCAAGGAGATTCTTCATGTACACAAGGCTGGCGTGACAATGCGATCTAATTCTCATTTCAATGCTAACTCATCACAGGATGTCGTCGGTCGAATCACACAGACTTGGAATGCATCAACTGAAAACCCTGAAGCTGAGACTACCAACCGATAGTCATATCAAATGAAACCTTGATACAAACTTTGCATATACCAGTTCACACTTGAACATACCGGTTCACTTTTTGCATAGACCGGTTCATACCATTATACCGGTTCACTTGCCAGTTGGCTTACTTCAATATACGGGTTCATACTTCAGCATATTGACATCAATGACAACATACAATCCCATCATGTCATCAAACTCTGCACATATGCCAACAATCTCCCCCTTTGGCATTGATGGGAATACACAAAGATATCTCTACATCTTCTTCCATATAATATGTCTTCAATACTACAAATATCTTCTTTGCTTCACATCTTCTCCCCCTTTGACAACAATGCCAAAGTGGAGGCATAAACATCCATGATCTACTATGCTGCTCTCCCTGAGGAGTAGCATCCTTCAACACATCAATCATAAAAAAAGATTTGACAATGCAATACCTGACTAATGTGGAGCACATACCTTTAGTTCACCTCTTGAAGGGCTAGCACCCCTTATTCACCTCTTAAATAGGTAAATGTAGCCTTTGGTAGAGGCTTAGTGAATATATCTGCTAACTTCTCTTATTGGAAACATGTTCCAATACAACCTCTTTGTTCTAAACTTTCTCCCTCAAGAAATGATACTTGATCTCAAAGTGCTTGGTTCTAGCATGGAATACCAGATTCTTGGAGATATTAATTTCACTTGTGTTATCACAAAATACAATCACCAGTTCAAATACAGGGACTTTGAAACCACTTAATACATGCTTCATCCAAATTGTCTAAATGCAGTTCATAAGTGTTGCTACATATTCTGCTTCTGTTGTGGACTGAGAGATACAACTCTGCTTCTTGCTCATCCATGAGACTAGTCTTCCACCGAGAAAGAATGCACCACTGGTTCTTCTCTTCCGGTCGTCCACATTGTCAGCCCAATCGACATTAGTAAACACTTTGAGATTGAAATCATTATTGTATGGATACCACAATCCATAATCTATAGTTTCCTTCATATATCTAAGAATCTACTTGACTGCTACCAAGTGGGTTTCTCTTGGACTTTTCTGAAAACATGCAACAGTCCACTACATGTGCAATGTCCAGTCTGCAGTGTACTACATAGTGCAACTTACCAATCATTGACCGGTATTCCTTCTCATTCACCAATGCTGAGTCATCTTCTTTAGACAATTTACAAGCGATCATCATTGGTGTACCAACCAGTTTGCTATCTTCCATGCTAAAGGTCTTCAACACGTCTTTGACATACTTGGACTGAGTGATAAAGATACCCTCTTTCATTTGTTGAATCTGTAGTCCAATGAAGAACTTAATCTCTCTGATTAGTGACATCTCAAATTCCTTCTTCATTTCATCTGCAAACGCATGACTCATCTTGTCATCTCCACCAAAAATTATGTCATCAACAAACACTTCATAGATCAGAATCTGATCTCCTTCCGTCTTCAGATAGATATTACTATCTTCACTTGTTCTGTCAAATCCAATCTTCACAAGATGGGAGTGTAAACATTCATACCGTGCTCTAGGTGCTTGCTTCAATCCATACAAGGCTTTATGTAGCCTAGACACCATATCACTGTCTTCTAATAGGGCAAACCCATTGGGTTTCTCTATATACACTTCCTCTTCAAGTATTCCATTCAGGAATGTAGATTTTACATCCATCTGATACACTTTGAATCTCTTGAAGGCTGCATATGCAAGTAGCATTCGAACTTCTTCGAATCTAGCTATTGGAGCAAAGGTTTCTCCATAGTCTTCTCCTTCTTCTTGAGCATATCCCTTAAATACCAATCTTGCTTTGTTTCTTACCACTATTCCATCTTCATCCAGCTTGTTTCTAAAAACCCATTTGGTGCCAATAACATTTTTGTGCTCAGGTCTGGGTACCAAAGACCATGTACCATTCTTTTCTATCTGGTCAATTTCCTTTTCCATAGCCTTAATCCAGTCTTCATCTTTGTGTGCCTCTTGAAATGTTTTGGGCTCAAATTCAGAAATCATGCGAGAATTCTCTCTGACCTTTCTTCTTGTAAGTATTCCTGCATCCTTATCCCCTATGATTTGCTTTGGATCATGATGCAACTTTACATACCTGGGAATGATCTTAACTGATTCCTCTTTCTTTTCCTCTTCATCCTCATCTTTATCTTCATTAGCCTCTACTGGTGTAGGAGCACTATTACTTGTACTTGGTTGTTTTGCAACTGGTTCCTAGAAGGTTACATCTGGTTCATCTACTGCTCACTCGCTGTTGGTTTCCTCAGGTTTCTCAGAGGTTTCATCAACTCTAACATTGATACTTTCAACAATTCTCTAAGTCCTATTGTTAAAACACTTGAGAGATTTGCTCTTGGTGGAATACCCTAGGAATATTCCCTCATTACATTTTGCATCAAACTTGCTTTGGTATTCACTTCTCTTGATATAACACTTGCTACCAAACACTCTAAAGTAGCTTACTACTAGAGTCTTACCAGTCCAATACTCATAAGGAGTTTTATCCTTACCTTTCTTGATGAGTACCCTATTCATAGTGTAGAATGCAGTGATCACTGCTTCTCTCCAAAAAGTGTGAGCAACCTTCCTTTGAATCAACATTGTTCTGGCTGCTTCAACTATAGTCCGATTTCTCCTTTCTGCTAGGCCATTCTATTGTGGAGTCCGGGGGGCAGACAGTTGCCTCTTGATGTCGTTCTCTTCACAATACTTATTAAATTCACCAAAAGTGAACTCACCTCCTTGGTCGATTCTAAGGCATTTAATCCTCTTACTGCTTTCCTTTTCAACTAGTGCTCTAAAGGATTTAAACTTTCCAAAAGCTTCAGACTTGTCTTTCAAGAATGTGACCCACATCATTCTTGAGAAATCATTAGTGAGAATCATAAATTATCTATCTCCCTGAACACTCCTAGTTTTCATAGGACCCTATAAATCAGTGTGCACAAGATCAAGTAAATTATCTGCTGTGAAAGATTTACCTTTGAAGGTTGAGGAAGACATTTTCCCCAGTTGACATTCTCTGCACAAAGGATTCTCCAGTTTGTTTAGCACAGGCAATCCTCTAACTTCCTTGATCTTACTGGCCTTCACAATATTATCAAAATTTACATGGCAAAGTCTCCTATGCCATATCCAACTATCATCAAACTTAGCCATTAGACATTGATTGATATTTATATTTAACAGAAATAAGTTACCTTTGGTCTGCATACTGGTGGCCATCAGTTCACCACTCTTTCCTTTTATTTTGCACACTCCATCTTTGAATTCCAGAGTGAGTCCTTTATCATTCAGCTGGGCAACACTCAAAAGGTTATACCTGAGACCCTCTACCCAATACACATTATCAACACTTCTTTTTTCATTTAGAGAGATGGACCCTTTGCCTTTTACCATACATGGTGCATCATTACCAAATCGGACTATACCTCCATCGTACTCTTCCAGAGATAGAAACTTCCTCTGGTCACCAGTCATGTGGTGAGAACATCCACTATCAATAATCCACTTATTAGAATTATCAAAGCGAGAGACACGAGCCTTCTTGTCTGACACATCTTCCTTAACAACTACAAACACTATGTCTTCACTTTCTTCATCTTTTGATTCATCATCAGTGACACCTTCATCGACTGCAACAAGGAAGTTTCTCCTATTTCATCCTTTTAACTTTTTAAAATTCTCCAGTTTGTCCTTATTATCACTGTTGGGATAGTTGACAATAATGTGTCCTATCCTATTGCAAGAAAAACATTTCAAGGGGAGCTTACCTCTGTATTTTCTAGTTCCTTTAGGAAGTCTCTTGGCAAGAAGAGCTTCAAACTCCATCAGGATCTCCTCATCATCCATATCCTTGCTTTGTTTGGGTTCACAACTAGTACCAACCTCTTTTCCCTTTCTGGATAGTGCAACAAATGCTCTAAAGACTGATTCAGTATTCTGAACATTGCCATCATAACTGTTTAGCTCATATGCAGTCAACTTAGCAATGATGGAACTAGGGATACCTTTGTCTTGTCAATAGATCTCAACTCCTGAATAGCGGCAACCCTTATTGCATAGATCGGCAACAAGGATCTCAGAACCTTGCTAACAATGGTGGAATCATCCATTATACCTCGTACACTCTTGATGTCTCCAATAATAGTTTTAATCCTTATCCCATATTGTTGAATGGTCTCTCCTTCAATCATCCGCATGTCCTCAAATTTTCCCCTAAGGCTCTCTTCCTTAGCTTGCTTCACATGCTCATCACTTCTATAGATAGTCTCCAGAGTAACCCATACATCTTTAGGATTGTCTTTATCCTGAACATCTATAAACTCAATATCAGATAGACTACTGATAAGAGCTTCCATGACTTGCCCATTCTCCTGAATTTCTCTTCTTTGATCATCGGTGAGAGTACCCATAGGGACAACATAAGTATTCTCAACATAGTTCTAGTGTTGAGCACCCATTCTTTTAATGTAAATTTTCATTCTGTCCTTCCATATCTTAAAGTTATCTTTGTTGAACTTAGGACCTTCCCTCTTCATCATTAGAATATGATCTTTTCCTCAAGCGGTTAAGCTTATAACATAGAGGACCTAGCGGATGCTCTGATACCAATTGATGAATAATGATGAACAATAAATACCCAACAGATACTGAGAGGGGGGGGGGGGTGAATCAGTATAGACAAAAACTTCTTAAACAACTTAAACTGAAAAGACTGTACTCACTGCTAAACAATATTACCAATCTAAATCAAGGCACTATCGGTAGAACACAGTATGACTGTTAAAGACATAAACCGGTAACATCTAGATCTTCTAAAAACCTAATATCTCATCTCAAATTCACCCATATTCTTAAGCAAGTAATACATCAGAAATACAGTGACCATTGGATCAACTTGCATTACCATTTAACAGAAAACACTAAAACATCACATGAAAAAGCATCATACATAACACACTGATTTTTCACGTGGAAACCCAACTGGGAAAAACCACGGTGGGGATGAATACCCACAAGTTGTTCTTGAACTCTTCTGAAGTTCGCTCTGTTAGGAGCCTAGTCCGGTTAAAGACTTTACAACTCGTTCTACTAGGAACTGATCCTGCTAGGGATCACCTAGTTAAGGGATGGCTAAATACCTAGTTAGAGGTTAAAACCCTGTTAAAGGTTACCTTGTAAGAGGATTTGAAGAACTCAATGATTTTGAGTCACCCTATTAAAGGATTTACAAAAATCCTGTTAAAGCTACTTGGTAAAGGGATTTTCCAACTGCTGAAATGGTTAGAAGTCAATAGGTAATACACTGATCTGATAACAACACTCAATGCCAGGTAGATCCACTTCAGCTCCTTTACATCTGCAATCACACTCTCCAAATCTCTTCTTACTCCTTTGGTCTGGAAAGAATCACCTCACATACATCCATTTGCCAACAAATTCAAATAAAAATCATCATCGACCTTATAGACAACAATTAGGTTAGTGGCCAAAACCTAAAACCCTAAGCATCTAGGTTAACAATACAGTCGGTCCAATCCTGACCATTTAAACACATTACATAGAGTAAAACAATCTTAAATAAATCTCAAGATGTTCTCCATCGTCCATTCTTCACCGCTTTTGGAAGTTGATAACCCATCACGCGCTCTCCACCGTTTACTAAGATTTTGCACATTCCTGAGGTAGATAGAATCAATCTTATTCATGCAAGATCCTCAAAGAGATTATTCACATGCATAAGGCTGATGTGGCAAAGCGATCTAATCCTGATTTCAATACTAACTCATCATAGGATATCATCGTTCAAATCACACAGACTTGGAATGCATCAACCAGAAACCCTAAAGCTGAGACTACCAACCGGTAGCCATATCAAATTGAACCCCGATACAAACTTTTCATATATCGGTTCACACTCCAACATACCGATTCACTTTTACATATACCGGTTCATACCATTATACCAGTTCACTTGCCAGTTTTCTTACTTCAATATATTGGTTCATACTTCAACATATTGACATCAATGACAACATACAATCCCATCATGTCATCAAACTCTTCGCATATGCTAACAGATCTTTTTAAGGAAATTCATATTTTCTGAATCTCTCCATGCATCCTCTTCCCAAGAAAATTTTAATTCCTTTTCTCTTTTAGTCTTCCCACACATCCTCTTATTTTGGAATTTTTAATTCCTCTCCCCTTTCTTAAAATAATTTTTAATTCCTCTTTCTCTTCCCAATGTACTTGGGAGATCTTCCCCATGTACCTTGAGGGGTGTGGAGACAAGAAATGTCTTTATGGCATATCTCTTGAATCCCACACCTTGTCCTCTCAATCCTCTCTCCCACTTTCTTTCAATCCTAACCCTTCATTTTGAATCAGTCTTGGCCACTCATTTTGGCCTCCTCCAGTCTATAAATTAGAGTCTTTCCTGTTCACAAATAATCGACTTCCATCAAATTCTTATGTTGTCCATTTCATCCCTTGATCCACCTTTCATGTATTGTCATGTTATCCATTTGAGATCCAAAATCATCCATGACACCCTCATAATGCCAAAATATTGAGTCATCCATCTCATCCATATTTATCATCAAATCCAATCCAATATTTTTGTGTAGTGGAGAGCAATCCACAATCCCTCATCTAAGGAGAAAATCAAGTGGAGCAACAAGGGCACCTTTACTTCATCAAGCTCAATCAAAGGGAGAAGTGATAAATGAAGGTATAATGGTTGATTTGTGTATTTGAATACATTGTTTCTATGTTTTATTTGATTATACACAAACCATTAGGCCCAAATTGTTTTCCCTCTTCATTTTAGCACGCCTAGTGGGACCCACATCCCTTTCTACTAATCATTTTTATAGATTTTTAGCAATTTTTTTGAAGGTTTAGCAGATTGGTGTCAAAGATTGCACTTTGACATTCTTGCAAGACTGTTTTGGCATCTGGGCTAATATAAAATGACATCTCTATTTGAGTTTTATTTTCCCACCTAACTTTTTTGTGCAGAAACTGTAGATCGACATTGTTTGCTTGCAAATAGACATCCTCGCATCTCTATTTAGGCATCTCTGTTAATCCCAACCAGTGCTGAGTGGGGAGGGGTGAATCAGCACTTTACCGGTTTTATATAATTAAAACTTTTAACTTAAGTTTTCACTAACCTAACATTCATCAATATAAATAACTACTGTAGTAGAATAAGCATGCATGAAAAGATACATAGTGACACCAAGATTTATCTCGTGGAAACCCAAATGGGAGAAAACCACAGTGTGAGTAGGAACTCACAAAATTTGTACTCTTCTGGAGTGCACCAAGTGAGGAGCCATCCCTCTTAGGAGATTACAAGGACACTATTAGGTGCCACCTGGTTAAGGGATTTTGATTCAGGCCTGTTAGGGCCTTTATCCTATTAAAGGTAGCCTTGTTAAAGGTCTTAAGATCATCAATTAAGATGACACCCGGTTAAGGAATTTTTACAATGGGACTTGATAAAGTCCACCCTATCAAGGGATTTTAATTACAATGGTTAGAAAGAAATAAAAAGATGATCTGTTGAAGTGGCTACTGATAGCTTGATCATATCACACTGAAACTCGTGCTATATCTGCATTGGTCGTGTCTACTCTACACAACACCGGTTTTCTAAATATACCTTCGACTCTACACTCTGTCGGTCTTTTGATCCTCGGCTCTACACTCTACTGGTCCTCTGACCTTCGGCTCTGCACTATGCCAGTCCTCTGACCTCTAGCTTTGCACTATGCCGATCCTCTGACCTTCGGCTCTGTACTATGCTCTGCTCCCCCTTTGTTCATACTTTCTCACATCACTTTTCACATTAACAATGATCTCATCAAGAATGAATTATGTGAATTTATTACCCTTTCAATCTATCGCCAACTTTTCCTCCAAAAAATCCTATTCAAAATTATGTTACTGCGCCATAAATTACTCTCTAGAAATCATTCTTGAAATCTCTGTCAAAACAGTCGTTCATGCCAATAAGTTCGACGGTTGACTAGAGAAGACTGTCGGTTTATCTAGATATTAACTGAATATTACTAGTCTATCAGTTACAGACTCTACTGGTGTACCAATCAAAATTTACCTAGCCCATTACCTTCTGTATACCGATTTATTCATTGCTTAGCCGGTTGACCTCTTCTGTGCTGGTCTACTCACTGCTTGCTGATTGATGTCCTGTGTGCCGATCTACTTCCTGCTTACCCTGTCTACACACTGCTTAACCGGTTAACCTCTGTATACCGGTCAACTTACTACTGATAGATTGTGAAAATTTGGGAGATGATGTTGCCAACAATGACAACCATATCATTCACCGGTCATACAAAAATGCACCATAATGCCAACAAACTCCCCCTTTGGAATTGGTGGCAAATGCTACAAAACTATGTCGGTTCTGGCCCCTATTTCTGACCCCTATAACTCACACTATACAAGTCTCCAAAATTCCCCCTTTTGCCATCAATGGCAAAGACTATATAAAAGAATTTTTCAAAGTAAAGCAAAAAGGTCCTTGAAATTTTCTTGAGCAACTTTTAATGAGAATTCCCATGAAGATTTTACCTATTTCATGGTTGTGAAGTTCCCATGCATAACTACAATAAAAACTTCCATATCATCAACTCTCTTGCAGTCAGGTTCACTTATGAGGGGATCTTCTTGTTTTATGTTCATTTGCATGAATTCAATAATTGGTGCCAGATAGCACTGTAGCTCTAGCAAACTAAGACCTCGTTTGTCCTCTTCATCTTTCAACCTTTTGATTTCCTGATTGAGTTGTTTGACCTTGCTAGTGAAAATTGATGTTGAACTGGTGAGAGGATCAAAATAACTTATCAGATCTTGAATTTCTTTTTGAGTCTGATTTCTCTTGTCTTCTTGATCTCTAATGAAATTGGTAAAAGTTGAAGATTTGACCAGTAATTGACCAACTTCCTGAAGGATATTTTTGACTTCTTCTGTAAGGGTGGAGAGGGCAACTTTCACAACTATTATTTTTTTCATTAAATTTTCTCCTCTCTTTGATTCGTATTGCCTTACTACAACTTTCTCTAGATCGGTTGTCTCTGAACTGATTGTTGTAATAAGAGTACTCAACTAATCAATGATGGGGGTGGTATTATCAATAGCAATGTCAAGAATTAGGTCAGAAAGAATTGTTTTAGTAGAATTGAGAATTCTTGCCTTCTTTTTCTTTGCTCTTAACTTAGCCTTTTCAGCTTGCATTTTTAGTTTTTCTGAAACCTTCATCAACTATTTGGGAGTCATTTTCTTTGTATCAATGACCGATTCTCCCTCTTCTTCCTCCTCTATTTTATCTTCCTTTTCTATAGTCTAAACTTTTGAACTAGTTGTTGTGATGATTCTTACCTTCTTTTCACTTTCATTTTCTAAATCTAACTTCCTCTTTGCCAGAGGAGTATCCATCATTGCTTTCTTATCCTCTATGTTCTCTTCCTCTTTTCCTTCCTCTATTTTCTTCTCTTCCTCTTTTCCTTCTTCTAACAGAATAATATTTTATGCCAATGAAGTCATGTGAGGTGTATCCTCATAAGGAATGTCTTCAACTACCACTTCATCTTGACTAGGAAGCTTAGTTTGATCAACTTCCTTCACCGGTGAAGTGTGAACTGGTTGCTCAACATCCTTTGTTAGATTGGGAATGTCTGACACAACATTTCCTATAATCTCATTAACTAAGAAGACATCAAAACCTTTAGAAGAGTCTTTTTCCTTACCTTTTTCTTTTTCAAGAACAGCTGCACCTTGGTCTCATTTTGTTTCCTTTTCTATTTCTTCTTCAGCTTCCTTTTGTTGATTCATGATCTTTTTCCACAAGGAAACACCTTCTTCGTTCATTGCTTCAACTTCACCTACGACCACTCTCCTAGTTCTATTTCTTATCTTGAAATGTTGAAGACATGCTTCGGCCACTAGTGAAGCTTGATCAAGGTCTAAATCATGTTGCACTTCTATGAGTGCTTTTATTTGTTGTTCTTTTTCAACAACCAGAGTTGTTTTCCATCTCCCTTCAATTTGATCTTGCAAATCCGATGGGACTATTCCATATAATTCACTAGGTGTCCTACAAAACTTATGCAAGTTCCAGATCAGGGCTTCTTCAATTTTCCTTTTATCTTCTTCATTACTGAGGGAATATGTTCTCCCAACACTAGAAAAACCTCCAAATTCTTTGATCCCATGGACCAATTCATCAACTGTTGGAGCTTTGTTTCTTCCACTCCTTCTAACCTCTTTAATTTATACATATGATTAGGTGTCAGTGATATCACCCCCTTTCTCATCCTTTTTGAGCTTTGTATCAACTTTCCCTTTAGTCTTCTTCTTTCTAGTATAAGTCATTCCTATCGGCCTATCTTTACTTGGGGATGATACAGGAGTACCTGAATCCATTTCTTTTGTATATGTTGCAGGCTTGGTTGTTGTAGTGCCCTTTGGTTTTGTCTTTGACACTTTCTTCTTCTCTCCTATTAATTCTTCATCTTTATTTGGTTTGACCCCTCTTTGCTCACTAGCACCGGTGGAGGTAGTGACACCAGATGCTTCACCTCCATATTTCTTGTCAAGAGTATCAATCATTCTTCTCACTTTTCTTTTCATGATTGGCACCCAAAGTTCCTATTTTATTTTGGAGCTTGCCTCCTCACAGGTTCT
This sequence comes from Cryptomeria japonica, assembly GCF_030272615.1. Lineage (NCBI taxonomy): Eukaryota > Viridiplantae > Streptophyta > Pinopsida > Cupressales > Cupressaceae > Cryptomeria > Cryptomeria japonica. The sequence goes on along the minus strand of NC_081408.1, from coordinate 273,096,838 downwards.
AAATCTCTTTTTCTTCAAGTGTACCGGTTTGGACAGTAGCATATTGACTTTGATTTTAACAATATCTATTACAACCTCACAACCCATAGGTGGAACCCAAAAGGTTCTGGGTTGAACTGCTTGAATGATGCAACAATCCGTGTCTACAAGAAAATAAATGTTATCTTTTTATTTCTGTACTATTCCTGTTGGAATTCTTTCCCTCTTGTGCATCCTAATTTGGAATTCCTTAAAGTATCCCCCCATTATTTCACCAAACTTATCTCCTAGGTCCCTAATCATTTCACCTATCTGAACCATGATAGGTTTCTCTTCAAACCATACTACCTTACCCTTACTGGGGAAAAAGTTTTAAACATAGAAAAATATACATACCAGAAGTGAACCATATTTGAAAGATTGCTTCTTGTCCTTCTTAATTCTTTCCATGTTCACCATAGATTGGATTTTAATCATCTCACAAATATCATAGGTTGCATCCTCCTTGATAATTTGATAGCCAACATGTATGGCACCGCTCGACACACTATTCATTTGGCTTGATTGATAAACCCTGTAACCCAGCACTGCAGAAGCAAATCTAACTTTAGCATCCTCGATATGGGTGATTGTCATTGCTCTACTATCACATCGGGATTTGGTTAACCAGATGACTTCAGATGATAAAATCATTCTTAGGGTTAATTCTTCACTGATTGCACTAAACCCCATCACTCTTTGAATCACCTCCTTTGTAATCTTGATTGGTGCTTGAGCTTCTAGCCACAAAAATTGATTATGAACTCTACTCAATACATACCTAACCTAGTCATCATGAAACTGATTAGTAAAATTAACAACATTAGACAAACCCTTGGTTTTCAATGGTAGAAATTCTACCTTCAGTTGATCATTAACACAAAACCCTTTAAACTCATTTCGAATGAACTTGTCTCCAAGTTCTTTGAGCTTTCAGTGAATGTAAGGGCGAATGTCTTCAACCAAAAATACATTGGAGGGCACACATGATAGGGCACTAGTCATGTTGATCTCATTGACTTTCATCAGATGCAACTTGAACTTGGGTTGGGGTTCTTTAATAGCTTCAACCAACATAGGAGTCGATATCGGTGCTGCCATGATGACCTTCAAACAAGATTTTCTTAGATGAAGTTGAATACCTTCTCCTTAGAAATACCAATCACCACTATTGCTTTGCTTGAACTTTCTATACAAATATTACTTAGCAAGATTCTAAATGCCTTTGATTGCACAGGAGCTCGAGAGATTTCAGAAGAAAACAAGATAAATGAAAATGTGTTAACATTTTCTTATTTATCCATTGAGGTTTATTGACATTATAAAACAACAGTTAGTTTTGAAACTTTACAACTTAAGGTACACCGATTTGCCTTTTACGTGTTGTTTGTTACCGATGTTGATACACAAATAATTAACTCACAAGGCATTTCTCAAACAAGAACTTTTGTCTAAGTTTTATGCATCTCAACTATGTAGATAGACATAACTTTATATTGGTAAAGGGGGTCCAAAAATAATCTTACCATATGTGCTCCCCTTGGGCATCGATATGCCTAGTTAGAAGAGGAACTATCATCACTGATGGATGATGACTTGATTTCAAAATGATCTTCTCCTTCTTTTCTTTCTTCCTTCTTGATCCATGTTTTTTTCATTTCATTTCTCACTTCTTCAATTGTCTTCTTTCCTTTCAGGCCATTTTGCTCTGTCTTCTTGCTCAACCAATTCTTGTCTTCAAACCAGTTATAGGATCGGTTCTTGCACTCTCTGGCTAAGTGACCGATCTTATGGAAATTGAAACATGCCATACCAATTGTCCTCCATGGTCTTGAATTATATCTCTGGCCCATTCTCCTTCTACAATTTTCTGCAACATGACCAAAATTACCACACATGGAACAAGTGGCAATGAACTGATTACTCCTTTTATTAGGACTAACTGGTTTGAATGGTGATCTTGATACATTTGACTTGAACCTGCATTCTTCTTATTTGTGTCCAAACTTATTGCATGTGAAGAAATGTCCATTAAATCTTTTTTCTATTTGACATACTACTAGATTGAGATTTACACTCATAAGTAGTGTGTCCATACTTATGACAATTATGGCAGTAACCATCAAAGGTGAAAATATTCTTTTGACTAATCGGTTTATTTCTATAGTCATTAGTCTTATGACCCGATTTACCACAATGATTACAAGAGGATTTGGAAAAAAATCATACCTTTCACTTCTAAATGGTTTCTTTTATCATCCTTCATCTTTTTGGATTTAGATGATTCTCTAGTTTCCATAGGACCTGTACTAGGGTAACCAAGACCAGTTGTTTCCTTTGTTCTTCTCTGAGCCTTCAACTATTTATCTGCCTTCTCAGAGCTTTTATTGAATTTCCTCAACTTCTCATTTCTCTCATTTTCAATTTTCAACACACTCTTGAGTTGTTCAATCTCTTTCATCATCTTCTCCTTTTCTTTTGTGTTGTCATGTAGATGCTTATGTATATATTCATTCTCCTGAGTGAAAATTCAGATTTCTTCATCTTTCTCAATCATGATTGCATGATTTTCTCTTAGGGCATCTTCAGCAAGTCTCCTGGCTCTTTCAGCTTTTGATAGATCTTCTTATGCCTCTCTCTTTCTTTCATCAGTATTTTTGCTGGCTTCCAGTGTCTCAGTCATTCTCAGGGCCTAACCTTCATGTTCTCTTTTGAGATGTGTGACTTCTTTGCTCAACTTCTTGTTCTTTTCCATGAGTTTTGAGACTGCTTCTTCAGCTTCTTTAGATCCACTCTGTTCAAAGAGTTGATCTATGATGTCCTAACTCTCATTTAGCTATTGAGCTAATTCCTTTCTTTTTCCAAGAGATTTTCTCAGTCTCTCTTTTAGCTGACCAATAATTTTATTTGCTTCATCAACCTGCTTCTGATACTAGTATTCTTCCATGATCTTTATCCTTAAGTTGTCAAGCTTCACTCCAGAGGGTAAAGGCTCTGATACCAATTGTTAGTCCCAACTGGTGCTGAGAGGGGAAGGGTGAATCAACACTTTACCAGTTTTACACAATTAAAACTTTTAACTTAAGTCTTCACTAACTCAACATTCATCAATATAAATAACTATTGTAGTACAATAAGCATGCATGAAAAGATACACAGTGACACCAAGATTTATCTCATGGAAACCCAAATGAGAGAAAACCATGGTGTGAGTAGGAAATCACAAAATATTTACTCTTCTGGAGTATGCCTAGTGAGGAGCCATCCCTATTAGGAGATTACAAGGACACTATTAGGTGCCACCTGGTTAAGGGAATTTGATTCAGGCCTGTTAGGGCCTTTACCCTGTTAAAGGTAGCCTTGTTAAAGGTCTTAAGATCATCAATTAAGATGACACCTGGTTAAGGGATTTTTACAATGGGACCTATTAAAGTCCACCCTTTTAAGGGATTTTAATTGCAATGGTTAGAAAGCAAAAAAAAGATGATCTGTTGAAGTGGCTACTGATAGTTTGATCAGATCACACTGAAACTCATGCTATATCTGCATCGGTTGTGTCTATTCTGCACAACACCGGTTTCTTGAATATATCTTCGGCTCTACACTCTATCGGTCTTCTGATCCTTGGCTCTACACTCTGCTAGTCCTTTGACCTTCGACTCTGCACTATGTCAGTCCTCTGACCTTCAGCTCTGCACTATGTTGATCCTCTAACCTTCGACTTTGCACTATGCTTTGCTCCCCCTTTGTTCATACTTTTCTCACATCACTTTTCACATTAACAACGACCTCATAAAGAATGAATTATGTGAATTTATTACCCTTTCAATCTGTTGCCAAATTTCCCTCCAAAATATCCTATTCAAAATTATGTTACCACGCCATAAATTACTCTCCAGAAATCATTCTTGAAATCTCTGTCAAAAGAGTCGTTCATGCTGATAAGTCTGCCAGTTGACTAGAGAAGACTGTTGGTTTATCTAGATGTTAACTAAACATTACCAGTCTATCAATTACAGACTCTATCGGTGTACCGATCAAAATCTACCTAGCCGATTACCTTCTGTATACCGATTTGTTCACTTCTTAGCCGGTTGACCTCTTCTGTGCTGGTCTACTCACTGCTTGTCGGTTGATCTCCTATGTGTCGCTCTACTTCCTTCTTACCCTGTCTACACATTGCTTAACCAATTAACCTCTTTATACCAGTCAACTTACTGCCGATAGACTGTAAAAATTTGGGAGATGATGTTCCCAACAATGAAAACCATATCATTCATCACTCATACAAAAATGCACCAGAATGCCAATAGTCTTTACATCTTCAAATCAACATCTCTGTTCAAAAATATTTTTCCCGCCTAACATTTTTATGCAGAAACTATAGATTGGCATCTTCGCCTCTCTATTTCAGCATCTCCACCTAATATTTGGTGTCTTTGCTCAATATTTTCTGCCTCTGCCTTATTTATTTTTTGAATTTCTCATAAAAACTATGAATCGATATCTGTGTAGGTCTGAATCGGCATCTGCGCTTAGTTGAAAAAGAAGTTTTTGTAAAATGGGCATAACTTTTTGCTCGAGTGTCGAATTTTTCAAAATTCAACTTGTATTAGAAAGAGGTCTTAGAGGTCTAAAATGGGTTGTTAATAGATTTTGTATACCTTTCTTCAAAAATTATTTTAACATGTTCAAATTCAACCCTTCCTTTTGCACATAACTTTAGCATATGAAATTATTTTTCATTAAACTTTTTTTATTTACTTATAAAATCATAAGGAATCCAATTTTGTGATTAGAAAATCACAAGGAATCCTCATATTTTTATCTTTGGGATAATCATCTTGTCTTTGTATCCTTTTTGTTGGTCCAAAACCTCAAACTACTAATCATTTTTGTAGAATGCTTGTCAAAGAATATCATTTTTTCTCACTAGCTTAGATTTTCTTTTCATGCATTAGATTAGAAAACATACATTTTGGGGTTAAAAAGAACGTGTGTTTTCTATGTCTTTTGTGCTTGCACATTCATAGGATGGACCCACTATTACACTTAGTATCCTCTCCTCTTGCCTTCATGGACCTTGGGTGTAAGAGAAAAGTGATTAACAACACCCACCTTTTCTTTTAGTAGTTGAGGGGTATCCTTGATTGGTGATATCATCACCCCACAAGGGTATCTCAAATTGGGACACATGAAGGATATAATCTCTCCCAACATAATCTTGAGTAGTGTCTTTTGAGATGCTATATAAAAACCTGGTCAAATGACTAGAGTGTTGAGTGAGTTTGATGTATGTGGAGGCCTTCTTTGCACTGATAAGCTCAATTAGAGCCTTTACTGGCTTGCTTCGTGGATTCATTGTTGGACTGGACCCATCAAAAAATTAATAAGAACTTTTGTTTTAGTAACCCAAATCCTTACATTTGATGGTTTAAGGTGTGTGAATCATACCTCATAGATACCCCTCATGTACCCATTCAAGATGAGACAAGAATCCTTCGATTAAAAGATCTTTAGATCTTTGAGGTAAGAGAATCTGGTATGACCAAGAAGTGTGTGCTGTGGAGTGGAGCTAGTGCTACTAGATTCTCTATCTATCTACTTTTTTGAGGTGTTTCTATGTTGTGAGGGCCCCATTGAATGGTTTCAGATTTCCAGACTAAGTTGTATGTTTTCAAGTGTCTTCATTGTTCATGGTAGTTAATTTTGTAACATTGGGCTAATCTAGCCTCACCCCCCCACCCTCTTTTACACTTGCTTCAATGGTTACCTTGGCCAACATGTATTCATTCCTTGATATCTCTTGCCAAGACAAACAATCCCAATATTTGCAAGTTTGACCAAACATTTGACCAAAAATCCATCAAATTTTACCTTGTCATAGTCAGACTAAGTTTCACTGTCTCCACCTTTGTTTTAGCATCTCTGCTTGAGTCAAATACTTAATCAATTTTTATCCATGCAAACAATCATCAATCCCCAACTAATATCTCTAGTCAATCATTAATCCAATCTCAGTTAACCTTCCCCTTCTTCTACCTATCATCAATCCATTCTCCCATAATAATTTTCATTCCATCCTTACAGATTTAGCACATTAACCTAATCAAATCTCCAAAATCCCAATCAATCAAATCAACCTCCCAATCCAAGGTCAGCACTTTGCAAAGTCTGACTTAGACCTTTTATCATTAATCAAATCCATAATTAGCCTTGTGCTTGAGAAAGAATATATCTCAAGTATATTGCCTAATTGATCCTAATCATTTGGGTTGATCAAAACCCTAATCCTTTGCCCTACTTTTCTTAGGAGCAAAGTCTATCCTAAGTAGAAAAAGGATTGATCTAGTCTTAATCCAAGGTCTGATTTTGCCCTATCTTGGTTGTTACCTCATTTTGTGGCCCACCCCATCTACATCCTAATCCAAGGGCTAAGCTATCATCTAATTAATTTTGTCCTAATCCAAGGACCAATCCAATCTAATCCAATCCAATCCAAGTCAGATCAAACCCAAAGTTGCTAAGTCCTAATCCTCATCTTCATCTAGCATCATCTCATTAATTTTCTCAATCAAGTCCATTCATACAATTCCAACTTGTCACCCCATTCTCATTATTTTGAGGTTACCTATGTATGGTCTTGACTTGCGCTCACAAAAGCAAAAGATGGTTGCCAAAATAGCTAAACTTCTCGATCTCAATCCTCATCAAAGACATTCTCCAACCCAAATCTAAAATCCAAACATCAAAGCTTGGTATGACAAAATTCTCATGTAAGTTCAAGGATCACCCTATCAATCATACCCATCCAGCTCATGCATGCCTCATTGTTATCCAACTTCCACCTATCCATGTCGCCCATCCTAGCCCACTTACCAAGTCAATCCTAATTCATCTCATGTCCCTTATGTTTCCCTTACTTTTAACAAGGGAAATCTATCTTAATCCCCATCCATGTCTTCATATTATCCCTCATCTGCATACCCCTCTGATCCAATATGCATACCTCCATCTTCACCACCATTTACACCCCAATCCCCATATTTTTACAACACCTTCGTCACCTCCACTCCCCATCCAAGTCACTTACACCATAGTTATCCAAGCCTTAATTCTAATGCCTCAATCCTGAATCGCAATCCTCCATCTAATACTAAACCTCCACATAATCCTCATACTCCAAAATCCACATCATCCCCATCCTCCAAGTCCTTTCTTCATAATTTTATCCAAGAAATACTAGCAAAGGATACACAATCCCCACCTCAAACCAAAGTTGCCCAATCTCCCCAAGTCATATGTCCACCTTTGTCCCCTCCAAATCAAAATAAACCTCAGTCCCCTATGCTTCATGAATCTTCCATCCCCCCATCTACCCAAGTTAAAGAATCCATATCCTCTGACATCACACCATCCCCATAAACCCAAAAATGTCAAGAGCTTGTTCTAAAGCATGCTACCATAGATTTCTCTCCACCTCAAGATCAAAGCATCCATCCATCTCACGATACCTCTACATCTCAAAATCTATGTCCACCCTCTATTCCATCTCATGATCCCATCCCCTCCACTCCATCTCAAGAAAAAGTAATCCCTCCATCCAATTCTCTCCTTCCATCTCAAGATCCAATCATCCCTTCTACTCCACTACATGTACCCATCCCAAGTCAAGATCAAGGTATCCCCTCCTCTCCATGTCATGATCCCAATCCATCTCAAGATCCTAATATTCCTTCTAATCCCACACATGATCCTAATCCTCCACATGATCCTAGTCCTCTGCAAGATCCCATCACCCCTATCCAAGCTATCCATGAATCCCATAACTATCAACTTAGCTCTTCCATCTTCATCCATTTAGGTTTCCTTCAAGAGCTTACAATTCCTTCCACCTCCTATCCCTCTCAAAATGGACTCTCATCTTGTTTCCAAAATAATAAGTATCCTATTAGACAAATAATTTGTGAAAAAATGAATTATCAAGGTAAAGGATTAGGCCTCCATGAACAAGGAATATTGGAACCCCTTCAAGTCAAATAAAATGATGGTTCCTATGGTCTTGGATACAAATATTATGCTCAATATGTTGGTGTATCTTTCATCCCTCCTAAATCCAAAATCCCTTCTTAGAAATCAAAATCACACCATCCCCCATCTTCCACATCCATTTTGGTTCCTTATGTTCCAAAGATAGATCCTTCATCCCTTCAATCCATCTTGGGTCCTTTCATCCCTCCGTCCACCACTACACCACTACATCACTTCAAATAATCCTTAATAAATATCAACAAAGGCATGCATCCTTGAATCCCTTACCACATTCTCCCTCCATCATCCCATATATAAAATCTCTAAGTCATCCAACCTTATCCATCTACACCTTTTCTATTGGAAGCAATTTGGATGCCAGATCTAAAATTCATAAATCTAGAAATCCACAAAAATCCAAGGATCAACATGTCCCCTCAAAAGGCATGCTCAAGAAAAGAAAAAAAAATCCAAAAGAGAGAAAAATTCAAAAGGCCACAAAGGCCCAAAAGACAAAATAAAATACAATGTGGATTCCCAAACTACTCATAGAAGAAATGCATCTCAAAGAAAAATCCAAATTGGAATCCAAACTTGTTAATCCAAAAGCTCCCTCCACTCATAAGTCCTCTAATCCTCCATCTTCAAAATCCATTTTGGGTCCTTATTCCCTAAAATCTACTATCTTAAGTCCATCATCCCTTTCATCTATTTTGGGTCTTCATGTACCAAAATCCACATTTGATCCTACATCTAATTTAAAATCCTCTCCATAACTCCACCACCCTTCAAGGTGTGTGCCAATATTGATCTTCCCCACATCCCTGTTCATTTATCCACAAGTCTTTCACAACCCCATCCATTATCCAACATTCAGTTTCCATTATCCCATTCCTTTAATTCAATCTTTTGCATAAATCATTATCCCCCTCCATCTTCCATCTATTCCATCTCCATATCTAATTGTACCACATCTATGAGCATACCTCCAATTATCTTGGTTCAATATAGCACATATTCAAGGGATATCATCAATGGAACTAGATGCTTGAGTCCCTCCTCCATCTAGCTTTCACGCATCTACTACCTTGTACATCTCCTTATCCACATCCTTATCCTAATTTATATCCATCCAAACTATTTTCAAAAAAAAAATCCATCCAATGGTGAAAACTAGTTCTTATGGTGCCTTGGGTAACTACCATGATGAAAAATTGGTAAACAAGTGTCATGTGTAAACCCCTTATCCACTTGCACTCTACACTTGGGGGCAAGCTTCATCCATGTCATACTACCATCCACATCTTCCATATCCTTTATTTTCTATCTACATCCTATCTAAGCTCATTCTCCTTTCATATCTTTGATCTTGACTATCCTATCCATATCCTCCATCTCATATCCCTCATCCTATCCAAATCCATGCTCCATTCATACCATTGATCTTGATCAATATAGAGGAAAAATAATATCCATTCATGCTTTGAAAAATACAAGCCTTAATTCCTCCACCATCTATATCCCTTACACATTATCCTTCCATCTCATACATCTTTATCCACCATCCTTAATTGCACTATCTTCTAATGTGAGGGCATTGCACTCCTTTGAAACATAGTACTTGGATCTCCATTCCACCTATCATTCATGTCTTACTCCTCCATATCTTATCACTATCCATCTACTTAATCCCTCCATACCTTATCCAAGAAACCTCTTCATGTCTCCATCCATTCTCTCTTTTTACCAAGCCTTGGTTCTCCCTTATCATTGGCCCAAAACCATTTATCCTATATCGACAATGTAGTCCCATAATATTCCCCATCTCATCCAATCCTATTCAATCATTATCCCCCTCCTATCTTATCCAATCCATTCATGATTCCCATCACACTAAGATTTTCCCATCTATTTGAGCTTATATTGACTTGTGTGTTATCCAAACACCCATCCATATTGTGCTAATCAAATCTTAGTGGAAATCCTCCCACCCACAGACCTCACACAACCATATTATATATTTCCTCCCATCAATATACCCAATCATCCTACCCATTGGGATGCATCCTTCACATGTTTGGCAATTTATCCAAATCCACCACTTGCCCATCGGGATGTATCCTTCCCATATTCAGTAATCTATTTAAATCCATGTCCTACTCTTGACAAGAGATATAAATTGGCTATGTGCATGTTTCTTTCATGATTGAGCTTTTCACTTTGACTTTTATCTTGTGTCCTAGGACTCTACCTGTTCAGGGTTGCCTTGATCATTCTATATCTCGATATGTCTTGGTTGGTGTAAAATGGAGCATAGTTTTTGTGGTATGGCATGTTTGATGGTTTCTCTTGTACAATATTTCAATCTATCATCTACACCATCATCTATTTTTGTGAGCATGTGTGCCATGAGATACCTAAATTTTCTAAGGCTCTAGTCCATGCATCAAATAATCACAACATCTTGACTTCTATAGTTAGTGGTGTAGATAGTGTATTGAAAAATCAAAACTAGGTTTTGTCTCCACATCTACATAATAAGAAATCCCATCCACTTACTTCATCTCATTTCATCCATTTATCTTGGAGACTCCAATTCATTTATTTCGCTTTCGTCATACTTATCCTTTTTACATCCTTTCATCCTCAATCCTTTAGTCCTCTAATCCATTTCAAGAGAACAACCGTGTTCTTGGAACCCTCATGTCCTCTAGAGGGGGCATACCACTACCTCCTCATCATCATTCCTCATCCCACCTCTGACTGGAGCATCATGCTACTAGTCCATATCATTTACATCCACTATGTAATATTCTTATTTGGTATAACATCACTTCATGATGGTATATCAAACGGGAAAAATGTAGACACCTAAAATCAAATAATTAATATTTAATTAATTAAGCCTTTCACATAATTAATTCAATTATTTTTGTTAGTCCTCTTCCTCTTAAAATTAATTCAAAGATTTCAGGAGCATATTACTTATCTCCTCAAGGCTCATGTTGTTTTAGATCAAATAGTTCATCAAAATGCTCTCAATTCTATCTGACTCAACTGAAGTCAACCATTTCATGCCAATCTTTTTCATTCAATCTATATTGTCAACCAATTTTAGCAAATAAGACTTGTAATCTAAATCTCTAGCTTCCTGCTCTCCAACTTCCAAAATTTCTCTAGCTATAGGGGATTCTGGATCATCAATCACCACAAAATTTTCCACCTTGCTTCTCTTTGGCTTTCAAATACTAACAAGAATAGACTGTCTCATTTTCTTCTTTCCGGAGGATGAATCTCTAGAACTAGAAGAGAAAGACATGGAAACTAGACCAACACTCCACATATCCACAAATGATTTGAAATAGCATTACAAACTTCTTCTTTGTTAGCCAAACTATTCAAGTATCTAAATATTTGTCTTGCAATAGGAACACCATACTCCCATATGACATCTTTTTTTGCTAGAAGGGACTTCAAACAATACATAACCAAATTTACAAGAAATGACCCAAACCAGAAAGCATAATTCTTCTCTTTTGTCATCTTAATGTTCTCTAACAATAATTATTTCAGTAATTCACACAATTAGAATGATTTTTTCTCCGTCACAAGCATATGTGCCATATATACAGGAATTGTTGAGGTGACACCTTCCCTATTTTTGAAATATATTTTATAAGAGATTACATAGACAACATACCTCACCATAGGGTTGATGATTGTGTTAATGATTAGATCTTGTTGATCACCCTTCATGGTGGTTAGGGCTTCCACTTCTCTATTCAAGATCGACTTCTTTGTCGGAACTTCTCCATTGTCGCACAAGTCTGTGACCATAGAAATGATTTCCTTCATTATCAGATAGGGTTTATCCAACAAGATACAATTATCTCACACATGACTAAGAATTATCCTAATCGTCTTTGGATTGTCAAACCAAGGGAATTTGATCCATAGGTTCAGACCTTTTCCTTCTAATTCTTTGACCCTCTACAATTCATCATTATTCAAACCAAGTTTAAAAACTTTGATCTCCTTTGGGATAAAATCATCTAGGAGCACCTTGTCCATAATCTGAAATTCCTCACTGCTAGATTCCTCGATGATCAATTTTCCTTCCATGATTTCTCTCACTGCTCACTCTGCTACTACTCTACTATTCGCAATATTCTTAAACACAAATGATCAATATGAAAGAAATGAACTCAAAAACTGATACTTGCTAAAGATACTCCATTAGGGTTTTACCACCAAGAACTATTTTATCAATGATGTCAGCTAGATTCCTCTGATTTACCAGATACCACTCATGAACTGTCATGTTGGGTTAGCGACATGATCCACTCAGATAGGGAGGATATTGGAAAGAGACACTATTCTAGAAGAGATAAGCGCTTGAGGATTATTTAGGGGTTATCATTGATGGCAACACAAATCAAAAGCATCATCCGGTATATGGAAATTCATTCTACTAGAAGTTTGAATTTATTTTTTCTTGTCTAGAAAGTGGAACACAGTATTTGGCGAAGTATGAGTACTTTGAGAAGAACTCAATTTTAGGTGCAGATTTTTTTTTGCGGTGGAAGAGGTAATCGATTTTTTGGTTGGAATTTCTTAGTTTGCAATCCTAGCCTTCAATATTGATTCTCGTGTATGATTGATGATTCGACATCCCGTATTTCAAGAAGAACAAGGTTATTGTTATGTAGCATTTTATGCAAAATATATAGGATGATTTTGTTGATTGGTTCCATGTTTGAGATTATTGTGCCAACTTATGTGAAGCGTATTATCAATTTATTTTAGTTTGCATGTGTATTGGTAATCAGATTGAGTTGACTTCTTATTACACGTTTCATATCTGGTAAATGTTTTTGGAGCCGACATGTTGGTGACCTAATCAAGTGATGTAGATATATAAGACTGATCTATATAAGCATTTTGGTATTCAATAGTGCTATGTGAAGATTGTATGAGCATCTATGCATACTTTCATAGGCGTTATCTATATATTTAAGCTTCGGTGTATAATAGAACAGAGAAGAACATAGCAGTGTACTAAAACAGTGGAAGAAGACTCTTTGTGCTTAATCAAAACTACATTTTGGAATTTGTAGATGCTATTCATCAGTTTAGACAATTAGTTATCATTTGTAATCATTTGTAGAACAGTGAGTCCTTTGGGGGTTGTAGGCCTCTCTTTTCTAATTGAGCAATGAGCTCTAGGCAGTGTGCCTAAATGCATGCACATTCCCCTTGTAATATTATTATAAACCTAATCACAATATTATAATATTGTGGGTCTCAATCCCATCATGGTTTTTTCCTTCCTAGTTTCCACATAATTTTTTTGGTGTTATGGTTTTATGCTTGTGTGTGTTGAGTTTATGCACTTTAATTTTATTCATTTGCATTTGGTGGTTCAAGAATTAGTGAAAGAAAGTTATAAATTGCAGAACACTAATTCACCACCCCCTCTCAGTGTTCATTGATTCCAACAATTGGTATCAGAGCCTAGTTCCTTCGAGGAAGCCTAACAACTTGAGGAAGATCTGAGATAGTGAAGCAATGGAATCTAGTTTCCAGAAACAACTCACTGTGGCACTTGAAGATCTAGATACAATGAGAAAAGAAGCAAATAGCCTAAGAAGAAATCTGAGAAATGTTGAAGACTTCATTGAATCTTTGAAGGAGAAAGTGAAAACATCTAGAGAAAAGAGAAAAGAGCTTATGGAAAAAGTCAAGGAGAAAGAAGACCAAAGCACTGATGACCAAGCCTCAAAAGACAAGATAGATGAATGTGAAAAACTTGCTAGAGATAATATTGTCTTGAAAAATAAAATGAAATACATTGTGATGAAGCTGAAAAATGAGATTGCAGACATAAAGAAGAATGAGGAAAGCTTGACATAGTCACTAAAGGATAGATTTGATGAATGTTGCAAACTTAATCATGAAAATGACCTATTGAAGCTTGAATTGATACAATCCAGGAATAATGAGCAAGATCTTGAAAGGCATATCATCAATCTAAGAGATGAACTTACCAATGCTAATGAGTATAAAGGATATTGCAATGCTATCTCAGCTAAGCTAGATGAGATGATACAAAGTCAGAAGAATAAAGGTGATATGGGAGGACTTGGATTTGAGAAAGGAGAAAACTTCGGATCTGGTCAAAGCAATGCTAAACCTCAGAAGAAAAAGAGATCTCTGGTAAGGAATCCTAATGCTTATAAATTCAATGGTAAATTCTTTGTTTTGAATAAATTTGGTCATATTGCAAGTCAATACAGAAATAGGGCTAATCAGAATAGTTCATCATTCTCTGGACAATGCTTCAATTGTAATAAATTTAGTCATAAGTCAATTGAATCTAGAAGTATGGTAAATAGGAGAAATATAATATTTTATGCTTTTGGAAGATTTGGACATATTGCTATTCAATGCAGATCAAAGGGAGATCAAGGTAATTTTAGGCCTAATCAAAGAAACAACATTGTTTTCTATGCTTGCAATAAATCCGGTCACATTGCAAAATTATGCAGAAGCAAGAATATGAACAAGAATTCTTTGGAAGACAAGAACAAATTCGTTGATAAAGGCAAAGCAAAGGTTGAAGAGATCATAGAGAAGTACAAGAAGAAACAGGTCAATAAGGGTGATTCAGATGTAGTGAATGAGGACACACCTGATTCTGGTGTTGGAACCTCATCTGGTAACTAAGGTACTTGGCCTTAGGGGGAATATTTTCATGCAGATCCTGAAAACCCCTTGTCTGAGATCTGTAACTAGCTATGACAGGCTATAGATGATTGTGAATGATTAACCAGTTGACCCTGAAGGATCTTTGGAAGACTTTATGCCAATCTAAGACTCCAAAATAATGTTCATGAAATACAAAGAATCTAGAAGAGTTAGGGTTGAGCATTTATTATATCTAAAATTTAGGTATGCGATAGATAAAAAGGTGATTTAACTATTATTTCTCAGATTGTGTTTGAAGTGAAAAAGTAGGAGAGCTTGGCGAAGAAGATTGTGAAGTGAACACTGAGCTTTGAAGAATTTTGACAAAGATTTTTTCATCTGGTTGGATAATAAAAAGGTATTTTTTAGAGTTTGATAACTTTCTCTATTCATAACCTAAACTTTGACAATGGCATCATCTGGTGTGGTAACTCCATTGGTTGTTGACATAACTAATAGGGAAAGACCTAAGTTTAAGAAACATCCATGTTAATTGATGGAAGATGATCCGAATGTATCATTTTCATCTTTTTCGTATAGTGTTTTGCATCTTGAAGATATTAGGGATTACATCGGTTGCAATTTTGAAGAACTCAGAAATGCTTAAATACTGAAGCCTTACATAGAGCACATGGTAGATGGTATGGGAAATCTTAAACCTGAATTTAAATCTCTCTAGGACAAGGGTTTCATTCAATTCATGAATTTTATGGTCTTTGACAAACCCGAATGGGTTAGATACATTCTAAATAGATTTCATGGGGAGTTAATATGGCTTGGCAAGCCGCATAAGATCATGAAGCAAGAAATCAAAGTCATTACATGTTTGAATTCAACCAGTGAAGTATTTGGCCTTAGGAATGTAAAGAATCAGACCGTGATGGAGGCAACCAGTTCCAAACATGATGGAAGATTAATGACAATCAGTGACATTGTTAAATATGAAGTTAGGTTTGCATACATGGTGACAGGTTACAAGGTCTATTAATCAAATAAAGATAACTCAATATTTGGTATGGCTAGTTATGTTCCTTTTCAAATTGTCAAGGAGGAAAAATTGTATGATTTGTGTGAGGTGCTTCAAAGAGATCTCTTGAATAATCTGAAGAAGATAAAGAAAGAAAAAAAACATGTATCAAATTTGGTACTCTGATTATCTATCTGTACTTCTCTTTCATGAATGAGGTCCCCAGTGTAGGTAAATTTCAATGGGCCTATGATAGGTCGATGGAAGTGCAGATAAAGGAAACACTAGATGGATTAGGTGAGGCACAAGCTTAGAGAGCTATTATGTGGGGATACTTTAAAACCTTCCAAGGCATGATACAAAGCAGGGAAAGGATTCGTAAGGAAATTGTGGAGAAGTATGAAGACTCCATATGCTTCATGGTGGATACTGATCAATGCTTGATGGAGGCTAATGAACCCAGGATAGTTTGGATCATGCCCATGGGGTATTTGGTTAGTGGTGATATTCTTAATGCATATGCTTAATACATCTTGAGAAAGACGATAGAACAATCCAAGGAAAGGTTTGGAACATACAAGGAGAAAAGCTTGAGCCAACACTCTCAATTCACCAAACCTAGAATGCAGAGAAGAATGAGGATGGAAGTGGAGTAGCATGTAGAGGACATGGGAATCATAAAGGAGGTAGTCTGAAGGGCCCAAAAGAAGAACATTTTGAAGGAAGAAGATATGATCAAACCTAAGAAGACCAAGCCAAAAAATCCTTCCCTGAAGCCAAGGCAAACAAGGAAGCCAACACCTTCCTCTGATGCCCTAAAGCCTGCCCCTCCACCTAAGCTTGAATCCAAACCAGTTGGTGGAGCTAAGAATAGGAAGAAAGGGAAACCATAAAGAGTTTATGTAGCAGCTACTGCAGAACAAGAGACTGAATCAGATGAAGCAGTGAGAGAAGTGGAAAATAAAGCCACTGTTGCTAGGATTGTGGAGATGCAATCCTCCAGAGAAGGTCAAAGGAGAAAGAAGCCCAAAGTTGATATTGATCCACCTGGTATGACTCTTAAGAAAGTCAAGGAAACAATAACAAATCAAGGTAATCTTAAACTGCTTTCCCAATTTTATAATAGATTGGATGAAAAAGGGAAGAGGTCTCTAGAAGAAGATACTATTGTAAATTTGAATAAGTATAGTGGGGTGCTTATTGAGATTGCTTCTGAAGTTCCTAAGAGTTTGTATGATATCTTGGATATGAGAAAAGAAATTGCAAGAATAGAAGGAGAGAAAATTAGGGAATATGAGTTAGTGCAACTCTATGTGCTGATTGCCAAGACAGAAGTTGATAGAATCCTTAGAGAAGATAAAGAAAAGTTTAGAAGTAAAACCAAGGTAAATAATATAATAATTGGTAAAAATGAAGAGGTTCATAAGGAGACCTGAGAAATTTTGAGAGAAATAATCAAGAAGTATGAGTATGATGTAGTTCCTAAGAGATCTCAGGAAAGTGTTCAAAAGTATGTTCTAGAAGTCCTTGGGATGCCATCCTTAGGAGATGAACCAAAAATTACAAAACTGGGGGAATAGACAATCGAACCTGTTACTATAACAGATGATATTGATAACAGTCAACATATTACAAACTTTGGTGAAGCAGATCGAGATCCTCCGATGATGAATGTTGATTTAGAGAAGAATACTGAGGAGGTTGGTGACAAGAAGGTAGAGGATGTACATATGGAAAAGAAGGAGAAGGATGAAGGCAAGATTGAACAAGTTTCGGTGGCAAGAGACACTGTGGAATTTGATAAGAGAAAGCATATTATTAGTGACTTAGATCTCATTCAAGGGCCTAACAATCTCAATTCATTATCTCTTGTGCAAGCACTCAAGTTTGCAATTCTTACCCAAGCAAAAGCCAGTGAGGACTTGTTGAAGTCCCATGCTGACGACAAAGAGATTATATCTTTGGCTATGAGTTTTCAAGAGAAAGTTTTGTCATTATTCAAGAAAGACAGACTTGACTCGCCCTCTGGTAAGCTACGAAGTATGCTTAAGGAAGTAGACTCTCATTTTGAATCTCTTGAGAAAGCTACAGATGTAAAAGTTCTGAATCATTTTAATTCTATGAGGTTAAGGATAGTTTTGAGAATGGTTGAAGGTGATAGGGTCAGTCTAATAATCAGTGTGAAGGGAATTTAGGAGGCATTGAATGAAGGCAAAAAAATATAAAAGTCATGTCTTCTATTTCCAAATTTCACTTTAGAGCTTGATAAGAAGATCAAAGAGTGTGAAGGTCAACTGACCGGTATATCTCAGTCCTATTCACCCTAGTCCATTTTTGCAAGTAATTATGAAGCTCAGATGATGTATTTACTTGATAAAATCAAGAGCCTAAATCAAGAAAAAGATAGAATAATTGGTAGAGTGGGTGAGCTAAGGAACCTGATCACTCCCCGCTTGGATACTATTTTGACTAGTCAACATGATGAAATGAATTCTCTGAATAAGAGTGCCCCTTTAGATCTCAAAGGAGAAGAAATGTATGCATATCTATTTAGCACTCTAATAAACATTTTGGAGAACCTAAAGAAAGGTTGGGATGATCATTGTAGTCATTGAGGACTATTTTTGCAGACATCTTCAAATTTTTGTAAGTTATTGTGTATACTTGCCTTTTCCATTGATGTCAAAGGGGGAGAGAGGAGTGAAAAATTATGTATATTCTCAGGGGGATCCTGTTAGAATCAAAGTTTTGAAATTTTGCAGTA
Organism: Cryptomeria japonica; assembly: GCF_030272615.1. Taxonomy (NCBI): domain Eukaryota; kingdom Viridiplantae; phylum Streptophyta; class Pinopsida; order Cupressales; family Cupressaceae; genus Cryptomeria; species Cryptomeria japonica. Next base: position 273,078,311 of record NC_081408.1, on the reverse strand, counting down.
TATGACATTTTTGGTTTGAGACTTAGTTATTTTTCACTAAGTGTTACCATCAATGCCAATGAGGGAGATTGTTGGCAAGAGACACTTTTCTAGAAGAGATAAGTCTTTGAGGTATTTTTAGGGGTTGTCATTGATGGCAACTCAGATTCAAAGAATCATCTGATATATGCAAATTCATTCTACTAGAATTTCAAAGTCAGTTTTTCTTAAGTCTGGAAAGTGGAACACAATATTTGGTGGAGTATGAGTACTTTGAGAAGAACTCAATTTTTGGTGCATATTTTTGTTTGTGGTGGAAGAGGTAGTTGATTTGTTGGTTGGAATTGCTTAGTCCTTAATCCTAGCCTTTGGTATTTATTCTCATGCAAGATTGATGATCCTGTATCCGATATTTTAGGAAGAACAAGGTTATTGTTGTGTAGCATATTATGTGGAATCTTCGGGATTGTTTTGTTTATTGGTGTCATGTTTGAGGTTGTTGTGCCAACCTATGTGAAACATATTATCAATTCATTTTGGTCCGCATGTGTATTGGTAATTGGATTGAGTCAACTTCTTGTTACTATTACCAAATTTTTGCACATGCTAAATTTGGTGACATAATGAAGCCTTGCATTCATTCATTTTGAAAAGGTTAAATCATGAACGAGAAATAAAAAATGCACTCTTTCTGTCTAACTTGTTTTCTTTATGTGCAGATACATGAAAGTAAGACAACATGTGGGTTAAAATGTGGCTCCCATGAGGGTTGAGCTCAACATGTTGTAGATCACAGAGATATTTATGCTCCATTGTAGATGAAATGGTGTGGCTATTAAAACCATAAGGCCAAAAGAAACTTAGAGAAAATGCAATCGACCTATGTAAAGTTTTTACTTGGGCACCAAAGAGAGTTTTAAAAGGCCAGAGAACTTCCAACCATTTTCAATCGCCAGGCATGAAGAACATTTATCCCACATTGGTCGCGAGGTAGAGCATTTTTGTATTTAAAACTAAAGTCACATATAACTATAGTGTCAAAGCTTGCGGGTTCTTGACAAGAAGTGGCTCACCACCCAGTGGACCATGCATGCGCGTGCATCTCAAGGTGTCCTAATTTTGTGATTGGCTAGCAGAAAGAGACTAAAGAGCGAGCAAGTAAGGAAGATCAAACGCAGATCACGGTGATCCAATGGTTGTCGCTATGTCATGATGGTTAGATGCTCGCCAGATATCATCGCGACTTGGAGATTGATGACATGGTGGGGTAGAGAGTATAAGACCAAGGATAAGTGGCAGATAGGTGGCGGTCCAGTGGCTAGTGACATGGCATGAATGGGTGACTTATCGAGCAGATCTTGGCCATGATGAGTCCCGAAAAGGTTTCACTGAAAGCTCAGTTTCATCGACATCGAGCAGACCTTGGCCGCGATGAGTCCCGACAAGGTTTATGTTGTTCTCAAATTTTGATTTCTCTTCTATCCTTCCTATAAGAAATTAAGTAACTTTGTTTGCATATGAAGAGATTAGTGAAATAGAACTCAAAAATAACATATAACAAGGTTTCAAAACCTTCTACAATTTGAACTTATCCCAAGTTCAAGTGGGTATACCTTCTGTGAATATTTTCACACTTTAAGATTGAGATCCACACTAAACTAGTGTTAAAAACCCATGGATTTCATCACCTCAATGAAACTGAAACATTAAAAGAAAAAACTTGTGTTCATTTTCAGTATTGATCTTCAAGAGAGATAGAAAGAATCCCACAATTGGATACCAATGCCTTATTTGGGCTACAGAGTCACCCAAATCAAATTAAAATTCCAAAACTGAACAATCCCATACATTTCACCACCTCGGCCTTAGCTAACCCCATACATGCCTAACATATACATGAGTTTTATCCTCTTAAAACTAAAACCATTCATCAAATTCAAGATGAGAAAACAATTGACTTACGGATAGAGATATTTCATGCATATTTAATTCCTCTCCCTTGAAGAGAAAAGTTAGAAACATATCCATATGACTGCCTTACAATCCATGTTCAATCAAATAACCCTAGATTATTCAAACGAAAATAGCAAATAAACAAGTGCACACCAAAAGACAACATAGATTTAGGCCTGAAAAGTGTTGATCTATATCTTTATATTAATTTTTGAAAATAACCTTACATGATTCAAAGTATTCTCTGTGATAGATAGAAAATCCCATATATATTTCTATAGAGTTTCTTTACAAAATTTCTTGTGATACCTCCTCTATTAGTCTTGGTATCCATTTATAACATTATGGATGCATACAAGCTTTGGACATTCCTAGGAATAATTAGTTACAACTGTAACTCCTTTCAAAGAAATAGTTACAAGTCCTCTTTGGTCTCAGCGGCCTTTTCAGTTTGTTTCTCCTCTGTAGCATCTTCTAACCATTCTGGGATTCCTTCTTCTTGCACCGCATATTTCTTAGTCCACTCTTGGAACACGTCATCAGTAGGCCATGAGTAGCCAACAATTTTCTCCTTCAACTTAAGTAACCTTTTCCAAGAGTTTCTTACTTTCCTCACCTCTGATTCCAAAAAGTCATAGTGTGATTTTATCTTTTATATCTCTTCAATTGTTTTAACAAATAGAGATGTGTCATATTTGTTGATGATTTTATTCACCCTTAAAGAAAAATTAGCTCCCAACTCATCAAGCCATACCTGTTTATCCTTCAACTGATTTTGGCTGACAAAACCCTCAAGAAATAATTGAAATTTATGCTCAGTATATTCTTTCATGTACAAGTTATCTTTCCTCTCCACATTGGCTCTTCCTTCTGCTAACTTGGTCAGACCTTTTGCTAACTCACATGTGGATTTAATAATAGCATCAGATCCTGCTTCAACATAGGATGCACACATAAGTTCTAAATCCACTTCTCTTGGCATCCACTTAGTCAAAATAGGATCTAAAATAGCCTTGTCCTCATTTAGCTCACACAAGGTGTCCAAAATTCTTTTCATATTAGTGTGCATAGTGGGGGCCTCTACTGTATCAGCAAAACTTAAAATGGTGGCCTTTACCTTCTCTTCATATCTACTTGCAAATAGAGCTTGAGCCTATTTCAACTTTTCAAACTCATGTTGAATGGTCTCAGCTAGTTGAAAACAAGAAGGCATAGGAGAAGGGGGAAATTCTATAATAGGATTGGTAGGTGGAGGTCTTACTAGAGAAGATGCAATTATCAGGGTAGAGTCCTCACCTCCTTGGTGTTGTCCTGCCAATTGACTCTGAAGTCTTGCAATAGTAGTATCCCTGTTGGCTACCTCCCTATTGGCTTCATTATAAGCCTTTAGAATTGTTTCCAACTTCACTTGGAGATCAACTCTTTCCTTTTCTTCTTTCTCTACCACTGCCACATTGAACTTTGTAGTTTCTAAAACTGTGCTGGCAGCTTCTACCACCCCTATATCCTAGACTCTTTTTACTATCACACCTCCTAGAAAACTAGATCCTAAGGTATCCTTCCTTCTTCTACTTTTATCCCTCTTTAGGGACCGCATGACCAGAGATGCATTATCTTTGCTGAATGTCACTCCCTCCATAGGCTTGGTTTCTTTTCTGACTGCTTCAAGTACCAATGCATCTTATATATCCCATTCGGGGAGAATTAAAACACTAGCCTTTGACACCATTTCTCTTCCAGCTTCAGGAGTGATGGCTTTGAATTCAGTCATCATTTCTTGTTTAACTTCTTCCTCCACTAAGGTTGTATCTTTGTGAGGCTACTCACTCATTCTCTTTTCACACCTTGCCTTGAACTGTTCAATGTTTTGTTTCCATACAAATTACATGAAGGCCCCTATTGTGACAAAATTGTTATCAGCTAGGAACTCTTCGCTAGCTTGCTTGATAGTCGGGTCTAACTCTTTACCTTTGAACTCATCTTCAGTTAAGTTCATCTCGACACTAGGTGGCTCTTCTGGCATTCCCTCTTGTGTCTCTTTATAGGTGTAAGCAATCTCTTCGAGGCTTCCTAATTGAAACAATTGTTCTGCTACTACTTGTTCATCTTCTATATGGATAGGGGATTGAGATGGAGAGTATAGAGGTCCACATGTTTGCACTTCTTTCCCCACCCTTTTCCTTTTAGGGGATTCTTGGATGTCAATGACATCTTCAATTTTTCTCTTCCCTCTTGAAGTGGAGGGCTCACCTGTTACTAGCATCAATACACTATATTTTGATTTTTTATGCATCACATAATCATTGGGAGGGATGGCTTTAGCAAAGGCAGACTTAGCTAGAACTAACTTAGCCTTGCCAGGGTTATCTCTTATCATAGCCTCCCTCTTTTCTATCATAGTTTGCATTATATCTTCAAAATAAAGAATTGAGAATTTGATCTTTTCCTCAAAGGGATTAAAGCTAGATAGATGGTCATAACTACTATCAAATTGATGAATGAAATCCAAACCCTTTTTGTATGCCACCCACTTTTCTTTCCTCAATTCTTGCTCATCCAAACTGAATTCATTTGTAATTAGGTCCTTAGGGAAATGAAATTAATGTGGCCTACCTTTGCATACTTCTCTCTTCCTGAACATGCCATTGAAAAAATCCTCAGGGTCAGAAAACCTGGTTACTGTGGTAGACAACCTATATGGTTGAAAAAAGTCATCAAATAATTTCCAACCACCTTTGGTGATCACAAATTGATGGGCCATGGTAACAGTTGGGAAAATATCCCCTTTATGCCTATTTGTTAGCTCTGCCTCTTACACACCTCCAATTTTCCTTAAGACCTCTGCAATTCCTATCTTCAATGGGACTTGATAAGGTAATAAATATGGAGTTCCTCTGAAACAATAAACTCTAGAAAACTATAGAAACAAGGTACAAATACATATCACCCCAATTATGAACAATCTTAATACCTTCAGCAAACTCCTTAGGCCCGAGGAACTCCAAAAGAGACTTTGTGATCCTAGGGTTCCATGGGCATAAAAGAATCCTAAGCCTAGATGCAAAGCATCTATCAAAATTCAAGTAACTGTCATCCTCTCTATCCGAAGACAAAATTGTGCTCCATAGTTGCACATGCATCTCCTCACCTTCCTTTTCTTTGACCAAGTCCATTTCCTTAGCAAAATAATCAACTCCTTTGAACAAAAAAATGTGCATTAAAAGAGAATACCATCTAAAAGGTCTATCCACCTTACCATTTTTTATCCCTAACAGGCCTACATGAATTGCATCAGTGAGGTAAGGTGCATAATCAAATGTTACTACTAGAGAAGGGTTCAGAGTCTGTGCCATCATTAGCATATAATGGGTTGGCATGGTTGTTTCAACATCTTCCCCAAGGATCTGACATAGTGACCAGTACATGCCTTTTTCCCTTAAAGTGAACAAATTCAGGGAGAAGGGTTCCATGGAGCTAGGGCCCACTACAGTTAACCCTCCTATTTTAACAAAAAACTCCTTCAAAGGGCCACTCCTAAGGTGATCTTTTTGCACATCATAAACCTGGGCCAATGTTTCAAAATCGATAGGCTCTAATAAATTGGATGCCTCACTGAGCTTAAAAAAATTCATGAATTCATCATCATTGATCTCTATCAGGGCTCCTCCATTGACATTCCTCACACATCTAGCAATAGGATCATAATTGTGTGCGATCTCGGTTAGTAAGTCTACATCCATAAAAACCCTAGGGACTATGAGCTTCCCCACATCTAGTTCCCATATGCTATTCATTGGGGCACTGGCATGTCTCTGATTGAATCCCACTTTAAAAAGACCCAGCCCTGAAATACCTATTTGTGAATCCCTTAACCATGTACCTTTGTCATACAAACCGTCTCCAATCCTTAGACAGGGGGCTTTAGGAACCAATTCTTTGATTTTGGCTGCATCATTCGAGGACATGGTTAATTATTCTAGGAATTCATCACATATGTTCCTATCTTAATAATTAACCTTCCCTATGAAATCCCTTCTTGGTGCCATCCCATTAATGCAATTATATCAATTAAGATTCAAACACAACTCTGATAAGGCAAGCACACAGTAAAGTACCGATTTTCAAACTGTAATTAGCAAGTAAGACACAAAAAACCTATTACTCTCCTAAAGAAATTTGCTCTGCACTAGCTCCTCTGCAACAAACTCATCGAAATGGTGCCACCATTCAATTGATGTGGACCTTAATATGGCAACTTGGCATTGAATTGAGACATTAACCCCACATGCTTTGGCCATCAACTCAGAATGAAATTCACAAATCGAATTCAAAAAATGGGCTCCAATGGATCACAAGTTTTCTAAGTATTTCCCTATTTCATTGTTTTTCCATTTCGTGGAGTTTAAAACCCTCACACCTTTCCTTCGCGAAGCAATGAATTTCATCGGATCCTTGGAAACTTGCATTGCCTTTACTTCTTCCAGTCCCTCTGTATTAGTTACAGGCCCCACCTTCCTTTCTCTACTTTGCAAAAGGTAAACCTTGTGCACTTCGATCACGTGAAATAATGCTAGCCATCTGATCAATTACCACTCACTCGATCTTTACTGCTTACGATGACCACCGGTCTTTTCTACTAACCGCGCACCACCATCACTGATAGCGGTCTTCGCCGCTTTGTGAAAGCTAACCACCCTACATCTTCGGGCTGCGAAACAATTCCCATCATTGGATCCACCTTGAGATGTACACCATTTAACACACTCAAACCTTTAAAGTGGGCCCTCAGCTTGGAAACCACTTGCTTTGTTTCATCACCGGCAAATGAATCTTACGTGTCAGTTGGCTATTCGCTCGAGAACTCCATCGGGCTCCATTCTAGGACCGCTGCATGTTCTATTTCGCCATGGGTTTCAACACCACCACTGGTTAAATCAAAGTGGGCCCTCAACAATCCTTTGGAGCCACGTGCATCTGACAAGCCATCATTTCTCTCAACCATGGGACCGACCTATCCTGCCATGTCATCCGCTGTGTGACTGCCATGTCATTTCGCTATTTCACGAACAGTTAATTCCGTTTGATTTGGGGTTGCGAATCCATGCAAGCCGTTCAATCAACTCCAAGTTGATTGGTATTTAAAACCATGAGTTCTTATCCTTTTGAACCCACCAACCCTTTCCCTACTTCGCAGACTTTAAACCTCAGGCAAGTCTTCTTCACGAAGCAATGACAATCATTAGATCTTTGGAAACTGCTCGCCTATTAAACTTTTCATAACCACCTTGCTTAGGCCCTCCACCTTTTCGCTACTTCGCGAAAGGTAAAACACAAACATCTTTTGGCTGTGAATCTACGTGCATCATTGGATAAACTCCACACTAATCGTCCTTTAACCAAAGGAACTACTTACATATGGGACCCACCAACTCTTTCACTATTTCGCAAAGGATAAATCACATGCATCTTGGGCTAGAGAAGCAAAATGAGCCATTGGATCCAATACAAGATGCATTCCTTTTACCTACCGAACAATCCTTTGGCCAGGCCCGCTTACCCTTTTTTCAGCTTCATAGATGGTAAATTGCAAGCATCTTTTCCCAGCAAAACAACGCACACAGCAGGATCAACTTCGACTTGCACGATTGTTAAGCTCAACAAAGATTAAAACAAGATATAGGTAAAGGCATAAAAATTAAGAATCATTTAAAAAATTGCCTAGGGAAAACCTAAAGGGGGGGACACCTTCATGATGGAGCGACCCTTCCACTTAAGTGGAAAAAGTAATGCAAGAATAGAATGCAAGGGTTTTCAAAACATAGGAAGGGTTAAATTTTTCAAAAAACCTTAAACGCTCTTTGACCCAAAAAACATAGAGGCGACAAGGCTATGCCAAACACATCTTTGCAGATTTTAGTTGATTATGGGACAAGAATACCTAATTTTCAAAACAGTGATAGCAACTTCATCGAAAGCTTAGTTCCATCGACATAGGGTATATCAAAGAAATCAAAAGAAGTCCCACCGAAATAATAATATCGATGAAACTGCAAGTTCAATGAGACTAGTAAAAAACTCGCTGAGGGAGTAATTTGAGTGAATGAATGATATCCGATAGAGGAAGATGTGTGGCAGGCCTGGCAGATAGGTGGTGCCCAGGTAGATCTCCTGAGCCAATCAAGGGGTAACACATGTTGACACTCGGCACAAGAAAGAAGATCAGTCGGGGTTAAAGGTCGAGCAAATTGAGGGAAGATCAACGGTAGTCCAAAATATCTAAGGGCTATCTCTATACCACTATAGAAAGAAGCTCACCAGTTATCTTCGTAACTTGGCGACAAAGCACGTGCAGAAAAGGTGAGCGGCTAAGGTGCTAAAGATCGAGCAGTTTGAGGGTAGATCAATGGCTATCGCTATTCCACATGATGAAGATGTTCACTGGTTATCTCACGTGACATGGCGACTGATGGCGTGGTGGTTAAGGTGGTAGTCCAGGTGGGCTCATAGGCGAATCAGGATGTGCCATGTGGCTGAACATAGTAGAAGAACCAAGACGGGCCCAAGTCCAATGACAGGTCCAAATGGCGATTAGGTGGATCCACGAGACAAAACAAAGGCTAATACATGGCATGAATGGACAAGGATATAAAGAGAAAGCAAGTTGGAGCTGATCCAATGGTTGTTGTTGATCGGCCATGTGAAGATGATCGATAGTTACATATCGTAGATCAATGACAAAGGAAGGATAATTCTAGTGGTGGGTCGAGTCTAATGTGAAATGGTGGCCACGAACAAGTCAGATTGTAACATGTGGCAAGGGCTTTCGCAAGCTTGGTGACCGTAAGTGGGGACCGTCAAAGAAATCTGAGGAGTGCTACCATCGGCTATCGGAGAAAGTGTTTTACATGTACCCCGATATCCCAATGAGGTCGCCAATGGATTGGAGTGAGTTGGAGTGGAGCTATCAGCTATCAGTATAACATGTTTGGGTGCCGTCCGATAACCCGATAAAAAGGTGCACAAATTGTAGCTATCTGTAGACAAGTGACTCAAAAGTGCGACCGTTTAAATGATCAAATTGTTACTACTCACTAAGTTGCCATTAGTCTTATGTTCAAACTTATTCTAGTTGGTTACTACTACTGAAATATTCAGTCGGTAAGCACAGTGCAGTCGGTTATAGAAGAAATTAGTCTCAGAGCTTAGTATACATCGAGCAATCTACCGAGTAATGTTCTATGACTACCGAGCAACAAAGATGATACACCAAGTGAAACGTGTTACCAGATTCATTGAACCTAGACACACATATGGAAACATGTTACAAGATCGAGGAAAATAGAATCGTCATCTCATTGGAAATTGCACTTATAGATTTTGTATGATTTTGAGGTCATCTATCCAATGAAATATTTTGCATGGTTATTCATTCGATAAATCATGTTTCTAAGATTGAAGCATGAACCTGATCACCGACATAAGAGATCTATTTATACAACATGAAATAAGCATTAGATATAAGTGTATGAAGCAAGACATGTGTAATAGATAAGGAAGCATAAAGTATTGTGACTGTTAGAGACACAGAGGTCACCGAAAAGGATTTCAGAGAACAGTCAAGGAACAGAGTAAACAGAAGGGTTTACCAAGTTATTATATGGATTACCGAGGTATGCTATAAGCAAGGTAATATCATTTTGAGCACATAGAATCTTCTATAACATTCCAGATGTAAAGTTACTAATATTTTGTAAGATTTGATTGTAATATTTTGAGTTGTAAGAGAAACCTCTAACAGGGTAAAAGACGCTAAGTCTATAAATTGTAAAGCCTCTAACCAGGTGCAACATTTATAATAAGTGTTGTAAAATCCTTTAACAAGGTAGATCTAATAGATCTTGATACTCCTAACAAGGTAAGCTATCAGAAATAACTAAACATGTAGCTCTAATTGAGCAACCTTTATTATTGCAGTAGTGAAGTTGTGGGTGCCATCCCCACCGCAGTTTTTCTCTCTAACCAAGAGTTTCTGCTTAACGAAAATATATGTGTTATGGAGTGAATCATGTATGATTGTTATTTTTTTTTTAGCATTATATTATGTTACAACAATATTCAGTTTATGCTTAACAGTAAAGTTATTGTTGAAGAAAAGTTTTGAAGTACTGATTCACCCCTCCCCTCTCAGTACATTAGCTTTCCATATTGGGCCTAAAAATTGGTATCATAGCCTCAATCTTGGAAAAGGGTTTAACAACCTAAAGAGAAAGATCTTATCAATGGAAGGCTATAAACAATCTTGGAGAATTGTGTATCTGCAAGAAGAGTTGGATCATGCTAATCAAGTGATTGCAAACATGCAAAGACAAATGCAAAAATCATTGAAAGTCAGCAGAAGATTGTTTGATGATTTGCAGGACTCTTAAGAGCTGGTGGAACAAATTGAGACATCATCTGAGAACAGTATGTTTGAAGAGATTGAAGTATTGAAAGAAAAGAACAAAGCACTGATTGATCAGCTAAAAGCAATGAAAAGAGAACATGAACATTTCAACACATAGATGACTAAAAATCTTGATGCATTGAGGATAGCCGAGGATAAAGTAAGAGATCTAGAAAAAGAAAAAGAAAGTACTTCAGAAGGTGAAAGCACTCTTAACCGATATGCAACATGAAGCTACAGTGTCAATAGATGCAACCATCCATATTCAAATGGATGAACTCCTTAATCAGATAGAGACATCTGGAGTAGACACATCTGAATACTTGAGCAAGTTAAAGGACAAAGAGCTCACTATTAAAAAGATTGAAGAGGTACAGAAAGCTATTGCTACTGGCAAAGTTAAACTTGTCAAATTTATTGCTGAGTTGTCCCCTCAACTCAAGCACATTCTTTATTTATTTCAGAAACTTTGTACATTCTCTTTATTCATTAAAGATATTAAAAATAAAACTGAAGTGATTGAGAAAGAGATCACTGATCTCTCAAATAAGTTGACCACTAAGCCCAATTCTATTTAGCAATTCTATACAAAGTTACAAAAGCTCATGGCTCAACAATTGGAACTTAGGAATGAAGAGCACCAAATAAGGATGGACATTATGACTCTTCAAACCTTATTCATTCCACACTTGTCCTCTGTCCAATAACAGATCAACTGAGCTACCTATTTATCTACTGCACAAGATGGAAGCACATTAGATGGTTTAATTTCCCTAATAGCTGACATTCAAGCTCAAAATTCTTTAATGGACAGTGTCAAGGATGCCCTCTCTGTCACACTCACTGATGCAAGGACAAATTATAAATCCATTTTTGACCAGTTGCCTCCACCAAATGGTAACTAAGTTTTGATGTTTGTCAAAAAGGGGGAGTATAGTATACAAGTATCACAGGGGGAGTGTAGTATACAAGGGGAGTATACCGAGTAGAGTATCCATATGCACAGTTGAATTTGACAGGGGAGCAGTGAACCAAGCAGAACAACAGTGATTATAGAATATTGATCATCGAGCATACAAAATCAGAGTTATGAACAGTATATTGATAAGGGGAGTATATCTAAATATACTATTTCATTGACAAATGTATATACTATTAGTTTAGTCAAATTTTGTAAGTATATAGATTTTTTAGTTATAACTTTGAAAGTAGTTTTGTCAAACATCTCAACTAATGTCAAAAGGGGAGATTGTTACTACTCACTAAGTTGCCATTAGTCTTATGTTCAAAGTTATTCTAGTCAGTTACTACTACTGAAATATTCAGTCGGTAAGCATAGTGCAATCGATTATAGAAGAAAGTAGTCTCAGAGCTTAGTATACACTGAGCAGTCTACCGAGTAATGTTCTATGACTACCGAGCAACAAATATGATACACCAAGTTGATATACACTGAGTGAAACGTGTTACCAGATTCATTGAACCTGGACACACATATGGAAACGTGTTACAAGATCGAGGAACATAGAATCGTTATCTCATTGGAAATTGCACTTATAGATTTTGTATGATTTTGAGGTCATCTATCGAATGAAATATTTTGCATGGTTATTCATTTGATAAATCATGTTTGTAAGATTGAAGCATGAACCTAATCACCGACATAAGAGATCTATTTATACAGCATGAAATAAGTATCAGATATAAGTGTATGAAGAAAGACATGTGTAATAGATAAGGAAGCATAGAGTATTGTGACTATCAGAGACATAGAGGTCACTGAGAAGGATTTCAGAGAACAGTCAAGGAACAGAGTAAACAGAAGGGTTTATCGAGTTATTATATGGATTACCGAGGTATGCTATAAGCAAGGTAATATCATTTTGAGCACATAGAGTCTGCTATAACATTCCAAATGTAAAGTTGTAGATATTTTGTAAGATTTGATTGTAATATTTTGAGTTGTAAGAGAAACCTCTAATAGGGTAAAAGACTCTAACTAAGTCTATAAATTGTAAAGCCTCTAACTAGGTGCAAAATTTTGAATAAAAATCATCATCTTATGCCTTTTGTCTTTACAGTTCATTTTCTTATTCATGATTGAGAGCTAGTTTATTGTGTTATTGTTTAAATAACCTTTAAATTTTGTCTCATTTATAAGTCATAGGTTGTGCATTGTGATAAATTGGTTCATTTGGTTGATTGTGAAAGTTCTCTTTCCTTTCAATTTCTTGAAGTTTAAATCCTTTGCATGAAATATTTATGTGCTATGAACCAGAAGTCTATTTGTGTAGATTGGTGTTTTTAGGAGTGTGTCTCTATCATTTTGAGATATCTTATTGATTGTTCACCTTGGTTTAGCATTTGCAAGTAATTATATTTTCATTTTATTTTTCCTATCCCTTTTCTAAGTAAAGATTTAGAGTTATTCACAGGGAACCAACCCTTCATCTGGAGGTTAATTCTCACTATAGGTAACCCATAGGCCTGAGAATTATTTTATGTGTCACCAAATTGCTTGAGCTTTCAGCTTGTGCATTACAGGTGCAATTTGAGTGACAACAATTTTTGGCACACTCGATGGGACCCGTTTGAGCTATCTCAGTTCAAGAAATATTCACTCCTGTTGTTTTTGGTGTGAGGAGCAACAATTCCAGCCTTCAGAGGCAACAATTTTCATACCCGACGACTCATTTTCTTGGTTTCTTTGTAGATTCAATGATATATTGTAGCATATGAGAAAGTATCAAACTAGACAGAGCAAGGATATAATTGAGAATATTGAGCTACCACCATAATAGAGAAGGTCAAGTGTCATGCCCATCTTTTGGGCACGAACGGAATTTTTTTTTTTTAAATACTTAACTAAATACCGGCTAACTATACTAGTATAATCAACTAAGTGTGATTAATTTAAATAAAATAATGCATCTTGAGTTTGGCCTTAACTACGTTTGGTGTAAATCAGGTGATTAAATTCAGCTGGGTGACAAGGTTTACTCAGTCTTCTACGAGCTAAGATGTTTCCCAAAAGGATTAACACTGATCTGCATTAATGATTAATTAAAATCTCCAGAATATTGATTAATCCCGAATTAGATGATCTAATTATTTTATTATCTTGCTTAACCACCTAGGTACTAGGATTTAGTTGACCAACCCATGGAAACACCTTATTAAAACAAATCCTTCAAGAAATAAAAATTACTTTATAACATTTGACTTAATTTGCCCTCTTGGCCCCACAATTAATTTGTATTTACACCCTCCTTCTTAAACCTAGGCTACTTAAATAAAAAAAAAGTCTTCTTATGAAATTTCCTCTAATTCATTAGAAATTTAAAAGGATAAATAACATTACCTAAATTCAAACAATCAATTAGATGATTCTAGTTAAACGAAGAATTAAGCCCTCCTTGGAAATAAATCCTCTCTCGTAAAATTTATCTACATTTAGCCCATATTGAAGGGCTTGGTTTAACCATTAGCAAATTTAGTCCTTAATGAATACCAATTTAAGATTACTTACATATATATATATATATATGTATATGTATATAAGTTTACATATATATATATATAAAATTATATTTAATACATTTATTTATGCATTGTATATATATATATATGTATATATATATATATCTATATATATATATATTTAAGAATATATATATATATATACATATATATATATATATTTGCGTTTTATATAATCATTTATAAGTCTAGCTATAACCTCATATAACCAAGAAATTCTCACATGTTTAATTAATTTGGGGGTGTTGCCCTAACCCGAACTAGGGTTACGGCGAATAGATTAACTCCCCCTTTCCTTTTTTTTTATCCTAAGAATGGTGAAGCAGGCGCATTCGGCGGCCGAGACGGAAACGGCCCACGAAGCACGCGGCGGTCGAGGGTGTTTGAAGGGAAACGCAGCGTGGGGTTTGGCGGAGCGAAGTCTCAAACGCGGCCAAGAGCAGGGGTATTGGTGTGGCGTAGCAACCAGCGGGCGGGGGTTACCCCCGGGCGCCGCTGTGGTTGCCCACAGTGGCGGCCGAGCGCCGCTCACTGTGGGTAACCACAGTGGCGGCCGGGCCGCTCCCGCGCCCCCGCCGGCCACTGTGTAAGTGGCTCGGCTCTTGCTCGCGCGTTACATGTTTTTTTTTTTTTGCGTTGGAATTTAAACGGGTTTCCAAGGTTTTTTAAAACCCGAGTTTATGCAATCACGAAATATGGTTTTTTTTTTGTTTAACATTTACTCTATAAATATATATATATATATATATATATATACATATGTATATATATATATGTATATATATACATATGTATATATATATATGTATATATATACATTTAAATAAAGATATATATATATATATTTTTGAAATGAAGAGCTCATCACATTCTATTCTATGTTCAGGGAACTGACAAAATTTCTTTTTTTTAGGGAATGAATATATATATATATACATATATTTTATTAAATCATTTTATCAGTTTTCCCTCTTTTTGTACACTGAAATAATTACCCATTTCTGAAAATATATATCGCTGTTTCTTTTTTTTTTGGATCAGACATAAATATATATATATTTTTTGCTTAATAACAGCATAACAGATTATCAGTTAATGAGATAAATATATTTAGATGAACATACATAAATGTATTTCTTTTTTTTTTGCTCTTTATAATTATATTTTATTTTCATATCTAACTATAACTCACATAACTCTTTTATGAGTGTGTTATTTTTATGAATAACAACATAATACATTTAAGGAGTTTTCCTTCATTCATTATTTTCTTGTCCCTAAATTAATAAACTAGAAGCTAAATATTCTTCTTTTCTTTTCTTTGCATAGAATAGACTATTATAACAATATGTTTCATTTCTGCAATAAACAGAAAAATACAAAAGACTGAATTTAAATAAATTTACAGCAGCAAGTTCAACTAAAAAGGAACATGGAATTTCAGCTAATTATAATTTTCAGGTTTCTCAAACATGCATACTTTTTTTTGCAAAACATTAAAAATCAAGATGCAAACTAACATTTTAATTCCTTTTTGCAAAACTACCAAGTAGGGAAAAGCAGGTTTATTCATTGACTAATATAAATACAAGGTTGATAAGGGTACAACATAAGTATTAATACAAATGGGATGAAATCCCAACAATACCTTTTTTTAAAAAACATAATAACTTGGAAAAAATACAACCCCCCTTTTTTTAAAAGAATACTACAACATTGAATCCCTTCCATTTCTTCCCTATTTTTTTTTTCAAACATTTCTTTTTCTGCAACACAAAAACAACAACATAACCCTTTGATTCTTCCTTTCCCATTCCCATGCAACCTGCAAAAACAACACATTTTGACCATGGGAAGCTCACCTCCCAGCCTAGGCTTACTAGAAGCCACCCCCGAGCTTGGAGAACCAAGCACTAGACGGGTTACAAACATGCAAACCCCACAACAAACATAAAAACACATTTACATTCAAATATCCCTTCCCAAGCTACACATTCACCACTTTCATGGTGACTCTTGCATGGGTGGAAGTGGACCAAGTACCTATGGGGAGAATGCATGCCAAAACAATACAACATAGCCACCTCGTGGCAACACAAATGCAACCAAAAATACTTCCTCATTCCTTATGCCCCCCAAAAGGCTCAAGGCCATATTTACTCCCCTTATGACCCCCAAATGCATACACAAGGCTATGCATCAAGGGCCACCAAGGACACCCTTGAGAACACTCTCCACAAGGAGAGCCTCTCACCCATGGCTGTCATACTCCTTCCACCCCAAGATCTTCCTACCCTCCCAAGAGTAGGAGATCTTGGACACTCCCAAAACAATAAGAACACAAACAAAATACAAAGAAGAGGATCTACACATTTTTAACTTCAACAATGAAAACTTCATAATACACATTCTTACAAACAACTCTTTTCTTTCACAAAACAACACAAACTAACATTTACAACATAACAAGAGGAGGTAAGAGGTAACCAACCTTATTCTGCCAATAGGTTTGCTAATTTTAGTTGGGGATGAGCTGCCCAATTTCCACTATCTTTTCTCCCAAAATTCCCACCAAAAATGCTAAACTCCTACTAACTTTTTTTTCAAACAAGCAAAATCTCCAAGAAAGGAGAGTGGGTGATTACTCACTAAGTTTGCAAATTCTTGCCTAAGAAGACCTCTCACACACTTCCCAACCCCTTGGGAGAGGTGTGAGTTCCCATTGGTTGCCCTTCCCAAACTCTTGCACATTACTCAAATTGGAAAGGGAAAAAGGTGGAAGAAGGTGGGGAAGAGAGTTTAACTCCTAAAGGGAAGGTTCTCTATCCTAGGGAGAACTTTCTAAGTTCAATTTTCGTGCATCTTGAAAACACCACTTTTTGAAGTGACTTCATAGTCACATGGGAGAAGCCACATGTTGCATAACACCCCTAACCCATAGGTATACCCTTAGGACCTTTGGAAAAGCCTAAAAACTTACCCTAGGAGTCCATTAAACCCTTTGGAAACCCCACTGAAGTTTACCTACGGGTCAAGCATGAGTTGACCACTCCCATGACTCCCTACCCAAGACAAATTTGGGACCACACTCATGTTTTTGAATGGCTTGGGTAGAAACAAAACTCCCTCCAAGAGACAAGTCAACATCAATGACACTTAATCAGCACATGTGTCAAGTGACACAACAAAAATACAATATAAAAATCACACATGGAAAATTGGTCTCTTGAAGGATTACATAATTACATATAAATTAAATTTTACACTCAAGCATTATACACATCACAAATAAAATACATTACAAGGGGAGGGGTGTTGTCTCTCCAAATAGACAACTCCCGGCTTAACAAACGCACATCGGTCTAGGCTTGATTCTCCATTAAATTCCATGGTCACATGGATAATTTTCCTGTGCATCTCAATTAACACATTAGTAACTCCAAATAATCACAATTATTCATAATCAAATACATGGATTCCATTGCAAATCAAACACTCATACATTAGGCAACAATAATTCAATTTCTCATTTGTTTTCACATTCAATTTCACATAAGCAATCAACATAATTTCCCAAAAATGAACCATTCATAAATATGCATCATTTTTCTTTCATCAAAATAAAATCCTGCAAATGACATTCACCATCATAATGTAATTCTATTCTAGTAACATATCTAAGGTTTCATAATCACCATGCATGAAATAAAACATCAACAAATGTCAGTGTGATGAAATCACATAAGTTCTAAGTCCATAATGCACAAAATTAAGCATCCATAATAGTCTCAATATGCAAATAACTGAAAATGTCAAACTGAATCGGGGTAGGGCCTCACATCAAGGACAATGAAAAAGATAGAGAAAGCAACAAATTCAGTAGTTGAGTTTCCAGAAAGTTTGTGAGTTGAAGTTTTTTCAGGAAACTCCAGATTCTGATCTCCTATCTAATTCTTCTCCTCTACCTAATTCTCAACCTAATTTTGCCACCCACATAAATCCTCTTTTTGCAACTACTCCAATTCAACCATCTATTACCCAAATAGCACAAGTAAATCCACCTATTATCCTAATGGCTCTAGTGCCAAGAGCTCAACCTTATGTACCTTTCAATCAAGACAACCCTTTGAATCTTACTCATTATGATGATATTCCTGTAGCAGCATTGAAAAGCCTACCTTTTTTTACAAGAGAAGATCAGACCACTCCCATCAAACATATAAGGGATGTAGCTTCATTGTGTGGTGCACATCATATCACACAAAAGAATGTTGTAATCAGAGTTTTGGCTGCCTCATTTAAAGGGAAAGTGCTTTAGTGGTTTAGAGGACTACCTATAAACTCAATTAATACCTGGGATCAACTACATGATAGATTAAATTCATAGTTTGAGGACAAATCTGACCATTTTTTACTATTAGAACAGTTGAGTACCATAAAGAGATCCCCTCAAGATAAAATGACTGACTTCAATTTTTGTTTCCAGAAGACTTGGAGCAGAATACCTGTCATGGTAAGGCCTACTCTTGCACATGCATTTCTGTCTTATCTTAGGCCCCTTAATAGTGTCATTTTAGTCATGATTTAGTCTATGGGTGCAAATACTCTACCAAATGCATTTGATGTTGCTATTAGAGCAGAAAACTATCTAATTCAGGCTGGTAAAATAACCCCTAGACCCCCAATGCCCATATTTCCAGAAATACAACCTTGAGTTCATCATAGGCTCTCTTAGTCTGAGTGAGACGATGAGTAAGTTCCCTCACACTATATTCCCCCGTATCTCCTTCCAAGTGGTAAGACTTATATAAATGTTGGCTCTGATACCAATTGATGAATACTAAGAGGAGGGGTCAATTAGTATACCAAAAATTACTATAAACAAACTCTTAAATGATTTAGCAGATAACCGGTACAATAGATTCACTAATAAACTGGTTAAGATAAATGCAAACCAAATAGCAAACAAAGAATTCACCCACAAGAGCACAATCACCATAACACAAGATGTTTGACGTGGAAAACCAAATGGGAAAAACCACGGTGAGCAGAAACTCACAAGTAACTATCTGCAGAATAGAAACCAGGCCGATTAAGGTCAGACCGGTTAAGATCATACAATGTTCTTCACTAGAACAGATCCTGTTAGGAATCTAGATCTCTGTTAGGAGATAAGTCCTGTTAAAGACTACCTTGTTAGAGGATTTCAAATCCATAGTTGTGAACCACCTTGTTAGAGGATTTACAAAGGCTTTGCTGGGCCTACCCAGTTAAGGGTTTCAAACTTATCGAAGATGTGAGTAATCAACAAGTGAGTGATCTAACTAATAGTAGAGTCTACTTAATTAGATCCTTGATAGCTCATTGTTAATGAATTTCAATATTACTTTAGTCTTCAATAACTCCACACTCTAACTCTTCACACAGACCTGATCTGCTCTACAATGATCGCACATAACATTTTTAATCACATATATCACATATATCTCTCTCCTACAAACCCTAGATATGATGTCCTTATAAAGGAATCTGATTTCATGTCGGTCCAATAGGATTAGACTACAAGTTCCTAGGTTCAGTGCATCTAGACACATTTGGTAACATGACACAAAATCACCACCAAAGTGTCGATGGATGATAACTCATCACACATTACAGAAATACCGGTTGGTAACTCATCACAGAGTAATACTGGTTAATACAATATACCGATTACTGGTTTGTCAAAATGAAGACTAGTAGATCATAGTGTTAATTACCGCTTGAGTCCTTTGTATCACCTATGATCCTGGAACCGCTTGGGGTCTCCATACCACTTGAGATCCTCAAATCACTTGGGTTCTTCAGTCAATCTGTGACTGGTAAATATCTTCTGCAAAATACCGAGTCTAAAGACTATACATTCAATAATACACAACCGGTTGAGTCATAACTCATACATCAAGAATGTGTGTGTCCATCATCAAGAAAGTGTGTGTCCATCAATGACAATCAAAATATCATCAAAATTCTAACAACCTCCCCCTTTGGCATTGATGGCTACACTTAGGAAAATTTTGACATCTAAGTTTTTTACAACAAAAAAATGCCATAATCAAAATTACTCCCCCTAAGCATATACACTATCTCTTTTGCAGAAATCACAATGTACACTATTCCCCAAAATGGTAACATGAAAGTATACATGAAATGGTAACATTCACCAAAATTTTAAGTACACTACTCTCCCTTTGCCAACAATGACAAAGTAATGCACAATAACCCCTGTGTCCTTATATATAAAAATACAGTAAATGCTCATGACAATAAGGAATGAAATTTATCAAAAACAGATTTAAAGTCCTGCATAAAAGTTTTCATGGCCAATGTCCATGACTCAAGTAATGAGGCAACAAACTCACTTTTCGTCTGCATGTGGAATACCAGTTCTTCCATTGCATCAATGGTACTCATCTCTTGAGTTACCGTGATGGCTTCCAGATTGAGAAAACATTTATGAAGAATCTGTAGTCTTGGCAATAAGACCAGTTGAAGCTCTTGCAAGTCTCTGGTTTGGTTGCAGATTTTTGATTCCATCTTGGTAGTCTAAAGCTGATAATGATGAATTGTTTGCCGATATGTAGTGAAGGAATCATATGGTATCTTGAAGTTGCTTATATATGCTCGTAACTGCGATTGGAGTTTATCTTTTTGTTTAAGCACATCATCGCAAAATAGATGGGGTTGGTAGATTTTGCTCAAAAGTAATTTGCTCTCATCCATGGAAACACTGATATCCTTCTGCTGCTTCAGAAGTTGTGAATGGAGCTCATTCAGTTTCTTGACTAAGGCAGTGTTGAGTACCTTTTCATGATTCTTCTTCACAATGGTTGTCGCAACATCTTCCAAGCATTGTACTTGGTCCTCCACTACGATACAAAGAAGTTTAAGCTTGGATAGAGAGGAATTGGTACAGGGGAGGTTAGTATCAGGAATCAGACTGGTAAGGGTGTCAACCGCAATTTGAATGATATCTTGTTCCTTCTTCCTCCGTAATGCTTCCAGTCTCTCCTATGCAAGTTTTATGCTTTGAAGTAGCTCAGACTCATTTGCAGATTGAAGATCAATAGGACTAGTGGTGTCAACCTATTTGGTTTGACCACTAGTTGCCTTAGGAGTCTCTGCTTGTTTGGTCTTTTCTACTTCCTTCTCCTCTACTGCTCTTTTCTTTTCCTCTTCTTACTTCTTTTTCTCCTCTTTCTTCTTCTCCATTTATTTCTTCTTCTTGTCCTCTTCCTTCTTTTTCTTTTCTTCCTCCTTTTTCTCCTCTTCCTTCCTCTTCTCCTCTTCTTTTCTCTTCTCCTCTTCGTTTCTCTTCTCCTCTTCATTTCTCTTCTCCTCTTCTTTTATCTTATCTTCCTCTTTCTTTTTCTCTTCCTCTTTTCTCTTGTTTTCTTCCTGCTTTGCTTTTTCTTCTTGCTCTTTCTTCATTTGTTCTTTCTCCTGTTTCTCTTTTTCATCTTTTTCCTTGTCCTGTTTCTCTTTCCCTTTGTCCGGAGTGAAATCATCAATATCTAAAGAATCCACATCAATAGGATCATTTTTCTTTGTCACTCTTTCCCCTTCACTATCAAATGCCTCATTCAGTTTGCTTGATGATAGTCTAGGTTCTTATTCAGCCTTCATATTGGCTTTAGATACTTGGTGTAACCTGACAACAACTTTAGCATGTAAATGTGTGTCCTTTTCCACTTCAGAGGCTCTTCCTTCTAGCAGTCTGAGTCTTCTCCTTCTCATGAAGAAGAGACCTTTGTTCTTATCAATTATCTCAAATAATTTTGAGTTTGAAGCATCAGGAAAGTATTGTGCAAATATTTTCTCCCTGATCTCCTGTTCTTTCTCAATGGCAATGCACCATCTATTATCCAAAGAATTGTATAAAGAATCTGTTGTAACTGATCTAATCTTTGATGGAAACTGGTTGTTAAGACATAGATATTTAATGATTTCATGTTCTATTTCTTCTTTCTCACTATCAGTAAAATCATCAAAATATTCTTTTAAATTATCAAGCACTTTCCTCCTAATATTCTTAAGAGTCCTCTGATAATGTGTCATTGGCTTATAAGAGGAAATATCTATATTTACCAGTGCCAAAGTTGCAAGAACATTACCGGTAGATTTTGCCTTCTTGCTTGATTGCCTTGTCTTCTTTGGTTGAATTTCCGATTCAGTGTCCTCTGACTCTGGTGAGCTGGTTCTAGTTTTCCGCTTCCTCTCAAAAACTTTAGCTGGAATAACCTCAAGTTTCTTCTTAGCTGGTGACTGCTTGGTCACTTTCAGACTGGTAGAGGTAACCGGTGCAGATATCGATGGCACTGCTTTGTCCTTTTTTTGTTTTGGTTCTTCAATCGGTGTGACCCTCTCCAAGTAGGTGTCGGTTCTCTTTTTCTTAGCATCCAGTGGTGAGGCAAGCAGGGTGGAGGCATACCCGATCAATAGGTCATTCACCACTTCATAACCCATAGGTTCAACTACTTCCTTTCTGCATTCCACCGCTTCCATTATGTACTCATCTACCTTTATTGTGAAATAGATGTCATCTTTATATTCCTTCACAATATCATCAGATATCCTCATTCTTTGGTTCATTTTCCACTTGAATTCATTGAAATATTTATTAAAAACCTCAGGATATCCAGTTCCCACTACTTGTAGACTTTCCTTGATTTTCCTAGAAACCAGTAGGTCAATAGACCATTGCACATCACCTAGTCCAGGAAAATAACCTTCAAAGTAGAAGAATAAACCGACCAGAAGTTGTCCAAACCTGAACCTTAGAGCATTGTCTTGTTTGATGGAATTTAGGTTCAGTAGCAATTGCTTCTATAGATAGGCATATATATCAAATGTAGTGTCTTCTTTGATCATTCTATAAGCGACATTCACCGCAGTAGTAGGGACATAATTCATTCTGCTGGCATATAATATCCGGTAACCAATCACCATGTAAGCATATTTCACCAGATCATCTTTGATGGTGTTGATGGTCATCGCCTGTTGGTCACTCATAGAACTGGTGAGCTTAGTCATTTCAGTCTTGGTGACCTTCCTTAGAGCTGGTACCTCTCCAGTGTTGCAGAAACCAGTGATGACATGAATTGCTTCCGATGTGATGTCATGCGTCCACTCAAGGTACATCTTATCACTATGTACTCTATTGAGAATGATGCGGATATGTTCTTCTATGAACTCTTCCAAAAAGTATACTGCATTGTGCAGTTTCATCTTCTCAAGGACACTATACTCGGGTTTGATCTTCTTATCATCCCCATAGAACAGACTTAGCTGGGAATGAATCACTAGGGATCCTAGGTCTTCTAGTTTGCAGTCAATATACCCTAAAACATCTCCCTCAATAATAACTCCGACGGGTATTTGAGATAGGGCATTGTATTTTTCTTTCTTTTGAAGAAATTTAGCTCAATCTATAGGTGCACTAGAACTAGAGTGCAATGCAGAAGCCATGATAAGAAAGAAATTCGAGAAATACCTTCACAATCTAAAATTTAGGGTTTGCCAATGTCGCCCACAATACACCACTTTGGTTGGTGGATTACCACTTAGTGTTCTTCACTAATAGATTGAAAAGATCATTGGATTTCTCTACAAGATTTTGAATTCACTTTGAATCACTAGACGAATCACTCTTTGTCACCTGCTCTTGAAAATTCTTCTCTCGAAAACTGATAACTGAAAAATGATGACAAAAATCCCTTTTAAACAAACTTTCACCTACCATAAACAAACTTTTACCACTTCAGATCTTCTGCCGATTGACAGGTAACATATACTGGTTAAGGTCTTTACTGATATAAATCGGGGGTTCAAAATATTTCACTGATATGTTCCCCCTAATCTTTTTTGAAGCTCAGTTTGTCAGTTCAGAGACTTCCACACTAGGTGTAGAAACTGGTTCATCCTGTGACACTTCTTTTGGTTTGTTTTTCCAAAAGTTTTATTCATTCTTGCTTGAATGGTTTCAACATCAATCTTCCCTTTTGGAGTGATCGGTATATCATCCGATAGGTTCTTTCTTAGTTTGCAAGTTTTGGCAGTGTGTCCCAGTTTGTTGCAATGATAGCATACCATTCAAGGTGTTCTCCATGGTCCATTATTTATACTTCCATTCTTCCTTCTACATGTTGCAGTAGTGTGACCGCTACTATAAAAGATCAAACAAGTTGTTCTCCAACTAGTTGTCATTTGATAACCACCTGACTGATGGTCATAGGTATTGTACTGGTTGGGATTCCGGTTCACAAAAGGTTCCGGGATAACTCCTTGAGTCCTTGGAGGATATCTCCTAGTGTTGTGCAAAACTGACCTACATTCAAATGCTCTATGCCCAAACTTGTTGCATGCATAACAATTTCCATTGAATCTATTTTTTCTAGGCTTATTATTTAGAAAATAAGGAAAATTATTGTAGGCCTTGCTTCTACACACATTAGTAGGATGTCCTTCTTTGAGACAATTAAAGCAAACAGGTTTAAATTTTTGCTTACCTTTATCCTTGGATTTCGGTTTCTTCTTCGATGCTTCAGCTTTTGTTCCAGAGGTCTCACCTTCCTCATACCTAGAGAAACCAAGTTCAATGGTATTCTTTACCGGTTTTGCCGATTATAGCTTTTGTTCTAGCTTAGCAGTACTCTGATTGAATTTGGCAAGTATCTCCTTTGACTCAGTAAGTTCCTTGGAAATAGCAGCATTGGATTCCTTTAAGGTTGCATTCTCATAAATAACCATGTTTAGTTCACCTTGCATTTCTTCTTTTTCCACTTTACTCTCTTGGAGATGAGTGGTAAGAGCACTAATTTCTTTCTTCATCTTGGAGATCTCATGATCTTTGTCTTTTACTAGATCTTCAACTTTCCTTCTATTCTCAAGCTCTCATAACATTCTGATGGTCAGTCCTTCCAACTCCCTTCTCAAGTTGGCATTAGATTCATCCAGTTTTTCAACTTCTTCAACTAGGGCATCCATGTCTGCTTCATCAGAACAGATATTTTTAGTAAGTTCCATCAGTTTCTCAGCATGCTCTCTTCTTTTGGCCAAAGAGGCTTTATACTTGACTTTGAGTTCATCATAGGCTCTCTCAGTCTAAGTGAGATGATGAGTAAGTTCCCTCACACTAAATTCCCCCATATCCCCTTCCAAGTGATTAGACTTATAGAAAGGTTGGCTCTGATACCAATTGATGAATACTAAGAGGGGGGGTCAATTAGTATATCAAAAATTACTATAAACAAACTCTTAAACAATTTAGCAGATAACTGGTACAACAGATTCACTAATAAACTGGTTAAGATAAATGCGAACCAAATAGAAAATAAAGAATTCACCCATAAGAGCACAATCACCATAACACAAGATGTTTGACGTGGAAACCCAAATGGGAAAAACCATAGTGAGAAGAAACTCACAAGTAACTATCTGTAGAATAGAAACTAGACCGGTTAAGGTCAGACCGGTTAAGGTCATACAATGTTCTTCACCAGAATAGATCCTATTAGGAATCTAGATCTCTGTTAGGATATAAGTCCTATTAAAGACTATCTTGGTAGAGGATTTCAGATCCATAGTTGTGAACCACTTTGTTAGAGGATTTACAAAGTCTTTGCTGGGCCTACCCAATTAAGGGTTTCAAACTTGTCGAAGATGTGAGTAATCAACAAGTGAGTGATCTAGCTAATAGCACAGTCTTCTTAATTACATCCTTAATAGCTCATTGTTAATGCATTTCAGTATTACTTCAATCTTCAATAACTCCACACTCTAACTCTTCACATAGACCTAATCTGCTCTACAATGATCACACATAACCTTTTCAATCACACATCTCACATATATCTCTCTCTTACAAACCCTACACATGATGTCCTTATAAAGGAATCTGATTTCATGTCAGTCCAATAGGATTAGACTACAAGTTCCTAGGTTCGGTGCATCTAGACACATTTGGTAACATGGCACAAAATTACTGCCAAAGTATCGATGGATGATAACTCATCACACATTACAAAAATATCGGTTGGTAACTCATCACAGAGTAATACCGATTAATACAATATATCAATTACCGGTTTGTCAAAATGAAGACTGGTAGATCATAGTGTTAACTACTACTTGAGTCCTTTGTATCACTTGTGATCTTGGAACCGCTTGGGGTCTCCATACCACTTGAGATCCTCAAATTGCTTGGGTTCTTCAGTCAATCTATGACTGGTAAACATCTTCTACAAAATATTGATAGTCTAAAGACTATACATTCAATAATACACAACCAGTTGAGTCATAACTCATACATCAAGAAAGTGTGTGTCCATCAATGACAATTAAAACATCATCAAAATGCCAATAATTGTACCTCTTTTAGAGCCTCATCTAGTCACTGTCCCACCTTTACCAACACTGAATTATCAAGTTGTAGCCCAAGCAAATATTGTCACACTCCCAAATCAAGAGCTTCAGGAGTTTAAAAATGAAATAAAAACCATGTTCCAAGGCTTTGGTAACAAAATGACCAATATTGAGAAGCAAGTTTACTAGAACACCAAGCCTTATCAAGCCCCTTATCAGAACAACCAACAGAATAGGCCTCCTTATCAAGCCGACCCTCAGGGTCAAACGAGAAATTATAACCAAAGATCCAATATACCTTACAATCCCAACACTACCAGCATATCCATAGATATCATCCCAACTCAAAACAACATGGCATCAGATTATGATTGGTGTTATCCTTGCAACCAACCTCATAATCAGACCACTTGTGTGAATGGTATGCTACACCAAGTACTCATGGTTCAAAATAATGTTATCTTAGAAGATAGTACTCATGGAAATCATGATCAACAGGTTTCTCATTTTGAACAAGGCCCAAATGTTACTTTGGTCAATTAGCAAGGTGAAATTTTTTTTGGAGTAAATCAGCCACAAGATCAGAACCAGTCCTACACTTCTATTGCAGCCAATACACGGTCCAAAAAGAGAGCCATTGACATAGGAAATTAAGCTGATAAAGACATAAATCAGGCTTCTACAAGCCAACAAGCACCACTTGGACCTCAACCCACTCCAGATATAAAAATCCTACCAAAAGGACAACCAGTGGTCAACAAGGATCAGCCAAGAGGTCAATTACCAACAACACAAGTTTAAGAGGTTGCCACTGTTAAAAGAGGGCAGCAAAAGGTTAATATTGTGTGTGTGAAAAGTGGACTAAGGATCTATATCTACAATACACAACACTTCAATTAAGTCATTAGATGCATGGTTAAATAGATATAAGCATGAATGTGAAAATCATAACAAAGCGACCCATTGCCTTCTAAAAGATGTGAGTATAAGATTGCTCTCAGATTTGTATAAGCAATACCAATGACTAGACTACACCAAGACAAAGGATTTAATCTATATGAGCATGATATTAAGCTAAATGGATGCAAGATTAATCTAACAAGATTTAAGCAATATTGAGCTAAATGATTTAATCAATATGAAATAACTAATATGCAATATTCTCAATGAACCTAGAGCAAAAACAACATAATAACAATATATTCTCCAGGATCCTTTTTGAATGAGATGAGAGCCTGAATTTATAGAAAATTCAGAAAGAAACCAATGGATGAGATCAAATGATGATGAGCGGTCAAGATTTTCCAAGAGGAAGCACAATCTAGGTGAATTGATGTGATTGGATGCTTTTCTTAGTTTTAAAAGAAATTGAAATAAAAGTAAGATAAAATTAGGAAAAACTAATTTATTCTCTGTTTCATTCAATTTGAATATTAAATTGTTTTAATTTCTTTCTTTGAGATTATTTATCAATTTATAATTTATTTTTCAAGATTATCTCCAATTGATTTCTTTTCTCAATAATTAATTCTTTTTTGGTCAATTAATTCCTTTTTTGATTTATTTTCATTTTTGAAGATTTGTGCTCATAATTTCCAATTCCTCTTTCTTGATTTGTTTCCTTTTTTGAAGATTTATGACATTAATTTATTTTAATTAAATTAATTCCTCTTTTTGATGATTTAATGGCAAATTGATTTATTTAATTAAATATGCTAGGATATTTAATGAAATAAATAAGATAATTGTTTAAACCCTTGATCGAGTTTAAACGAATAATCAGCTTGATGAAAAGTGATGAAACTAATTAACGTTAAGAGATTCAGATAAAAGACAAATATCATCTTGATATGAAGCGATGAAACTGATTTGCCCCTAGTGATTGATTTAATTCAGATGATCGAGAGATCTCAACTTGATATAAAGCGATGAAGTCAAGATGCCCCTAGCGATGAGGTCTTATTTAATTTCTTTAGTTGAAAAAGATGTTTTTCTTCACTTTCGATGAAGATTTGAAAAATTTCTCGACATTTGAAGATGTGAGGTCATAAGGTCACGAGTATTCCCCCTCGGGAGTGAAATTGAAAGATAGAGAGGGCACATGATTATAGGCAATTTTGAGCGATGATAAGATGAATGTGGATGAGAGATAGTGAAATGTATGAATCTATATTAAATGTTTATGTATGCAGCTAATCATCTCAAAACACAAGTACTCAATTGGAGAAATGATGAAAAGAGACCACTTAGCGAAGAAATGATGATACTTCAAACTCACATTCAGAAGATAAAGAGATCATTATTACCATACCAAAATCACTCTAAATTCATGAGATGTAGAATGAAATGCAACATGAAATGCAAAATGAAATGCAACCTAAACCTAGTCACTGGATTTTGAACAACTTAATTGTCATCATTGAGCATTTTACAATTATAGCAGGCAGAATAGAGTTTATTTCTTTGCATATGCAATTTTAATTATCTTGTCCGCAATGACCTTTTTTCATTCAAATTCGTGGATAGATTTCGCAAGGACTTGGATTGCATGATAAATAAATTCCCTCAAAATAGACAAAGAAATGATATGGACCTCCCTGTAGCATTCAAATAAGCGGAGTCGAGGTATGTGAGGTGATTTCACCTTGATGTGAAGGCTCTTATCACAGACACCCAACTAATTTAGATGTTTCCAAATCATTCGGATCATTCCTATAAGAAGAAAACAAGAAAATATTATGCCCCCAATCCTTGCTCCTCTTAGTCAAGATAGACTTCCTCGAGTTACTCAGAGGGATAATAATCAAAAACCAATATAAAAGACAACACACAAAGAAAATTTCCATGCATATCTCAAATAGTTTAGTGATTGTTTTCAATTTTTCTTGTGTACTCAGTGATAAAACTCTTCAGTAGTTAGGAGATAGGTGGCTGACTTGGAGTGGACAACCAGGTTTCACTGACGTAAAGTTGACTTCGTTGACATTGCTTAGGACATGTAATGTGCTTTGTCGATTACCTAAGACTAGGACATTGATTAGTTTCAAGCCATGAGGGTTTTAAAAGAACCAGGATGTCACGAAAGTGACTAAAAGATATGTATAGGCAAAAACAAAGATGCATGAAAGTAGGAATGCCAACGTTGCGTTGATAGATGGAGCGCTTGAGTACAAGAGGCACCTATTTGCCAGGTTTTCACCTGCTTGGTAGAGATTCATTTTTGTTTTACCAAGGTACCTATTTATCAGGTTTTCACCAGGGCATTTTCTCTCTCTTTTCCTTTTTTTCTTTTCTTTTTCTCTTTTCTTTTTTGGTTTCTTCAAGACTTTTTCTGATTTTTAGGATTTCTTCAGGACTTTTTCTGATTTTTAGGATTTTTTCAGGACTTTTTCTGATTTTTAGGATTTTTTTAGGACTTTTTCTGATTTTTTAGGATTTCTTCAGGACTTTTTCCGATTTTTAAGGACTTCTTTAGGACTTTTTAGCTACATAAGCTGCTGGAGCAGAGAATATTTAGGTGAAAAATTTCTTCAGATGGATGGTGTTGATTGGTTCGCGACGCTATTCTCATTTTGATGTTGAGAGTTGATAGGCACTAGAGCCAAAAGCTGCAGTAGCAATATAGGGACCTAGCCAGTTGGGTTCAAACTTCCCTTTGTTGTCTCAGAACTGTTGATTTTCAGGATTTTCTCTTAGAACTAGGTCACCAACCTGAAATTCTCTATGTCTAACCTTCTTGTTATATCCTCTGGACATTCTTTTCTAATACACTCTGAGATGATCAAACGCCACTTGCCGACGCTCATCCAGCAATTTGAGCTCTTGCAATCTAGATATTCTTTATTCTTCATTAGTAACCAGACCTTGCAAAGAAACTCTTAGAGATGATATTTCCACCTCAATAGGTAATACTGCTTCAGACCCATACACCAAAGAAAAAGGTGTAGCCCTAGTAGGTGTTCTGATACTTGTTCTATAAGCCCACAGGGCAGGATTGAGCTGTATATGCCAATCCTTCCCAGATTTGTTCACTGTTTTGTGCAAGATAGTCAGTAGGTTTTTGTTAGATGCCTATGCTTGTCCATTACCTTGAGGGTAATATATTGATGGCCAGTGTTGTTTTATTTTGAATTTCTCATAGAGTTCATCTAGTTCTTTGTTCTTGAACTGTCCTCCATTGTCAGTTATAATGGATGAAGGTATACCATACCTGCAGATGATACAATTAAGAATAAACAGAGCTACTTGTTTACCGGTTTCTTTGATGAGCGGAACTGCTTCTACCCACTTAGTGAAGTACTCAGTGGCAGTAATAATAAATTTATGTCTGTTAGATGATGCAAGATATATTTGGCCAATTAGATCAAATGCCAACTATTGGAAGGGCCAGTGTGTTACAAAGGGTATGAGATCCCATGCTGGAGCATGGATAAGGTGTCCATGCAATTGGCACTTTTCACAAGTTTTAGCAAATTTTATAGCTTCTTTCTCCATGTTTGGCCAGTAGTAGCCAGCCATTAGTAGTTTACATGCTAAAGTTAGACCATTCGAATGGGATCCACAAACACCTTCATGAACCTCGGATAATGCACGTTGGGACTCCTCAGTTTCTAGACATCTAAGCAAAGTATTTTCTAAATCCCACCTGAATAGGTCATTAGAAATGACGACATACTGTGACACATTTTGGATGAGGTTCCTTTTTTAATTTCGAGAAAGATTAGCAGGGACAACTTGGTCATGCAGGTAAGAGTAAATGTGGATATAACGAGATGAGTCATGTCCAATAATAGAACAGACCATCTAGGACTCAGGGGAATCATAGGAAGGATAATGTAACTCTTCCACCAAGAATTCAAAGTGAAAATTAGACTCCTATAGCTGTGGTATAGATGCCAAGGTGGCCATTTCATCCCCTGCTCTATTTGCTATTCTCGGGATCTGCTGAAATGATATGAAGGTAAAGTATTTCTTGAGATCATCCACCATTATTTTATAAGGCATCATTTTCTCATCTCTTGTCTGATATAGGTCATTGATTTGGTTGATGATGAGTTGAGAATCGCCATAGATGTTTAATTCAACAATCTTCCACTTGATGGCCAGCTTGATCCCATTTACCAAAGCTTCATATTCTGCAATGTTATTGGTGCAAGGGAAGAGAATCTTGTAAGCTTTTGGGATTGAGTATTTTTGGGGAGTAATAAAAATTATTTTGGCACTAGAACCATGTTGAGTGAAAGACAAATCAAAGAACATCTTCCATGATTGTTCAGTAAGGTGCATGATTGATTCATCTGGGAATTCTATATGTAGAGGTTGACTGTCTTCAATTGGAGCATCAACAAGTTGGTCTAAAATAACCTATCCTTTGATGGATTTATGTTCCACATATTTGATATCAAATTATATAAGAACCATAACCCATTTGGCCAATCTTCCTGTAAGCGTTGCTTTGCTGAGAAGATATTTGAGCAGATCAATCTTGGCTACTAGCTTAATAGAGCATGCCAACATATAGTGCCTTAATTTTTGTGATGCAAAGACCAATGCCAAGTATGCTTTCTCTATTATAGTGTAATTCATTTCATATGACACCAATGTTCTGTTGGTGTAATAGAAAGCTCATTCCTTTTTATTGTCATCTTGTTGTGCCAAAAGTGCCCCCAGTGAAGTATCTATAACTGATATGTATAGGATCAATGGCTTACCTTGAATTGGTGGCATTAATATGGGTGGATTAGAAAGATATTCTTTGATTTGTTGTAAATTTTGTTCACAATCTTTATCCCAGTTGTATTGAATTCCTTTCCTTAATACCTTTGTGAAGGGTTGAGCTTTGTCTGCTAGCTGAGATATAAAGCACCTTATTGACTAAAGGCGGCCTTGTAAACTTCTCATTTTACTGATGTTCTTGGGTGGAGGCATTTCCATTATAGCTTGGACCTTTTTAGGGTCAACCTCAATTCCTTTTTTTGAAATTATGTAACCAAGCAATTTTTCTGATGTTACACCAAATGCACACTTTTTAGGATTTAATCAGAGCTTGAATCTTTCCATTCTATCCAATATTAGGCCTAGTTCTTGAATATGCGTAGATCTCTTCAGGTTTTTACCAGGGTGTCATCAACATAATCTTCCATGTTTTTATGCATCATATCATGGAAGATAGTGGTTACCGCTCTTTGGTAAGTTGCTCCTGCATTCTTCAACCCAAATGACATAACATTCCGGTAGAAGGTTCTCCATGCACACATGAAAGCTATGTTTTCTTTATCTTTAGGTTCTATCTTGATCTAATTGTAACCAGAGAATCCATCCATTAATGAATACATCTCATATCCAGCAGTCATATCTACTATCACGTCAATGTTGGGAAATGGAAAATCATCTTTCGGACATGCTTTGTTGAGATCCCTGAAGTTTGTGCAAACTCTAATAGATTTGTCTACCTTTGATATAGGTACTATGTTTGATATCCATTTTGCATAGTCTATAGCTCTGATAAATCTAGCTTTTAGCAATTTCTCTAGTTCAGCCTTGACTAGTAGTGCCACATGAGGATGCATCTTACAAAGTTTTTGCTTGACTGGTTTAACTCCTGGTGTAATAGTGAGATGATGCATGATGACATCCGGATCTAGTCCTGGCATATCTGAGTATGTCCATGCAAAGTTGATCTTCTTCTATAAAAAAAGATTGCTGAAATATTTTAACTCTTCTACTGATAGTGATTGAGATAAATGAATGATATGTGGCGTTTCTTGACTCCCAGTGTTCATTGGCTAAGTTGGCTCGATCAATATAGAAGACCTCTCCTAGAAATGACTTGGTAGCATATCAAGCATCTCACCTTAAGGTGCCTCAGAGAGGTTTTCACCCTTAGGTACGTCCTTTATTTTCTCTTTTTTAGATTCTGACACTGCCACAATGTGGTTTTCACCATCAGGTCTTTTATTTTTATTTTTCTTATTTTTGCGATGAAGATACTTGATATCTGTTTCAGTCATGTTTTCACTCTGTTCACTCATGGAAGAGTTCATGGGTTCAACTGCATTGAGATAATAGGCTAACATATAATCATTGGTAAAAGTAGGTACATTCAAGAGTTGGTTATAAAGCGTATGATCAATCAGTTCCGGATGAATTAAGGATAAGCTTGGAATAGGCTCAAGGGAGTTCATAGTATTATCATCATGGCTTCAGACCAACCAGTCAAGTTCTAGAAGACTACCTTGCATATGTGTCTCGAGACCAGGAAGAGTTACACCACAATTATCGAAATTCATGTTAGTATTTATTGGACCTAACCCAATCGACCTACTTCTAGCGTCATCACCTACTTCAAGCTAGACTACATACCGTGGTGTGATAGTAATAGGGTCAGCGGACAACATCTCAAAATTCATGATAGAGTAGTCATAATGCATTGTTGAATAGTCGTTGTTATAAATAGAGCTCCTGTCTGAGTCATCAGTCATAAGATGACGTTTCTGACTCATCTTCAAGTGGCTTAGTAAAAGTATATATAGTATCAATACCCACATCTTTGATGCTACAAATTCCTTCATGATTTGGTTCATTAATTACCTGTATTTGACACACTTGTGGACATAACTTTGATGGTTCTATTAATCCCTATTGTCTGTTCCATTCAGCTTCCTCTAGATTGATGACTAGTTTTGTTTCTGTAGCTTCTAATTCTTCTTTTATAGTTCCGTACTTGATTTGTCCTTGTAGGATTTTGCCAAGATCAAGGGCACAATGAAAAGCATAAAAAGAGACAATAGAATGACAAGAACAAATTGTATTCTCATCAATATGCAAATGATCAACTGGATTAACCAATACAATGAATATAGGCCTGTTTATATAGGCAAGGCCATATGGATGTCTGAGCACACAAATATGACATGTGGCTCAATGAGAAACAAGGGTAGGTAAGAAATACTAGGGGTAGGTAGGAGAAATAATATAATATTCCACAAGAGGTGGATGACCCACCGAATGTGGAGTGTAACAGCAAAATAAGACCACAAAAGGTGGAATTTCTCCTACAAACTCTATCCCTATGTGCACACTTCCCTAAGTGTCTCAAATCCAAACTATGAAGAGATGCATTATCCTAAGTTAACTTAAGTAAGTGTAATAATATCCAAAATGAATATTTATTTACACCAACACCCCCCCTTAAGTGCAACTTAGGGGAATGAAGACTCAAGTCAACAATGCAAGATGGGTCCCGGCTACTAGGCCATGATAGGTACCCATGTACAATATGCAAATCCAAGCAAAACTATGCAATGCAATCTCTCACAAAGAGAGAAAGGGAGAAAACCCAGTGGGAAAAAACTCCCCCCCAAAAGAGAGATGAATGTACAAAAGACTCTCAAAGAAGAAGGACAAAACCTCAAAAGGAAAAAGTCCCCCCCATAAGAGAGGAAGGAGAAGTCAGCTGACCCCCCCTAATGACACATCCCACACCCCCAAGAGAGCTTGCAACTGCTAGAACTTACTCTCGGTGAAAGGTTTGGTGAATATGTCAGCAACCTGCTCCGCTATAGGACAATACTGCAAATCAATGACCTGCTCTTGGATGAGCTCTTGGATACAGTGCATATGAATCTCGATGTGTTTGGTCCACTGGTGCTGGACCGGGTTCTTCGGGATTGCAATAGCACTCTGATTGTTGCAATGTAGAACTATCGGCCGTGGAGTGGTGAAACCAAACTCTGTGAGAATCTGCTAGAGCCAAATGGTCTCAGTCGCTACATTAACAGCGCCTTGATACTCAGCCTCAGTCAAAGAGAGAGCAATAGCATGTTTCTTCTTGCTCTGCCAACAAATGGGGCTCGAACCAAGGTGAAAACTGTAACTAGAAGTAGACTTACGATCATTAAGATCGCCAGCCCAATCGGAGTCTATGTAACCAACCAAGCGAAGTCCTGTGCTTGCTGCATAGTGAATCCCATAGTGATGTGTACCTTGGATGTGATGAAGGATGCATTTGGCGGCTTTCCAATGAAGCTCATGTGGGTCCTGCATGAAGCAGGAAACCATGCCAACTACAAATGAAATATCAGGGCAGGTATGAGTCAAGTAGATGAGACTACCCACAAGCTGACGATACAAAGTGGCATCAACTGGTGGAGAAGAACACTGAGCCTCAAGCTTGAATCTTGAAAGAAAGGGAGTCGGGGCAAGCTTACAATCAGCCATATGAAAGCGTGCAAGTAGATCAAGAGCATACTTGGGCTGCGATAGTGTAATCCCGGAAGGTGACTATGAAATCTCTATCCCAAGAAAGTAGTGCAAAAGACCCAAGTTAGTCATAGCAAATCTATCATGCAAAGCAGATTTGACCCTGCTAATGATGGATGAAGTACTCCCTGTAATGATCAAGTCATCAACATAGAGCACAAGTATCAAGTGAGAGTCATCCTGTCGCAAAATGTAGACATTCAGATTAGAATGACACCTGGTGAACCCTGCGGAGAGAAGAAAGGAATCCATCTTGGCGTACCAAGCCCTGGGGGCCTGCTTAAGGCCATAGAGAGATTTCCTTAGTCTGCAAACCAAGGAAGTATCCTGGATGAAACCCTATGGTTGCTCCATATAAATCTCCTCATCAAGATCACCATGAAGAAAAGCACTCTTCACATCCATCTGATGTACAACCCAACCATGAGCTACAACAATAGCAAGTGTCAAATGAATGGAGTTCATCTTGGCTATGGGTGCAAAGGTCTCAGTATAGTCAACACCTGCAACCTGAGAGAAACCTTTCGCAACAAGCCGAGCCTTATACTTATCCACACTACCATCCATTGCAAACTTGGTCCGATAGATCCACTTATATCGAACCATCTTTCTCCCCTTAGGGAGATGGACTAGATCCCATGTGTTGTTCCTCATCAAGGAACTATATTCTTCCTGCATAGCTTGGTCCCACTCAGGAACCCGTGATGCTTCCCTAAATGTTTGTGGATCAGAAGTGGTAGTAATGAATGCATGTGGAAGATCCTGATTTTGTGATCGAGTTCTCCGTGTATCTGAAGGATCCCCAACAAGAGAACCCGCAGACTCAAGTGTCTGTCGAGCCCAACGAGGTCTAAGTGGAGGCGGAGAACGAGGCTCCTCAACTGCAAGTGGACCCTATGGAGGTGTAACCCTAAGAGTCAGAGTTGAAGGAGTCTCATCATCTGAATCACTAACATCACTATCCACAATGGAGGAAGGTGGAGGAGGTAGAGAGGCTAAGCTAGGAGAGCTTTCCTCAAAGTGAACACTCCTCTCAATGAACACCTCATGTGTCTCTGGATCCATCAATCTGTATGCCTTAACACCCTCAGGATATCCAACAAATATGCAAGGTCGACTCTGTGGTTCCAAGGCCTTGCGTTTCTGCGGAGGTATGCGAGCCCATGCTGGACACCCAAAGACTCTAAAATGTCTCACAATCGGTTTCCTACACTTCTCAATGTGAAAAATGAGGTCATCTGATACATACTTGCGCAAGGTTCCAAGAGCCATGCAATTCTTTGTGAGCCATTCTAATTGAGCATTTGGATCAGCCTTAGGATCAGGTGGTGCTGTTATTGTTCCATCTATGTAATGTGTGAGACCCTTTTCCATTAATTTACTCCATACTTTAATTTTCCATGATGCATAATTATGTGGAGTTAAAGGTGGAAATTTATTAGGACTCATTGCAGCAAAAATGGAAAGAGCACAAAGAGAGGCACAATCACACAAGACACCCCCCCAAATTCACTCAATCAAAGAACCCCCCCAAAAGTGATGATTTGACACTTTATAATTAGTGCGTATACAATGGGCCACTTGCAAAAAATGACAAAGTAGACTTCTGATTACAATTTTACAACTATCTCAATAAGGCCTAAAGAGACTCAAACTGATAATGGAAGAGATCTAACTAAGATCCAGACAATTTACAAGTACCTAATAGGCCAAATAAGACCAATATCTGAAAGTACAATTTCTACTCAAAATCTCTAAAATTTGATCATAGATTATGAAAGTAGATGAAAAAATATGCACTTTCAAAAAGAACGGCACATGAAAAGGAGGTCGTATGAGCTCAAACGAGGCCTTTGAAGTTGCAAAATTGAGGATTGGACAGGTACAACTGAGAGAATCTGAAAATTTAAAAAAACCTATGCACCAAAATTAGAAAATAACCACACCACTGCGAAGATCATGAAATTTTAGCCCATTTCAAAAAAAATTGCACCAAAAAAGGAGCAAAAATGATCAAGATATGGCCTTTCAAAGTTGGACTGCAAAACTGAAAAGCTCAATGGAGAGGGGTCAAAATTTTTTCAAAAAATTGTTGATGTGGCACTAACGTCAGAAATTCACTGTCTTAAATTTGATAGCCATATGACCGTTGCGAAAACTTCACCTCCCTACTGACTGGGCGTCCGTATTGTACGAACAACTAATTGTACGCGATAATTGTGCTGGTGACTGTGCTTCCGTACGGATGCTGACGTGGCACTGTGCAGGGTGTATAGTTTTGACCGCGAGCCAGTGACCGCCTGCCATGTGGTAGATGTGGGTCTATCTGGTTAGTGGATGTTGGTGGGCGAAGGCATCGCCGGAGGTAACCGGCAGCCGGGAGTCGAGGCGCCGGAGGGACGGAGACCGACGGGCCGAGGTGTCGAGCGAAGCCGGCGGAGGGAGTGTGGCGGCCGGCAGCGGGGCGAGTGGTCGTTGTGCGGCGGGTAGGATAGGGGCCGTCGGCGGGAGTTTGGGCTACTGGCGGGGAGACTGGTTGGCGCGGGTCCCGACGGCACTGTACACAATGGCGACGGGTGCAACAGGTACGCCTGGGACTTGCAGCACATACAGGGTACGGGGGGGTCTGCGGACCCCCAAAAACCAGTGAAAAAAATATTATTTTTTTTAAATTTTTGATTGCTTTTTTTTTATTTTTCAATTTTTTTTTTTGAAAAATAAAATTTTTTTTTGAATTTTTTTTCGAAATCCGTACTATAATAGCCAAAATGGGGAATTTTTTTTTTTCACCAAAATAGGTCAACTTTATAGTTGAAATTTATGGAAACGGCCTCTCGAATTCAACGGTGATGTCCAAATTGCTGTACGACGCCTCCCCAAAATGAAGATCCCCAAATCCGAAAATAGAAGCCTTCCACGATGTCTCCAAAAACCAATCAATGAAGCCCCAATAGCTCTGATACCATGTAGGATTTTGTGAATATCAAGGGCACAATGAAAAGCATAAAAAGAGACAATAGAATGACAAGAACAAATTGTATTCTCTTCAATATGCAAATGATCAACTGGATTAACCAATACAATGAATATAGGCTTGCTTATATAGGCAAGGCCATATGGATGTATGAGCACACAAATATGACATGTGGCTCAATGAGAAACAAGGGTAGGTAAGAAATACTAGGGGTAGGTAGGAGAAATAATATAATATTCCACAAGAGGTGGATGACCCACCAAATGTGGAGTGTAACAGCAAAATAAGACCATAAAAGGTGGAATTTCTCCTACAAGCTCTATCCCTATGTGCACACTTCCCTAAGTGTCTCAAATCCAAACTATGAAGAGATGCATTATCCTAAGTTAACTTAAGTAAGTGTAATAATATCCAAAATGAATATTTATTTATACCAATAGTCCTACCTCGTTAGAGGGGGAGTTAGCAGGTGAAGAAATTGCTTGTGTCCTTTCTTTCTCCAACTATTGTTCATAGTCTTCTTGTCTTTTTAATCTAATTTCTTCCATTTCTCTTTGCATTCTTAGACGTGTTAGTTCTTATGCATCATCTGTGATATCACTGGATTCTTCAGGGGTTTATGTAGTAGATGCATCTGAGAGAGGGTCATGACCCCATTGATACTCATTTGAATCAGTTTCTGAATCATCTACTTGTTGTCTGCTAGTATATGTGACCAGAATGTTCAGCGGTGCAAACAATTCTCTGATTTTGTATATTTCGTCTCTCATATCCTCTGGGATTTCTACTTCCTGTGGTATTATAGCTGATATAATTGGAACTTGATGACCATTTGTTTCCTCTCTCTGGGTGGGCAATCTTTTTGTTCATCATCACACTCTTCCTGAGTTTGTTGAATATTAATTGCTTATGTTGTTAAAGGTAGTACCTTTTTCTTCCACTTACATTGATGGTGGGATGTGTTCTTTGGATCTGATTGCTTTCTTGGATCATATCCCAGTCTAGCTTTATCATTGGTAGACTTAGTTTGTAACTAAATAGGTTCAACAATACCTTTTTGACATTTGCCTAGAGGACTAGTACTTGAATATCCCATGCGTTGAAGCATCTTATAGCCTGGACCATATTGTGTCGGGGAAATCTCACAATATCATATTTCTTTATTTGTACTATCTTCTTTGAAAAGTGATTTGAGAACATCATCCTCTTCTACTTCGCCTGCAAGAGAAGTAGAGGACTATATAAAGACACCATCATACATGACTTTTGGAGTTGAAGTTTGTGGCTTCATAACCTTTGATGGTTTTCCCAACTGTCTTGGTGATGGAGGAAGATACATTAGTGAGAGTATAGGCTCTATTTTGTAGCCATCTATGCCAGTGTTTGTGATTTTCAATTTCTTTTGTAAATCTTTCAGCAAAGATTCTGAACTTTCAGCTGTGGAGGCTGCTCTATTATGAGGAACAAAAGCATCAACACTTTGCGTTAATGTGTTGGAGGTATAACTTGTATCAGTGGGAATACTGACTTCAACTCCATTATAAGGAAATTTTAGATATTGATGATACATAGATGGTACTTCTTTCATTTCATGAATCCATGGTTTGCCCAGTAAGATGTTGTATGAAAGATGAAGATCGAGGACTTGAAAAATGACATCTCTTTCCACAGGGCCTACTCTGATTGGTAATAGTACTAGACCCTTAGAAGTTATTTCTTCTTCATCATAAGCCTTGATTGTTATCTTCTTTGTTGGATCAATAACATTTTTAGAAAATCCCAGCTGTGTCAGTAGATTGTAGGTACAAATATTCAACCCAATGCCTCCATCTATCAAAGCATGTTTAATGCGGTGTTTATGGATCATGTCTTCAATGTGTAATGGCTGGTTATGTGGGTGACTCAGTGAGTTATCATCTTCTTCAGAGAAAGTGAGGTAATGAGGTGAGGTCAAGTGACCCACCATAGATTGAAACCGATCTGTGTCTAAATCTTTAGGGACACTAGTGATAAGTAGAGCCTTGTCCAGGACCTCTTTATGAGCATAAGAGATCTTAAGCAGTTCCAAAATGGAGATTTGAGCATTGGTTCTCTTCAATTGTTCAACAATACTATAACCAAGAGAAGACAATGAAGCCAGTTGTTTTGATTTGGTCATGATTGTATCTGTTTGTCTATTTGGTAGATTTGATGTTGTTTGATCGAAAGTTGAGGAACTAGCTCCTAGGAGAGTAATCTTCCTTTGAGCGCGAGTTACGACATTAGCAGTTTGTGCTGGGTTTTGCTGATCCTGGACTATGATCACATTGCAATATTTAGGTTGAGTAGATTCAATCATGTTGATCACATTATCATTGTTAGTGTAGGTATAATTGACTCTAGCTCCGCCCTTGGATTTTGAGGAATCTCCTTGTTCATAAGTTGGCAAGGGATCTTTTAAGGCCTTATGATCAGCATTAGTCGTGTGATTTACAACAATGATTTTGCCTACATCAATTAGATCTTGGATTTCATGTCGGAGTTTCATGCAGTTGTTTATGTTATGTCCCTTGTTCCGATGGTAGTCACAATATTCGTTTTCTCTCCACCATTTGGGTCTAATTTCTAGGTCATATGGTCTAGAATTATCTGGAAATGTTATCAGTTTATTTGCCAACAAGGTTTTGAAAGTTGATTCATATGACTCATCTAGAGGAGTAAAATCACGCTTAGGCTTTGAAACCCAAGGTCTGTCTTTAAACCATTCTCTTGTTTTCTTTGGAGGATTTTCTACCACAGTTTCAGCTGCTTTGAGTGCTTGCATGCCACTGGCCAAGTTAAATATTGTGGATTTTGTGTTTGCTTGGACAGTATCCACCACTCCATCGCTAACAATGTTTCTATTATTATCTTTTCCGTATTTCTAGTACTTGCTCTTTTCTTTAGAGCTAGAACCTTGCAATGTTTCTTTCCAAGGCAATATATCTCCCTTTTTTATAAGCACATCTTCCATTCTGAGGGCGTTATCTACCATTTTATTGAATGAAGGATGCACTTGCATCTGGACACTGTACTTTAATTCAGTGATTAGGTTGTTGACAAAGATATCTATTTTCTCAAGATTTGGGATAGTCTGTGAATATCTAGAGAACATCTTTCTCCATCGTTGGAGAAAAGTGAGAAAGGGTTCTCCTGTCTTTTGTTTGGTATTGCAAAGCTCTATCATAGTCACAGGATGTCGAATGTTGTATGAGTATTGTTGTAAAAATAGTTGGATTAGTTCTTCAAATGTTTTTTTTCCTTTGGGTAGACTTGAGAACCATTCCATTGCTTGACCCCCTAAACTCCTTGGGAAAAGGTGCATGAGGTACGTTTGATCGTGCATGAACTCCATACAGGTGGCACAAAAATCTCTAACATGATCTTGAGGATCTGAGGTACCATCATATTTGTCCAATTTTGGGATCTCAACTCGTGAAGGGAATTGAGGCATGTAAAGATTTTTATCAAATGGGAATGGGCATATTGTGTCCAAAGAATATTGTTTTGGCATTTTATCTTTGTTTTGTAGTTTTGTGACTATAGTTTGTAATGTTTGCATTTGTTTGCTTATTTTTCCCCATGGTGTCTCTTCCTCTTTAGTGATGAGGGCCTCCACATTATAACCAGTAGGGAGTTTGGTGCCTTTCTTTGCTAATTCTAGGAAATAGTCTTCTTTTTCCCTGGCCATGGTAACCTTCATCATTTTTTGAAACTCTTTATCATTTTGACATCTATGTACTTCAGCTTTGGGAGGTTCCGGAAGCTCAGATTTAGTCAATGAGGAATCACTGTCAGTTGCATGATTGCTAAATTTGTCATGAGTGTCTCGTTTACTAGCTTTTCTTTCTTGTCTTTCCCCACACATGGTGGGAGATAGAGGCTGACCAAAGATTGGTAGATCGTAAATTAGTATCTGTGAGGAGGATGGTTTATTGTAAAAGAAGTTTTCCATAAAGAATGGATTGTCTTTTGATGAAAAGGGCATTTCTTTTCCTTTGTTTGTTTTACTGCGAGAGTTTTTGGTTTGAATAGACATTTGTAACCGACAGGATTGAGTGCTAAATGTGTTGCAGAAGTCAAGATCAAATTGTAGCTAGTAGTTCATTTAACATAGTTATTGAGTGAAGTAACTAAGATCTAGTCTAGTTTCAGGAATGATCTATCCTCTGTAAGATGTTATCTAAGTTAACTTAGGTTTGATAAGATGTTTATTTGAACTAGCTTAGAGATGATCAACAAAATCATGCAACACAACGACAGAGGTACACTATCAAGGTTGTTTATGCTCCGAAGGATGATAACCAATTTTAGGCTTGCTATAAACTGTTTTAGACAGGTTTGACTATTCTGGATTGGCAAAATCAGAGACTCGTACGACAGGATTTTTGAGACCGTACAACAGTATAACAGCTTCTAGACGATAACAGTTATGTTTCATATGAGTTGCTACCTAGTACTGTATGACAAATGGGCAGGTCCCATACGACAAAGGACTCAGTACAGTTTTGTGTCGTACGACACAAGATTTAGCTTAAACGACAGAATGTTGGGTCTCGTACAACACATGATTGGGCTCAGACGACAATTTAGAAGACTCGTACGACACAGGATATGGTGTAGGACAACAATTGATCAGGCTTGTACAACTGTTAATAGGACAAAGACAAAAATTTTGAGTTTTTCAATAGCTAAGTATGACAACTGAGTATGACCAATTCTAAGGTGGACTGATTTTTTACTGGGATAGACTAGTTTTGAAATAGATAGAGTTTTATCACTGAGTTGTTGATTTGTTTTCTCCAGTTTCAGTATTTCAGTTTTAGTTTCAGGAATGAAAACATAGAAAACATGTAGTATAAATAGTAACTCCAATCACAACACGCAAACCCTATGGAAGTTGGCTTAGAGAAGAAAACCTTTTCTTGCTGACTTAGGTACACACCCAATAGCTAATTAGAATATGGCCACTAAGTCTCACGCAATGGATTCTCAATGTTGTATTATCCGACTCCAAACACTAATGGGGGCATGATATGGCAAGTGTCTTGGGAGAGTTACTATCTCTCTTGCACAAAGATTATCAACCTTTCGAAGGTGAACCGGGTAGCTTCTAATTTTAATTGGATATAGTAAGGATTCCATTCAGCGTGTTGAGGTATAAACTCAATTAAGAGGTCTCCCAACCTTGAAAACCAAGGTTCAATATACCCGAAGGTACTGAAGAGAGCTATTCCTGAAAACTGTCGTTGACTTGATTTTCATCAAATCACGTTTATTTTATAGTGGGTTGGAGTACTTGGCATTTAGCCGTTCCCCTCACACCAGCAGTAACGACTTTAAGAGTTTTTCAACCCCTCAGGAGGGTAGGCCTGCTAAAGATGTACAAATCTTAAACAAAGAAAATGCCTCAAGGATCTAGATTTCTGATTGTCTAAAAAAGGCAAGAGCATACTTTCCTACCTCTTAGAATTTTCTAAAAACACAAAAGACAGATTTGTTCATTAACCAGATAGCAAGCTAGGTGCCTAAAAAAAAATTAAAGGATACACAATGTTTGGTTGATTTTCTTAAGCAAACCTGCAAAAACAACACATCAGTAGTCATATTGTTTCCATTCTTTGATAGGCATAT
This sequence comes from Cryptomeria japonica, assembly GCF_030272615.1. NCBI lineage: Eukaryota > Viridiplantae > Streptophyta > Pinopsida > Cupressales > Cupressaceae > Cryptomeria > Cryptomeria japonica. The sequence goes on along the minus strand of NC_081408.1, from coordinate 273,034,107 downwards.
GTTTGATTGATAACTTCTTTGACAAGCGTCCTGCAAGAAACTAGTTAAGCTATGAAAATACTAGGCAGATAGAAGACAATTCAGGGTTAGTGTTAGCGTGATCAAAATTTTAACTCAAGAAAACCCCAAAAAATGAAACTTGCTTTTAATCTAATAGAAAACAGAGTCATACGACAATTCTCATGGAATGAAACGACAAAAAGGTTTTATCGTACGAGTTAGAAATGAGCATAGGATGATAGAAAATAAAATAAAATAACCATAAACAGTATGACATATGAGTCCATATTCTGATTCGTACGACAAATAACAAGATTTAATATTATGTCATATGATGAATGACAGGCTTCAATATAATGTCGTACGATGTAGTGAAACTACTCATACGATATTTTGTAGAGGTTGTATGGAAGAAACCTGCAGAATAAAATTTGTGATTTTGAGGCTTGAAAAGTAGTTTTCTACCCCACGTTGGGCACCAGAAATGTGTGTGTGAAAAGTGGACTAAGGATTTGTATCTGTAATACACAACACTTCAATTAAGTCATTAATACATGGTTAAATAGATATAAGCATGAATATGAAAACCATAACAGAGCGACCCATTTCCTTCTAAAAGATATGAGTATAAGATTGCTCTCAGATTTGTATAAGCAATACCAGTGACTAGACTACACCAAGATGAAAGATTTAATCTATATGAGCATGATATTAAGCTAAATGAATGCAACATTAATCTAACAAGATTTAAGCAATATTAAGCTAAATGATTTAATCAATATGAAATAACTAATATGCAATATTTTCAATGAACCTAGAGCAAAAACAACATAATAACAATATATTCTCCAGGATCCTTTTTGAATGAGATGAGAGCCTGAATTTATAGAAAATTCAAAAAGAAACCAATGGTTGAGATCAAATAATGATGAGCGGTCAAGATTTTCCAAGAGGAAGCACAATCCAGGTGAATTGATGTGATTGGATGCTTTTCTCAGTTTTAAAAGAAATTGAACTAAAATTAAGATAAAATCAAGAAAAACTGATTTATTCTCTATTTCATTCAATTTTAATATTCAATTGTTTTAATTGCTTTCTTTGAGATTATTTATCAATTTATAATTTATTTTTCAAGATTATCTCCAATTGATTTCTTTTCTCAATAATTAATTCTTTTTTGGTCAATTAATTCCTTTTTTGATTTATTTTCATTTTTGAAGATTTGTGCTCATAATTTCTAATTCCTCTTTCTTGATTTGTTTCTTTTTTTGAAGATTTATGGAAAATTAATTTATTTTAATTAAATTAATTCCTCTTTTTGATGATTTAATGGCAAATTGATTTATTTAATTAAATATGCTAGGATATTTAATAAAATAAATAAGATAATTGTTTAAAAATGATTTACTTGGAATGATCATTTAATTAAATAAATATTTAATTAATATTGGGTGATTAATTTTTCCATGTGACATTTGATGATTTTAGAAATTAATTGTGTGCTCAAGATTGATTTAATTGCCTTTGGTTAGGACCTTGGTGATGTTGTCGAGATTAGGGGCTCATGGTTTAGATGACCATTTTTAGGGTATTACAAGTACAAGCTCATTTAATATTTTGGATCATTTGAGAAAGACACATGTCAGTGTCTCAATGTGGGATTCCTTAGCTCTTCCAGGGGAAAAGGATTTGCTTAAAAATGCCTTGTCTAACATCTTTTTGTCATAAGAGCTTCCTAATGAGCAACCCAAAGTAGTCTCATCCAATGCCCCTAAAAAAAAGAAGGGCGAACAACAAACTTAGAAGGTTAAACCCCCTCCTTTTTATCTGACTTTAATCATAGGTGAGCACCTAGTGCATAATTGTATGATTGATTGAGGTGCAAGTAGTTCTGTCATGCCAAAGAAAATAGTTGATAAGCTAGGTTTGACATATGAGCCTCTTTCAAAAGGAGTAGTCCAACTAGATGGGACAACAGTAAACACAATAGGTGTGATTAAAATTTTGGATCTCATATTGCATGCATGCCCAAACTTCTCAATCCCACAAGATGTCTACATCATAGATCTTCCACCTTACTTTTCTTTATGCTTGTCTAGAGATTTCACAACCAAGCTGGGTGGGTATTTATCTTCTGATTGGTCACACATGTTTTTCAGAATAAGATATGGTACCAAAGTTACCATAAAATTAGAATTGTTAGCTAATGATCATATAGAACCATACATCCCAAGTGTTGTTAATGCAAATTTGTCTATACAAGAATCTAATGAACAACCTAATATCCCAGATCCAAACACCTCAATAGAAGGGATACTTGATGTAGTATTAGATGAATGGGCAGTAGAGAATGATGAGGAAGATCCATTCAAGCATATGGAAGAATTAGAGCTAGGTGTCTACATGATCCATGAAGAAGGTGTCGCTGTCCCTAATCTTGAAAAGGATGACAATCAATTGTCCAATCAACAGGGTGATCAACAAAACAATAATTATGACAACTCTATTTTCATGGCTCAAGGAGCACGGTTGGTATCAGAGGTGGTGTTATGTTAATCTCTCCTAAAGGTAGGAAATACTTTTCAGCCTTTAGATTTTCTTTTAGCTGTACTAATAATACACTTGAATATGAGTCACTTGCACATGGATTAGAATGGGCTAGAAAAACAAATGCGAAGTGTTTGCAAGTATTTGGGGATAGTGAGCTAGTGGTAAATCAAGAGGTGTCAATGTGACTAAAAATGATGTCCTTAAAATGTATAAGCATAGGATATGGGACTTAATTGAAGAATTTGAAGCTTTCAATCTGCTGTCCATGCCTAGAAATCAAAATAAGGAAGTAGATAAGTTGGCTGCCTTGGGTGCTCAATTTGACATACCAAATGAGGTAAGCAATTTTGAGAGACAACAATATGTCAAAGTGGTTGTTAGGCCTTCAATTCCAGATAATAGTGTCAATTGGCAAGTCTTTGATTTAGATGAACAAATTATTAATTTTTTTATTGAAGAGGCTGAATTTGCAGCTAGTAATCAGCATAAATTTGTAAAACAATATGAAAATCAGATCCTTCAATTGAAAAGTAATAATTTTCCAAAGGGATTGGTAACCCTTGATTCAATCTTTAACACTGACGATCAGGTTAGAAAGGAAAAAGGTGGAATGCCGGTTAAAGAGGAGCACTACGAACCTATTGAGATCTTTAGAGATGAGTTATTAAATCTTGGAAAAGTATGTACAACTGAAGAGAAACAAGCATTTGTTTTGCTTTGTCAAGAGTTCAATGATGTGTTTGCATGGCAGTATGAAGATTTGGAGGGATTTAACCCTGCATTATCCCAACACACCATAGAGTTTAAAGTTGATGCCAAGCCTGTGAGACAAAAGCAAAGGCCCCTTAATCCAAATCTCAAGCATCTCATGAAAATAGAACTAAACAAGATTATCCAAGGTAATATCATCTTTCCTATAAAGCATACATCTTGGGTTTCAAATTTGGTTCCTGTAAGAAAGAAGAATGGTGAGTTTAGACTTTGTGTAGACTTTAGAGATCTTAACAAAGCTTCTCTAAAAGATCATTACCCATTGCCCTCAATGGAGTAGATCTTACAAGTAGTTTTAGGTTCAGATAGATTTTCACTACTTGATGGTTATTCTAGTTATAATCAGATTCAGGTAAAAGAGGATGAGCAATTTAAAACTGCCTTTACTACAAAATGGGGAACAATGACAAATAAGAAAATGCCTTTTGGTTTGTCTAATGCAGGAGAAACCTTTCAGAGGGCAATGGATATGGCCTTCCAAGGTCTTATAAATAAATTTGTTTTGGTTTATCATGATGACGTAACCATTTTTTCAAAGCATGTGGAAGAGCACTTTTCTCACTTAAGGAAGATTTTTGAAAGGTGTAAAGAATATGGAGTATCTTTAAATGCCAAAAAGTGAATTTTTGTTGTACACAAGGGTAAGTTGTTGGGATATATTGTCTCCAAACATGGAATAACCATAGATCCGGAGAGGGTAAGTGCTATTTTAGCTTTGCCTTTACCCACACATAAGAAAGGCCTTCAAAGCTTTATAGGCAAAATCTTGCTGGTTCTCTTCTTCTTGGATTGTTGATGAAACAACTAGAATAAGGTAAGGAGTTGTAAGGAGATTCATCCCCAATATAGCATTTCTTTTGAAGCCATTGACTAGCATGCTTAAGAAAAATGTACTTTCAGCTAGTCCAAAGAGGCTAAGAATAACTTTGAAGAAATTAAGACTGCCATAGCATCAGTGCCTACTTTAATTGATCCAGAATTTGCAAAGGATTTTATATTATATTCTTTTGGTACTTTTGATACTATTTCAGCTACATTGATTCAACAGAATGATGAGGGATTGGAGAAGCCAATAGCATTCTTCAGCCAAGGCCTACAAGGGTATGAACAAAATTATTCTTTTGCTGAGAAACATGCATTAGTAGTCATTAGAAGTCTAAAGAATTTTAGACACATGCTTTCAAATAACAAAATTCACCTAATGGTTGCTCATCCTAGTATAAAAGATTTTTTGTTAAATAGAGATCTTAATGATAAAAGAGCTAGTTGGATGGCAAAAGTGATGGAGTATGATGTCAATATAAAGGTAACAAAGCTAATTAGAGGTAAAGGACTATGTGAACAACTTGTTGGTCACAACAAAAAAAACTGAACAAGAGAGTGAAGAAGCTACCCTAATTCATGAAGATAGTGAGCCAATTGTTGTAGGAACACCTCCTACAAGTTGGGTGCAAGAAATGATGAATTTTCTTCAGACTGGTGAGTGTCTTGAAGGCTTGAACAATGCTAGACAAAGATACTATAGACTTCAAGCTATCCCTTATATCATTTTGGATGGAAGTTTTTTTAGAAAAGATTTTAATGGTGTATTCTTAAGATGCATAGATTTAGATCAAACTAACAAAATATTAGAGGAATTCCATAATGGACCAGCTGGTGGTCACTTTGCATCATGAGCTACAACATTTAAGATCATGAGGGCTAGATATTTTTGGCCTGATTTGTATAAAGATGCATATGCTTGGGTAAGGAAATGTAAGAATTATGCAGTATTTGCAGGCAAACAAAAAATGGCATCTTTAGCCCTGCAACTTGTTCAAGTTGAACAACCATTCATGAAGTGGGGTATTGATTTTATCGGATTCATCAATCCACCTTCAAGTTCTAGGTATAAATGAATCTTGACAGCCACTAATTACTTTACCAAGTGGACTGAAGCTGTACCCTTGAAGGAGGCAAATGAAAGTGTAGTCCTAAACTTTTATCAGGACTTAGTAGCAAGGTTTGGTATCCCTGATTCTACTATTTTAGACAGTACATTAGATTTTGTAGGACTTAAGATTATTGATTGGGCTATCCAGAACAACATATTTTTTAGTACTTCATCCAATTATTACCCTTAGGGTAATGGAAAAGATGAGTCTAGTAGTAAGAACTTGTTTAGGATAATCAAGAGGACAATTGAAGATAATTAGAGAATTTGGCACACTCAGTTGAAACATGCATTGTAGTCTAATAGAATCACCCCTAAGAGAGCTATAGATATATCTCCCTATGTCCTCATTTATGGTAAAGAGGTAAGACTCCCAATTTCAGTTAAAATTCCTACACTAACTCTGATTAGAGAGCTAGAAATGTTGCAAGAAGAACCCATGTAGGTTAGGTTCGCAGAACTAATGGAGTTGGAGGAAGTGAGAAAGAAAGTATTATTGACTATTGAGAAGCATCAAGCTTAGATGAAGAGGACTTTCGATAGGAAGGTAGCTATGAGAGTTTTCAATGAGGGGGATTTGGTTTTGAAGTGGGATGAATTAAAGAGTAAGCCTAGAAAGCATACTAAATTTGATGCCATATGGGATGGCCCATATATCATTACTAAGAAAAAACAACATAATTCTTTTTAGCTTTCAAAATTGAATGGTGAAACCATTCCAATCCTAGTTAATGGGATTCATCTCAAATATTTCCTTTGAGATTTCATTTTAGTTAATAAGTGCCGATACATTTTTTATTTTTTGTTTTGTTTTTCTATTTTTCAATAAGTGCTTATGCACATTTTTGTGGTTTCTATTTTAGGCAGCACCACTTTCTTTTTCCTAGTTTTCCTATTTTTATTTTGTTGTCATGCTACGAAGTAGCTAAATTTCAAGAAGTTCCATTTGGAGAGAGGGCTGAAATGACTCCATAAGCCCAATGGATAAGCCATGACTGGTCTATAGTGTTTAGCAGGCAAACACTCCGCAGAGGTCGCCAAAAATGTTACCAAATTTTTGCACATGCTAAATTTGGTGACCTAATGAAGCCTTGCATTCATTCATTTTGAAAAGGTCAAATCATGAACGAGAAATTAGAAATGCAATCTTTCTGCCTAACTTGTTTGCTTCATGTGCAGATACAGGAAAGTGAGATAGCATGTGGGTTAAAATGTGGCTCCCATGAGGGTTGAGCTTAGCATGTTGTAGATCACAGAGATATTTATACTCCATTGTAGATGAAATGGCGTGGCTATTAAAACTGTAAGGCCAAAAGAAACTCAGAGAAAATGCAATCGACTTGTGTAACATTTTTACTTGGGCACCAAAGAGGGTTTTAAGAGGCCAGAGAACTTCCAAGCATTTTCAGTTGCCAGGCATGAAGAACATTTATCCCACATTGGTTGCGAGGAGGAGCATTTTTGTATTTAAAACTAAAGTCACATATAACTATAGTGTCAAAACTTACATGCTTTTGACAAGAAGTGGCTCATCGCCCAGTAGACCTCGCATGCACGCGCATCTCAAGGCATCCTAATTTTGTGACCAGCTAGCAGAAAGAGACTAAAGAACGAGCAAGTAAGGAAGATCAGACATAGATCACGGTGATCCAATGACTGTCGCTATGTCGCGATGGTTAGATGCTTTCCATATATCATCGTGACTTGGTGACTAATGATGTGGTGGGATAGAGAGTATAATACCAAGGACAAGTGGTGGTCCAGTGGCTAGGCTGGTGACATGGCATGGATGGGTGACTTATCGAGTAGACCTTGGCCACGATGAGTCCCAAAAAGGTTTCACTAAAAGCTCAATTCCATTGACATTAAGTAGACCTTGGCCACGATGAGTCCCGAAAAGGTTTCACTGAAAGCTCAGTTCCATCGATATAGGGTATATCAAAGAAATCAAAAGAAGTCTCACCGAAATAATAATATTGATGAAACTGCAAGTTCGATGAGACTGGTAAATGGCTCATCAAAGGAGTAATTTGGCTAAAAGAATGATATCTGACAGAGAAAGATGCATGGTAGGCCCGATAGGCAGGTGGTGCCTAGGTGGATCTTCGAAGCTAATCAGGGGGTAACACATATTGATATGCAACACAAGAGAGAAGATCAACTGGGGTTAAAGGTCAAGCAAATTGAGGGAAGATCAACAGTAGTCTGAAAGATCTAAGGGCTATTGCTATACTACTATAGAAAGAAGCTAACCAATTACCTCCATGACTTGGTGACAAAGCACTTGCGGATTAGGTGAGCGGCTAAGGTGCTAAAGATCAAGTAGTTTGAGGGCAGATCAATGGTCGTTGCTATACGACATGATGAAGATGCTTGTAGGTTATCTCATGCAACATGGCAACTGATGACATGGCAGTTAAGGTGGCAGTCTAGGTGGGCTCATAAGCAAATTAGGATGTGCCACGTGGCTGAGCGTAGAAGAATAATGAAGGCGGGCCCAAGTCCAGTGGCAGGTCTAAATGGCGATTAGGTGGATCCGCGAGGCAAAACAAAGGCTAACACATGGCATGAATAGACAAGGATATAAAGAGAAAGCAAGTTGGAGCCTATCCAATAGCTATCCCTGATCCGCTATGTGAAGATGATCGATAGTTACATATCACAGATCAACAACAAAGAAAGGATAAGTCTAGTGGTGGGTCCAGCCTAAGGTGAAATGGTGGCCACCGACAAGTTAGATAGTAACACATGGCAAGGGCTTTCATAGGCTTGGTGACCAAAAGTGTGGCCCATGAAAGAAATCTATGGAGTGCTACCATTGGCTATCAGAGAAAGTGTTTTCCACCTACCTCGATATCCCGATGAGGTCGCCAGCAGATTGGAGCGAGTCAGAGTGGAGCTATCAGCTATTGATATAACATGTTTGGGTGCTTCCCGATAACTTGATAAAAAGTTGCATGAGTTGTAGCTATCTGCAGATGAGTGACTCAAAAGTGGGCCCATTTAAATGATCAAATAGCCAATAGCGTCTAGGTGAACTCAAAGTGAAGAAAGGAGAATTCATTAGGTAGTTTGGGGTCTGGTTAATGCATTCAGTTATTAAGCTCAGAGCAAGTTTGCTTGAGTTTTTCTCATGATCTTGAGGTGATAAGGCTTGATGTTAAGTGCCACATGGGTCAACCCTTAGTTGACTAAGAATTTAAACTAAACTACCCACTTAAGAGAAAGTTTGCATGAGTTTTTTTTGCATATTTTGAAGCCTTTTTGGGTGGCTTTTATTTCTACGAGAGGATCATTTTCAGAAAAGATACTTTTAGTGGCAGTTCAGCTTCATTCATTCTGAATTTATCTTTCCTCTACCTTTTGGAAGGTTTTTGTATCAAGTATAATTTTTTTATCTTTCTTCACTAGTTCTTGATGATTCTCTTGCTTGTTTTTGTATAAAGTGAAAAGGTTTTAGATTTATGCTCCAGTGTATGACAAAACATAGCATAATAGAGCAGTGTGATAGAACAATAGAAGATGACTCTTTGTGCTTAACTGGAACTGCATTTTGGCATTTGTAGATGCTATTCAATAGTTCAAACAATCAGTTATCAATTTTAATTATTTGTAGGATAGTTAGTCCTTCGAGGGTTGTAGGCCTCTCTTTTGTAATTGAGTAGTGAGCTCTAGGCAGTATGCTTGAATGCATGTGCATTTCCCTTCTAATATTATTATACTCCTGATCACAGTATTATAATATTGTGGGTCTCAATCCCACTGTGGTTTTTCCCTTTCCGGGTTTCCACCTAAAAATTCTGGTGTTATGGTTTTATGCTTGTGTGTGTTGAGTTTCTGCACTTTACTTTTATTTATTTGCATCCAATGGTTCCAGAATCAATTAAAGAAAGTTATAAATTGCATAACATTGATTCACCCCCCTATCTCAGTGTTCATTGATTCAAACAAAGGATAGAAGATTTTTCTTTCAGATCAAAACTTGTCTTGACCCAAAACTTTAAACTTAATTACTAGAGGAAGAGGTTCCTGCACCATATTCCAATATATCAGGCTCACTTCCTTTGTTCTCACTCTTCTTTCTTGAGACCAAGTTTTCTTTCTTCTTTGATTCACCATTCTTCATCTGATTCTTCTCAATATATTTCTCCACATTTTCATTCCTGCATTGATTAGCATAATTTTTGGTCTGCTCGCATTTGAAACAACTATCAATCTTCCTTTCAAATCTTACTAGATCTGATCTGTATCTACATTGATTGGCCTTATGTCCATAGTTGTTTCAAATATAACAGTATCCACGGAAGTTGTAGCTCTTCTTGTTTTCAACAACTGGATTATAATTTTTATTCACAACATTATTTCTATAGAGACTTGCTTTGTGTCCAAACATCTTCCAACTATAACACTGAATGCTTCTACAATTTATTGCCTCTTGTCCAAATTTATTGCATTTAAAATAATAGCCATTAAAATCTGGGTAGCTTTGTGTATTAGGTTGTCAAACCGGTGGTCTTCTTGTATTTGGTTTCTGATTCTAAGTCTTGTTCTCATCTTCAGACTTCTTCTCTACTTCAGCTTTGACTTCTTTTTTTTTTATCATTTTGATCCGGGCACATACTAGGTTCTAAACCAAGTATGGTTTTGTTTGAATTAACTTGCTACATGTTGATCAAATCTTCCAGGAGCTTACTATTGTAAATAATCTTATTCTCTGCCTTTAGGTTATTCACTTATTATTCAAGCTTTTCACATTCTCCAAACTTCTACTTTATTGTCTCTTTCAAGAGTTGTTGTGTCTTATCCTTTTCCTCAATCTTCTGCATCAGATATTTGATACTCTTGCTCTCCTATTTCAACTGATTGTTAACTTCCTTATGTCTCAACTTGAACTTCTGGATTTTCTCTGTCAGATTTTGCACACATTCATTTTCTACTTTCATAGTCTCCTTCAATGCTTCATTCAATTATTCAATGCTTTCCAAATATTCAAGAGTTATCTTCAAATCTTCATCCATCTAAAAGTCTCCTGCCAAGCATATAGGTTCCATGACTTCAACCAACATAGATCTCCCTCAAGCGGTTAAGCTCCCCAACCAAGGGAAGAAAGCTCTGATACCAATTTTGGAACAGGTTGAAAGAACCCAAATACTAAGGGGGGGCGTGAATCAGTATTCCCACATATTAAAGAAAAATATATTTTTTGTCAATTATAACTATCCACAAAAAAACATCTAATAAGCTTGACTAATACAAAGAAGCTAATGCAAAATAATGATGAAGAACACAACCACAATATAAAGACCAGGTTTTATATGTGGAAAACCCAAAGTGGGAAAAACCATAGAGAGTGTTAACTCTCAGGAGAATTTAAATAGTTATATTTTAGTTTACAAAGAGGTGGCTCACTACGAGATTATGAAAATGGATCACTATCAAACTGCTCATTGTAGATATACAAAGAGATGGCTAACTATTGGAATCCTCACTGCAACTGGAAAAGGGTGAACTAAAAGGTTTTGCATCTCCAAATGCATGGGATCAGTTCCAAGTTTAAGCTCATATTTCAAATCTCAAAATCTACAACAGGTCCGGTTAGAGATCTTTGTACAACTATCCTATAGTAGGTCCAATAAAGGACTACTACATTAATACAATATTGTCTGCCTAGATAATTAGAACAATAACTAGAATTGTAGTCTTAACTTAGGGATTAGCCATCCAATCTGAGTAGCTATCATTTCCATGACTAAGGTTCATTTACTTGTCAACCTAGGGATGTATTACTTGAAATGGGCTTGCATTGTATATGCACTAAGTTTCGGTAAGAGACACTCTGTCCTACTGCAGGAACTAAATCTATCTAAAATAAACAAGCAAAAATATGACAACTGAATGGCTATAGGAAATCTTAACATTAATAGAAGATTGTAACTAAATAACTATTAGCTAAGTTGAAATCTAACAAACAGGGATTACTCTGTCTGCTTTGGTTGTAGGAATAGTCACATGATCTGGTTCTAGTGGCTGCAGGAACAATCAGTTGCTAGAACATCTACTGCAGAAAAAGAAAACTTAATCTAACAATTGCACAAGAGTACTCACCAAGTGGCCCCCCTTGGATGAGTGTGTCAAAACTTTAAAATAATTCTATATGCTCAAAATAACATAACCTTTATTTATTATTTCTAAAATTTGATATAATGCATAAAATAAGAGAAAAGCTTTTGATTTTGGAAAACACTATCCAACCTTTGCGAAGAGGTGCAGGTATTTATTTATAAGAAATTTATAACAAACTTTTAGCTACTTAGATCATACCCATGAAATTAGGCAGAAATGTTTATTACAGTAAGAAGAAGAAGTCAATCCATAGAGAACGTGGGACTTCATTACCACACAACCAAGAATATAGCATAGCAGTTTTCCACTAGATTGCTTCTTACTGAAGACAACCATAAATGAGTCTGGTACTTCCTTGCTATTCCTTTGTCGCTTCACTCAAATACCATCTTCTCCATTGTCTTACATGCTCAACCGCCCTGAAATGTCTCCAAATACTTGCATGGTGTGCTTCTCCATCTGGCTTAACTCAACTGCTTCTTCAACAACTTATTTAGTCTTGCATTAAAGGCTATAACATACAAGCATATATATATTTATTTCTCATTAATCACAACATTTATAATTCCACACATGATATTACCATAATAATTGGCATAGCTACATGATTATTTAGTCAAAACAATGCAGGGTTCAACGGGTTTAGCTATCATTCAAAATGCACATAGTCAAAACTCTGATATATCCTATGACCTTCACATTGTCCCAATATGCAACTTAAAACACAAGAAAAACTTATTAGTCATAGAAATAAAAGAGATATTGTTTTAGCTCATCATTTTCCCCCCAACTTAATGTCTTGCTCTTCCTCCAACAAGAGGAAAATTCATTACTCGGGTACTGACTCGAAAATCACCTATAGTACCCTATCTCGTGCCTCCTATAGCTAGGTTCCAATAAAATCCTTTCATATTCTCTAGTCTATCCCACATGGCTTCCTCCGCGGTCTCATCATATAGTTTATTTGTATCTCTGCATCCCATTAGTGGCCACATAAGAATAAGTGGCTGAAATATCAAAGGTAGTCAATTATTGCCTTTTGTCATGCCCAAGCAGATATACATGGGAGCTCTCTGTATGGCTACATGATAGTTGGGAAATGAATGGGGTTCACCCTACTTTAGATTCTCTAGAAGGTTGTTCCAATGTTGGGCTAGACGTTGAACTATAGTTTGATTCTTAGTTGCAACTAGATTTTCATACTTCTGAAATACTTCCTCCCTCAATGGTAAAACTTGGCTTCTGACATCAGATCTATTCAACAGTTTTTGCCAGTCATAATACATATGTTGTGGGTTTTTAGCCTCAGATCTCAATGGTAGTGGAGAATCAAGTTCCAAGTTCCTGTATGTTCTAGATTGTACTCCCATACTAATTTCATTCTATATCCAGGACATCAATGCCTTTAGCTGAATATCACCAATTTATAGCAGGGGATTCCATTCATTGTCAGAAGAGACAACATAATTATGCAAATATAACTCACATAGAAAATTTTTAATCTCTATAGGAGAGCTTTGGTAAGCACTATAAAATTCATGTAAATTCTCCAAAGAAGGTCTTAGATCCCTAACAATGCGGTTAAATTTAAAACATAGATATTGTTCCTTTAGATACAAAGCATAAACCCTTGACGTAGCCCTGCATTGCATTAACTTGAAAACCATGTTCGCTACAATATCTACTTTAGTTTGCAAATAAATAATTTGTTATCCCTCTTTCCAATTTCTTTTTGTTGCTTGTCAATTATCCCCTATAGCCTAGCTTTTTCTATTTCGCATTGTCTATAAAATGTGAGTGCAACAGATAAGCTAGTGAGACATGAAGGGAGGCTATGAGAAGTTACTTGAGGGCTCAAGATCTTATCACTTGGTTCTTCAAACTGCTCTACTATTTGGGCTAAATTTGTTAGTCTTTCAGTTTCATGTCCTTCCTGCGACTTACTCTCTTTATGACTATCGTGCCCTAATTTTGATGTTTCCATAGAAATAACCTCACTCACACCTCCTGTTGCCTGAGTTCTTTGCTTAGCTCGATAACTTCTTCTTCATGGAAATTCTTGTATGGTTGTAGGAGGTTATTCCATAGGAAAACACTCCTTCATTTTCTATTTATTAGATGCAAGAGGAATCTGCACCTCTCGAGGCCTTTCCATGGTTTCTTCCCCCACAATGCCTTTTTATTTACCTTTCCTTTTATGAAATGCAGCTCCACTTTGAGTTTGAGTGGAGGGATTCTCAACACTTGGCTCAATTACTATTCCTTTCACGTCAGACAAAGCTTCCTTGGCAATAGGAGGTTCAGTTGTCACACAAACCCTAGGATACGAGGCTTCTCCAATATTTTCTTCTTGAAATGAAATTTCTTTAGCAGTAGGAACATTTCCTTCTCCAAATTGCCTGATATTCTCAAACTCTCCCCATGACATCTAAGAGACATCTCAAAGAGACCGTTCTACTAATAATTTGATTAATCCATGATGACTCACAAAATGGGTACTACCCTTCTGTGTCTCATTTGCATTAATAGAGGTAAGATGATACAAGACATTTGGAATATTCATCCTTCGGCCATGCCTTAGATGACTCAATAATTTGAAATGAACATAATTTAGATTGGAGTACTTACCATCACATGTTAAATACTTCATTACATGAAATGCAACCTGCGGCCATTCTCTTGGAAGAGACATCCGCTTAGTTCCTTGCTTGTCCATGCTAAGAGGTCCATTAGCTGGGTGAGTGAGCTCTTCCCTTGCACTTCTTGCATCCTTTGCCTTAGGAAATAGTTCTCCATCCTAAGGGAACTCGGTGACTTCATCTATTCTCTTCTCTATGGCTATAACCCGTAACCCTTTGACAGAAGCTTCCCCTTCACTGAATATGCACATAAATTCTTTCACAATCTCCTCATTAAAATCTATCGATTTCAAAATATAATTGATCCACCCATAGGTCCGAAAATATTGTTCACATTGGTTCTCCTACAACAAAGTGTCACGAGTCACGGGCTCATGGCGGATAGGTGTACCTCCCATGGCTAACTTGACAGTCAAAAATTTCACTATAGAAAAATGAATTTCACCACGGCAAAATGCAAAGCTGAGATATCCTACGAGATTTGAAAATTTATTCCCCATAACCTTTTATTTATTCTTCACTATCTTTCATTAACTATGGCAGCACGAAAGGTATACTCACTCGTGCTACAAGCTTTCACATCATTACTAAAATTGAAAAATGATGTCAAGTAAATTAAAACACATCATTATGTAGTTGTAAATAGAACCATAAGACACCCCCCCAACTTAAGATGACATGTGTCCACACATGAGAAAAAGGACTGAGTGGAAAGGGAATGTGGATTATGCGAATCATATCAGGTAATTATCATAATGGAAGTATAAATGCATAATTAAAGAAAAATAAATAATATACATACCTGCAGTCGTGTTAATTAATGCTACAATCAAATAGTTATTTATTCATAATATGAGATGAGGTGATGTGAAGTGGGTGATGTGGTAGAAATAGAGATGAAATGAGATGAGGTGGATGGGAAAATTTATTAAAAGAGAATGACATTTTCATAAAATATGAAAATGTTTATTCTGAATGTATGCAAAAGGAATTTTAAGACTCTGGGCTGAGAAGAACCCTTGCAGAGGTTGCAGGAACTGAGGTCTGTACTTGGTTGTCAAATTGCTGTAGGAAGTCTTCTTTTGTAGCAGGCTTACGATAAAGACGTAGTCGATGACCATTGACCAAAATTTTGAATCTGACTGGGTCTATTGTTGCCAACTGAACTACTCCATTTTGAAAAACTTCAACAATCTCATATGGGCCCAACCAACGTATCTGCAGCTTTCCCATTGTATCTTTATACGTGGAATCATATAACAATGCCCAATCTCCAAATTCAAATTTTCTCTCCTTAATATATTTATCATGCCATTTAGCATGTTGATGTTGAATAATTTATGTATGTTGGACATCCATCTTTCTTAGTTCATCTAGAGCATTTAATTGCATTATGCAATCTTTTTGTGCTTCAAATAGAGTCATATTCAATTGCAGAGTTCTCCTAAGAGTTTTCTGCTCAAACTCAATGGGCATCACATGTGGTTGTTTTTCCATACACCATTTCAAAAGGTGTAAAACCAGTTGTTTTCTTCCATAATGTTCTCTATGCTCAAATGGCTTGAGGAAGTCTATTTGACCAATCTTTCTTATGAAGAGCTACTGTCTTGGTGAGAATAGCTTCTAAATCCCTATTTTCAGCCTCTACTTGACCATTTGCCTGAGGATGGTATGGAGTAGACTTCTTGTGTCTGATATTATATTCATTAACCAATGCTACAATTAATGTGGAAGTAAATTATGGTCCTTGATCTAAAATAAGTTCACTTGGTACTCTATATCTTGTAAATATTTCCTCAGAGAAATTCAACTACCTTATTATCTCTTGTATGTGTCATTGCTCTTTCTTCCACCCATTTTGTAACATAATCAGTGCATACTAGAATATAGGATTTCCCATTGGAAGGAGGATCAATTGGTCCTACAAAATCCAATCCCCATTTGTCAAATGGTGCAACCAATATTTGGGGATACAATAGCATTTCATCAGATTTGGTGGGCCTACCCATTTGTTGACATCTATCATATTTTCTAGTAGATTGAGTTGCATCTTTATGCAAAGCTGACCAATAATACCCTGTAGTAAGGTTTTTAAGTGTTGTTCTTTTAACAAAAAAATGTCCCTCACATGGATCATCATGACATGCATTAATATCATATTTGCATCCTCTCGGACACACCTTCTTAAGACTTGGTTAGCTCTAGTGTAAAATAAACAATCAACAATCCAAGAGAAATTAAAACTTTTCTCAACTAGCAACCTTCTTTATTTAGGAGAAAAATGAGAAGGCATCTTATTAGAAGCTAAATAATTTGCAATATTAGCATACCAGGGAGTGTGAGTTTTTATCAAGAACAAATGTTCATCTGGAAAAGAATCATCTATTGCTTCAGGATTGTCCTGCAATTGAAGCCTAGAAAGATAATCTGCAACTACATTAGCTATACCTAGTTTATCAACAACTATTATATCAAATTCCTACATCAATAGTAACCATGGAGCCAATCTTCCTGTGATTGAAGGCTTGTCCATAAGATATCTTATTGTTGTATGATCAGTATGCACATATATTTGATATCCTGTGATATAATGCTTGAATTTGTTAAGTGCATATATTACTACCAACATCTCCTTTTCTATGACATTATAATTAAGCTCATGTCCTTGCATATTTGTGGTGATGAAATAAATTGTATTCTCTAAATTATCCATCTTCTGGCCCAAAACTGCTCCTGTAGCATAATATGATGCATCTTTGTGAATATGAAAAGGCAATGACCTGTTTGGACCTTTGAGCACTAGTGCTTGAGTCAATGCATGTTTGAGATTCAAGAAAGCTTCATGGCATGTGGGAGTCCAATCAAACTTCATATCTTTAATCAAAAGACAATATAAAGGTCCTGCTATTTTACTAAAATCCTTAATAAATCTTCATTAATATCCTGCATGACCAAGGAAACTTCTAACATCCTTTTTCTTTGTGGGAACATGAACATTTTGAATGACTTCAGTTTTGGCTGGGTCAACCCATATTCTAGTTGTAGAAATATGATGTCCAAAACTATTCCTTCCTGCATCATCATAAAGAATTTTTGACTATTCAAGGATAAATTGTAATCTTCACACCTCTATTAAACTTTCTTTAAATTTCCCAATACTTCTTCAAACTCTGAGCCATAAGTGGTAAAATCATCCATATAGATCTCCATGCTATCCTGAGAAATGTCTGAAAATATGCTTATGACTACTCTTTGAAAAGTAGCTGGAGCATTACTTAACCCAAAAGGAATTATCAAATATGCATACATTCTCCAGGGGAAAGTAAATGTAGTCTTTTCCTGATCCTCTGGATAAATTTGAATCTGATTGTAGCCACTGAATCCATCCAAGAATGAAAAGTACGGCTTCCCTGTCAAAAAGTCTAATACATGATCCACAAATGGTAATGGAAAATGATCCTTCCTAGTTGTTGAGTTCAGAGCTCTATAATCTACACATACCCGCAATTTACCTCCTTTCTTTGGAACTATTACTAGAGGTGACACCCACTGACTATCTGATATAGGATAGATAAATATAGTGTTTAACAATTTATGTAGTTCTTATTTAACTATCTCCCTTACTG
Organism: Cryptomeria japonica; assembly: GCF_030272615.1. Lineage (NCBI taxonomy): Eukaryota > Viridiplantae > Streptophyta > Pinopsida > Cupressales > Cupressaceae > Cryptomeria > Cryptomeria japonica. Next base: position 273,016,465 of record NC_081408.1, on the reverse strand, counting down.
AATGATTAATTCTTCTTTGTGGTTGTCTAATCAGTCTACAATCTTCTTTGGTATAAATATGGTGTGTACAAATCATAGGATCTATTCCTTTCATGTCTTTGTAATCCCATGCAAAAGCATGCTAATGATATTTAAGCAAATCAACCAGTGTTAGCTTTTGAGTTTCTGTGAGCTGATTATTGATATTCAAACATTTATTTGGATCAACTTCCACTTTGATAGTAAGATCGATTTGAGTTGTTTCAGAAAGATAAGAAGTTTGGACTTCCTGTGGCAACAAGGTATGCAATATGTCAATGGCTATAGGAAAATTTGATGCTATAATACTTGATGTTAACTCCTACGATTGCTTCTCCAAGCCATACTAATTTTCCAGAATATTAGAAAGGACAAAATCATCATCCTGAAGTTGTATAAATGATTCTTTATTAATCATCATATGATGACTAATAGAGTTGACTTCCCCTTCCAAATCCTCCCCCATGTCAGGCCAAACAACTTGTTCTTGATCAAGTTGAGGCTGAGAAGGTGAATACAGAGAAAGAGTTTTACTGGAATTTCCATCAAAAATAGTCATATCCCTTGATCGAAATCCAATATATGCATCAACTGTAGCAATCCAAGGTCTCCCTAAGATGACCGAATATCCCCCCAATGTATATTTAGGAGATAAGATCATAAAATCTGTTGCATATTCCTAGGAATCTAGAGTAACCACAATATCCTCAATCATACCATTAGTCCAAACTGTAGAACTGTCAACAAGCTATAGGACCATAGGAGTAGGCCTGAGACTGGTTATGTTAATTTTTTGCATGTCTTTTGTCATTACATTGATTGTTTCTCCCAAATCTACTAGTGCTTTATTTATTTAAGTGTCATTGATGACTATTTTCACAATAGGACTACCAGGGTCAGAATATTTAGGTATTGAAATATTGTCCAACATAATATCAGCCAGTTGACCCATTATATGTACTGTTTGTAGATCCTTTTTCTTCCTACCAAGTTTCTTTAAACATGCTTCTTTAATTTCTTTACCATAGATAGGGACATCCTTAATAGCCTAGAATAATAGAATCTTAACACATATTTGTTTCAGTTGATCAATAATATCAAAATTTATATCCTCTTGCTGATGACTCTCTTTGATTTGCAACCTTTGAGGAAATGGGGGTGTTTGCTGATTCTGAGGAATTTGCATTGCTAGACTAGATATTTCCTTTTCCTTTTGTACTTCGGTTATAACTAGAGGGGATGGGTTAGGCAAAGTTGTCCCGGATCTAAGGTGAATATCACTTATACTAAGAGAATATATTGGGTATTAATTAGGATCAGCTGAATATACTTGTTGTTGCTGCTGGGGTTTTCTATTAGGATTTGGTATGGGTGATGGGAAGTTGTGTGGGTTTAGGCATAATAATATTAGTAGAAAGAGGTGGCATTATAGAAGGCCTCTCAGGCTGCTGCAGTGGTTGTTGATAACTAGAAAACTAATTTGACCATTTCTAATGTCCTCTGTTAGGGTTTCAAGCAGATCCGAAGCAAATATGAACTAACAATTATATGCAGATTTAAATACAAAAGATAAAGAAATAAAACAGAACACAGATAACACAGAGATTTAACGTGGTTCACCCAGAATGGGTTACGTCCACCATACACAGCCGTCCAATCTTTCTTATTATCCAGCAAAAATAGTACATCAACCTTACAATGCCTTAAGCATCCCAGCCACTTATAACATGCGTTTTTAGGGCAACAAACAAAGTCGGCCTTTTTAGGGTTTTATTACAATGTCGGTTTTCATCAACAAAAACGGCAAAATTTTTTTTTCTCGGGGGCTGCCGCCCCCGAACCCCCGCTTTCTCGGGGGCTGCCGTCCCCGAACCCCTGCCCGGGGCCCGGCCCGGCCCCGGACCCCGGTGAGGATACGTGCTGAGTGTACAGTACTTTGCTGATCAGTCGCCACATTTCAACATCCTCTCCATTGAGGAGTAGGTTGCCAATTACCTTAGAATGGATGCTATGGTCCTTGAGATTGAGAACAATTTCCTTGTTGATGTTGCCACTGTGGAGATTGATTGGAAAAATGTTTCCCTTGGCCTTGAGGGTTATACCAATTTTGATAATTTCCAAAACCTTGAGCATATGGAGGTTGCCACTGATTATTTTGTGCATAAATTTTTTCATTATAACCAGAAAAAGAAGTGGATCAAGAGGCATACCCTGTCTTGCAAAATTTGGCCTTCTTTGAGCAACATAAAAGAGTTGTTCATCATCTCAATGTATTCGCTTAAATTCAGGAATATCGAGATTTGTAACCATCTTACATCTATAGTTTCTCTTCTTCTGCCTACAATGTGGACAAAATTCTGCAAACATTGCCTCAGCTTCCTCATGCTTCTTTTTATCTTGAAGTGTGTCTAACTAAGTGGCCATATTGTTTATGATATCCTCTTTAAAATACTTCAAAAGGTGACTGAGCTCCATTCATGACACTTCATTATTGGATGTTGATGAAGACACTCCCTACTTGAAATACCTATTCTTCTTAGTAGAGGATCTAGAATACTTCTGACAATTTTTCCGATGTCATTCCATGTTGATTTATTTATATCACCACCTCCCATAAGGTCTAAAGCATCTATGCATTCATCATTGATCCCTCTTAGAAATATCAACTTAAGAGAGTCTTCATTTAAAGTACTATGCTTGGAATTCTTGACACTGAATTGAAATCTCTCCAGATAATCTTTTAGACTCTCATCCTCCGTTTGTGTCATTCTAAACATGTCATGTAGTACCCCTTCTTGATCGGACTTATTAGACTGGTTTTATGTTGCAGTTTACTATTCAGTTGACACTTTATTGCTCGACATTTTGTTTCAGACGTATTTGATATTATTTCATGTTTATCTGGATATTAGATGCATGAGGTATTTTCAGTATTTCAGTACTGGTGATTTCTAGTAATTCATGGATTATTGCTTTGTAATGACATCTTACTTTATCTAGGTGATGTGTCATATATATGTTGCATGTTTGCAATTGTATTGGATGCAAGGGGATGATTTTCCTTCACTCATTTCGATGAGACAGGGAACATCGCGATTCTCCTTTATCGGTGTGCGTGTCGTGTATCCTATATTTATATGCTTGCATGTGTGATTCGATGATGCAGGATATTGCAGGTACAAGTACCGGGTAGGTACGGGGTATCGTCTCCACCTGGCTTCAAAGGTCTGAGCGTGCCTTATATGTCCGATGGGAGTGGAGGAGATACCTGTTGACCCTAATCCTTACCTTCAGTCTACTCTTGTGAGTGGCATCTGTCGGTCATCCATCCCTTTTGTTCAAATTTTGAGTCTTCTTGCTTTTCTTCGATTTGCGTGCCATAGTGGTTCGGTTATTTATTTAAGTTTAAGTTGTCATTCTTTGTTGGTATAAGCAATTTATTCATTATTATGCCTTTATGTCTTGAACCAAGCTTAATTGATTAATTTATTAGATTTAAATCTATAGTTGTTTATTTTGGAAAAGTAATCATGTCTAAATCTAATGGAAGAAGTAAAATAAATAAAGTTAATTGCTTTTAATAAATACAAATAAAGCTAACTTATTGATTTCCATTTTAGTTGAAAAGTTGATTTAATTGCTAAATATGAGAAATGTAATTTTAAAAAAAAAAGGGAATTCCCATTTATTTTAGAGGAATATGAAAAAGAGAAAAAGAAAAAAAAAAGTCAATTGTTTTATTTTAATGTTTTTAAATAGAAAAATATTTCAACCTAGAAGATTAGGTTAAAATATTTTTGGAAGGGATATGCTTGTTTGGAGGAAAAAAAACAAATTCTGAAAAAATTTCTTGAAAGGAGGATTTGGGTTTTGAATTAGCTTGGAATTCTGCTGAAGCACACAACTTCTTCTTGGGAACTCTAGAGGTTGGTTGAATCCTTCTTGTCTATTTTAAAAAAAAATCCATGCTTTCTTCCAATTCTCTGTTATTGTTTAAAGCTTGGTTTATGAGTATTGGGTGTTGAGTCCTTGCTTGCCATGAGATTGTTGAAGAAGAATTCCATCAATTTGGTTATCAAATTTCAAACTCAAGCTCTCTCCAAATAATTTCATAATTTAATTTATGTTCTTTATTTTGCTTGTGCAAGAAATTCATGGCTTTTGTTGGTTGTAGTTGGAGATATTGTTTTTTGGGGTTTTAGTAGAGTTATGCTGGCAAAATTTTGCCAAGCTTTTACACAATAGTTTCTTCCTGGTAATTTCCAGTTTAAAAATAATAATTATGAGTTAAATTTCTCTTGTCCATTCTTGTTTGGAGCAAAGAAAATAAATTGGGGAATAGAGATCAAGCTTATTCCCATTCAATTTAATTCTATGAATGAATTGGGTTGATTTGGGGGAATTTTTCTTGCCTCTGTTTTGTCTCAGAAATTTTCTTGCTGGTAAAATTTTTATTACCAGTGACTTCTATAATATATCTATTTGTTTATAATGTTTGTAAAAAAAAAAAAAAGGGAGTTTGGCTGGGGAAATTATTTGTTATTTTTTTTACAGAGATTTTCATCTCTGTATCTCTGTTAGATGTCTTTCTTTGTCCCAGACATTTTTATTAAAGAATTAGAATTTAATTTTATAAAAACAAAAAAAAAATTTAGTAGTTTGGGATTGGGGGCGGTGGCGGGGAGCTGGGCTCAACCAAGCCCACGCACCCCCTCTCCCTGCAGCAAGCGCTGCTTCCCCAAGTCTGAGGATGCAACAAGCGTTGCTTCCTCATACTTGGGGATAGCAGCACTTGCTGCCGTGGGAGCTTTGGGCCCCACGTGGTTTTGTTAAAATTTTGTTTTATATTTTTTATAATTTAAAAAAAAAATAATAATATAATAATTTATAGTTGTTAAAATATAATAAATAAAGTTAATTCTTTTTAATAATAAATAATAATGTATTGTTATTTAAATAATAATAATATTGTTATTATTTAATATTAAATAATAATATTAAAGTTAATTGTTAGTTATAATGATATTAATGTTAATTAATAATTCTTCTATTTAGTGATTAGATTTATTTTCTTTGTATTTTGGAAAATATATATAAAAATGAATGGAAGTAATTATTAACTTTTGGAATAAAGGAGACATTGGATAAATTTAATATTAATTTTCATTATCCAAGTAATGTAATATAATCATATGGTATTATATTCGATGAATATGTATCATATTGGAATTATTTTATATTAGCTTATATATATCTGTTTAATTTGATTTAAATGTTGACTTGGTTACAGTCGATTTGGGTAAATTGTAATTTTATCATCATCAACTAGTTGGAGGTTTAAAATTGTAAATGTGGTTCCAATTCAACCTTATTAGACATGTGACTTCATCATTTTTTTATGTTAAATAGATGCGATTTCTTTAATTCTAGAAATCCTTATTGCGAGCATTTTATGTTGTTGACTGCTTTAAAGAAAGATTGCTTGTGTAGGATCTTGTGTTTTAATAATTGCAGTCTAGTTGTTTAAATGTCGTTGCATTATGGTTAAGATTGTCATTATGTCATTGATGTTACCCCTTGGTCAGGTGTCGATGTTTAAACCTTGAGGATGTGAGCCATCATATGTTATGTCCTTAATGGTCAACCCAGGGTTTGTGACTGTGAGTCCTTCACCTGTGTTATGTCTGGATTAAATATGGTTGTCAGCCCCACCATAGAGTTCTCATAGAGAGTCTTATCCAGTTAGTGTCCTAGTAGAGAGAGTGGCTTTCGGGTGGGGGCCGCACCCAAAGTGGATGGCAGGATAACCCCTCGAAAGTCAGCTATTAAGTGATAACCTAATAATTTGATTAGGGGGTGGGTAGTTATTAATTTAATTAAGATAATGTACCCCGTACACGGTTGAGTGCTTGTATGGGGTCAAGGTGTTTGGGAAGGCCTGGAATGGAAAACCTACCACCTTGTCCTCACAAAAGGATGGTAGGGTCCGCATGATGCTTAGATGGAGCCGGGGGTTCGGGAGAGGTTACCAGGATAACCCAAGATGGGGGCCGGGGCCTATGGAGACCTACCTAGGGTAACCATCTTAAGCCATGTGATGACACTCTCTCTTTAGGGTCGCTAGTGTTTTGTGAGTTGAGTCACTTGTGTATTGCGGAGTCATGTGAACTATTGTACTTATCTTGCTTGCTTGAGGGTCTTCTGCTATCTCCTAGCACGGTGGGGTGGTTCCATTATGGGATCACATGGTCAGGTGGTAGTGCCACTTCCCATCGGATATCTTGTTCCTACCTTCTTGTGAGGATTGGCTTCGCCGGTGTATCTTGGTTCTTGCTTCGTGTAACAACTCATGTCCTTGATATTGTACTTTTGAGGCCCGTGTGGTCATTGTATCAGCAACTTTGTAACCTTTGTACTTTATTGTTCTATGGAAGCTATGTAATTTATGAAATTTTGTAATTTAAGTTCATGAGATATATGTTGTTTCAATTATCTTTCATTTTATGTATAAATGAATCATTGGAAGTATATATGTTGTAACTCTTTAAATCTATCTTTTGGAGATCAATTTATGAATTTGAGTTATTTAATCGTAATTGGCTTTCCCTATTTTAGATGGATAATTGGATTAATATTGTGATGTAGTTTTTTATTAGAAGTAATCTTCGTTGGTAACCCTTTAGGATGTCAATGATAGTCTTCCGCTTATGTTTTTAATTGTGCAAGTTATGATTAATTCACTTAATCCTTTTTAAAAAAGAAAAAATTATTTCTCCTTTTAGTTGCCTTGTAGTGTTGCAATCCTTTAGGGTTCCTGGCGGGGCATTACATTTGGTATCAGAGCCCATGTTTCAACACTGGGTACTCTGGGATTGTAGTGAGCCCATTCAGTTTGACCTTGTGTGTAGATCTTAGTGTTTGGATTTCCCTTGCTTTATCCTTGTCTTTGATCTGAACCATTTTCTCTTTTACAGTTTTGGTCATGGTTAGGAAAGCTAACGGAGTTGGCCATGTTGGTGGCTGCATTAGAGGTAGAGGTGGGGGATAGGGTTGAGGTTTAGACCGCCATAGTCCTTCACCACCACCTGCTCATGTGAGTGTGGAGTAGGATCAGTCAGTGCATCAAGAATCACTGCATGTAGAAGAGCATGTTCCCGAAAGGGAAGAGCTGAGACAGATGTTTCAGGAGGTTCTAGCTAGGCTAGGCCCTAGGCCTGAAGGTGAGCAGCCCATCCATGCTCAGGTTGGGGAGTCACATCAACATGTTTCAGAGGAGAGAGAGAGAGAGAGGTCTCCTAGGAGGAGAGAGGTCCCAGTTGGCCATGATTCAGCTCCCTCAAGTCACATCAAGGATCTTTTGAGGACCAACCCCCCCTTCTTTGATGGTTGAGATACAGGTCTCGAGGCAGAGACTTGGTTGATTAGTTTGGATAGGTGTTTCGCTATGTTCCCATATAGTAGCAACACCCGAGCGAGATGTGCGATCATGCATCTCGATGATTTTGCTTCAATATGGTGGAAGTTAGAGGAGGAGAAAATTGGTCTGAGTATCAACACTATTTCTTGGGAGATTTTCTTAGAGAGATTCAGAGCATGGTTTCTCTCACCGCAGTGGAGACAGACTCGGGCAGATGAGTTCTATGCATTGCAGTAGTTTGGTATGTCAGTTGACCAGTTTGAGCATAGATTCTATGAGCTGAAACAGTATGCCAGGATTGGCAACGATGAGGCTATGCTCGTACAACATTTCTTGAGAGGTCTTAACGACCGCATTAATGGAGGGGTTAGAGTTTTTGAGTCAGTTTCAGTGGAGGTAGCGGTGGCGAAAGCCAGATTGGTTGAGCAGAACCTCATCCGTGCACATGGTGGATAGTCAGGAGTTCAGATAGGGAGTGTTCCTTTTAGTGGGAATAGAGCTCATGGGAATTAGTCCCAGTCAGCGGCACCATTCAGGACTCCTCAGGTACCCGCTAAGGGTGGACAGTAGCAGCAGTCGCAACAGCAACCACAGCAATAGAAACCGAAAAAGTCTCAGGGCCAGCAAGGTGGCAACCCTCATCGTAGAAGGAACAGGAACTGGTAGAGGAGCAAATAGGGTTTTCCAGGACAGTCTTCTCGGAGTGCATCTCAGGCCCCTAGCAGGGGAAACTTTCAACAGTCCAGTGGGCCGACTGGAGGTAGAGAACCAGGTAGAGGAGCTTGCTACTCTTGTGGGTAGTATGGCCATATAGTCGCGCAGTGTCCTCAGCGTTCCCACCAGACGGGGAGTCAGAGGCCAGCTGCATCAGAGCCTATAGTAGGGGATGCTGGTAGATCCCACAGAGTGTTTGCAGCGGTTGATGACTACTAGGCTGAGCATCAGGGGACAGTTATTGAGGCCGCAGGTGTGTTGTGTGATATCCCTATCTTAGTGCTTTTTGATTCCAGTGCATCGGATTCTTTTATTTCTTCGTCCATTATGGAGCGGTGTGGACTCACGTCTGCTAAGCAGGCGGATAGGTGGCAAGTAGAGTTGGCTACCAGAGTGCGCGTGTTCGTAGATGCCTTTGTTCCTAGTTGTGAGTTGGATCTAGGTCCCTTTGTGACTTCTGTTGACCTTCGAGTCATTCCTTTGGGATCCTATGTTGTAGTGTTGGGGATGGATTGGTTATCATCTCACAGTGCTCATGTGGACTGTCGTCAGAAGACAGTAGAGTGTTTAGATGACCATGATAGGAAAGTGGGGATCGTTGGAGTTCAGAGATCAATATCCTTATGTATGATTTCCGCTATGCAACTTAAGCGGTGTATGCGTAGAGGATGTCAGCTTTTTGTAGTAACTCTTGAGGATATGGATGAGGGAGAGAGTCAATAAATCGCTCTTGATGGGCACCCTATTCTTCAAGAGTTTGTTGATGTGTTTCCGCTGGAGATTCCTGGTATGCCTCTGAAGCGAGACATAGACTTTCGCATTGACTTGGTTCCTGGTGTAGAACCTATTTCGAGAGCTCCATATCGGATGACTACTCAAGAGTTGAGTGAGTTGAAGTTGCAGATGGAGGAATTGTTGACTAAGGGATTCATTTGTCCTAGTGTCTCTCCTTAGGGTGTGCCTATTATCTTCGTAAAGAAGAAAGATGGTTCTCTTCAGTTATGCATTGATTACCGATAGCTGAATAAGGTAACCATCCGGAATCGATATCCATTGCCTCGTATTGATGATCTTTTCGATCAGGTGAAGGGAGCCAAGGTGTTCTCTAAGATTGATCTGAAATCTGGGTACCATCAGTTGCGCATTCATGATGCAGACATTCATAAGACAGCGTTTTGCACTTGTTATGGTCACTATGAGTTCACAGTAGTGCCATTTGGGTTGACAAACGTGCCTTCAGTTTTCATGTGCCTCATGAATGGGGTTTTTCGTACATACCTGGATCATTTTGTTCTTGTGTTCTTGGATGATATATTGATTTATTCTAGATCTATGGAAGAGCATGAGGGTCACCTGCGACAAGTTTTGCAATGCTTGAGGGAGAATCAGCTTTATGCCAATTTGGCAAAGTGTGATTTCTTCCAAACTAAGGTGAACTACTTTGGTCATGTGGTTTCAGGAGAGGGTGTATCTGTGGATCCTTCAAAGATCCAAGCCATAGTGGATTGGCCAGCACCGACCAATGTTTCAGAGGTTCGGAGCTTTATGGGTTTGGCCGGATATTACCGTCGCTTTGTTAAGGATTTTTCCCGAATAGGTCACTTGATCACTTGATTACTTCTCTTCAGAAGAAAGGGAAGAAGTTTATTTGGTTAGAGTAGTGTGAGTTAGCGTTTCGTGCCTTGAAGGAACTCCTTGTCAGTGCTCCAATTTTGGCAGTCCCTGATTCATCCAGAGAGTTTATGGTATGCACAGATGCCTCTTTAGAAGGTATAGGTGTGGTGCTTATGCAGGATGGACGTGTGGTTTCTTATGAGTCTCGCAAACTCAAGGACCATGAGTTGAACTATCCAGTTCATGATTTGGAGTTGGTAGCTATAGTGCATGCATTGATTAGGTGGCGTCACTTTCTGTTAGGGCGTCGGTTTGAGCTGCATAGTGATCACCACAGTTTGCAGTATATCTTCACGCAGCCGAACTTGAATGCTTGACAGTGAAGGTGGATGGAATTCCTCTGTGAGTATGATTTTGAGGTTCGATATATTCAGGGAAAGGAGAATGTAGTGGCTGATGCCTTGAGTCGTAGGCGGCATGAGGTTTCAGCATTGTCCCTTGGAGTGGACTTGAGGCAGAGAATTCTTGGAGTTCTTCCTCAAGATTCTTGGTATCAGGATGTTAGAGCCATGTTGGAGTCCAGAAGGCCTTTAGAGGGTAGATTTTCTGGGTATAGTCTTGAGGCGGATGGCCTTCTACGTCATCTTGGCCGGATCTACGTACCTCCTTTGGAGGGTCTTCGCACTTTGATCATGACTGAGGCCCATTGTGCACCTTATTCGGCACATCCAGGTGTCAAGAAGATGCATGCAGATCTTAGACAGATTTATCATTAGGCTGGCATGAAACTTGACATTGCCGATTTTGTATCGAAGTGTTTGGAATGTCAGCGAGTGAAGGCAGAGCATCAGCACCTGGCAGGGCTTTTATAGCCTAATTTAGTACCGGATTGGAAATGGGACATCATTTCCATGGATTTCATTGTTGGGTTGCCTGTTTCTTCACGTCGTCATGATGCCATCATGGTCATTTTTGACAGGTTGATGAAGGTTGCTCATTTTGTTGCTATCTGAGCTTCCTATACAGCAGCAGTGGTGGCTCGTGTCTTCTTGGAAGATGTGGTGAGATTGCATGGGATTCCGAGGCGGATAATCTCTGATAGAGATCCAGTCTTTACCTCAGCATTATGGACCTCACTTCAGCATGCTTTGGGAACTCAGTTGAACTTCAGTTCAGCTTATCACCCAGAGACAGATGGTCAGACTGAGCGTGTGAATCAGGTTTTAGAGGACATGCTTCGCATGTATGTTATGGACCAACAGTCGCGTTGGGAGGCTTATATTTATCTTGTGGAGTTTACTTATAACAATGGATATCATAGCTCCATAGGTATGTCTCCCTTTCAGGCATTGTATGGTCATCCTTGCCGTACTCCGTTGAGTTGGGATCGGTTAGAGGACAGGGTGCTTTTAGGCCCGGATATTCTTTGAGAGATGGAGCAGCAGGTAGAGCGGATTCGTGAGCATTTGGTAGCTGCACAGGATAGGCAGAAGAAGTATGCAGATGCTCACAGGGTAGATCGTCAGTTTTCTGTTGGCGATCGTGTTTTTTTGAGAGTGCGTCCGCGAAAGAGTTTGATCCGTTATGGAAAGGGTTCTAAGTTGGCGCCTCATTTTGTTGGCCCGTTTGAGATCCTTGAGAGGATAGGACCTGTTGCCTACCATCTTGCCTTGCCACCGAGTCTATCCCGCATCCATGATGTCTTTCATGTTTCAGTTCTTCGACCTTATCACCCAAATGTGCCTCATGTTCTTGATTGGAACACTTTGCAGGTCGAGGACAGGCAGCTTTCCATGGAGCCCGTACGCATTCTTCAGCGTTGGGATTTGACCCTTAGGGGTCGCACCATCGACCAGGTAAGGGTCCTATGGGACCCAAATGATGAGACCTCGGTGACATGGGAGGATGCAACAAAGATGAGAGAGCTCTATTCTTATCTATTTTAGGCTTCCAGGAGTAAGCCTAGTTTTGGGGGGGAGAATGTAGTACCCCTTCTCGATCAGACTTATTAGACTGGTTTTATGTTGCAGTTTACTATTCAGTTGACACTTTATTGCTCAACATTTTGTTTCAGACATATTTGATATTATTTCATGTTAATCTAAATATTAGATGCATGAGTTATTTTCAGTATTTCAGTACTGTTGATTTCTAGTAATTCATGGATTATTGCTTTGTATTGACATCTTACTTTATCTAGGTGATGTGTCATATATATGTTGCGTGTCTGCAATTGTATTGGATGCAAGGGGACGATTTTCCTTTAGTCATTTTGGTGAGACAAGGAACGTCGCGATTCTCCTTCATCGGTGTGCGTGCTGTGTATCCTATATTTATATGCATGCATGTGTGATTCAATGATGCAGGATATTGTAGGTACAAGTACCGGGTAGGTACGGGGTATTGTCTCCACCTGGCTTCACAGGTCTGAGCATGCCTTATATGTCTGATGGGAGTGGAGGAGATAGCTGTTGACCCTAGTCCTTACCCTCAGTCTACTCTTGTGAGTGTCGTTTGTCGGTCGTCCATCCCTTTTGTTCGAATTTTGAGTCTTCTTGCTTTTCCTCGGTTTGCGTGCCATAGTGGTTCGATTATTTATTTAAGTTTAAGTTGTCATTCTTTGTTGGTATAAACAATTTATTCATTATTATGCCTTTATGTCTTGAACCAAGCTTAATTGATTAATTTATTAGATTTAAATCTATAGTTGTTTATTTTGGAAAAGTAATCATGTCTAAATCCAATGGAAGAAGTAAAATAAATAAAGTTAATTGCTTTTAATAAATGCAAATAAAGCTAACTTATTGATTTCCATTTTAGTTGAAAAGTTGATTTAATTGCTAAATATGAGAAATGTAATTTTAAAAAAAAATAGGGAATTCCCATTTATTTTAGAGGAATATGAAAAAGAAAAAAAGAAAAAAAAAAGTCAATTGTTTTATTTTAATGTTTTTAAATAGAAAAATATTTCAACCTAGAAGATTAGGTTAAAACATTATTTTTACTATTTTTACCTTGGAAAATATTTTTGGAAGGGATATGCTTGTTTGGAGGAAAAAAAATAAATTCTGGAAAAATTTCTTGAAAGGAGGATTTGGGTTTTGAATTAGCTTGGAATTCTGCTGAAGCACACAACTTCTTCTTGGGAACTCTAGAGGTTGGTTGAATCCTTCTTGTCTATTTAAAAAAAAAATCCACGCTTTCTTCCAATTCTCTGTTATTGTTTAAAGCTTGGTTTATGAGTATTGGGTGTTGAGTCCTTGCTTGCCATGAGATTGTTGAAGAAGAATTCCATCAATTTGGTTATCAAGTTTCAAACTCAAACTCTCTCCAAATAATTTCATAATTTAATTTATGTTCTTCATTTTGCTTGTGCAAGAAATTCATGGCTTTTGCTAGTTGTAGTTGGAGCTATTGTTTTTTTGGGTTTTAGTAGAGTTATGCTGGCAAAATTTTGCCAAGCTTTTACGCAATAGTTTCTTCCTGGTAATTTCCAGTTTAAAAATAATAATTATGAGTTAAATTTCTCTTGTCCATTCTTGTTTGGAGCAAAGAAAATCAATTGGGGAATAGAGATCAAGCTTATTCCCATTCAATTTAATTTTATGAATGAATTGGGCTGATTTGGGGGAATTTTTCTTGCCTCTGTTTTGTCTCAGAAGTTTTCTTGTTGGTAAAATTTTTATTACCAGTGACTTCTATAATATATCTATTTGTTTATAATGTTTGTAAAAAAAAAAAAAAGGGGAATTTGGCTGGGGAAATTATTTGTGATTTTTTTTACAGAGATTTTCATCTCTGTATCTCTGTTAGATGTCTTTCTTTGTCCCAGACGTTTTTATTAAAAAATCAGAATTTAATTTTATAAAAACAAAAAAAAAATTATTAGTTTGGGATTGGGGGCTGTGGCGGGGAGCTGGGCTCAACCCAGCCCACACACCCCCTCTCCCTGTAGCAAGCGCTGCTTCCCCATCTTGGGGTTAGCAGCAGCGCTGCTTCCCCAAGTCCAAGGATGCAGCAAGCGCTGCTTCCTCATACTTGGGGATAGCAGCACTTGCTGCCGTGGGAGCATTGGGCCCCACGTGGTTTTGTTAAAATTTTGTTTTATATTTTTTTCAAGTTTAAAAAAAATATATATATAATAATTTATAGTTGTTAAAATATAATAAATAAAGTTAATTCTTTTTAATAATAAATAATAATGTATTGTTATTTAAATAATAATAATATCGTTATTATTTAATATTAAATAATAATATTAAAGTTAATTGTTAGTTATAATGATATTAATGTTAATTAATAATTCTTCTATTTAGTGATTAGATTTATTTTCTTTGTATTTTGGAAAATATATATAAAAATGAATGGAGGTAATTATTAACTTTTGGAATAAAGGAGACATTGGATAAATTTAATATTAATTTTCGTTATCCAAGTAATGTAATATAATCATATGGTATTATATTCGATGAATATGTATCATATTGGAATTATTTTATATTAGCTTATATATATCTGTTTAATTTGATTTAAATGTTGACTTGGTTACAGTCGATTTGGGTAAATTGTAATTTTATCATCATCAACTGGTTGGGGGTTTAAAATTGTAAATGTGGTTCCAATTCAACCTTATTAGACATGTGACTTCATCATTTTTTTATGTTGAATAGATGTGATTTCTTTAATTCCAGAAATCCTTATTGCGAGCATTTTATGTTGTTAACTGCTTTAAAGAAAGATTGCTTGTGTAGGATCTTGTGTTTTAATAATTGCAGTCTAGTTGTTTAAATGTCGTTGCATTATGGTTAAGATTGTCATTATGTCATTGATGTTACCCCTTGGTCAGGTGTCGATGTTTAAACCTTGAGGATGTGAGCCATCATGTGTTATGTCCTTAATGGTCAACCCTGGGTTTGTGACTATGAGTCCTTCACCTGTGTTATGTTTGGATTAAATATGGTTGTCAGCCCCACCATAGAGTTCTCATAGAGAGTCTTATCCAGTTAGTGTCCTAGTAGAGAGAGTGGCTTTCGAGCAGGGGCCACACCCAAAGTGGATGGCAGAATAACCCCTCGAAAGTCAACTATTAAGTGATAACCTAATAATTTGATTAGGGGGTGGGTAGTTATTAATTTAATTAAGATAATGTACCTCGTACAGGGTTGAGTGCTTGTATAGGCTCAAGGTGTTTGGGAAGGCCTGGAATGGAAAACCTACCACCTTGTCCTCACGAAAGGATGGTAGGGTCCGCATGATGCTTAGATGGAGCCAAAGGTTCGGGAGAGGTTACCAGGATAACCCAAGATGGGGGCTGGGACCTATGGAGACCTACCTAGGGTAGCCATCTTAAGCCATGTGATGACACTCTCTCTTTAGGGTCGCTAGTGTTTTGTGAGTTGAGTCACTTGTGTACTGCGGATTCATGTGAACTGTTGTACTTATCTTGCTTGCTTGAGGGTCTTCTGTTATCTCCTAGCACGGTGGGGTGGTTCCATTATGGGATCACATGGTTGGGTGGTAGTGCCACTTCCCATCAGATATCTTGTTCCTACCTTCTTGCGAGGATTGGCTTTGCCTATGTATCTTGGTTCTTGCTTCGTGTAACAACTCATGTCCTTGATATTGTACTTTTGAGGCCCGTGTGGTCATTGTATCAGCAACTTTGTAACCTTTGTACTTTATTGTTCTATGGAAGCCATGTAATTTATGAAATGTTGTAATTTAAGTTCATGGGATATATGTTGTTTCAATTATCTTTCATCTTATGTATAAATGAATCATTGGAAGTATATATGTTGTAACTCTTTAAATCTATCTTTTGGAGATCAATTTATGAATTTGAGTTATTTAATCGTAATTGGCTTTCCCTATTTTAGATGGATAATTGGATTAATATTGTGATGTAGTTTTTTATTAGAAGTAATCTTCGTTGGTAACCCTTTAGGATGTCAATGATAGTCTTCCGCTTATGTTTTTAATTGTGCAAGTTATGATTAATTCGCTTAATCCTTTTTAAAAAAAAAAAATTTATTTCTCCTTTTAGTTGCCTTGTAGTGTTGCAATCCTTTAGGGTTCCTGGCGGGGCATTACATGTCATCCCCATGGTGGTCAATCCCCTGACAATAATCTTTATATTTCACAAGAAACAATAGTTTCATCTAATCCCATGTATTGATTGCACTACTCTCTAGACTCATAAACCATCTCAAAGCTGATTCTTTTAAAGTGGCAAGAAATATTTTAAGTCAATGGGCATTTGTAGTGTAGTCGTAACTCCTACAAAGGACATCAATTTCAAACAAAAAAGTATAAGGGTCCTCTGTCACTAGTCCATAAAATTTAGGTAAAGAAGAAGTTGGAATGTTCTTGAGGTTAGCATTATCATACAAAATAGAAATGGGGAACTCAAATGTTGGATTAACAGGTGGAGGTGGGTTATTCCCTCTGCCTGCTCGTGGATTTCCTTGCATTGGTCCTTGAGGAGCAGTTAATGGGAAAGAGTCTTTTTCAAGCGATCCAAAGAGGAAATGAAGGTTGTTCTAAGAAAGTTTAAATGCAAGATGGTTCAATTTATCTAGGGCCTGATAAAGTGCAGCAAAAGGGTTTACATCTAGTACTTCATATGGATTGAGTCTTGTATGATCAAGATGGTTAGGAAGGAATGTACCTTGAGTATCTCTTCTTTGTCTATGCAAGCAGATTCATGAGACTTACTTAAAACTAAATGAACTATCAAAACCAACTGTACTGAAAACTTAAAAATCATGACTATGACAGGTTCTTAGTTTGACACCATCTCTGGCAATGACGCGAAAAATGTCTACCTAGCCAATTAGAACAATAACTAGACTTACAGTCTTAACTCAGGGATTGGCCATCCATTCTGAGTAGCTATCATTTCCATGAATGAGCTTCATTTACTTGTCAACCTAGGGACATATTACTTGAAATGGGCTTGCATTGTATATGCACTAAATTCTGGTAAGACTCACTTTATCCTACTACAACAACAAAATCTATTTAAAATAAACAAATGGAAACATGACAACTAAATGGCTACAAGAAATATTAACATTAAAAGAATATTCTAACTAAATAATTGTTAACTAAGTTCAAAGCTAACAAACAAGGATTACTCTATCTACTTTGGCTGTAGGAACAATCACAACATCTGGTTCCAATGGCTGGAGAAACAATCAGTTGCTAGAACATCTACTGTAGTAAAAGAAAAATTAATCTAACAATTACACAGGAGTAATCACCCAGTGGGCCCCCTTGGATGAGTGTGTCCAAACTTCAAAATGATTCTATATGCTCAAAATAACATAACCTTTATTCATTGTTTTCAAAAGTCGATACAATGCATAAAATAAGAGAAATGCTTCTAATTCTGGAAAATGTTGTCTAACCTCTACAAAGAGGTGTAGGTCTTTATTTATAAGAAATTTATAACAAACATTGAATTACTTAGATCATGCCCATGAAATTAGGTGAAAATGTTTATTACAATAAAAAGAAGAAGTCAATCCACAGAGAATGTGGGGCTTCACTACCATGTAGCCAAGAATATAGCATGGTGGTTTTCCACTAGATCATTGCTTACTAAAGACACCCATAAATGAGTCTGGTACTACCTCTCTACTTTGTTGCTTCACTCAAACACCATCTTCTCCACTGTCTTAAATGTTCAACCACCCCAGAATGTCTCCAACTACTTTCATGTCGTGATTCTCCATCTCGCTTAACTCAACCACTTCTTCAACAACTTATTTACTCCTACATTAAAGGTTATAACATACAAGCATATATATATATATACATATATATATGTGTGTGTGTGTATATATATATCCATTTCCCATTAATCACAACATTTATACATCCACACATGATATTACCATAATAATCAGCATAGCTATAGGAATATTTAGTCAAAACAATACATGGTTCAATGGGTTTAGCTATCATTCAAAATGCACATAATCAAAACTCTGATATATCCTATGACCTTCATGTTGTCCCAATATGCAACTTTAAACACAAGAAAAACTTATCAGTCATAGAAATAAAAGAGCTATTATTTCGGCTCATCAAATATTGTCTGCCTTTTTTGTCTGCAACTCACACTTTACACTCATACTGCTATCTTCACTACCAACTTTCTTTTGCATATCACACACCTTCATACACACATTCTCTTATTTTATTCACCTTATGCTACTACATATGTATATGTATATATACCAGAGGGCACAAATACAAAATAGTGTGTCGGCCAAGTACAACATGCTATGAATAAATTTATGTCGGCCTCCACAACACTTCTAAATACTCCCTTTCCATACTATGATTACCACAAAGGGATAGGGTCATCCATACACAAGAATAGAAATCCAATATCACAAGATCAAGCCCAATATCTCCAAAATGTAGACTCCACGTGTACCAAGAAAACTGCAACACAAAACTCGAAGAGATACTTCTAACAATCATAAAGACTGCTAATATGGGGACACATAACTGATACCGTAGTCAATGAGAACTCCTAAAACTGAGATACCAGGATCAATGAGAACTCAATGAAACCTCTAAAGTCATCAACCAGGACTATCGATACTGCATAATACCTTTTTACCAAAATCACAACATCTTAACTACACATACATATTGACTGCATACAATGCTCACATACAATATTCACAACAACCATAACATCCATAACATCTAGATCTCATACACAGTCCAATCCAAAACTGGAGGGTTGGTTTGACATCAATGACAACATTATTCAACATTATCCACACAAGTCTAATGCTTTAGTCACTAGATTGAGCCACAAACCTAGATCTAAGGAATATAAGATTATTCATACCTATTCCCAGAAGGAGCTCCTGAAATATTGGGACCGGTATGCGCGTTGCACTGGTCCTCTGCACTTTTTGTCATCCAAAGGGGAATTTGTGTGTCTCTATACAAATAAAGATTATCCTAAAGATCGTAGCTTTGCACTTTCCTCCTACACATAGAAAGAAGGGGAAATGGGTTGGGAATAGGGGTTTTCCTAAGTCAAACCCTAGTTTATGAATTAACCTTGAATGAAATATTGCAAATATTGAAATAAGCAATGAAGAGATATACCTCAAATCTACTATGATTGATAATGATGCTTTGCTTCTTTAATGTAATCACATATATTGTATGAAATGACACAAACATGATAAAACCCTAATCACACACACATGCTTGCATATGAATGATGTAATTTTACTCCACAATTGTTGAATGAAGAGTATGCAGCTTTGAAGATATTTGAAAATTCTTGATGATGAATGCTTGAATAATTGATTGCTTGGATATGTTGACTTAAAATTGAAATAAATTGATTAATATCTTTATATATGAGATCCTAGATCAATTTATCAATTATGCTAGCCTCCAATAGTCATATAAAGCCACCAATTTTATTTCTTGTTGGAGAGATACATCTTATCCCCATCTTGAAAGTTGGGCCCCATTAAGGGGGACCAAGGATTTGGGCGCTCTGGTCCTAGGACAAGGGCACCTTGGTCCTCAATTAGGGACCAAAATTAAGGCCCAAAGAGGAGGACACCCCTCCAAAGAATCATTTGGTAGGTGCATATTGATGAGACAAAAAGAATGGCTCTATTTTGTCTATGTGTATGTGTCTTTTTTGGGACATTAGGAATCTGTTTATGTCTTTTGAGTTTAGAACCTTTTGCTAAAGTGGTATTATTTTCTATGTCCTACTGATATGGTCATATGGCATAAACTCATTTGATATATGTTCCTTTCCAATGAAATATGATAGATAATGGTGCTATGAGGGATATCCAGGGTAATGTCACATGTAGATTTTGAATGTTATTTTAATAGGTATAATTAGGCCTATATTTGTGCATGTTAACAACTTCATGTAGGATTAAAGAAGGATGTTGAACTAGTCCAGGATGTTCAGCAACAAAGATGATGAAGTCGTTGGCCAAGGAAGAGATAGCAAGGATCATTGTTGAAGAATTCCGCTAGTGGTTGGAAGTAGTTCATTATGAGTTATTTGAAGACTTAATGGTTTCCTTTATTGAAGGAGTATGTTTAGGATTGAAGTTATACTAGATTCTCTATGTTGTTCCAATGAACTTTGACTGATTCTTAGCATTGGTAATATGTCCCTTTTCTTTCTTCTTGTTCAATAAAAGAATCCTCCTTGAACCTTAGGAGTGGTATGCTAGTTAGTTAGGGATATTATTCTTTAAATAAACCTCCCACCTTCTCTTGTGTGTGGTTGAGGAAAAAGATAGTTTTCAGTTATAGTAATACAGTTATGAATTAGAAAGAAACAAACTTTCAGCAAATTGCTATGTTGTCAAGTACTTTGAAATCAATAAAGATGTTGGTTTAAGCTCTAGTCATTTGGTTCAGTGATCTGGATGCTTGCTAAGGGGGCCCACTTAGTGAGTACTCCTTTGTTTTATTTTATCAGTTATTTCTTGTTCTGTACTTAGTATTATTTTGATCATAGACTTCTCCTGTAGCCACTGGAACATTTCATGTGTCTCTTCCTACAACCACTATGAACTGGATAGAATCTTGTTTGTTGATCATGGATAAATTTTGTTTTCCTTAGTTGATTCTTAGAAGGTTGTTAGCTTTCTTTACAAGTATTTTAGTTATTCATTTCCAGCTATCTAATTCTATCAATAGGAAAAGGGGTTGTTTTAGTCTTTCTAGTGCACATACCTTGCAGACCCATTTCAAGTATACGCCCCGGGTTGACAATTAAATGAACCTTCATGGTGAAAGATAATTACTTTATTAGATATCCAATCACTAAGGTATGATTTCAAGGTCTAAATTATTGAACCATTAAGAAGAGAAGTCATTTTGGCGCCATTGTTGGGGATGGTGTCAAACTAGAAACCTTTGCAGTCATTGATAGTTGTACTTTGTTTTCACTAGTTAGAAAGCCTCTTTCCATTTACCTTTCTAGAAGTAATGACCCATAATACTACTATATGCCTAGGAGAAGAGATGCTTTAGGGAGGTTTCTTCCTAATGACCCCTATAGCTGAGTTGTTTTCCAACATTGACGAGCCTGCAAACAAAGAACTTGTTGAGAACCCATTTGCCTTGATACTTTATCAAGCAAGGATGACATCCCAAAATCAACCTAATCAAGCTACCTTTGAATTCCCTATCACTAATCAACATGATAATAATATCCTTAAGAATATCCCTGCTTCAGTTCTCCCTAAGTTTTATGGGCTTGTAATAGAGGATCTAGACACCTTTTTGTTTGAATTTGATATCCTCATAGACTAAAATTGTTTCCTGCTACTTTGAAAGACGGAGCGCTCAGATGGTTTATGAGTCTTGGGAGAGATGTTGTTGATGACTGGGAAGTTATGAAAGCAAAATTTCTTGAGAAATATAAAGAATATTGTAGAAGTGGTAGTAGGGGAGATGACATCTTTAGGGTGCAGCAAAAAGAGGATGAAAATTTGGAAGACTATATTTCAAGGTTCTTGTTCTGTCTAAAGGAAAAATTCATATTATACTATTAATCAAGAATCTGAAAAGTTGCTTTTTCTCAGAGGTATAAGTGATGAATGTATTGAAGCTCTGGACCTGATAGGAGGGGGAGATTGTCATCACTGTTTAGAAAATTGGGTATTCTTGTCCCATAATTGGCTAAGAATTTGCAAAGATGTGTTTGGCATAGCCTTGTTGCCTCTGTGTTTTGAGTCAAACAGGGTTTAAGGTTTTGGAAAAATTTAACCCTTCCTATGTTTTCAAAACCCTTGCGTTCTATTCTTGCATTACTTTTTCCACTTAAGTGGAAGGGTCGCTCTATTGAGAGAAGTGGTGACTTGTCAAATGCGCGTGGCTCCAAAGGATTGTTGAGGGCCCACTTTGGTTTAACCAGCGATTGTGTTAAAAAATGGTAAATTAAAACAAGTGGAGGCCCTAGATTGGAGCTCGATGGAGTTATCTAAGCAAATAGCCAATTGACATGTAAGATTCATTCACTAGTGATGAAGCAAAGCACATGGTTTCCAAGCCAAGGGCCCACTTTAAAGGTTTAAGTCCGTTAAATGGTGTACATCTCGAGATGGATCCAATGATGGGTGTTGTTTTGCTAGGCGAAGATGCCTACAGTTTAGCTTTCACAAAACAATGAAAACCACTAGCGATGATGGTCATGCATGGTTAGAAAAAATGACTGGTGGTCACCATGAGTGGTAAAGATTGAGCAAGTGGAAAATGATCGGACAACCAACATGGTTTCACGTGATTGAAGTGTGTAATATTTACCTTTCGTGAAGTAGTGAAAGGAAGGTGGGGCCCATCACTAATGCAGAAGGACCGGAACAAGTAAAGGTAGTGCAAGTTTCCAAGGATCTAATGAACGTCATTGCTTCACGAAGGAAAGGTGTGAGGGTTTTAAACTCCACGAAATGGCTAAACAATGAAATAGGGAAATACTCAGAAAACTTGTGATCCATTGGAGCCCATTTTTTGAATTCGATTTGCGAATTCAATTTTGAATTGATAGCTAAAGCATGCTGGGTTAATGTCTCAATTTAATGCTAAGTTGTTGTATTAAGGTCTGCATCAATTGAAAATTGGCACCATTTCGACGAGTTTATTGCAAAGGAGCTGGTGCAGAGAAAATTTCTTCAAGAGAGTAACGGGTTTTTTATGTCTTACTTATTACAGTTTGATAATCAGGTTTTCTGTATGCTTGCTTTATCAGAGTTTGGTTTGAATCTCAATTGATATAATTGCATTTACGGAATGGCACCAAGAAGGGATTTCACAGGAAAGGTAAATTATCAAGATAGAAACATATGTGATGACTTCCTGGAACAATTGACTATGTCTACGAATACTGCAGCCAAAATCAAAGAATTGGTTCCTAGAGCTCCCCATCTAAGGATTGGAGATGGTTTGTATGACAAAGGTAGATGGTTAAGGGATTCACAAATAGGGATTTGAGGGTTGGGTCTTTTCAAGGTGGGGTTCAGTCAGAGATATTCTAGTGCCCCAATGAATAGCATATGGGAACTAGATGTGGGGAAGCTCATAGTCCCTAGGGTTTTTATGGATGTAGACTTACTAACCTAGATCACACACAATTATGATCCTGTTGCTAGATGTGTGAGGAATGTCAATGGAGGAGCCCTGATAGAAATCAATGATGATAATTTCAGGAATGTTTTTAAGCTCAGTGAGGCATCAAATTTATTAGTGCCTATTGATTTGAAACATTGTCCCAGGTTTATGATGTGCAGAAAGATCACCTTAGGAGCGACCCTTTGTAGGAGTTTTTTGTTAAAATAGGAGGGTTAACTGTAGTGAGCCCTAGCTCTATGGAACCCTTCTCCCTGAATTTGTTCACTTTAAGGACAAAAGGTATGTATTGGTCATTATGTTATATCCTTGGTGAAGATGCTGAAACAACCATGCCAACCCATTATATGCTAATGATGGCACAATTTTTGAACCCTTCTCTAGTAGTAACATTTGATTATGCACCTTACCTCACTGATGCAATTCATGCAGGCCTGGTAGGGATAAAAAATGGTAAAGTGGATAGACCTTTTGGATTATATTCTTTTCTAATGCACATATTTTTGTTCAAAGGAGTTGATTATTTTTCTAAAGAAATGGATTTGGTTAGAGAAAAGGAAGGTGAGGAGATGCCTGTGCAACTGTGGAGCACAATTCTGTCTTGGGATAAAGAGGATGCCAGTTATTTGAAGTTTGATAGATGATTTGCATCTAGACTTAGGATTCTTCTATTCCCACAGAACCCTAGGATCCCAAAGGCTCTTTTGGAGTTCCTTAGGCCTAAGGAGTTTGCCGAAGGTATTAAGATTTTTCATAATTGGGGTGATATGTATTTGTTCCCTGTCTCTATAGTTTTCAAAGTTTATGGTTTCAGAGGCACTCCATTATTATTGCCTTATCATGTGCCATTGAAGATAGGAATTGCAGAGATCTTAAGGCAAATTGGAGGTGTGCAAGAGGCAGCGCTGAAAAATAGGGGTAAAGGGACTATTTTCCCAACTGTTACCATGGCCCATCAATTCGTAATCACCAAAGGTGGTTGGAAATTCTTTGATGACTTTTTTCAACCATATAGGTTGTCTAATAGAGTAACTAGGTTTGCTAACCCTAAGGACTTTTTCAACGACATGTTCAGGAAGAGAGCAGTATGCAAAGGTAGGCCACACCAATTTCATTTCTCTGAGGACCCGATTAGAGATGAATTTAGTTTGGATGAGCAAGAACTGAGGAAAGAAAAGTGGGTGGCATACAAAAAGGGTTTGAATTTCAATCAGTAGTTTGATAGCAGTTATGACCCTCTGTCTAGCTTTAATCCCTTTGCGGAAAAGGTCAAATTCTTAATTCTTTATTTTGAAGATTTATTGGAAACTCTAAAAGAAAAGAGGGAGGCTATGATAAGAGATATCCCTGACAAGGCTAAGTTAGTTCTAGCGAAGCCTTCCTTTGCTAAAGCCATCCCTCCCGGTGATTATGTGATGCATAAAATATCAAAATATAGTGTATTGATGCTGGTAACAGGTGAGCCCTGCACTTCAAGAGGGAAGAGAATAGTTGAAGATGTCATTGACATTCGAGAATCGCCTAAAAGGTAAAGGGTGGGGAAATAAGAGCAAATAGGTGGACTTTTGTACTCTCCATCTCAATCCCCTATCCATATAGGAGATGAACAGGCAGTAGCAGAACAATTGTTGTAGTTAGGAAGCCTCGGAAAGATAGCTTACACCTATGAAGAGACCCAAGAGGGAATGCCAAAAGACCCACCTAGTCCCAAGATGAACTTAACTAAAAATGAGTTCAAAGGGAAAGAGTTAGACCCAGTTGTCAAGCAAGCTAGTGAAGAGTTCCTAGTTGACAACAATTTTGTCACAACAGGGACCTTCATGCAATTTGTATGGAAACAAAATATTGAACATTTCAAGGCAAGGTGTGAAAAGAGAATGAGTGAGCAGTCTCATAAAGATACAACCTTAGTGGAGGAAGAATTAAAACAAGAAATGATGACTGAATTCAAAGCCATCAATCCTAAAGCTAGAAGAGAAATGGTGTCAAAGGTTGGTGTTCTACTCCTCCCTGAATGGGATATAGTAGATCCCTTGGTACTTGAAGCAGTTAGGAAAGAGACCAAGCCTATGGAGGGAGTGACATTCAACAAAGATAATGCTGCTTTGGTCATGTGGTCCCTAAAGAGGGATGAAAGTAGAAGAAGGAAGGATACCTCAGGATCTAATTTTGTAGGAGGCATGATAGTAAAAAGAGTTCAGGATACAGGGGTGGTAGAGGCTGCTAGCATAGTCTTAGAAACTAAAAAATTTAGTGTAGCAGTGGTAGAAAATGAGGCAAAGGAAAAATCTAATCTCCAGTTGAAATTAGAAACAATCGTGAAGGCTTATAATGAGGCCAAAGAAGGAATAGCTAGCCGAGATAACATCATTGCTGAATTGAAGCATAAATTGGTAGGGCAGTACGATCAAGGTGAGTCCTCTACTCTAATGATAGCTTCTTCTCCTACACAACCTCCATCCACTAGTCCTATCATTGAATTCCCCCCTTCTCCTATGCCTTATGGTTTTCAACCAGTTGAGACCATTCAACATGAATTGGAGAAGTTAAAACGGGCTTAGGTCCTATTTGCTAATAAATATGAGGAAAAGGTGAAGGCCATAATTTTGAGCTTTACTGACACAATAGGGTCTTCCATGGTGCATAGTAGCATGAAGAAATTTTTTTATATTTGGAATGAGTTGAATGAAGACAAGGATATTCTGGAGCCAATTTTAGATGAGTGGATGCCTAGGGAAGTGGAACTAGAACTTATGTGTGCATTCTATCATGAGGTAGGATCTTATGCCATTATTAAATCCACTTGTGAAATGGAAAAAGGAATGACAAAGCTGATAGAAGGAAGAGCTGGTATAGAGAGGAAAATCAACTTGTATAAGAAAGAATATACTGAGCACAAGTTTGAATTATTTGCTGGGGGTTTTGTTAATCCAAATCAGCTAAAAGTAAAAAAAGCATGGCTTGATGAATTAGGAGCTAACTTGTCTCTAAAGGTGAATGGAATCATTAATACAAATGACACAGCCCTATTTGTCAAGACAATTGAAGAAATAGAAAAGATAAAGTCACATTATGACTTTTTGAATTCAGAGGTTAATAAAGTTATAAACTCTTGGAAAAGGTTGGTTAAGTTGAAAGGAAAAATTGTTAGCTTCTCATGGCCTGCTGATGAAATATTCCAAGAGTGGACTAAAAAGTATGTGGTGCAAGAAGAAGGAATCCCAAAGTAGTTAGAAGATGTTACAGAGCGACAACAAACTGAAGAGGTCGTTGATACCTAAAAGGACTTGTAACTGTTTCTTGGAGGACATTGAAGTTTGTAACAAACTTTTCTTAGGAATGTCCGAAGCTTGTATGCATCCATAATGTTATAAATGGATACCAGGACTAAGAGAAAAGGGAGCACAAGAAATTTTGTAAAGAAACTTTGCAGAAATATATCTGGGGTTTTCTAGCTATCATAGAGAATACTTTGAATCATGTAAAATTATCTTTCAAAAATGGATATAAAGATATAAATCAACACTTTCCAGGCCTAAATCTATGTTGTCTTCTAGTGTGGACTCTTTAATTTGCTAGTTTCATTTGAATAATCTAGGGTTATTTGATTAAACATGGATTGTAAGACAGTCATATGGATATGTTTCTAGCTTTTCTCTTCAAGGGAGAGGAATTAAATATGCTTGAAATATCTCTATTCGTAAATCAATTGTTTGCTCATTTTGAATTTGATGAACAATTTTAGTTTTGAGAGGATAAAACTCCTATGTATGTTAGGCATGTATGGGGTTAGCTAAGGTCGAGGTGGTGAAACATACGAGATTGTTCAGTTTTGGAATTCTAGTTTGATTTGGGTGACTCTGTAGCTTGAATAAGGCACTAGTATCCAATTATGGGATTATTTTTATCTTTCTTGAAGATCAATACTAAAAATGAATACAAGTTTTTCTTTTAATGTTTCAGTTTCATTGAGGTCATGAAATTCATGGGTTTTTGACACTGGTTTACTCTGGATCTCAATCTTAAAGTGTGAAGATATTCATAGAAGGTATACCCACCTGAACCTGGGATAAGTTCAAAGTGTAGAAGGTTTTGAAACCTTGTTATATGTTATTTTTGAGTTATGTTTCCCTGATCTCTTCATATGCAAACATAGTTACTTAATTTCTTACAGGAAGGATGTAAGGGAAATCAAAATTTGAGAACAACAAAAGTGGCGACTATGTTGGGGATAGACATAGTGTGTATCTACGTTACAGATTGGTGCCTGAATTAGTTTGGAAGTTTTTTTGGATCTCTATGATGTTGTGGAAGATCACATTGTCTCTCATTTGTTCTATCTTTCTCTTTGAAAATCTTCTTGATTTTTTAAATCTTTGCAAGTGATTTGTTTAAGCTTGTTTTCTTATTTCCCCACAGTCTTTGTGGGTGGTGACTTTGACAAGTATAACCAGTGCTATTGAATAAGTATAATTCTTATAAGAAAAAAAAGTACAATGCAGAGAGGAAGGAACACCAAGTCATTCATGAGGAAGCATCCTCAAGAGACATTTCAAGAGGGATTACATGAACAGGCATGGAGAGGCCAGAAAAGATCTGTTGTACATGAGCCATCTAATGCTGCTTGGGTACAAAAGAGCATTTATATAGGTAAGTCATCTGATAGACCCATATATGCAAATTCAAATTCTTCCTCCCGTGAATCCGATCAGGACATTTTGGGTTTCCATTCTGGGTTATTTGGTAATAATGACGATGTCCAGATTTTAAATCAGAAGATCTCTCATGCTACTTTTTTTGGGAAGGACATGAATAGTTCAAATATTAAAATGGATTTTGTGCCTAGGACAATAGATGGAAATATTAGTTTAATTGATACTGACCAAGTCAATATATCAGATTCTGAAGAAATGTTCCCTGATGAAGATAAGGTGTCCCAAGAAATTGAGGCTCTAAATAGGAGAGTCCATCACTTAATATCTTTAAGAGCATAGAAGGAAGCAAATAAAGAAAAGGAAGTGAAAGCTAAACTGATTGAGAGGGACAAGCTTCTAAGGGAGATTTCTGATCTTGAGTTATTCACCCAAGAGAAAGCTAAAAGTGAAGATGAAGGCCCAGTCATTAGAGAAAATTTAGTTCCCAAAATCAACCCTGTATACAAATCTATTGTGCAACCAAATAGAGAGGTCTTAAGTGATCCGCAACCTATTAGGAATAACATTGACAAAGAAAAACAAAAGAGTATGGGAGATGGGTCTGGGTCTAAAACTACATCATAAATCTCTTCTATGTTGTCTTCACATGAGAAAGAGATAGATAGGATGAGGAAAGAGAAGGAAGACCTGCAAAGGGAATTGGAGAAAGATGAATTAGAGACAACCAATCAAGAGATTAAATGGAAAATTAGTTATCTAAAGGCTCCCCCTATAATTTTTCCTTCAGAAGACCCAAGTAAACCTTTACTTCATCCTACCCCACTCCATCCAGTAAAAATCCAATCAACCTCGCCTACTAGTATTGTTCCTATTAATCAAATCCCCATTATAAGTCAAAGTAGCCAAGCTCTTCCAATTCAGAACACTAATGTGAGAATGAACATGGGTAATAACTTTACTAGTAACCAATTCCAGAGAAGAGCCATTAATTTGGAACTATATAGGAAGCTCTTCTTTGATGGAATCTCAGGGTACCCCAACCATGTTCCTACAGAATTAAGGGATAGAATCCACAAGTTTGCTAGCAACAATGCAATCAATGCAGAAGAGCACTTAACATCTTTTGGTGACTTAATCAATGATTATGAAATAGTAGATGAAGATGTCATCATGAAATTGTTTGTACAATCCTTAGTAGATGATGCAAGGGACTGGTATAGAGGTCTCCCTGTGAATAGCATTGGGTCTTGGGAAGATTTTAAAAAATGTTTTCAAGAACAATATGGTGACAAAATAAATGTGAGCTTCATGCTCAATGAGTTTAATATTATTAGAAAGTATGATAATGAAATTTTCATAGATTTCAATGCTAGATTTCAGAAAGAAATGCATAGGCTATATCAAGTAATGAGATTAGATGATAATATGTGTCTCAACACTTATTATAATGCTTTTGATTCCAAAATGGCCTATATTCTGAGGGACAAAAACCCACATAGTATGACGGATGCTTTTATAATTGCTATAAATGTGGAAAGTAATAGGTAAGCGTCTGGAAAGGTTGGAAGGAGAACTGATGGGAGGTTGTGGCAAAAATCAAAACAACAACCTAATAAAGTTGCTACAGAAGATGAAAAAATAGAGAAATTAGTGATTGCCATGAAAGATCTTACTGCCAAGGTGAGTAAAACTGATAAGCCTCATTACAATTGGCAAGATAGGCCTCCTAGATTGCATGACATGCCTTACAATACAACCTAGAAAGATGGCAAACCTCAAAGTGAGAAGCCAAAAAACATTTAGAGCCAAGATACCCCAGATCTTTTGAAGGGAGGAAATGTTCATAATATGGAGAATACCCCTTGGTTCATAGCTTGTGATGGACCACATTCTCCTCATCAATGCGTTGTAGCTCAAGCCCTTGAAGAATCCATGAGAAAGGAGGCCGAGCCTGATATTAATATGTTTGAAACTATTATTGAAAGTGATGATGAGTCACTACAAAGTGAATTTAGTGAATGTGACATGTTGAATAGTAATAGATCTTACCAAGGATAGTTGACACTTAATTGACATCCTACTTTTAGTGTGGTGACTATTGAAGATGAAGAAGTTCATCTCTGAAGATGCAGTGATGAAGAGGTAAGAAATCTTACCAAAGCTACCATAGCCAAGGCCAAGCATAATTATAATTTAAGAAGTAGTAAATAGGATGAAGATCGAGGGGAACCTAGTTCAATGTTCATAAAAGAAATATCTCAGAAGAAAGCATCAATTAATGGCACTTTGCCTCAAGATGGTCAGAAAAGGAATGACCAATTGAAAGATATAGCCAAAGGTATGGATAATAATTCTATTAGTGATATACTAGGAATTTCCACAATGAAGAAGGCAAGTCAGCCTAAGACAGAGAAAGTTAAGACTAATACTAAGTTGATTAATAGTTCCACTTTTGATATGACTCAAGCTCTTACCCAGATGAAGGTCACAGTCCCTTTGATAGAATTGTTGAAAATAAAGGAACATACAGAAGCTGCTTTATCTTTATTTTCTAAGATATCGGACAGTAGAACAACTTTGCCTTTAGATTCAATCAAGGATGAAAATGATCATGAGCTACAAACCCCAGAGGTATATGTTGGAACAAATATTAAACAAGAGCCTTCACAGGTTGATCCTTTCTATGTTACTTTGTTAGTGAATAACCGATTAATTTAGAATTGTATGATAGATTCCGGTGCAGCTGCAAATGTAATGCCATATGGTATCATGAAAGAATTAGGATTGTCAGTAAGTATAGTGTATGGGAAGTGTTATGCTATGGATAACAAAGAAGTTCAAGTGATAGGTAAAATGAAAGATGTTGAAGTAAAAATAGCAGCATTCCTTGAAGCAACATATCAGATGGATGTCATTGTAACTGACACAAAACCTCACTATGGTATGCTTTTATCTAGATAATGGGCTGCAGCAGTAGGTGGAAATGTTAATTTGGATCTGTCATATGCTACAATCCCCATCAATGGGAAACAGGTTAAGTTGTATAGAGAGCCACGTGCCCCTAGGGTAATTGAGAAGATAGACCATAGTATGTTAAACTGTATGATTGATGTGGATCTTGACAATTTTAGAATACAACCGATTTTGCCTCAATTGAAAATTACTGAATCTATTGTGATTGAACTAGAATCTCAATAGCATGGTTTATGGCACATGTATTTGATGGAGCTTTCTCTAAAGGATCTGGAGCAGGAGTTCTTTTTGTGTCCCCATTAGGTATGACCTTCAAATATTCTTTTCTGCTAGCCTTCCAGTGCACAAATAACACTGTTTAATATGAAGCCTTGTTATTGGGGCTTGAAGTTGCAAAAGGGCATGAGATTCAGTTGTTGAGATTATTAGGGGATTCAG
Organism: Cryptomeria japonica; assembly: GCF_030272615.1. Classification (NCBI taxonomy): domain Eukaryota; kingdom Viridiplantae; phylum Streptophyta; class Pinopsida; order Cupressales; family Cupressaceae; genus Cryptomeria; species Cryptomeria japonica. Next base: position 272,985,487 of record NC_081408.1, on the reverse strand, counting down.
AGTTGGTTGTTTCTCATGTTAGATCCAAGTATGCATTTAAAAATCATCATTTGAAAAGATACAAGCATGCAGTTTGGGATGTGATTGAACATTTTAATGCATTCTCTATTAGTTGGATAGAAAGGTCAAAGAATATCATGGCTGATTTCCTAGAAAATGTTGCATTAAAAATGATGATATAACACTAATCGGTGTATCCATAGTTGAGATAAAAGCTAGGCCTTCCATTCCTAATAATGTATATAATTGGAAAGTGTTTGCTGATGATGAAGACATTCTTAGATTCATACAATGCATTAATGACTATGATGGACAGAAAATTGATTGCAATGCCTTGGTAGAAGTGGTTGAAGATAGAGAAATTGTGTTTGGAAATAACCTAGTTCCATTGGAAACTAATGAAATACCTAAAGGGTTAGTAGAACTGGAAGGTATATTCAGTTACAATGACAATCATTTGCATTAGCAGTCAACCACTAAGTTAGATGAACTAGAGGAAGTAAACTTGGGGACAAAATCATCCCCTAAGTTGGTGTATATTGGAAAACATTTGCCTCCTCATGTCAGAGTTAACCTTATTAATTTATGGAAAAAATATAAGCATGTTTTTGCTTGGTCTTATGAAGATCTAAAGGTGTATAGACAAGATCTATTTCAGCATGAAGTCCCTTTGCTTCTAGATGCTAAGCCTTTTAGACAGACACAAAGACCTATCAACCCCCTGTTGGAATCTAAAATACAGAAAGAATTAACCAAGTTAAGGGAAGGGGGGATCATTAAGCCTATAAGGCATTCATCATGGGTGTCTAATTTGGTCCCAGTTAGGAAAAAGAATGGGGACATAAGGCTCTGTGTTGATTTCAAAAACCTGAATGTTGCTTCTTTAAAAGATAATTATTCTTCTCCTAATATGGAAGCAATGTTGCAGAGAGTAACTAGTTGTGACCTATTGTCTATGATGGATGGGTTCTCAGGATATAACCAGGTGTTAGTGGAAGAATCTGAACAATTCAAGACTGCTTTTACCACCCCTTGGGGGACATATGTATATGTAAGAATGCCTTTTGGTTTGAAAAATGTTGGAGCTACTTTTCAGAGAGCAATGGATGCAACTTTCAAGGAATTCATTAACATTATTATGGTAGTGTATCAAGATGATTTAACATGTTTCTCTAAAAGGTCAGATGACCACTGTGGGCACTTGGAAAAGGTTTTCAATAAAGCTCTGGAATTTGGTGTCTCCTTAAATCCAAAAAAGTGTCATTTTGTTGTCACTGAAGGGAAGATGCTCAGGCATATTGTCTCCAGGGAAGGGGTTAGAATAGACCCTGAAAAAATTGTAGCTATAAATAATGTACCTGAGCCAAAGAGTGTTAAAGGTATCCAATCTTTCTTGGGAAAGGTAAATTTTGTTAGAAGATTCATTGCCAATTTTGCAGAGATAGTCAAGCCCATTGTTAGATTGCTTAAGAGGGATACAAAGTTCAACTAGGATGAAGAAGCTTAAAGGCTTTTGGTAAAATTAAAAGAGCTATCCAGGAGGCACTAGTGTTGAAGTCCCCTGACTATAGTAAGCCTTTCTCTCTATTTTCTTTTGTTTCATATCATATAGTGGCCACAAATATTCTACAAAAGGATAATGAAGGATATGAACATCCTATAGCTTTTTATAGCAAGTCTTTACAGGCTGTAGAGTTAAAATATGAAATCATGGAAAAACAAGCATATGCTTTGGTTAAGGTCGTAAAAGCATTTAGGCCATATCTTGTGAATGCACAAGTGATTTCTTATGTCCCACATGCAGTTGTCAAAGATATTTCATCTCAGTCTGAGGTCACTAGTAAAAGATGCAGATGGATAACTAGAATTCAGGAGTTTGATTTAGAGATTAAGATCACTAAATTGGTGAGAGGTTTAGGCCTTGCTAAGCTGATGGTTGAATCAAATGTTCTTGGCGTTGAGGTGAATAATGTTAAAATTGAGAACATCTTGGTCACAAGTATTGAGACACAGGCTTGGTACTCAGAGATAGTGCATTTTTTAAGGGATGCAACATATACAGAGGGAATGACCCACAACCAGAGAAGGACACTGAGACTAAAATCTCAAAAATATGTCCTTATTCAGGGTGATGTGTATTGGGAAAATAGAGATGGGGCATTATTGATGTGTTTGGATAAATCCCAGCCTAGAAAGATGTTAACTGAAATTCACGATGGAGTATGTGGAGGTCACTACTTTGCCAAAACAACTGCTGGTAAGATAGTTCGGGCTGGATATTATTGGCCTACCTTGTTTAAAGATGTCCATGAACATGTTTGGAGATGTGACCCATGCCAAAAAAAAATCATCTAAATTGAAGTATGAGGGAGCCTTACCCCTTAACCAAGTCACAGTAGAGCCCCTTTTGTCCAATGGGGCATTGATTTTATTGGAGAAATCATTGAGAAATCAGGAAGAGGTCATAGGTGGATTATATTGGCTACTGATTATTTCACCAAGTGGATTGAAGCTATACCCACTAGGAGAGCCACAAGTAAGGTTGTTATTGACTTCCTAATGGATAATGTCATAACCAGATTCAGTGTCCCTATAAAATTGGTGATGGATAATGCCATGAGCTTCAAGTCAGAGGAGTTCATTGAATTTTGCACTAGCCATGGAATAGTTATGTCCTACTCTTCTCCATATCATCCTCAGGGTAATGGGCAAGCTGAATCCAACAATAAGAGCCTTTTCAACATTATTAAGAAAATCCTTCAGGAGAACAAAAGGTCTTGGGACCAAAAGTTAAAGTTGGCTCTATGGGCAGACAGGGTTACTATCAAGAAAGCAATTGGGGTTTCATCGTTTGAATTGGTCTATGGCACACAATCTAGGGTGCTAGTCAATAATCTTCTTTCAGCCTACAAGTTCCTGCAAGCTGAAGACATGGAGTTATCTAAACCTATGGAAGAGAGAATGATTCAGATGGTGGAGGTGGAAAAAATTAGAACTTTGGCTCATAAGAGGAATTTAAAGATCCAGTTGCAGTCCAAATATCCATTTAACAAAAGAACCTTGTTAAGAAAGTTTCAAATTGGTGATATGGTTCTTCAATGGAATGCAAAAGGACAAGATAAAGGAAAACACAAAAAATTTGAGTCACTATGGATAGGCCCCTCTGTGGTTTATGGTCTTAATGAAAAGGATTCATATTTTTTGTAGAGAATGAATGGTGAGGTACAGGAATTTCCAGTGCAGGGAAAATTCTTGAAACATTAATTCTCTTAAGTCCATGCACAATAGGTTTTAGTCTGTACATATTTGGTTTGTTTCTTTTTGTTGTTTTTGGGCTTGTGTTTTGGTATGTTCTCCAAAGTTTTTGAATTCTTGTGTTGATCTTGCAATCAACCATCCCCAATCAGAGCCGTTGTTATCACTGTTTAGAAAATTGGGTATTCTTGCCCCATAATCGGCTAAGAATTTGCAAAGATGTGTTTGGCATAGCCTTGTTTCCTCTGTGTTTTGAGTCAAAGAGGGTTTAAGGTTTTGGAAAAAATTAACCCTTCCTATTTTTTCAAAACCCTTGCGTTCTATTCTTGCATTACTTTTTCCACTTAAGTGGAAGGGTCGCTCCATTATAAAAGTGTCCCCCCTTTTAGGTTTTCCCTAGGTGGGTTTTAAATGATTTTAATTTCTACGCCTTTGCCTATGTCTTGTTTGTAACCTTTCTTGGGCTTCTTAACAATCGTGCAAGTCAAAGTTGATCCTGTGGTGTGCGTTGGTTTGCTGGGAGAAGATGCCCATGGTTTACCTTATGAGAAGTAGCAAAAAGGGTAAGTGGGCCTGACTGAAGGATTGTTAGTCAGGTAAAAGGAATGCATCTTGTATTGAATCTAATGGCTCGTGTTGCTTCGCTAGCCCAAGATGCTTGTGATTTACCCTTTGCAAAATAGTGAAAGAGTTGGCAGGTCCTAGAGGTAAGTGGTTCCTTTGGTTAAAGGATGATCCTTGTGGAATTGATCCAACGATGCGCATAGATTCACAGCCAAAAGATGTTCGTGTTTAACCTTTTGCGAAGTAGTGAAAAGGTGGAGGGTCTGGGCAAGGTGGTCATGAAAAGGTTAATAGGCGAGTAGTTTCCAAGGATCTAATGATTGTTGTTGCTTCATGAAGAAGAGTTTCATAAGGTTTAGTGTTCATGAAGTGGCGAAAGGGTTGGTGGGTCCAAATGATAAGTGGGTCATGGTTTTAAAGATTGATCGACTTATAGTTGATCAAACGGCTCGTGTGGATTTGCAACTGCAAATCAAACAAAGATTACCATTCACAAAGTAGCAAAGTGATGTGGCCGTCACATGGTGGATGACATGGCACGACAGATGGGTTGCTCTATTGAGAGAAGTGGTGACTTATTAGAAGTGTGTGGCTCCAAAGGATTGTTGAGGGCCCACTTTGGTTTAACCGGTGATTGTGTTAAAAAATGGTAAAGTAAAACAAGTGGAGGCCCTAGAATGAAGCCCGATGGAGTTATCTAAGCAAATAGCCGATTGACACGTAAGATTAATTCACCAGTGATAAAGAAAAGTATGTGGATTCCAAGCCAAGGGCCCACTTTAAACGTTTGAGTCCGTTAAATGGTGTACATCTCGAGATGGATCCAACGATGGGTGTTGTTTCACTAGGCAAAGATGTCTGCAGTTTAGCTTTCATAAAACACTGAAAACTGCTAGCTATGATGGTCATGCGTGGTTAGTAAAAATGACTGGCGGTCACCATGAGCGGTAAAGATCGAGCAAGTGGAAAATGATCGGACGGCCAGTGTGGTTTCACGCAATTGAAGTGCACAATGTTTACCTTTCGCGAAGTAGCGAAAGGAAGGTGGGGCCCATCACTAATACAGAACGACCGGAAGAAGTAAAGGCAGTACAAGTTTCCAAGGATCTAACGAGTGCCGTTGCTTCGCAAAGGAAAGGTGTGAGGGTTTTAAACTCCACAAAATGGAAAAACAACAAAACAGGGAAATACTCGGAAAACTTGTGATCCGTTGGAGCCCATTTTTTGAATTCGATTTGTGAATTCAATTCTGAATTGATAGCCGAAGCATGCGGGGTTAATGTCTCAATTCAATGTTAAGTTGTCGTATTAAGGTCCGCATCAATTGAATATTGGCACCATTTCAATGAGTTTGTTGCAGAGGAGCTAGTGCAGAGTGAATTTCTTCAAAAGAGTAACATTACAATTTGATAATCAAGTTTTCTCTATGCTTGCTTTATCAGAGTTTGGTTTGAATCTCAATTGATATAATTGCATTTATGGGATGGCACAAAGAAGGGATTTCACAGGGAAGGTAAATTATCAAGATAGAAACATATGTGATGACTTCCTAGAACAATTGACTATGTCTACGAATACTGTAGCCAAAATCAAAGAATTGGTTCCTAGAGCCCCTATCAAAGGATTGGAGATGGTTTGTATGACAAAGGTAGATGGTTAAGGGATTCACAAATAGGGATTTGAGGGCTGGGTCTTTTTAAGGTGGGGTTCAGTTAGAGACATGATAGTGCCCCAATGAATAGCATATGGGAACTAGACGTGGGTAAGCTCATAGTCCCTAGGATTTTTATGGATGTAGACTTACTAACCTAGATCACACACAATTATGATCCTATTGCTAGATGTGTGAGGAATGTCAATGGAGGAGCCCTGATAGAAATCAATGATGATGAATTCAGGAATATTTTTAAGCTCTGTCAGGCATCAAATTTATTAGAGCCTATTGAATTTGAAACATTGGCTGAGGTTTATGATGTGCAGAAAGATCACCTTAGGAGCGGCCCTTTGAAGGAGTTTTTCATTAAAATAGGAGGGTTAACTATAGTGGGCCCTAGATCCATGGAAACCTTCTCCCTACATTTGTTCACTTTAAGGGAAAAAGACATGTATTGGTCATTATGTTAGATCCTTGGAGAAGATGCTGAAACAACCATGCCAACCCATTATATGCTAATGATGGCACAAATTTTGAACCCTTCTCTAGCAGTAACATTTGATTATGCACCTTACCTCACTAATGCAATTCATGCAAGCCTGGTAGGGATAAAAAATGGTAAAGTGGATAGACCTTTTAGATGGTATTCTCTTCTAATGCACATATTTTTGTTCAAAGGAGTTGATTATTTTTCTAAAGAAATGGATTTGGTCATAGAAAAGGAAGGTGAGGAGATGGGTGTGCAACTGTGGAGCACAATTCTATCTTGGGATAGAGAGGATGCCAGTTATTTGAAGTTTGATAGATTCTTTGCATCTAGAATTAGCATTCTTCTATGCCCACATAACCCTAGGATCCCAAAGGCTCTTTTGGAGTTCCTCAGGCCTAAGGAGTTTGTTGAAGGTATTAAGATTACTCATAATTGGGGTGTATATGTATTTGTACCCTATCTCTATAGTTTTTAGAGTTTATGGTTTCAGAGGCACTCCATTCTTAGTGCCTTATCATGTGCCATTGAAGATAGGAATTGCAGAGATCTTAAGGCAAATTGGAGGTGTGTAAGAGGCAGAGCTGACAAATAGGGGTAAAGGGACTATTTTCCCAACTATTACCATGGCCCATCAATTCGTAATCACCAAAGGTGGTTGGAAATTATTTGATGACTTTTTTCAACCATATAGGCTGTCTACTACATTAACTAGGTTTGTTGACCCTAAGGAATTTTTCAATGACATGTTCTGGAAAAGAGCAGTATGCAAAGGTAGGCCACACCAATTTCATTTCCCTGAGGACCTAATTAGAAATGAATTTAGTTTGGATGAGCAAGAACTCAAGAAAGAAAAGTGGGTGGTCTACAAAAAGGGTTTGGATTTCATTCATTAGTTTGATAGCAATTATGACCCTCTGTCTAGCTTTAATCCTTTTGAGGAAAAGGTCAAATTCTTAATTCTTTATTTTGAAGATTTAATGCAAACTCTAAAAGAAAAGAGGGAGGCTATGCTAAGAGATAACCCTAACAAGGCTAAGTTAGTTCTAGCTAAGCCCGCCTTTGCTAAAGCCATCCCTCTCGGTGATTATGTGATGCATAAAAAATCAAAATATAGTGTATTGATGCTGGTAACAGATGAGCCCTCCATTTCAAGAGGGAAGAGAAAAATTGAAGATGTCATTGACATCCAAGAATCCCCTAAAAGGCAAAGGGTGGGGAAAGAAGTGCAAACAGGTGGAGTTCTATACTCTCCATCTCAATCCCCTATCTATATAGGAGATGAATAGGCAGTAGTAGAACAATTGTTGTAGTTAGGAAGCCTTGGAGAGATAGATTACACCTATGAAGAGACCTAAGAGGGAATGCCAAAAGAGCCACCTAGTGCCAAGATGAACTTAACTGAAAATGACTTCAAAGGGAAAGTGTTAGACTTGGTTGTCAAGAAAGCTAGTGAAGAGTTCCTAGCTGATAGCAATTTTGTCACAATAGGGGCCTTCATGCATTTTGTATCGAAACAAAACATTGAAAATTTCAATGCAAGGTGTGAAAAGAGAATGAGTGAGCAGCCTCATAAAGATACAACCATAGTTGAGGAAGAAGTAAAACAAGAAATCATGACTGAATTCAAAGCCATCACTCCTGAAGCTAGAAGAGAAATGGTGTCAAAGGTTGGTGTTCTACTCCTCCCTGACTAGGATATAGCAGATGCCTTGGTACTTGAAGCAGTCAAGAAAGAGACCAACCCTATGGAGGGAGTGACATTCAACAAAGATAATGCTGCTCTGGTCATGTGGTCCCTAAAGAGGGATGAAAGTAGAAGAAGGAAGGATACCTCGGGATCTAATTTTGTAGGAGGCATGATAGTAAAAAGAGTTCAGGATATAGGGGTGGTAGAGGCTGCTAGCACATTCTTAGAAACTACAAAATTCAGTGTAGCAGTGGCAGAAAAGGAGGCAAAGGAAAAACTAATCTCCAGTTGAAATTAGAGACAATCGTGAAGGCTTATAATGAGGCCAAAGAAGGAATAGCTAACCGAGATAACATCATTGCTGAATTGAAGCATCAACTGGTAGGGCAATACCATCAGGGTGAGTCCTCTAATGATAGCTTATTCTCTTGCACAGCCTCCATCCACTAGTCCTATCATCGAATTTCCCCCTTCTCCTATGCCTTATGGTTTTCAACCAGTTGAGACCATTCAACATGAATTGGAGAAGTTAAAATGGGCTCAGGTCCTGTTTGCTAATAAATATGAGGAAAAGGTAAAGGACACAATTTTGAGCTTTGCTGACATAATAGGGTCTTCCATGGTGCACAGTAGCATGAAGAAATTTTTTTATATTTGGAATGAGTTGAATGAAGACAAGGATATTCTGGAGCCAATTTTGGATAAGTGGATGCCTAGGGAAGTGGATCTAGAACTTATGTGTGCATCCTTTCATGAGGCAGGATCATATGCTATTATTAAATCCACTTGTGAAAAGGCAAAAGGCATGACAAAGCTAACAAAAGTAAGAGCTAGTATAGAGAGGAAAATCAACTTGTATAAGAAAGAATATGCTGAGCACAAATTTGAATTATTTCCTAGGGGTTTTGTTAGTCCAAATCAGCTAAAAGACAAAAAAGAATGGCTTGATGAATTAGGAGCTAACTTGTCTCTAAGGATGAATGGAATCATTAATACAGATGACACATCCCTATTTGTCAAGACACTTGAAGAAATAGAAAAGATAAAGTCATATTATGGCTTTTTGAATTCAGAGGTTAATAAAGTGATAAACTCTTGGAAAAGGTTGGTTAAGCTGAAAGGAAAAATTGTTAGCTTCTCATGGCCTGCTGATGGCATATTCCAAGAGTGGACTAAAAAGTATGCGGTGCAAGAAGAAGGAATCCCAGAGCAGTTAGAAGATGTTACGGAAGGACAACAAACTAAAGAGGCCGTTGATACCAAAAAGGACTTGTAACTATTTCTTGGAGGAAATTACGGTTTGTAACAAAATTTTTTTAGGAATGTCTGAAGCTTGTATGCATCCATAATGTTATAAATGGATACCAGGATTAAGAGAAAAGGAATCACAAGAAATTTTGTAAAGAAACTCTACAAAAATATATCTGGGTTTTACTAGCTATCACAGAGAATACTTTGAATCATGTAAGATTATCTTTCAAAAATAAATATAAACATACAAATAAACACTTTTTAGGCCTAAATCTATGTCATCTTCTAGTGTGCACTCTTTAATTTGCTGGTTTCATTTGAATAATCCAGGTTTATTTGATTGAACATGGATTGTAAGGTAGTCATATGGATATGTTTCTAGCTTTTCTATTTAATGGAGAGAAATTAAATATGCTTGAAATATCTCTATTAGTAAATCAATTGATTGCTCATTTTGAATTTGATGAAAGGTTTTAGTTTTTAGAGGATAAAACTCATGTGTATGTTAGGCATGTATGGGGTTAGCTAAGGTCGAGATGGTGAAACGTACGAGATTGTTCAGTTTTGGAATTCTAATTTGATTTGGGTGACTTTGTAGCCCAAATAAGGCACTGGTATCCAAATATGGGACTCTTTTTATCTTTCTTGAAGATCAATACTGAAAATGAATACAAGTTTTTCTTTTAATGTTTCAGTTTCATTAAGGTCATGAAATTCATGGGTTTTTGACACTGGTTTACTCTGGATCTCAATCTTAAAGTGTGAAGATATTCACAAAAGGTATACCCACCTGAACTTGGGATAAGTTCAAAGTGTAGAAGGTTTTGAAACCTTGTTATATGTTATTTTTGAGTTTTGTTTCCCTGATCTCTTCATATGCAAACAGAGTTACTTAATTTCTTACAGGAAGGATGTAAGGGAAATCAAAATTTGAGAATAACAAAAGTGGCGACTCTATTGGGCATAGACATAGTGTTTATCTATGTTACAGATTGGTGCCTAAATTAGTTTGGAAGTTTGTTTGGATCTCTGTGATGTTGTGGAAGATCACATTGTCTCTCATTTGTGCTATCTTTCTCTTTGAAAATCTTCTTGATTTTTTAAATCTTTGCAAGTGATTTGTTTAAGCTTGTTTTCTTATTTCCCCATAGTATTTTTGGGTGGTGACTCTAACAAGTATAACCAGTGCTATTGAATAAGTATAATTATTTTAAGAAAAAAAGTACAATGCAGAGAGGAAGGAACACCAGGTCATTCATGAGGAAGCATCCTCAGGAGACATTGCAAGAGGGATTACCTGAACAGGCATGAAGATGACAGAAAAGATCAGTTGTACATGAGCCATCTAATGCTGCTTGGGTACATAAGAGCATTAATATGGGTAAGTCATCTGATAGACCCATATATGCAAATTCAAATTCTTCCTCCTGTGAATCCGATCAGGACATTTTAGGTTTCCATTCTGGGTTATTTGGTAATAATGAGGATGTCCAAATTTTAAATTAGAAGATCTCTCATGCTAGTTTTTTTGGGAAGGACATGAATAGTTCAAATATCAAAATGGATTTTGTGCCTAGGACAATAGATGGAAATATTAGTTTAATTGATATTGACCAAGTCAATATATAAGATTTTGAAGAAATGTTCCCTGATGAAGATAAGGTGTCCCAAGAAATTGAGGCTCTAAATAGGAGAGTCCAACACTTAATATCTTTAAGAGCACAAAAGGAAGCAAATAAAGAAAAGGAAGTGAAAGCTAAACTAATTGAGAAGGACAAGCTTCTAAGGTAGATTGCTGATCTTGAGTTATTCACCCAAGAGAAAGCTAAAAGTGAAGATGAAGGCCCAATCATCAGAGAAAATTTAGTTCCCAAAATCAACCCTGTATAGAAATTTGTTGTACTCACTACAGGCAAAAGAAAAGAGACTGCAGATGCAAGACAATAGTGAATATTGAAAGCCATCATGCCTCACTAGAAATAAAACCTATTGAAAGAAAACATGACCAAATATTTTATGTAGCTCAAAGAAGATCACGGATTACACAATAAGGTATGCTTGTTTATCCTTTAATGGTCCTTACTCCAATTCATATAATTTTAGTAATCAATGGAAAAATCAATATCCTCCTTATTATGGGAACTTTCTTGAGTAAAATTGGAACAACTCCCAAAATGCATGGAATAATTACCAAAACTCCCCTCCTCCTTGGAAGCAAAATCAAGAAAATTGGAAGCCACCTCAAGGAAACTGGCAACAAACACCGTAGTGGAGAGGAGGATAGAAATGGCCAAATTAGTCCTTTGGTTTCCAATAGCCTCCTCAACAACCTCAACAACGGGCCCTAATGCCTCCACCTAATCCAAATGTTGTTGCACCGCCTAAACCTACTCAATTTCTAGCTCAGCCCATGCCAAATCCTAACAATAAACAACTACAACAACAATAGGTTTATGCTACTGATCCAAATCAATACTCTGCCTATGTTGTTAGTATAACTGATATCCATTTAAGGTCCGAGACAACTCTTCCTATGCCTTCACCTCTAGTTATAACTGAAATGCCTGATCAAGGTAATATCTACCAAAGTGTCAAAAATTTACCAATTCCATCAAGGCCAGAATAACAAGAATCAAGCAATATACCTCTATTTACATAAAGATTAGAGGCAGAGCCAACCAAACAAAAATAAGAACCCATATTTGATAATGTGGATCAACTAAAGAACATATGTGTCAAGATTCCCTTATTTCAAGAAATAAAGGATGTTCCAATATATGGAAAGGCAATTAAAGAATCTTTCTTGAAAAACCTAGGAAGAAAGAAGAAATATCTACCTATGGTTCATGTTGTAGGCCAATTAGCAGACCCTATGTTAGGGAAATTTTCTATCCCTAAGTATAAAGACCCAAGAAGTCCTCTTGTAGCATTATTTATCAATGGAGTTCAAGTTCAAAATGTTTTTTTTGACCTTGGGGCAGCTATAAATGTTATGAAAAATAATGTGATGCAGAAACTCAATATCACTAACCTAAGGACTACAACTGTTGCCCCACAACTTGCAGACAGTTCTACTGTAACACCAGATGGTATGGTGGAAGATCTTGTAGTAACATTGGATTCCTAGGAATATCCAACAAACTGTGTCATTCTCTCACCCAAAGAAACTTTAGGAGGATATCCTATTATCTTGGGTAGACCCTAGTTAGCCACAATAGATGCTTTCATAGGATGTAGACTAGGGAGCATGATTGTTGGCCATTTGGTGGAATTTATTATGTGTTGCATTGATGTTTTGTCATTGATGTCAACACTAGTTGTTTGGATGCTTTACCGGTACCCTTTTGGTCCTAGTAGGATGAGTGGTTTTTGGTTAACTTGGATCTAGCATGATCCAATAGGCTCTAGTATAGTCTGGTGATGGAATTGGCTTGTTCATGATACTTATACTCATATTTGGTCAATTGGTTTTGGTCTGGTGATTGCATGCTATCCTGCTTGCATAAAAGATTGGTTTCTGGTTTCAATGAGGGTTTCACCAGCAAAGATTTTGATGGAGATCTTTGAGGAATTGCATAAGTGGTGTTGGTGTAGCCTATGATGGAGTTTCAGGATGCTTTTGGTGATCATGTTTGAGACTTGGTGTTTGGAGATCATTGTTGAAGCGTGTGGACCTATACTTGGTCTCGGTTGATCTAGGTTATCAACCAACTTTAATGTAATGTGTGTATAGGACGTATTAATGTATTTCTAGGATGTCTTATGTTTTGATATTACTTTTTTGGTCTAAGGCTGACATGGTTTGTAATTATGTAATTGGTTTATTATCTAGTAGTCGACCTGATTGTTTATGGTCAAGGGTTTGTATATATAGATGTAAGATCTCATTGTAGATCATCATGGTTAATGTAAGAGGTCATGGTCAAGGAATATAATGTGCGAATAAATGTAATATTATTCAGGAAGAGGAGTTGGTTGATCATTGGAGATTGAATTGGGTTTATGTAAGAGGATTTATTCCTCCGGTATTGAGATTAACCAAAATTTTACTCAGGCACAGGAGATGCTATCTTTTGTAGTTCAACACTTCTCTGGATTGTAGTCTAGATTTATATGTAGTCAGTGAGGCTCCTTTTGTGATGAGCAGTGTGCTCTAGGCTATTGGCCTTCCTGCAAGTGCAGGCCCCTTCATTGTAATTCACATACTTATTGCAGAAGTATTATCTGACTGTGGGTAGGCTTCCCACCATGGTTTTTCCCTTTACTGGGGTTTCCATGTACAAATCTTGGTATTTTGTGGATGGCTTTTATTGTGTGATTATTGTTTATGCTTAATCGGGTTAATTGCTATTCCAATATTATTGTTTTGGGTTTCGGTATTAAATTTTAATTGTTGAATGTTCTTGTAATCTGTGACAACTAATTCACCCCCCCCTCTCAGTTGTCTTTTGGTTATCTGAACTATCTAACAATGATCATTTTTGATGGGACAAAAACTAAAACACTTGCACTATATTCACCTGCCCAACCTCAACTTGAGGATGGGAATTTAGTTTGGCCAAATATAGAAGAAGACTCTAATAAAGTCAAGAAGAAGAGGATGTGCTCTCTAATGTTTTACAAAATCAATATGCAATTCTGATCAAACTAGTGACTATAATGCACGAAATGCATGTTCTCTACAACCATTATTGTCAGTCACTTCTACAAGATCTCCTGCAACCATAGATTTACTACATACATTGGTGTCGAGTGAAATAATATTTCCACATTTTCCTGTAGCATCTATAACAGAGCTAGTTAAGCAAGTTGAAGTGACACCAAAAAAATGGTTGAATGTCAATAATCACCTTACCCAAGAACAAACTATGTCTTTAACAAGAATATTAGAGTCCCACAAAGAAACATTTGTCTGAGACTACATAGATATGGGGTATGTGCACCAAGTTGTGGTACCAAAAGAGGGTCTTAAGATGCCACTTTTTTCTGAAATCAACAAAGTCTAAACTTCAACGACAAATTGTAGTTACACTCCAAATTTGAAGATGCAACAAGAACAAGAGTCATAGTGCTTTGAGTCTAGTATATAAACTACTAATTTGTTTTGAAAATGGTGGAGATTAAGGGCTTCAAAAAAGGGGGCCACAAAAATTGGTCTTGTTTTTATACAAAAAGCATAACAAAGTGTCTATTGCAGCCCCCCTAAAATGTTAACTTTTTTTTTTTGAATTTTTAAAATCACTTCAGTGAGAAATTAGCTAACACCTTGTAGTTTATGCCAGATTTTTCAGCTAATTTTTTAATGAGTATATGATTTTTTACTAATTTTCAAAGTGGACACATCCTGAAAAATAGAAATTTGAGCAATAATCTTGTTTTTTAAATTGTGTAGAATGGAGTCTAGTTTCTAAAAATGTAAGTTTCTTCAAAATCTGATGAACATGTAAAAAACTATACCCAAAATAGTGCATGTTGGTTTTTGACCAAAAACGGACACACTAACAAAATAAATTATAGATGAAAGCCTTAACAAAATCAAAATGTGAAAAGAATTACATGCTTGGATAGCTAAGAGAGAGATCGAGGTCTCTATGGTGTTTTTTTTTAATTTTATTGAAACACGTGCAAACCTGATGGAGAACACGGCAAAAACTATGTGAAAATTTTCTAATCTTCTTTTAAAAACACATCTTAGGCCTGAAAGGGTTGTTTAACCCTTTAGGTTGGATGCCCAAGTACAATCCAACCAAAAGGGTTGGTGGTTTCCAATGCATACCATTTGGCGAGTGACAAAAAAAAAATTTGACTTTTCCCATTTGGCACGCGCCGAATTCGGCGTGTACCAAATAAGAAAAGTCAACTTTTTTATTTGGTGAGTGCCAAATTTGGTGCATGCCAAATGTCCTACATTGTCCAATTTGAAGGTTTTTTTATGCAAAATTTTCAACTTGGGCACAAGTTATAGCCATCTTGAGAGGAGAATATATACATGAAATATAACATTTAAGCATAAGTCACATTTCAATATGTCTTTTTATTTCTTATACTTTAAGTTATATTTCATGGATATATTGGCAGGATGTTTGAGAGTGGTTTCAACTCTATAGGAGTTACAATGTAGATTCTAGTTTTTAGAGGATCATATTGAATTTCATACTTAGTCAAATTTCAGTAATCAACATGCTCCTATTAGCATTCTTTAGATCTATATCTCACTATCTTTATATTCCCTAAAGTCCACACCTATCTCTCTCCCTCTCTTGTCTCTCTCACTTCTCTCTCCCCTCTCTAGGTATATCCCACCCTCTGTACCTTTCATCCCTTCCTTGTACCCTAATTTATAATCTTGACTCCCTTCCTCTCTCTTCTCTCTCACTCTCTTATTATTTCTCTCCCCTCCCACTCATTTCTCTTGTTCACTAACGATCCCTTCTATCCTCTCTCTCACCATATCTAGGGCTATCCTTCCCTCCCTATTCACCTCACTACCTCTCCCTCTCTATATTATTACCCACCTCTCTCTCCCCCTCTAGGTTTCTTGCTTATCTAATTGTCCACCCTCTAGTTCTCTCCCTCCCTCTCCACATTTCCCTCCCTTTCCCTTGCCCCTATCTATTTATGAACACTCTCCCTCTCTTCTATATCTCCATACCTAGATCCATCTCCTCATTCTCTAGGTCTCTCACTCCCTCCATTTCTACCTCTCCATCCATCCCCTCTTACTCACCTCTTTGATCTTTTATTGCTTCTCTTCTCTCTCCCTTCTGTTGGCAAATGCACACTCCAATGAGATATTGTAGGTGATTGAAGGTTTTGTCATTGATGGAAACCTTACAATCCTATGACACCAGCAAGTAAATCCACTGGCACTAGCAAGATCAGACTCTACACCAGCACATAGACCACCGGCACCGGCAGTGAAAGGAAGCATACCGGCACAAAAGTCGGCAGGAATTTTGTTTGTAATATATTTTGTTATTTATTGTAAAATCATTGTAAGCCAACTTGGCATGTTGTAAAATGACTCTTATATATACGAGAGTTCATGTAGGTAATTTTATGTAATCATGGAGGAATGTAATTAGGCAAAATAAGGCAGACCTATTATGCGAATTATAGGTTAAAGGTTTATGTAAGAAGCAGAGCTATAAACCAGTACTCGATCTGGCATAATAGATGCTATTTTGAAGCAGTACAAGACATTGGATTTATGTAATCCATTTTGTAAGTCAATGAGACTTCCCATTTTGTAATTGAGCAGTGAGCTCTAGGCACTTGTCCTTGCTACATGTGTAGGCCCCTATTGTAGTAGTAATATTCTCTTATTGGCCAGTAAGTGAATATTGTGGGTCACAAAACCCATCGAGGTTTTTCCCACACCGGGTTTCCTCGTTAAACTACTGTGTTATGGTGTGTTTTTCATGTGGTTGCTATTGCCTCTGTTTATTCCATTACTTTCTATTCACCAGTATACAGTATTAATATGCTCTACATGTTTTAAGTTGAGAAAATCATTCAACCAATTAGATACTGATTCACTCCCCCTCAGTATCTGTGGGAATCCTAACAATTGGTATCAGAGCCTAGTCCTCTATTTTCAGAAGCCTAACAGCTTGAGGAAGATCTTGACATTGATAGATATGGAAAACTTGATGAAGCAATTAGAAGCAGCTCTCTTAGACTATGATGCAGAAAAGTTGAAAAATATCAAACTTGAAGATGATCTAAAGGTAGCACAAGATATTATTCAAGCACTTCAAGAAAATCTTACCATTGCAAGAAATAAGAGAAGAGAACTTTGTGAAAAGATGCAAAATGAGAATGATGAAAAAGAAACTCTTAGTGATTTGATAAACAAGCTGAAACAAGAAAATATGACAACAAGGAATGAGATGCAGGATATGACTATGAGATTTTGTAAAGAAGAATGAAGAAGATCTGACTAGAAGACTAAGTGATGCTGCAAATGAGAACACAAGACTTAGCTTTGAAAATGATTTGTTGAAGACAAATCTGATGCATACATAGAATGACTCAAATGAACTTATGAGACAGAAAGAAATCTTAGAAAGAGAATTGGATACTGCAAATCAGCACAAAGAAAAATTCAAGAAAAGCTCAGAAGAACTTGGTGACTTATTGAAGAATCAGAAATCTAATGGTGACACTTGTGGACCTGGCTTTGAAAGCTCCGGTACTGCAAACACACAGGATCATAGAAAACTAGTAAGACAACCTACTACTTATAAATTCAATGGCAAATGCTTTAACTATAACAAGTATGGTCATAGAGCAAATCAATGTAGATCTAGAAATTATCAGAATACCAATTCACCCACCGGTCAATGTTCAAAATGCAACAAAGTTGGTCATAATTCAGAAAATTACAGAATGAATGTGATATGTTATGTTTGTGGAAGATTTGGACATCTATCTAATCAATGCAGAACACAAACCAGCATAGGATATGGAAAAGCTATTTAGAAAAATAATGTGACTTGTTATGCCTGTAACAAGATTGGACATATTGCTAAATTATGTAGAAGAAAGTCCTCACCAGTAAATAACAAAGCTCCTAGTTTGAAAGGTAAAGAAAAAGTTGAAGAAGTTAAGCATGAATTCTCAAAACAATGGATAAGGAAATTAGAACTGAATGTTGATAGGAATACTCCTCCACCGGCAGAACAGAGTAGCACTCCACCGATAAGAGTCTCTTCATATAATTGAAGAAAATTCCTTTGAGGGTTTGGAAATCAAATGTGAAACATGCTATTATTCCCTCGGTTGATGGTGAGAAGTTGAAATTACTTCTATACCGACAGATAAAGTTAAGTGATTACTTAACTGGCATGCATTAAATGTGGTGGTTTGCAATTAACATTATAAATTAGTGTTTTGGCTCCAATTTCATTTCACGGAGCATTCAAACATTTGAAGAGAGCGAAAATTCCTAAGCAAAAACATTTTGAGCAAAGAAGCAAAGCAATTCAGCAAGAAATCTTTCCTAAGGCAGAAAAAGGTACTTATAATCATGGCTTCTTCATCTGTTCATGAATTCATAGCAAACCCTACTGTAGTTGAATCAATCAAACACCCTAGGCCCATATTTCAGTTAGTTCCCAAAATTGCTAAGAAGGATGACAATATTGGTGCTTTTTCTCAAATTCCCAAAGGTGTAGTTTTTGCTGAAGACCCTACAATGTACATTCATTGCCACATAGAAGAATTAGGTGATGAGGAAATCAAGAGCATGTATAAGACTGTAATTTGTGATGATTTTGGTAATGTGAAACCTAAACACAAAATAGTAGAAATGCTAGGATTCACTGAGCATTCTGGACTTTTCTAAGGAAGTTATAAGGATAGTTCTAAGCAAGGTACATGGTGCATTCTTCTGGTTAGACGTTGTTCACAAAATCACTAAAGAGGTGGTAAAAGTTGTAATAGGGTTACCTTCCACCGGTAACAGACCTGATAGGACAAAGAAGGTCTCAAATGACCTAGTGATGAACTTAACATGTGCGACATTTGACAAGAGATCCTTAAGAGTAAATGATGTGACTAAAATCAATGTCAGATTCATTAGCATGATTTTAGGCTATAAAACCACACATGCAAATAGGTTAAATTCAGTTTCTAGCTTATGCATAAAGAGTGCTTATGACATGATCAAGGATAATGCAAAAATAGATGTGTGTGAATGGTTGAAGGATGAACTGATTGACAATCTTGGAAAGATTAAGAAAGACAAAAAGGGGACATTTAGATTTGGTAACCTACTTGTCTGCTTAATGTTGCACATAACAAAACAGTTGCCCGGTATTGATAACAAGAATCTTGGTTTTGATATACCTGTAGGCAAACAAGTGTCTGACTTACTAAATAACATGGGTGAAAACAAAGAAAAATATATAAATGAATAATTTCAAGGATTAAAGGCCCGAATGAATAATAGAATCAAATTATCACAAGCAATTGTAAATAAATATAAGGATGAAATATGCTTTGTTATTAAGAAGGATGAAATCTAGATGGAGATAGTTATCCCAAGAACAATTTGGGTTACTGAAATGGGTTATGAAACCAATGACCACATAATTGAAACATATGCAAAAGCCCTCCTGGAAGCACCCAAGGAACCTGAAGAAGAGGTATTTGGCAGTGCTGAAACTATTGAAAATCAAATTCAATCTAAGAAAAGGGTAAAGAAGGTAGAGGCAATAGTGAGAAGAGGATCAAGGCAGGCTAAGGCTATCAAAGAAGATGTACTTAAACAAACTGGTATCACTGAAGATGAGTTAAAAGCACTATAGCCAGAAACTCACCTTTCACCAATAGCAACTTCTTCGCAAAGTGATATGCTAGCTGCATTTAAAAGAGTTGTGAGGAAAAGAGAACCTTCACCGATATCTACACATTCTCCTAGAAGAACCAGGCAGAAACAACATGCAGTAAGGCCCCCGACTAAGAAGATAACTCCTAAAAAGAAGAAGTTAACACCCAAGAAGAAGACTCAACAAAATATTGCCCCAATTGACAAACTACTGGAAGAAATAACAGAGGATGGAAAGCTTAAGAACATCAATAAATTATATGATAAATTATCAGTTGATGACAAGGAGAAAGCTGAAAATGGTGTAATTCTACACTTGGATATCTACAAGAAATTCTTGATGCAAGTTGTGGATGAATTACTGACAAAATTGTTTAAGAGACTTGAAGCTAGAAGGCAAGCTATTGTAGAGCTTGAGAAGAAAATAAAAGTTGAAAAACTACTTGTTGTATACCCTGTCAACTCACCAAACGAGATAGATGATTTAATATTTGAAGCTAACCGGTCAGTATTCTCAATTGCACACTGGCATATAGCACTTATGGTTGGTAGGGTGAATGAGGTTGCAGAGGAAACTACAAATGCATGGGATATATTTCTTGTAGAAAAGGAAGAGCAGGAAGAGTATAGAAACCCTAAACCTATCAAAGTTTACCAAAAAGATAAGGATAAGGGAAAAGGAAAGGTTCGTGGACCACCGAGCATAAAAATAATAGATAATCTATCCTCACCACCTTTTGATACTCCACTGGTAGCTACCACTGAAGATCAACCAGATAATGAGAGTATGGACATACCACAAGACAACACCAATCCCAATTCTCATGTGCTATACATAGTTGACTTTGACACTCAGAAAGTTAACATTGTGGTAGATAAGGACACAACTGGAAAAATAGATATGGCTAGTGAGCCACTAGTAACAAATAACACAGAAAGTAAACTGGCAGATGATAACACAGAGCAACAGATAGAGCAACAAGCAAAGCAACAAGCTCCATCACAGCAATAGGTTCATATAGAGTCAGTGCCACCAGCAACAGTTGAGAAAGACAAACCTTTTCTTAAGGAAATGGAAACACAAACTAACCTACCAGAGGTCACCATAAGCAAGGAAATTGCTCCCATCGGTGAAATATAGAGTGTTGGCTCCTCAAGTATAGAATTTAAACCAACTAATGTAACAGAAGTTCTTTTGGATTCCATAAAGAAAATAACAGATTGTAGCTCACAAGCATACAAGGCTATAGATGATACCATTCCAATTTTGAAAATGATAGCTCCAAAATGTAATGTAGATAATAAAGATACTTTGAGTCAACTTGACACTTTGTCTAAGTATATTAATGACAACACTATGACAGTTGAACAAATAAAAGAGGAACCATTCAAGGAGAGATTAGAAAAGGAAAAACACAAATTCTTTGAGGAAGAAATAAAGAAGTGTACAAGGAAATTTGACACACTTCTACCGGAACTGTGTAGTACATTGAAGGAATTCAAGACTTTGTACAAAGATACATGTAAAACTAACTTTTTGACAGCTGATATAGACCAGAAGATAAGCAAGATACAAGAAGAAATTAATCAACTAGCTGACAATTTCATTAATTCATCTAATTCATTATCAATTTTTGAGCAGAAAATAACAGGTTTTGAGGAAGATCTATTAAAGTTGGAAAGAGAAAAGGAAAGAATAAAAAGTAAGGCTAAAGATCTTAAGTGGAGACTAAGTCCAAAATTGGCCTACCTCGCCTCCTTAAGGAAAGAAATATCTGATGCTTTGATTCAAGGATAGAAAACATTGGTAGAGAAAATGCAACACATCACCAGTACAGTTCACAGGACAGAGGCCGCAATAAAAGACAACAAACTGGTTACAAGGTTGAAACAGGAAACCACACTCTACTAACACCTTGACAACCTTTGTCATTGATGCCAAAGGGGGAGTAGTGGTATGAGAAAAATCCAATAACTTAGAGATCATCTGCTCAAGGGGAGCACACAGTTTTGGTAAAATTTTTGGACTTTAATTTTTTGTTACACTTTTGAATTTTTCTCATGAGTGTTGCCATCAATGCCAAAGGGGGAGATTGTTGGCAAATGCACACTCCAATGAGACATTGTAGGTGATTGAAGTTTTTGCCATTGATGGAAACCTTACAATCCTATGACACCGGCAAGGAAATCCACCAGCACTAGCAAGATCAGACTCTACATCAGCATATAGACCACTGACACTGGCAGTGAAAGGAAGCATATCGGCATAGAAGCCGACAGGAATTTTGTTTGTAATATATTTTGTTATTTATTGTAAAATCATTGTAAGCTGACTTGGCATGTTGTAAAATGACTCTTATATATAAGAGAGTTCATGTAGGTAATTTTATGGAATCATGGAGGAATGTAATTAGGTGAAATAAGGCAGACCTATTATGCGAATTATAGGTTAAAGGTTTATGTAAGAAGCAGAGCTATAAACTGGTACTGGATCTGGCATAGTAGATGCTATTTTGAAGTAGTACAAGACATTGGATTTATATAATCCATTTTGTAAGTCAGTGAGACTTCCCATTTTGTAATTGAGCAATGAGCTCTCGGCACTTGGCCTTCCTACATGTGCAGGCCCCCATTGTAGCAGTAATATTCTCTTATTGGCCAGTAAGTGAATATTGTGGGTCACAAATCCCACCGAGGTTTTTCCCACACTGGGTTTCCTCGTTAAGCTACTGTGTTATGGTGTAATTTTCATGTGGTTGCTATTGTCTCTATTTATTGCATTACTTTCTGTTCACCGGTATATAGTATTAATATGCTCTACATGTTTTAAGTTGAGAAAATCATTCAACCGGTTAGATACTGATTCACCTCCCCCTCTAAGTATCTTTGGGAATCCTAACACCTTCCCTCTCTAAATATTTCCCTTCCTTTCTTCCCCTCTCCATTTATATCTCCTTCCCCCACTCTCTCATTGTCTCTATTCCTCTCTTATTCTCTATCTTCATTGTCTAGTTCATTAACTCTCCAACCAACCCTCTCTCCCCTCTCTAGGTTTCTCCCTCCCTTCCTCTCCACCTATCTACCTTTGCATATAGGTCTCGTTACCCACCTCTCTTTATCCCCCTCTATCAATCTCACTCCTCTCTTGCAATCTAGGTCTCTCACCTATCTATATGTCCCCTATTTATTTCTCTCTCTCCCTCTCTATCTCTCCCTCCCTCCTCCTTAACCCTATCCCTTTACGAACTCCCTCCTCTTCTCTTCCTCCCCTAACCTTTTTATCTCCTCCTTCCATAGGTCTCTCACTTCATGTCTACCTCTCCATCCATCCCCTATTACTCCTCTCTTTTTTCTTCTATCTC
Source organism: Cryptomeria japonica (assembly GCF_030272615.1). NCBI lineage: Eukaryota > Viridiplantae > Streptophyta > Pinopsida > Cupressales > Cupressaceae > Cryptomeria > Cryptomeria japonica. The sequence continues at coordinate 272,962,891 of NC_081408.1, read as the reverse complement.
TTATCTTCTACCTCCCTCCCCTCTCTAGGTATCTCTCTTCCTTTCTTCCCCTCTCCCTCTCTATCTCCCCATCCATACATACCCCCATATATATGTCACTCCCCCACTTTTCAATTCTCTATTCCTCTTGTATTCTCTCTCTATATTCTATGTCATCAACTTTATCTCTCCCCTCTCTAGGTTTCTCACTTCCTTTTTCTCCACCTATATACCTCTACATCAAGTCTCATTACTCACCTCTCTCTCACTCCCTCTATCTATCTCAATCCTCTCTCTTTTCATTGAGGTCTCTCATCTCTCTTTCCCCATATATTATGACCCCTAACGAAACATAATGGGTCATATGGTGTCCTAAGGGGTCATAGGACACCATATGACCCCTTAGGACACCATATGACCCATAACGATACCATATGGTGTCCTAAGAGGTTATGGGACATCATATGACCCCTTAGGACACAATATGACCCCTAACGACACCTAAAGGGGTATATGGTGTCCTAAGGGGTCATAGGACACCATATGACCTCTTAGGTTACCATACAACATCATATGGTGTCCTAAGTGGTCATAGGACACCATACGACCCCTTAGGACACCATACAACCCATAACAACACCATATGATCCCTTAAGTGTCATTAGGGGTCATATGGTGTCCTATGACCCCTTAGTACACCATATGGTGTCGATATAGTTTGTATGGTGTCCTATGACCCCTTAGGACACCATATGACCCCCTATTACATCATATGGTGTCAGTATGGTCCTATGGTGTCCTATGATCCCTTAGGACATCATACAACCCATAATAACAACATAAGGTATCCTAAGAGGTCATATTGTGTCTTAAGGGGTCATAACACACCATATTACTTGTTAGCACACAATATGATCCCTAATGATACCTAAGGGGTCATATAGTGTCATAAGGCATCATAAGACACCATATGACCCCCTAGAATACCATACAAACCATAACGAGACCATATTGTGTCCTGAGGGGTCATATGGTGTCCTAAGGGGTCATATGACACCATATGACCCCTTAAGACACAATCCAATCCATAATGACATCATATTGTGTCCTAAGGGGTCAGAGGACACCATCTGACCCCTTAGGACACCATACAACCCATCATGACACCATATTGTATCCAAAGGGATCATATGGTGTCCTCAAGGGTCATCTGGTGTCCTATGACCCCTTAGGACATGATATGACCTCTTAGGACACAATATGGTGTCGTTATGGGTCGTATGGTGTCCTAGGGGGTCATATGACACCATATGACCCTTTAGAACACAATATGACCCCTAACGACATCTAAGGGGTCATAGGATACCATATGACCCCTTAGGCTTAGGATACAATATGAACCCTAACAACACGTAACGGGTTATATGGTGTCCTAAGGGGTCATAGGACACTATATGACCCCTTAGGACACCATATGACCCATAAAGAAACTAAATGGTGTTCTAAGGGGTCACGTGGTGTCCTAAGGGATCATAGGACACCATACAACCTATAATGACACCATATGGTGTCCTAAGGGGTCATAAGATACCATATGACCCGTCAGTACACAATATGACCCCTAATAACACCTAAGGGGTCATATGGTGTCCTATGGGATCATAGGACACCATATGACCCCTTAGGACACCATACAATGTATAACAACACCATATTGTGTCCTAAGGGGTCATATGGTATCCTAAGGGGTCATAGGACACAATATGACCCCTAACAACCTCTTAGGGGGTTATATGATATGATATAACCCCTTAGCATACTATACAACCTATAAGCACACCATATGGTGTATTAAGGGGTCATATAGTGTCCTAATGGGTCATATAACACCATAAGACCCCTTAGCACACCATAAGACCCATAATGACACCATATGGTGTCTTAAGGGGTTATACAACACCATATGACCCTTTAGGACACCATACGACCTATAACAACACCATATGAGGGCTCATATAGTTTCCTACACCATATGACCCCTTAGGACACCATACAACCCATAACGACACTATATTGTATCCTATGGGGTCATATGGTGCCCTAAGGGGTCATTGAACACCATATGACCCCTCAGGACACTATACAACCCATACCAACACCATATTATATCCTAAGGGGTCATATAGTGTCCTAAGGAGTCATAGGATACAATATGACCTCTAACAACCCATTAGGGGGTCATAGGACACCATATGACCCCTTAAAACACAATATAGCCCATAACAACACCATATGGTGTCCTAAGGGGTCATACAACACCATATGAGCCCTTAGTATACCATATGACCCATAACAACACCATATGGTGTCCTTTATCTAACACTATATGACTCCTTAGGACACCATATGACCCATAAGAATACCATATGGTGTCCTATGGGATCATATGGTGTCCTAAGGGGTCATAGGACACCTTATGACCCCTTAGGACACAATATAACCCCTAACAACACCTAAGGGATCATATGGTGTCTTAAGTGTTCATAGGATACCATATAACCCCTTAGGACACAATATGACCCCTAACAACACCTATGGGGTCATATGGTGTCCTAAGGGGTCATATGGTGTCCTAAGGGGTCATAGGACACCATATGACCCCTTAAGAATAGAGAGAGAGAGATGGTGACCATGAGAATGGAGAGAGAGAATAAGAGAGTAAGGAAGATATATGAGAGAGTTGGGGAGGAAGATATATATGAGGGTAAGGAATGGAGAGACATAGAGGGAGGGAGAGACTTAGGGAGAGGAGAGAGAGGTGAGAGAGAAGAGAGAGAGAGAGGAAGATGGAGAGATAGAGGGAGGAATAATTACGACCACTACCCTCAACCCTATGTTCCCTAAACTATGTATTAGCAATCTTGTATCTTATACTGTAAATATTATATCCTACAACCCATTATATAAATACTATATCAGGGAGGAAGAGGTGATGACCTAGAGAGGGGAGGGAGAGAGAAGAGGAGAGTGGGATGAATAAAGAGAAAGAGAGAGATAAGAAGAGAGGGAAAGTTGGGTAGGGGTTGATTGAGAGACCTAAAGAGGGATGGGATAGATAGGTGAGAGAGAGGAGAAAATAAGAGACAAAAATAGATATGGAGATAGAGGTTGGGAGGGATAGGTAGTGATCAAGATAACAAAGAGAGAGTGGAGAGAAAAAATAGGAGAATAATATAGATGGAGGGAGGGAGGGATAGATATGGAGATAAGGAGGGAAGGTGAGAGAAAGGGGGGAGAGTATAAGAGAGACCTAGAGAGGGGGGAGGGAGAGAAGAAATAGAGAGAAAGGGAGAGTAATAGGTATAGATTTTATGGAAGATAAAGAGGTTATAGGAGAGATAAATGAAGGAGAAAGTTTATAAAGGGATATGGGTAAGGGGTGATAGATGGAGAGGAAGGGAGAGAACTAGAGAGGGGATAAATAGAGAGATCAGATATGTAGAGTGTGAGAGAGAGGTTAAATACCTAGATGAGAGAGAGAGGGGCTCATAGAGATGGTTTCCTAATGAGATATTGATGGATAGGTATATATGTGGAGAGTGAATGAGGTAGAAACCTATAAATTTGAGAGCGAGAGTGTTAGGCCCAATATGGAAAGTTAATGTACTGAGAGGGGAGGGGTGAATCAGTACTTCAAATCCTTTCTTCAACAATATCTTTACTATTATGCATAAACCAAAAACTGTTGTAACATAACATAAAGCTAAAACAAATAAATAACAATCATACATGATTCACTCCATAACACATATATTTTGGTTATGGAGAAACTCTTGGTTAGAGAGAAAAACTATGGTGGGGATGGCACCCACAACTTCACTACTGCAATAATAAAGGTTGCTCGGTTAGAGCTACATGTTTAGCTATTTCTGATAGCTTACCCTATTAGGAGTATCAAGATCTATTAGATCTACCTTGCTAAAGGATTTTACAACACTTATTCTAAATGCTGCACCTGGTTAAAGGCTTTACAATTTATAGACTTTGTTAGAGTCTTTTACCCTATTAAAGGTTTCTCTTACAACTTCAAAATATTACAATAAAATCATTACAAATATCTGCAACTTCACATCTGAAATGTTATAGAAAATTCTATGTGCTCAAATAATATTACCTTGCTTATAGCATACCTCGGTAACCCATAAAGTAACTCGGTAAACCCTTCTGTTTACTTTGTTCTTTGACTATTCTCTGAAATGCTTCTTGGTGACCTCTATGTCTTTGACAGTTGCAATACTCTGTGCTTCCTTATCTTTTACACATGTCTTGCTCATATATGCATTTATTTCGCATATTTTTATCCTTAATCCATGTTGTATAAATAGATCTCTTATGTTAGTGATCAGGTTCATTTCTTTGATCTTACAAACATGATTTCTCGAATGAATAACCATGCAAAATATTTCATTGAATAAATGACCTCGAAATCATACAAAATATTGAAGTGCAATTTCCAATGTGATAACGGTTCTTTGTTCCTCAATCTTGTAACACGTTTCCATATGAGTGTCCAGGTTCAATGAATCTAGTAACATGTTTCACTTGGTATATATCAACTCGGTGTAACAATATTGCTGCTTGGTAGACATGGAATGTTACTCAGTAGACAGCTCGGTGTATACTAAGCTCTGAGAATACTTTCTTCTATAACCGACTGTTCTATGCATACCGACTAAATATTTCGGTAGAGGTAACCGACTAGAGTATATAGAATCACTTTTGACATAAAACTAATGGCAACTTAATAAGTAGTAACAATCTCCCCTTTTGACATTAGTTGAGATGTTTGACAAAACTACTTTCAAAGTCATAACTCAAAAATCTATATACTTGCAAAATTTGACAAAAACTGATAGTATATACATTTGTCAATGAAAATATTTAGATATACTCCCCTTATCACTATACTGTACAAAATTCTGATTTTGTATGCTCGGTGACCAATGTTCTGTTTATACTGCTTGGTTTATTGCTCGGTGATCACTGTCAAAATTAACTATGCATAAGATACTCTATTCTGCTCGTATATATGTTCTACTCCATATACTCCCCCTGTATACTACACTCCTTTTTTTGATACTTTAATGCTTTGATGCTATATCACTCCCCCTTTTTGACAAACATCAAAATTTAGTTACCATTCGGTGGTGGCAGCTGGTCAAAAATGGATTTGTACTTTGTTTGTGCGTCAGTAAGAGTGGTAGAGAGGGCATTCTTGACACTATCCATAAGTGAATTCTGAGTTGTAATGTTAGCTAATAGTGAAATTAGGCTGTCTAATGTACTTCCCTCTTGCTGAGTGGATAGGGAGGTAGCCTTGTTGATCTGTTCTTGAACGGATGAAAGATGAGGAATGAATAATGTCTTAAGTGTCATTATGTCCATCCTTATCTTGTGCTCTTCATTCCTGAGTTCCAATTGTTGAGCCATGAGCTTTTGTAACTTTGTATATAAAGTCTGAATAGAATTGGGCTCAGTGGTCAACTTATTTGAGAGATCGATGATCTCTTTCTCAATCACTTTTGTTTTAGTTTTAATGTCCTTAATGAATAAAGAGAATGTACAGAGTTTCTGAAATAAATAAAGAATGTGCTTGAGTTGAGGGGTCAACTCAGCAATAAATTTGACAAGTTAAACTTTGCCAATAGCTATAGCCTTCTATACCTCTTCAATCATCTTAGCAATGAGCTCGTTGTCCTTTAAATTTCTCAAATATTCTGATGCATCTACTCCAGATGTCTCTATCTTGGTTAGGAGTTCATCTAGTTGAACATGGATGGCTGCATCTGTTGTCACTATAGCTTCAGGTAGCATATTGGTTAAGAGTGCTTTCACCTTCTAAAGTACTTTGTTTTTCTTTTGAATAGCCATTTGCTTCTCTTGTTCAGCTTTGGCTTTGCATAGTTCACCAAAATCAATGAGTGCTTGCCCTTCTAATTTGGATATATCAACATTCAGCAACACTATTGGTTTTGACAAATCAACTTTGAAACTATGTTTCTTCATTTTCTTTTCTTTACCATTCACCGATTGAACTAAGACAATGGATTGTGAGGCTTGATGACCCTTGGTAGGTTGCTTGGTAGAGGCAACACTTTGGTTGGTTACTTCAGCCTTTGAAGTGTCCTTTGGTGCCTCTTTACTTGGTGTCTCGGTTGCAACATTTTCAGTACTAGAAGGTACTTGTGAGGTATGTTCCCCAGTGGCTTGAGAAGTAGCTTCTCCTTCTGTAGACTTGTGACCTTCTGTGCCTTGTGTAGTATCCTAAGGTGCCTCAGTTGAAGTAGGATATTTGACCGGAGGATAGGGCTAAACTTGATCCAAAACTGACTCACTAGATACAATTTGGGCATAAGCATTCCCTTCTATCATTTCCTGGTCAGGTGCCTCAGTGTCCATGATATCTTCATCAACTTGTATAGTATCAGCAGGGTCTTGCTCGGTGACATCAACTATTTCAATTTCAGCTTGCTCACTAGCATCCTTCATGGGAAAGATTTCCTGCCACTTTTCCTTGGTCTCTTTCTCTACTTCCAGATAAATTCCATTCATCAATTTTAAAGCTTTTTGCTTGAGTAGGAAGCTCTTGTGGTAGTTTGTCAGATTTTCTTTGATTTCATCTACCGACATGTCTGGAAAGAGATGTACCAGACTTCTTTCTCTAATCCATTTTTCTGAGTCCATTGCATATTTCCACCTATTATCAACATGCACATACAATTCTTTTGGAAGAGAATTAGATACATCCAATGGGACCAATTGGAATTTTAGAAGTGTGCAGATGACAACTTCTTCTATTTGTCTCTTTTCGGCATCATTTCTGGATTCATACTTAACATATCTGAATGATCCAAATCCACCATATTGTTTCAGATTAGAACAAAAATTTTCAACACTATGTACATTTTCCTTTGTACTCTTGACAATTTGAAATTTTCTTTTGTCCTCAGATTCAGTGTCACTAGACTCTTTCACCAAAATGAGTCTCTGAGTAGATTTCTTGTAAGTTTTTGTTACCTTAGGTGTGGCAACATTCTTTGGTTTCTTACTCGATGAAGATGTTGATGCTCTTGTATTAGGTTGCTTTGCTGGAGGAGTCGGTGATACCTTTGATGTATCCCGCTTCTTCCTTTTCAAAATTTTTCCTTTAGGCAATTCTGTGCTTAATGTAATAGCTACCTCCTGGGCTTCAGATTCCTCTTTGGTGACGACTAGAGTGCCCTTGTCAGGTGTGGAGGAAGAACCTTCTCCAAATTTCTCTGTTAAGGTATTGATCATTTTTGTTGCCTTTCTTGTAGCCTTGGGCACTACAATGCTCATCTTAACTTTCTCTTTCACTTCTTCATATGTACCATATCTCAGCTCAGTAGCATGCCTTGGTAATGTTAGAAAAGTATCTATCTGCTGTTGTGTGATGTCAAAATCAATCTCATAACCCATAGGTGGCAAAGATTGAGTTCTTGGTTCCACAACATTCACATAGCAATAGTCAGTGTCTACTTCAAAACATATGTCATCCTTGTATTTTTCCGCTAGTTGGGGTGGAATTCTATGCCTGTTATGCATCTTCTCTTGAAACTTGCTGAAATAATCATCCATAATATCATAAAATTATCACCTAGATGTTTGATGTAGTCATTGATTTGATGGGTGATTGGTCGGTGTAGCTCCCAAACTACTTTACCGACTGATGGAAAGAATTTCTCAAAATAGAAAAACATACATACCAAAAGTGATCCAAACTTCAATGTATTTTCCAAGTTGTTCTTCTTTGGCTTCCTTATGGTATGAAGATTCTCAAATAGGTTTTTTAACAATACTTTGCACAAATCAATTTTCATGCCTTTCTTCACAATTTTATAGGCTAAGTCGACTACTGCATAGGGTACACTATTTTCCCTTGCCGATTGGAAGAAACAATAACCTATTACTCTAATGGAAAACTTCAGTTTTGCATTTGTCACATTGTTCAACTTCAATCCTCTGCAATCAAATTCCACTCTGGTTAAGCTGATCAATTCCTTCTGTGATATCATTTTTTGAGCACGTGCATGATCATAAATAGGATAACCGGTGATCAAATGAATGATTTGCTTGGTAATTTTGAATGGTTGCTCCTCTAACCACATGAAATCATCATGAACTCTACTCAGAACAAACTTGACCCACTGGGGCTTGAATACATGGGGATAGGTTAGGGCTTCAGTCAATCCTTTGATTTTAATGTGTTCGTACTTGCTATCCAATTTCCCATCAGTGCACAATTCATCATATGTATCCTTGATTTCAACATGACCGAGTCCCTCAACATGACATTTGGTGAAGAATCTGACATCCTCAACTAGCAAAACCTTATCCAGAATGAGTGAAAATGCAGTTTTGTCATCCAGTTCAGATGCTACTTTGGGAGTTAAAGAGTATTTTAGTGAGGGCTTTTCAACATTCTTAACAACAACGGGCTCTTGGATCTTAGGTGACATTGCAGATTTTGAATAAATACTAACAAAGATCCTTAGGGTTTGGAGACTTTCAAATGGTAGATGCTTTCCTCTTAGCAAATATGAAACAAAAATTCTCAACAGATGTGATCAGTAAACTAGCTTGAAAATGCGTTGAGATTGATGTAAATACCTTGAATTTTGCTTCGGAGGAGGTTTGATCACCTTGGAATCACTTGCTCTACTCTCTTGAAAACTTGGTAAGTGTAAAATGACCACGTAAATGTTTTAAGTACCTAATATACCTTATCGGGCACCGTGCAGGTTAGGTCAAAAACATTAAATGCACTCGGTTCCATTAAACTGATTTACTTTCCTTTATGTTCTTTAACCAAGTAGCCAGACTTCCTACATTTACTGACTTGACAGACTTCCTGTATATTGCTCAAAAATACTTTATAAAATTTCAGATTTTCTAATACATCTTAGCTATGCAGATTTTGAAGTAAGTACATACTAAAATAGGAACTATTAAGATTTAACCTTTGAGAGAATGCAGTCCCTTCATACTTTTACTGATTAATTTGGAATAGGTGCACCTAACTCGATAGGTAAGGTGCTTTCTTCATTTGACACAATTTCCTTCTTTTTCCAAATCATCTGGAGTTTTCTTTTTATCTCTTCAATATCTCCTCTTGGTTGATCTCTGCAATCTCCAGCCAAGTGTCCAACTTTGTGACAATGAAAACATGCCATACCAAGATTTCTCCATGATCTTTGGTTGTTCATTCTATACCTTATAAAGTAGTTGGCACTTATATGTCCATATCTTCCACAACATTCACACCATATCCTTGTATTGTAATCCCATGGTACTGTAGAATACTGTCGGTAAGGATCTACGTGAGTTCGATAGCCTCTAGGATTTTCTTGGTGTGCAGACCACATATAGTTCTTTTGCTTAAACCAACACTTCTCGGTACTATGTCCATATCTATTGCAGTTTTTACAAAATCCTTTGAATTTTGCCTTCTAATAATTGCTAGCAAACTTTGGCCTACATTGGTTAGATGTGTGACCATATTTATTGCAATTGTGACAATAACCATTAGACTTTGTGACATTCAGTTGCTTACCTTTTCTGATTTGGCACATGTTAGGTGTATGACCTTGATTTCCACAGTAGTTGCAAATAGGCTTCTTTCCTTTGATATTCTTCTTATTTCTAGCTTGCTTTGATGATTCTCCTCTCTCGGTAATATGAATTCCCTTCTCGGTAGAGTCTTTTCCTTTGTAATCGAGTCCTGCATCTTTGTTGGGTCTTCTTATATTCACTTGTTCATCCAACATCTTTGATGCTTCATAACTCTTTTTTAGTGTTTCTTTGGATTTCTTCACTATTTGAAGTTCATCGGTCAACTTTGATACTTCAAGTTTCAATGCTTGATTCTCATCATCTTTCAGATTTGCTTCATGATGTGCATAACCCACTTGATATGACAGATTTTGTTGAATCCCAGTCAACCTTGTGATTTCATCATTCTTTTCAGATACTAATGCTTTAAGTTGTTGATTTTCTCTTTCTAGATCTCTTACTTTATCCTCAGATGTCCTTAATGCATCAAGATTTTCAGTCATCTATGTGCTGAAATGTTCATGTTCTCTTTTCATTTCTTTTAGCTGATCAACCGGTGCTTTGTTCTTTTCTTTCAATACTTCAATCATTTCTTCAGTCTCTTTAGACATACTATTCTCATATGATGTCTCAATTTGTTCCACTAACTCTTGAGAGTCTTGCAAATCATCAGATAATATTCTTCTAACTTTCAATGATTTTTGCATTTGTCTTTGCATGTCTGCAATCACTTGATTAACATGATCCAACTCTTCTTGCAGATATACAATTCTCTGAGATTGTTTATAGCCTTCCATTGATAAGATCTTTCTCTTTAGGTTGTTAAACCCTTTTCCAAGATTCAAGCTCTGATACCAATTGTTAGGCCCAATATGGAAAGCTAATGTACTGAGAGGGGAGGGGTGAATCAGTACTTCAAATCCTTTCTTCAACAATATATTTACTGTTATGCATAAACCAAAAACTGCTGTAACATAACATAAAGCTAAAACAAATAAATAACAATCATACATGATTCACTCCATAACACATATATTTTGGTTATGCATAAACTCTTGGTTAGAGAGAAAAACTGCGATGGGGATGGCACCCACAACTTCACTACTGCAATAATAAAGGTTGCTCAGTTAGAGCTACATGTTTAGCTATTTCTGATAGCTTACCCTAGTAGGAGTATCAAGATCTATTAGATCTACCTTGCTAAAGGATTTTACAACACTTATTCTAAATGTTGCACCTGGTTAAAGGCTTTACAATTTATAGACTTTGTTAGAGTCTTTTACCCTGTTAAAGGTTTCTCTTACAACTTCAAAATATTACAATAAAATCATTACAAATATCTGCAACTTCACATTTGAAATGTTATAGCAGATTCTATGTGCTCAAATAAGATTACCTTGCTTATAGCATACCTCGGTAACCCATAAAGTAACTTGGTAAACCCTTCTATTTACTCTATTCTTTGACTGTTCTCTGAAATGCTTCTCGGTGACCTCTGTGTCTCTGACAGTCGCAATACTCTGTGCTTCCTTATCTTTTACACATGTCTTGCTCATATATTCATTTATTTCCCATATTTTTATCCTTAATCCATGCTGTATAAATAGATCTCTTATGTCGGTGATCAGGTTCGTTGCTTCGATCTTACAAACATGATTTCTTGAATGAATAACCATGCAAAATATTTCACTGGATAAATGACCTCGAAATCATACAAAATCTTGAAGTGCAATTTCCAATGTGATAACGGTTCTTTGTTCCTCGATCTTGTAACACGTTTCCATATGAGTGTCCAAGTTCAATGAATCTGGTAACACGTTTCACTCGATATATATCAACTCGGTGTAACAATATTGCTACTCGGTAGACATGGAATGTTACTCGGTAGACAACTTAGTGTATACTAAGCTCTGAGACTACTTTCTTCTATAACCGACTATTTTGTGCATACCGACTAAATATTTCGGTAGAGGTAACTAACTAGAGTATATAGAATGACTTTTGACATAAAACTAATGGTAACTTAATAAGTAGTAACAGAGAGATGGTAGGAGGGATAGGTGATGACCTAGACAATGCAGAGAGATAATAGATAGAAGAGTAAAGAGATGAGTAAGAGGGGATAGATGGAGAGTTAGACATGGAGGAATTGAAATACCTAAGGAATGATGAAGTAGATATGTTTAGAGAAAGAATAGAGGGAGAGAGTTCATAAATGGATAGGGGTAAGGGAGAGGGAGATAAAGATAAAGATGGTGGAAAATTAGATATGTGAGAAACCTAGAGGGAGGGTGAGAGGTGGTTAATAATATAGGGAGGGAGAGGTAATGAGGTGAATAGGAAGGGAGGGAAAGCCCTAGATATGGGGAGAGAGAGGATAGAAGGGATAGGTAGTGACAAAGAGAATGGAGAGGGAGGGCAGAGAAATAATTATTGGTATTATGGATGACTTCGTCATGTGTTGCATTGGTTTTGTCATTCATGTCAACACTTATCTTTCTGGAGGTCTACATTGTTTATTTGGCACTATGGTTATATTGGTTTGTTGATGAACTAACACATTGTGGTCCCGACATGGATATTGGCTTATGCACAGTCACCGGTATATGTTTCATTGGCAGCTCAGGAAGTTGATGATGACTTGTTATCATCTGAGATCATTTGGTTATGTCATGGATTGGATGTTTGCATTTGACGTTTTGCATATTGGTCTGATCGGATTCACATATTTGCCTTAACCGATAGATAGGTCGAGGTTATGAACCGGCATATGATATCATATTTCAAATCAACATGAAATGATTTGGAAATGATTTATTGATTGGATAATGTGCAAATGGATTAAGGCCGACATATTGTATTGCACCAAGGCTTAGTTTGTAATTGATTTAAATGTAATATCTTTTAGGAGCCGACCTAATGATGAGGTCTTAGGTTTTGAATAAATAATTGTAAGATCTTATTTGGAATAAGTGTGTGAGTGTGCATATATTGAAGATCATTATGAAGAGCGAAAATAAGCAGATCCTTGAGTGAATCACATAGATATCATCTGAAGGTTGAAAGAAGGTTGTTAAAGGTCATGAAGGTATTTGGTACTCATGCACAGAGCTTAAACCAGTACTGAATGCAACATTGAAGATGCTAAATTGAAGTAGTACATTATTATTGGATTTAACCATCCAACTGTGTAGTCAGTGTGGCTCCTATTTTGTGATTGAGCAATGAGCTCTAGGTGGTTGGCCTTTCTGTATGTCCAGACCCTATTATTGTATTCACTTACTATCTGTAGTAGTATCATCTAATTATGGGTAAGGTTTCCCACCATGTTTTTTCCCCTTACAGGGTTTCCACATCAAAATATCTATGTCATGTGTTGTGGATGTTGTTTCCCTTTCTGTTTTATGCATTAAGTTGTACCAGTAATACCATAGCTACTAATCTATTTTACCAACATTGAGTTTTAACTTGGACTAATTTATTTTGGGTTATAATTTATTGACAATTGATTCACCCCCCCCTCTCAGTTGTCCTTCCTGATTCCTAATAATTGGTATAAGAGCCTAGTCCTCTTTTTGTAGAAGTCTAACAACTTGAGGAGATCCTATGGCAGCAAATATCTTCAGGAAGGATAGTCCCAAACTTGATGGAACTAACTATGGTATATGGAAGATCATAATGGAGACACGTCTGAATTACATTGGAAGAGATATATGGGATGTTACAAAGAATGGTTATGTTGCTCCTAATTAGAATAACCCTAATCCACCAACCTTAGCTAAAGACCTAGAGAATGATTGCAAAGCAAGAGAAGAACTTCTAAGCACATTATCAGATCAGAAAATCATGGGATTATCAGACAGATCTACTACAAAATCTATTTGGGATAAACTGGAAACATTGAATGGAGATTCAACTGTCAAAATGGAAGAGGATGAAAAAAATTCTGCATTTATGGAAAGAGTTAATGAAATTGTTTTAGGAATACAATGTTGTGGGGGATCTTTAATTGAAGATGAAATTGTTTCTAAAGTTTTATGAGCTTTGCCACCGGCTTACAAAATGAAAGTGACAACTATTAATGAGTTGAGAACAATTCCTAATACATCAGTATCTAGAGATACTTTGGTTGGAAAACTTTTAGCATTTGAGCTTGAAGAGTTTGGCCCTGTTGCTACAGTCAAGATTGATATAGCCTTCAAAGCATCAGCATCATCATCTTCATTATCATCTTCCAAATCTAATTGGAAAGCACTTTATGCAAAAGAAATTGAAGATATTAGAACAAAAAATGAAGAACTTGAAGAACTATTTACAAGGAAGATTCCTAAAGGTCTAGCAGGAAGTATGAAGGTAAAGCACCTTTCAAATGTTTTAATTACAATAAAGTTGGTCTTATGGCATCTAGGTGTCCTGATAGACATTCAAGGCTAAGAGATGAGGCAAAGAGAACATATAAGCCTAACCCTGAATATCAGAGATACATATCTAGGAAAAAAAAAGATAAGTCATGTTACTATGTAGATGAAGGTGTTACAAATGATTTTGATGAAGATCCAACAGATAGTGGATGGGCATTTGTTGCATTAAAGGAAGATCAACTGACACTTGTTGTCAAACTGATAGAGTAGGCATTAGCAACAAAAATTCAAGAAAAGGATGAATGGATCATTGATAGTGGATGCTCGCATCATATGACTTGTGATAAAAGAAAATTCTTATCATTATAGGAAATTCATAGAGGTCTAGTAAGATTTGGAGATGACAAAGCTTGTTTAATCAATGGAAGAGGCACTATATATTTGGATGGTAAGCACAATACTTACAATGTTTATTATGTTGAAGGTTTAAAGAATAATCTTTTTAGTGTTGGTCAATTAGTGGGAAAAGGATTTCAATTACAATTCAAGAATGGAAAATGCAAAATCATAAACCGAACTAGATTGGAGATTGCAACTGGTAATCAAACTAAAGGTAATATCTTTCATTTGAATACCAATGATAAAACATGTTTGATTTTTCAGATTGATGAAAGTTGGTTATGGCATAAAAGATTCTATCATGTGAATTTTGATTGCATTGTAAAGATCAGTTCAACCAAGGAAGTAAGGGATTTACCTCAGATTGTGAAACCTCATAATCCGATATGTAAGGAATGTCAAATGGGAAACCAAGTTAGAACAAAATTTAAGAGCATTTCTGAGAAATACAATAATATTATTGATTTAATTCATACTGATTTATGTGGTCCAACAAGAATAAGAAGTCCTTAGGGTGATAGATACTTTATGCTAATAATTGATGATTATTCTAGAATGTGTTGGGTTACTTTTCTCAGGGACAAATCAGAAGCTTTTGGAAGATTCAAGATATACAAGGAAATGGTAGAGAATGAAACCAGCAAGAAAATCAAATGTTTGAGATCTAATCATGGAGGAGAATTCACATCTAGGGAATTCAATGCATACTGTGAAGTGAATGGAATCAAAAGACAACTATCAGCACCCCAGACACCCTAGAATAATGGAGTTATGGAAAGAAAGAGCAAAACTATAATGGATGCAGCAAGAACCATGATGATGGAAGCAAATCTACTTCATATGTACTGGAGAGAAGCAGTAAATACAACGGTTTATACTTTCAACATAGTTCACATCAAAAGCTAAAATCGGTAAGACCCCTTAATGAAATATGGTTCGGTCATATTCCTACTCTTATATATTTTAGAATATTTGGAAGAAAATGCTATATTAAGAGAGATGAGTCTATTGACAAATTTGATCCTAGAAGTGATGAAGGATTATTTCTTGGTTATTCAACTAGAAGCAAGGCATATAGATGTTATAATAAAAGATTGCAGAAAATTATTGAAAGTACTAATGTGAAGATAAATGAACATTTTGTTGGCATATGGACACTCCAATGAGACATGGTGTGTGATTGAAGGTTTTGTCATTGATGGCAACCTTACAATCCTATGGTACTAGCAAGACATTCTACCGGCAAAGAATTATTCAAGCAAGACAGTGCACCAGCATCAACAAGGCCACTCTACACCGGCATTGGCACCGGCACAGAAGAAAAGATGTATACCAGCACAGAGGCTGATAGGATTTTTGATATGTAATATTTTGTTTATTATTGTAAGCCAACTTGGCAAATTGTAAAATGACTCTTGTATATAAAGGAGATCATTGTAGACATTTGTAGGAATAGGGAAGCAAGCATAAAGAAAATTATCAAACAGACCTAATGTGCGAATTATAGGTCAAGGGTATATGTAAAGAACAGAGCAAGAACCGGTACTAAATCTAGCATTGAAGATGCTATTATAAAGTAGTACAGAATATTGGATTAGCATAATCCTCATTGTAAGTCAGTGTGACTTCTCACTGAGTAGTGTGCTCTAGGCAGTTGGCCTTCCTGCATGTGCAGGCCCCTATTGTAAGTAATATTCTCTTATTGGCCAGTAAGTGAATATTGTGGGTCACAAATCCCACTGAGGTTTTTCCCACACTGGGTTTCCTTGTTAAACATCTTGTGTTATGGTGTTCCTTTCATGTGGATGTTTTTGATTCTATTTATTACATTAATTCTTGCATACCGGTACACTGTTACTTTATGTTCTGCATGATTTTAAGAAAATTTCATTACCGGTCAGATACTGATTCACCCCCCCCCCCTCTCAGTATCTGTGGGAACCCTAACAATTGGTATCAAATCCTGGTCCTCTATTTTCAGTAGCCTAACAGCTTGAGGAAGATCTTGACACTGGTAAAAATGGAAAATCTAATGAAACAACTTGAAGGAGCTCTTACTGACTATGATATAGAGAAGTTGAAAAATATCAAATTAGAAGATGATTTAAAAGTAGCTCAGGATATCATTCAGGCACTTCAAGAAAATCTTACTGTTACAAGAAATAAGAGAAGAGAACTTTGTGAAAAATTGTAAAATGAGAATGATGAAAAGGAATCACTTAATGATATGATAAGCAAGTTGAAACAAGAGATCATGACAACAAAAAATGAAATGCAGGATATGACTATGAGATTTTGCAAAGAGATTGAGGACAGAAAGAAGAATGAAGAAGAATTGACCAGAAGACTAAGTGATGTAGCAAATGAGAACACAAGACTTAGCTATAAAAATAACATGTTGAAGACAGATCTGATGCATACTCAGAATGACTCGAATGAACTAATGAGGAAAAAAGAAATCTTGGAAAGGGAATTGGAAACTGCAAATCAACACAAAGAAAAATTCAAGAAAAGCTCAGAAGAACTTGGCATCTTATTGAAGAATCAAAAACCCAAAGGTGACACTTCTGGAATTGGATTTGAAGTTGGAGAAAGCTCTGGTACTACAAATACTCAGGATCACAGCAAACGGTAAGACCTCCTAATACTTATAAATTCAATGGAAAATGCTTTAACTGTAATAAATATGGTCATAGGGCAAACGAATGTAGATCTAGGAATTATCAGAATATCAATCCTCCCACTGGTCAATGCTCCAAATGCAACAAAGTTGGTCATAACTCTGAAAACTATAGAATGAATGTAAGATGTTATGTTTGTGGAAGATTTGGACATTTATCAAATCAATGCAGAACACAAATTGGCATAGGTTATGGGAAAGCTATTCTTGAAAAATAATGTAACTTGTTATGCATGTAACAAGATTGGTCATATTGCTAAATTTTGTAGAAGTAAAGGTACACCAGTAGACAACAAAAGTACTAGCTTGAAAGGTAAAGAAAAAGTTGAAGAGGTTAAGCAAGAATTCTCAAAGCAATGGATTAGAAAAGCTGATCTAAATATTGGGAATACTCCTCCACCGATAGAACCAACAAATGCTCCTCCAACAGGACAATATAATGCTCCACCGACAGCACAATGTGATGCTCCACCGGCAGGACAGAGCAGTGCTCCACCGGCAGGAAGTTCTTCACCTAATTGAAGAAAATTATCTTGAGGGTTTGGCAATCTAATGACACGTGCTATTATTCCCTTGGTTAGAAGAAGTTGAAAATCACTCATTACCGGCAAATAAAGCTAAGTGAATACATTACCGGCAAGCAATTAATGTGGTAGGTAGCGAAAAAGACTTTATAAAATAAGGTTTTGGCTCCATTTCATTTCACCGTGATTTCAAACTTTTAGAGAGCGCAAAGATTTCTGAGCTAAGGCATTTTGAGCAAGAAGCAAACACACTCCAAGCAATCATTCATCAAAGACAGAAAAAGGTATTTTATCATGGCATCCACCTCTGCAATTGAATACATAGCGAACCCTACTATTGTGGAAGTAATTAAAAGACCTAGGCCTGTATTTCAGTTGGTCCCCAAAATAGCAAAGAAAGATGATACCTTAGGTGCATTCTCTCAAATCCCTAAAGGTGTTGTATATGTTGAAGACCCTAGAATGTATATTCACTACAATATTGAAGAGCTAGGAGATGAGGAAATCAAAACCATGTACAAAACCAAGATATGTGATGGTACTGGCAATATAAAAGTTGAACAAAAAATCATTGAAACCCTAGGATTCACAGAAATCCTTAGTATTCTTGAATTTCCTAAGGATGTGATTAGGATAGTATTAAGAAGAGTTCATGGAGAATTTTTCTGGTTAGATACAATTCATAAGATCACCAAGCAAGCGGTAAAGGTTGTCACAGGGTTACCAGCCACCGGTAAAACACCAGATAAAAACAAGAAAGTTTCAAATGATTTAGTCATTGACCTAACAGGTGCAACATCTGATAAAAGATCTTTAAGGGTTAATGATGTAAAGGATACAAATGTGAGATTCATAAGCATGATATTAGGTTACAAAGCCACTCATGCCAATAGACTCAACTCAGTTTCAAGTTTATGCATCAAGAGTGCTTATGACATAATAACCAACAATGCAAAAATTGACATCTATGAATGGCTAAAGGATGAACTGATAGACAACCTTGGAAAGATAAAGAAGGATAAGAAAGGAACCTTCAGATTTGGAAATTTGTTAGTGTGTCTAATGCTTCATATAACAAAACAAGTTCCTGGTATAGGATATAAAGATTTCGGATATGACATACCGGTAGGAAAGCAACTGACAAAATTGTTCAATACCATGGGCGAGAATAAGGAAAACATCATTCATGACTTTTTCCAAGCACTAAAGACAAAAATGAAGAAAAGGACAAGGTTATCACAAAAGATTGTAGACAAATATAAAGATGATATATGCTTTGTTATCAAAAAGGATGAAATATGGATGGAAGCAGTCATCCCCAGGACAATCTGGGTAACAGAAATGGGCTATGAAACAGATGACCACATAGTTGAAACTTATGCCAAAGCACTTCTGGAAGCCCCCAATGAACCTAAAGAAGAAATATTTGGTAGTGCTGAAACCATAGAAAGTCAAATTCAATCAAAGAAAAGAGTGAAAAAGGTAGAAGCATTTGTGAGAAAAGGATCCAGACAAGCAAAAGCCATTAAGGAAGATATATTAAAGAAAACTGGCATAACTGAAGATGAGTTGGCAGCCCCACAACCTAAAGCTCATCTATCACCAGTAGGTACTTCCTCAGAAGGAGATATGCCAGCAACTTTTAAAAGAGTTGTTAGGAAAAGAGATCCCTCACCGGCAATCACTCCTTCACCTAGAAGGACAAGGCAGAAGCAACAAGCTGTGAGATCTCGAGTCAGAAAGGTCACACCTAAAAAGAAGCTGACCCCTAAGAAAAAGAAAAAGGCAAAAAATGACTTGGCACCTCTAGACATTTTTATAAATGAGATCATAGAGGAAGGAAAACTGAAGAACATAGGGAAAATTTATGACACCCTATCGGCTGATGAGAAAGGGCAAGTTGAGGAGAGTGTAATATTACACATGGACATGTTTAAAAAGTTTTTGATGCAAGTCATAAATGAAATTTCTGATGACTTATACAAAAGACTTGAGGCCAAAAGGCAAGGAGTAATTGAACTAGACAAGAAAATAAAAATAGAAAAACTACTTACAGTATATCCGGTAAACTCCCCAAAAGAAATTGATGATCTGATAGCTCAGGCTAACCGGATAGTTTTTTCCACTGCACACCAGCAAATTTCACTGATGGCAAGTAGAGTTACAGAGGTTTCAGAGGAAACAAAAGATGGTTGGGACATATTTTTGGTTGAAAAAGAAAAACAAGAAGAATATAGGAATCCCAAGCCTATTAAGGTATATCAGAAGGATAAGGTCAAAGGGAAAGGGAAAATTGGTGGACCTCCAAGCATATAGGTTAAAGATAACCTACCTCCACCTGTAAAAATTACAATCCCTGAAAACCAACCGGCAATTGAAAGCATGGATACAGAGGATAGCAATACAAATCCTGAAGTCCTATTCACTGGAAATGTTGATACCCAAAAGATCAACA
Source organism: Cryptomeria japonica (assembly GCF_030272615.1). Classification (NCBI taxonomy): domain Eukaryota; kingdom Viridiplantae; phylum Streptophyta; class Pinopsida; order Cupressales; family Cupressaceae; genus Cryptomeria; species Cryptomeria japonica. The sequence continues at coordinate 272,942,860 of NC_081408.1, read as the reverse complement.
TAATAGTTGATAAAGACCCAAGTGAAAAATTGGATATGGCCAAAGAGCCTCCGGTAACAGGAAATACAAAGCAACCGACGACAGATATAGGGAAAAAGATGGAATTTGAAGCACAAATAGAGAAACCGATAGAGCTAAAGGCTCCAGAACAGATGCCACCGATAAGAAATGAAGTAGGCAAATGAGTGCTAAAGGAAATGCAGACACAAACTGACCTGCCAAAGGTCAATACAAGCATGGTCACTTCCGTTGGTACTCAGTTTGTTGGGTCACCATCAAGGTCAACAAATGTGACTGAGGTTTACTTGAATCCATCAAGAAAATAACTGACTATAGCTCACAAGCTTACAAAGCAATAGATGATTCAATACCAATTTTGAAAACAATTGCTCCTAATTGTAATATAGATAATAAAGATTCTTTAGGACAGTTGGATACACTATGTAAATATATTTCTGGAAATATTGAGCAAATAAAGGTAGAATCTGTAAAGGACATTGTAGAAAAGGAGAAACAAAAATTCTTTGAGGAAGAAATTAAGAAGTGTAACAGAGATTTTGACACACTTCTACTGGAACTGTGTAGTTTGTTAAAAGAGTACAAAAACCTGTACAAAGACACATGCAAAACAAACTTCCTGACTATAGATATAGACAAGAAGATAAGCAGGACACAGGAAGAGATAAACAAGCTTGTAGACAATTTTGTCAACTCACTGGATTCATTATCTATTTTTGAAGATAAGTTAGCAAATTTTGAGACAAAATTACTTAAATAGGAGAAAGAGAAAGAGACAATAATAAATAAGGCAAAATACTTGAGATCTAAACTGAGTCCAAGATTGGATTATCTAGCATCTCTACAAAAGGAAATCTCTGAGGCATTAACACCAAGAAGTGAAACACCGGCAGAGCAATTGCATCATCTCACCGGCACTGTGAAGAGAACTGAAACAATAATAAAAGATAGCGAAAAGTTTATGGATAGTATAAACTTAATTTTGGGCAATCTTTTTCAGATAATAACTACCCAACTACAAGGTTGAGGTTATGGACCGGTATAACTACAAACTCTACTAACATCTTGACAACCTTTGTCATTGATGCCAAAGGGGGAGTAGTAGGATGAGAAAATTCAAAACACAGGGATCATATGCTCAGGGGGACTCCCTCATTTTTTTGGTAAATTTTTGGTCTACACATTTTTGGACATCTTTTTGAAATTTCTCATGAGTGTTGCCATCAATGCCAAAGGGGGAGATTGTTGGCATATGGACACTCCAATGAGACATTGTGTGTGATTGAAGGTTTTGTCATTGATGGCAACCTTGCAATCCTATGGCACCGACAAGACATTCTACCAGCAAAGCATTATTCAAGTAAGACAGTGCACTAGCATCAACAAGACCACTCTACACCGGCACCAACACTAGCACAGAAGAAAAGATGTATACCGGCACAGAGGCCAACAGGATTTTTGATATGTAATATTTTGTTTATTATTGTAAGCCGACTTGGCAAATTGTAAAATGACTCTTCTATATAAAGGAGATCATTGTAGACATTTGTAGGAATAGGGAAGCTAGCATAAAGAAAATTATCAGATAGACCTAATGTGCAAATTATAGGTCAAGGGTATATGTAAAGAACAGAGCAAGAACTGGTACTGAATCTGGCATTGAAGATGCTATTATAAAGAAGTACAAAATATTGGATTAGCATGATCCTCATTGTAAGTCAGTGTGACAAACATCTTGTGTTATGGTGTTACTTTCATGTGGATGTTTTTGATTCTATTTATTACATTAATTCTTGCATACCGGTACACTGTTACTTTATTTTCCTGCATGATTTTAAGAAAATTTCATTACCGGTCAGATATTGATTCACCCCCCCCCTCTCAGTATCTGTGGGAACCCTAACACTTTTTAGAGGAGAATTGAGATCTATAGGTTCTTAACCAACAGTAGAAATGATTATAAATGAACCGACACAGATTGTAGCAGAACAAAATAAAGAACTAGTCACACCAGCATCATCATAAAACTCAACTGTGACTGAAGAATAGCAGCATGTGAATGAAAATCAGAATAAACCCAGGTATGTAAGATTGAATCATGTAAGATTGAATCATTCAGAAAATCAGATAATTGGGAATAAAAATCAAGGTGTTATGACAAGAGGAAGATTGGCAAATGAAGAGGTATGTTTAATTTCTCAAGTTGAACTAGCATAAGTTGTTGAAGCATGTCAGGATAAACATTGGATAAAAGCAATGGAAGATGAATTAGAATAGATTGAAAAGAATAATACTTGGACATTAGTTCCCTGACCTAAAGACAAAAATGTAATTGGAACTAAATGGGTATTTAGAAATAAACTTAATAAAGACAGTGAAGTAATCATAAACAAAATAAGTTTAGTTTGTAAAGGTTATTCTCTGAAAGAAGGAATTGATTATAATGAAACCTTTGCACTGGTAGCCAGAATTGAAGTAGTAAAACTGTTTCTTGCATTTGTAGCTCAGAAGAACTATAAGGTTTATCAGATGGATGTAAAATGTGCATTTTTGAATGGAGATCTTAAAGAAGAAGTTTACATTGAGCAGCTTGATGGATTTTCATTAACAGATAAGGATATGGTTTGCAGATTAAGAAAAGATTTATATGGATTGAAGAAAGCTCCCAGAGCTTGGTATGCTACACTGGATAAATATCCTTTAAAGCTTGGATACACAAAAGGTAATGCTGACAGTAATTTGTATTACAAAATTACCAATGATATTTTGGTTATTGAAGTATTTGTGGATGATATCATTTTTGGGGTAGAAGAAGAGATATGCAAAGACTTTGCTAACAAGATGCAGGAAGAATTTGAAATGTCTATGATTGGAGAGATAAAAAAATTTCTAGGTTTGCAGATTTCTCAAACAAATAATGGTGTATTCATTTGTCAAACAAAATACTTGAATGAACTTTTGAAGAAATTTGGAATGGAAAACTTCAAACCGGTAAGCACTCCTATAACTATAATAGATAAATTAACATCAAAGGATGACTCAGCTCCTATAAATCCAAGAAGGTACAAATCTATGATTGGAGGGTTACTATATTTCACATAAACTAGACCTGATATAATGAATGCAGTATGTATTGTTTCAATATTTCAAAGCAGTCCTAAAGAAAATTATGAAACTATAGTAAAAAGGATTTTTCGGTACCTGCAAGGCACAACAAATCTTGGTTTATGGTAAGAATGACAATTTTGAATTATGTGCATATATAGGTTCAAATTGGGTAGGAGATGTGGATGACAGAAAGAGTACCACTTGTGGCGTATTCTTTCTTGGCAAAAGATTAATTATATGGATCAGCAAGAAGCAGACATGCACATCATTATCTACAGCAGAAGCAAAATATGTTGCAGCAGAAACTAATTGCACTCGGGTATTATGGATCAAGCAAATGTTGAAGGATATCAAGGTAAAATGCAAAGAACTGGTAATTCTTCACTATAATAACTCAGCAGCAATAGATATATCAAAGAATCTGGTATCTCACTCTAAAACAAAGCATGTTTCTATTAAGTATAATTTTTTGAAACAAAATGTTGAAGCAAATGAAGTGAGATTGGTTTATGTGAACACTAAAGAGCAAATTGCAGATATTTTTACAAAGCCTTTGCCTAAGGAAACATTTGAATATCTCAGAGAGAAGCTTGGGGTAGTCACCCCACTGACAGATACTTAAATGATGTAGATTGGAATCAAACCAATAGGGACTACCAAAAAATCTTTTTCCAGCTTGATGAAGGAGAGCTACTACTTAGGGGAGTAGTTAGCTATATGTTCTGATTTTGATTTTTAACTGCTTTGGCATTTGATGTCAAAGGGGGAGAGATGTCTATGGAAAAACAATATACTTTGAAGATGTATTTTGGTTTTGGTTATACTATTTCTATTTTTGGTATAGAACTTTGTGTTGATCTATTTAAGGGAGATTGTTGGCATTCCATTTTGGCACTTAGATGTTTTTCCATCTAGTGTTGCCATCAATGCCAAAGGGGGAGATTGTTGGTATTATGGATGACTTCATCATGTGTTGCATTGGTTTTGTCATTGAGGTCAACACTTATCTTTCTGGAGGTCTACATTGTTGATTTGACACTAGTTATATTGGTTTGTTGATGAACCGACATATTGTGGTCTCGACATGGATATTGGCTTATGCACAATCATCGGTATATGTTTCACTAGTAGCTCAGGAAGTTGATGATGACTTGTTATCATCTGAAGATCATTTGGTTATGTCAAAGACATGGATTGGATGTTTGCATTTGGTGTTTTGCATATTGGTCTAATCGGGTTCACATATTTGCCTTAACTGGCGGATAGGTCCAGGTTATGAACCGGCATATGATATCATGTTTCAGATCAACATGACACGATTTGGAAATGATTTATTGATTGGATAATGTGTAAATGTATTAAGGCCAACATATTGTATTGCACCAAGGCTTAGTTTGTAATTGATTTAAATGTAATATCTTTTAGGGGCCGACCTAATGATGAGGTCTTAGGATTTGTATAAATAATTGTAAGATCTTATTTGGAAGAAGTGTGTGTGTGTGTGCGTATATTGAAGATCATTGTGAAGAGCAAAAATAAGTAGATCCTTGTACGAATCACGCAGGTATCATCTAAAGTTTAAAAGAAGGTTGTTAAAGGTCATGAAGATATTTGGTCCTCGTGCGTAGAGCTTAATCTGGTACTGAATCCAGCATTGAAGATGCTAAATTGAAGCAGTACATTGTTATTGGATTTAACCATCCAACTGTGTAGTTGGTGTGGCTCCTATTTTGTGATTGAGCAGTGAGCTCTAGGTGGTTGGCCTTTTTGCATGTGCAGATCCCATTATTGTATTCATTTACTATCTACAGTAGTATCATCTGATTGTGGGTAAGGTTTCCCACCATATTTTTTCCCCTTACAGGGTTTCCACATCAAAATCTATGTGTCATGTTGTGGATGTTGTTTCTTTTTTTGTTTCATGCATTAAGTTGTACCGGTAATACTATAGTTGTTAATCTATTTTAATGACACTGAGTTTTAAGTTGGAATAATTTGTTTTGGGTTATAATTTATTGACAATTGATTCACCCCCCCCTCTCAGTTGTCCTTCCCGATTCCTAACAATAATAAGAGGATGAGAAAGGAGAAGAGAGAGGGAGGGAGTGAAGGATAGATATGGAGTTAAGGAAGGAACAAAATATAGAGAGGGTGGGATATACCTAAAGAGAGGTTAGGGAAGTGAGAGGGATAGAGAGGGATAGAGATATGTCTAGAGTTTGGGAAAGAAAAAGAGAGTCAGTTCTACATAGCTAAAGAATGCTAATAGGAGCATGCTGATTACAAAAATCTGATATGCTGATTACTGAAATTTGATTGTCTGAAATTTTATATGATCCTCTAAAAACTAGAATCTACATTATAACTCCTATAGTATTGAAACCACTCTCAAACCTCCTGCCAATATATACATGAAATATAACTTAAAGTATAAGAATCTTCTTTCTTATACTTAAATGTTATATTTGATGTATATATTCTCCTTACGGGTTGGGTATAACTTGTGCCTAAAATGGGAAATCTACACACTCACAAAACCTTCAAATGAAAAAAATGACTTTTCACATTTGGCGCATGCCAAATGTAAAAATTCAAAAATTTGAATTTGGCGAGCATCATATTTGGTGCTCACCAAATATTTTGCATGGGTTGGTTTTTCCTTGGGCATCCAACCCAAAGGTTTGGATGACCTATTCATACCAATGATGCATTTTTTTATGAAAAGGTAAAATGTGGCACCTTTTTAGTACCACAACTTTGTGCACTTACCCTATGAAATGTTTAGATCCTAAATTATGCACACACCGAATCTACATCAGAGAAGACTATAAACTAGTAAGGCAGCCTCAAAGAAAAATCAAACCTGCATTAAGGGAAATAGTTAAGCAAGAATTGCAGAAGTTACTCAATGCAGGATTTATATATCCTATTGTGATGCTAAAAATGTAGTATATAAGAAGACATACACATATAATGAGACAATAAAAACAAAATGGAAATCTTAATTGAAAACTAAATTTAAGATGCAAACCATAAACTTTCCTTGAAATGTCCCATTTTTCTCTATTCTTGAGGACCTTGAAGGTGTTGAATTGATTGGCTCTCAATGGAGCAATGACCTCCAAAGTGGCAACTCAAGAGTTGAGGAGCTACTTGATCATGATTGATTATGCAAATGATATAAAATGAAATACGATGATTAATCCAACATGCTAATTACTAGATGATTGAAATGAAAATTTCCTATAGTAATGATGCTAAAGATATGAATGCAAAGAATCCTTATTGTTCAAAAATGGGGGATATTTATAGGAATTCCAAGACCAAAGCTGAGGTGGTAGGAATCAACGGTCTAGATCTTATATGAAGATATCAAGGGCCAAGATTGAGGAAGTTGGAGAAGAGGTTGGAGGAAGGGACATTTGTCATCTCTATGGTGACAAGTGTCAAGGATCCTTGCTCATGAGAGGGCAAGTGTCCAAGGGAGGAGACATGTGGAAAAAGTGCCATGTGTCTCAAGGGGAGAATGTGCAAGATAGGATAGGGTTAGGTGAAATGGGTTAGGTTAGGGGGATGGTTAGGTTAGGTGGATGGTTAGGTTAGGTAGTTAGAAGTTAGGAGCCATGTGCTCATTTGAATTTAGAAATTTAAATAATTTGGAAAATGATAATTAATCTCAACAAACTTGAGTTTGTTAATCTTAATTAGGGATTATAAGAATTGATTAATATGGGGGGACAATAATTAATTTAGAATTAATTAATCAAAGGGGGATATGAAATGAACTATATAAATAAATCACGTAGATTTATTTACTAGTAGATGAATAGAGAAATTAATCAAATTGCTTGTGAATTCAATTAATTGGGAAGGGGAGTTAATCAAATAACTACATATTTAATTAACTATCTTTAGACCATTTTTAGGTGTATACATTTTGCCCCTCTTTGAAGCAATGTGTGATAGTGCATTGGTTCAAAGAAAACTCAATTGATGATGTTGTTGATATTGATTTTGATAGGATGCAGATTTGATCCTGATTTGATGCAGATTTGGTTTTGATATGATATTGATTCGATTTGCAAGATGATAAATCTCGATATGATGCAAATTTGATGCGATTTCGATCTTTGAGATGATAAATCTCGATATGATGCCCTAGACGCTGACTGATAGATATTGATGCGAGGATGCCCCCTCGAGAGATGAATCGGATAATTTTTGAATGCTTTTTATTTTTTTAAAATTTTTGAAATTTTTACAATTTTTAGATTTTTAATGATTTTCCGATATTTAGATATTTTCAAAGTCGATCCGATTCATTTCCCAATGCGAAATTTGAAAACTCTGCCCTGCCAAGTTGGTTAGTTGATTAGATGATTAAAAATTAGTGGAATAAAAATCCCACTTAAATGCCCCATTGTGAGTTTAAAAAGGTGAATTTCTTTTACCACTCTTCATTTGTACACTTCAATTGTTTGAAAATTTTTCTCTGGAGGAAGTAATGGTGATCTCGTACCACCACCATAGGTTCGAGCGAGTTTGGTGACATGAGCATCCTCTAGCCTATGGTCCATCGGTATGTACTTCGAAAAAAACCCAGCTTTGTCAATTTTTAGTTGATTTTTAAAAAAAAAATTAGCTATTTGTAGAAAAAATTATTTTTTAGGATTTTCGCCATGTGGGTTTGTAAAAAAATTACATTTTCGAGATGGGTTTTTTGAATTACAAAATGGGTTTTTAGGGTATTTCGAAAAAATTTCAATTCACATCCCCCAAAAAATAAATTAATTACGCATTTATCATGTGCTTTTGAAAAATAAAATCATTTTTTCCAAAAAAAAAAGTCTTTTTGGGGGGCGGTGGTGCCATGGCGAACACCACCGCGGCCGCTGCGAGCATCACTAACATGGGGGTGGGTCCTGACCTGAAAATGTTTTTTTTTTTTTATGATTTATTCGATTTTTTATTTTTTTTGATGATTTATTCGATTTTTAATTTTTTTTCGATTGTTTGATGAATTTTTGATTGTCAAGACTTTTTACGTTTTTTCGATTTGGGTGATTTTGATAAAATGATTTGAGTTGTCGATTTTTGAAGAAAATGATTTGATTTGTCGATTTTTGTTAGTTATTGAATTTTGAATTTATTGATGTGTGATAAAGAGGTTGGATTGCTATCGATTTGATTTGATTTTGATTTCAATAGGGTAAGATGTGATTAGCTATCTAATTGATAAAATTAGAAACTCTTGATTGATGAAATTTGATGATCAGTTTTGATTATCTCGATGTAGGCACGAGATGAGATAAGATTGATAATGACCTCATGATAGATGAGCGTCATTGATAGGGGCCCAACGAGATTTGACAAAAATCTCAATTGAGCAACATAGACTGATAGATAGATTGATTTGATAGATAGATAAATCAAAAGATTGATATGATGAGATGATTTTATTGCATGAACACTTTAGTGTCCTCTAGTCTCGGGAGTGCTTCTCCAAGACATGGATGCTGATACCTCACCTTAGTCAAGAGAAGTGAGACCACATTGACAGGTGCGGTTTATCTTCCTTTCTTGACATGTCCTGACCCTTGATAAACTAGGGATTATTGACAGCCTTAGCAGAGAGTTGGCATAGCGAGCACAACACTTTTCACTTACCGACGGGTGACATGACTGTGACACTCGAGGATGTATACCGGATACTATGCATCCCTATGATGGATGAGCTAGTGTACTACAATCTTAGCAAGCAAGGTGGGACAGATACACTTTGCTGAGTGTTCGAGGATGATGAGATAAGCGGATATGACATTGCATGGCAGGAGATGCTAGAGCTAGGTTATGCCACATTACCCACTGTTCTCACCGGATTCATTGGAGGTTTCCTTTGTCCTGATCACAGGTCAAAGGGATTATCTATTGGATGGGGTCACCTTCTTGAGAAGATTGTGACACAAGGGACCCGATTTGCATGGGTGTTGTGCATGTTGGCGCACTTGTATCATGGCCTGCACCGAGTTGTGTACCAGAGATTGGCTGCATTATGAGCAGGGGTGATCATTCTTCAGATATGAGTCTGGGAGCACCTGCCTATCACACGACCATTGGATAATAGAGATAGACCTATAGGTAGGCCTTATACTGATGGGTATCTAGGTATCATTGTCCAGCAAAAGCTAGGCAGATTGGAGTATTAGCGATGGACACTAGATGATCTGGATACTGTGATATGGAAACCATACAGGGATTGTGAGATCTAGCCCGAGGATGCATTGGAGATGTCGTATGTATTTGTGTCATGATACTTAATTGGATCGACACCGCATGTCATCAAGTGATTCCTTTGTATGAGGGTGTTGAGATAGTATGGCAGGATACAAGGGATACCATAGGGTACAACTCATTATGCTCATAGGAGACTGGATGTGGCTACTTGGGGGCCCTCTATTTCATATGACTAGGCATGTGCAGAGTATCGATCATTGGGGCCACTGGATTTAGATTATCTTCTAGGTGTGATGGATAGCAAGATGACAAATGAGTATGTTGTGCATTGTACTATACATAGGTTTGCAAGGCTAACATGTCTAGATGAGCTAGAGCCAGTTTTAGATGAAGAAGTTGAGAGACTATGATGCAAAGATCCTAGATGACTGAGGGATGGTGGGGAGAGAGGAGGTGGGGGTAGAGATGATGGCAGAGATGGAGTGGATGATAGAAATGGATATGGAGGAGATGCAGGAGATCATGGTGTTAGAGATGATGATGGAGGAGATGATGACGGGGGAGATGATGACAAGGGAGATGGCTGAGCAGTGGCAGTGGCAGGGACAGGCACATCGGGAGCCAGTAGTTCTAGATCTGCCAAAGATGTATATACAGATTGGATGACTCAGGAAGTTAGACAAAGGAGATCAGGGCCCAGAGCAGAAGGTTCCCTAGGTTGAGTAGGTACCTATGACAGTATCACAGGTTAAGCAGCCACAAGAAAAGGCACCTTGATGGATCCTCATTAGGATGTCATCTCATCAGCAGCAAGCTCAGATTATGGACTTACAGGCTCAAGTTCAATAGCTAGAGAGTCAACTAGTAGAGAGGGACTCTCAGATGGCCCAGCTAGAGGTTAAGATTTCTTCTCTCATGGTCGAGAGAGATGCAGCTAGGGATAGGTGTCGACAAGCCAAGGCACAGGTATAGTTGTCAAGAGAGTCTAATTCAGGGGAGACTGCCTTGAAGATGATACGTTGGGGGATCTGAGAGGCTAAGTATTATAGGACCTGATACTTTACTATTATTTTGGCTGATCAGAGGGCTCTAGGATTTTCACAGCTGAGAAGGAGATTGGGACAAAGCCAGACTAACAGTCGAGGAGTGACAGGGCCACTTTAGAGAGATCCCCTAAGTGGGGACCCAAGTACAAGGGTATCAGCTAGTGCTACCATACTTGTCGTATCAGGACAAAGTTCTGCTCCCCGTCCTAGTGGTCACACTGATATGGGACATTGATCCATTCATGTACACACCTTTTTGTGATGAGAGATTGATGATTCTCGCGATGTATATTTGTGATGTATCTCATATATTTTGTGATATCATTGTACCTTGGACATTGATCCTTTTGATAATCCTATTCTCTCTACATGACCTATGAGATGATGGATGCATTCTATTTGATATATGATTATGTTGTGTAGTTACTTTCATCATGTATGATTTATTTTCTATATGCTTATGGATTCTAGATGATGGATATATGATGATGCAGTATTTACATGATGTTATGTGAATGAGAATATGTATGGTGATGCTTATAAGAATTATGTGATGTATATGCAATGCAATGCTTTCTATTTTTATGATTTTTTCATGCATGTTAATATGAGATGGATGCAATGCAATGCAATGATGCTACTTTATATGATTTGAGATAAAATAGATACAATGCAATAATCTAACTAAATGAATAAATGATTGGATGCTTTATATGAATGATGTCTTAGTATGCAATGGTTACATGAGATGAACTAACTTATCATGTAGGATGAATGAATTGATTATTTTTGTTATTGTCCAATGTACTCAATCACGTAATAAGAGAGATAACACCATGTTAGTCTTTGGCCTTGCAAAAAATGAGTGTTGTGATCCCATGCAAAATGAAATGCAAATCTACTTTAAAAATGCAAATGCAAAATGAAATGCAATGTGGCGATCAGACCGATCATGGAGTCATTGCTTTGTTTCATCATTGAGCCTTTAAAATGTGGGAAGTGAGTGCAAACATTAATGGTATAATTAAACCATGATGACCTAAGCACTACTTTCTTGGGTTTTGATATTGCAAGTTAGCACAAGCATCAAGGTATAATTGAACCAATATGACCTAAGTGTTGCTTTTGTAAAATAGGTAGTATTAATCATTTCTATATGCAAGTCCAAAATGTCTTCCATGATACTCCGATGATCATGTCCTGAGAAAACCTTGCATATATTAATGATTAATTTATAGATAGTAGACAAAAAAAATCATGTTCCTTCTTTGTTCCTCTAGTCAAAGACATCCTAGAGTTACTCAAAAATCATGATAGCAAAAATCAAAATAAAATAGTTGAACTATTATTGTCAAAGTGTTAAAATCACGAGTCAAAATATATCATCCATTGATATGTGTTTGTCATGTTTAGACTGATATGTGATAGCTGATGGTTGACAATGTGATCTCATGTTCAATGTTAGATGTGTCTCAGTTTTTTGCTTAACAAGTGTTGTCTAAATGTTGTTCGAACTATTCGATTAAGCTCAAAACGATGAAATTTTTTGCCCCCGACTAGGTTTAGGATTTTGCCCCCAATCTAGAAACGAACTTTATTATGATATATACAATGATTCAAACCATGATGAGAAATCACTTGGGATGTCTGCGTATATACAAAGGCTTTATTATGGATATGAACAACACTAATGGAAAAGAATGCAAGTGGAAGGATGCATGAACCAATAGATGGAAGAGCTATCTGACAGATAGTGCCTATTTGCCAGGTTTTCACCATCTATTTTTATTGCACTTTTTCTCATATTTGATTTTTTTTTAATTGTTTTTCACTATTTTTGTATTTTTTGCTTTTTCATTGTTTTTGGATTTTTCTGCTTTTTCACTGTTTTTGGATTTTTCAGCTTTTTCACTGTTTTTGGATTTTTCATCTTTTTCACTGTTTTTGGATTTTTCTACTTTTTCACTGTTTTTGGATTTTTCTGCTTTTTCAGACATAAAACTTCTTTAGATGCATGCTATTGATGGGTTTCTCAAGTTGATCCTTGTCTTGTGTTAATAGTTGATATGCTCTTGACCCAATACTGTTGTGACCACAAACGAACCTAACCAGTTTGGTTCAAACTTTCCTTTCTTTTCTCGATCTGACTAGTTTCATGGATTTTCCTTTAGTACTAGTTCCCCAACTTGAAAGACTCATGGTTTGACCTTGTGATTATAACTTTGGCATATTCTTTACTGATATACCTTTAAATGGTCAAAGACATTTTGTCTTTGTTCATGAATCAATTCTAACTCCTGCAATCTAGATACTCATTGTTTTTCATCTCAGATAAGCCTGTTAATGATACTCGTAGAGAAGGTATCTGAACTTCTATTGGAAGTATTGCTTATGATCCATAAACAAGAGAGAAAGGCATGGCACCTATTGGTGTGCAGATACTAGTATGGTAGGCCCATAGAGAAGGGTTCAATTGAATATGCCAATCTCTGCCAGCATCATTCATTGTCTTTTTGAGGATTTTCAAAATAGTTTTGTTTGATGCTTCTGCTTGCCCATTCCCTTGTGGATAGTAGGGTGTGAAAAATCTGTGTTGGATCTTGAATTTCTCACATAGTTCTTGGACATCCTGATTCTTGAACGGTCGTCCATTATCAGTGATAATGGTCATGGGTATTCCATAGCGACAGATGATGTAGTTGAAGATAAATGCAACAATTTATTTTCTTGTGATATTTGTAAGAGGTACTATCTCAATCTATTTTATGAAATATTATGTAGCTACAAGGATGAATTTGTGACCATTGGATGAAGAAGGATTTATCTTTTCTACTAGATCAAGACCCCATTGGCAGAAAGACCAAGATATTGCCAAATCATGAAGTTCTTGTGCTAGAGCATGAACTAAATTCCCATGGATCTGACATTATTTGCATGTTTTAGCTATCTGAAAAGAACCCATTCCATAGTTGGCCAATAATAGCCCAAGCGTATGAGTTTTTTCGAAAGGGTAAGACCACTTGAATGAGTACCACAAATATCATTATGGACTTCATGTAAGGCCTTCTTAGATTCTTCTTGTTCGAGACATCTTAAAATAGTACCGTCGAGACCTTGTTTAAACAAGGTATCCATGACAAGAGTATAATGGGAGGATTGGTGGATAGAGTTTCTCTTTTGATTTTTTGACAAGTCAAGAGGTAGGGTGTTATCTTTCAGGTATGCATAAGTTTGGCCATAGTGGGAGGAATCATGTCTAATAAGGTGACAGATAGTTTGGGAATGAGGACAATTATGAGTAGGGTAAAGCAACTCTTCCACCAAGAATTCATAACGCTCTTGATTTTCCTGTGTCTGAAGTAGAGAAGCAAGTGTTTCCATGGCATCTGCTACTTTGTTGTCATTCCTTGGAATTTGCTCAAAAGTTATTTCTACAAAATACTTCTTGAAAACATATACCATTTTTTTATAATGCATGAGTTTGTCATCCTTTGTCTGGTAATTGTCATTAATTTGATTGATGATGATCTGAGAGTCTCCAAAGACTTGGATTTTTGTAATGTTCCATTCTATAGCCATTTTGATACCTATAAACAAAGCTTCATATTCTATTGTGTTGTTCGTGCATGGAAATCTTAATTTGTATGCTTTCGGAATTGTATGACCTTGTGGTGTGATGGAATACCTACTCCTGATCCATGCTGTGTATATGAACCATCAAAATATAATTTCCATGTTTTGGTGGTGACCATTAGGATATCAGCATCGGGAAACTCAATGTGCAAAGGATGATCATCTTGAAGCGATGCCTTGGCTAGTTGGTTTGCAATGACTTGTCCATTGATTGATTTTTTGTCCACATACTCAATATCAAACTCACTCAGGATCATGATCCATTTTTCTAATCATCATGTTAATGTTGCCTTGCTGAGCAAATACTTCAATGGATCGATTTTAGCTATCAACTTGATGGAGTGAGATAGCAGATAGTGTCTTAATTTTTTAGAAGCAAAAACAACTGCTAAGCATGGTTTTTCTGTTGGGGAATAGTTAAGCTCATATCCCACTAGTGTTCTTCTAATGTAGTAGATGGACCATTCTTTTCCTTCATTATCTTGTTGTGCGAGTAGAACTCCTAATGATACTTCAGTGGTTGATACATAGAGTAATAACGACTTTCCTAGAATTGGTGATATTAGGACAAGTGGTTGTATGAGATATTCCTTGATCTTGTTGAATGCATCCTCACATTTATGGTCCCACTTGAAATAAAAAAATTTGTGCAATACATGAGTAAATGGTTGACATTTATCTGATAGTTGAGAAATAAATCTTCTGAATGACTGGAGTCTTCCTTGGAGTGATTTGAGTTGACTGATATTCTTGGGAGATGCCATTTCCATGATTTCTTTAACCTTAGCTAGATCTACTTCGATACCTCTAGCTAAAACAATGTATCCCAATAGCTTGCCTGAAGTGACACCAAAGGCACATTTCTTAGGATTTAGCCATAGCTTGTACTATTCTAATTGGTCAAATATTTTTTCCAGTATCTCTATATGTTCTTCTTTGTTGTATGATTTTGCCAAGATGTCATCCACATAGTCTTCCATGAATGTATACATCATGTCATGGACTATTGTTGTCATAGCTCTCTGATATGTGGCACCTACATTCTTTAGTCCAAAAGGCATGACATCCCAGTAGAAAGTACCCCAGGGACATGTGAAAGTTGTCTTTTCTTGATCTTCAGGTGCTATTTTAATTTGATTGTATCCGGAGAAACCATCCATTAGAGAAAACATGGAGTGTCCAGTCATTAAATCTACAATGATGTCAATGTTAGGCAAAGGAAAGTCATCCTTTGGACATGCATTATTAAGATCTCTGAAGTCTGTGCATACTCTGATACTTTTTTTTGGTTTTGAAACAAGAACGATGTTTGATACCCATTGAGGATATGCTACAGGTCTGATGAATCCTACATCCAGTAATTTCTTTAGTTCTTCTTTGACTAGGAGAGCAATATGTGGATGCATCTTCATTAATTTCTTTTTAACTGGTTTGGATCCTGGACTGACATTTAAGTGATGCATAATAAGCTCTAGATCCAATCCTGGCATGTTTGTATATGACCAGGTGAAATTGATTTGCTGTCATTTGAAAAATTCCATATATTGTTGCATTTCTTCTTCTGACAGAGAAGTTGCTGGATGTAGGATCTTTGGTTGCTCAGTTGTCCCAATGTTAACTGCCTCTATTGGTTCAATCAAAATTGATGATCTTTCTTAATAGTAATCAGGTAAAGTGTCAAATCTCCCATCTTTCGACACCTCAAGGAGGTTTTCACCGTTAGATGCATCCTTTCTTTTTACTCTTTCCTAATCTAATGTTGCCAAGAAATGGTTTTTAGCATTAGACCTGATATTGTTTTCTTTATTTTCCTTTTTGCAACTGGGAGATTTGGCACCCACTTGATTGGAAGATGAGTTGCTAAAATTCCTACTAAAAGTTGTTGCAGGTTCAATTTCATTAAGATATATGGATATGGCATAGTCATTTGGAAAGGTATCAATGGCAGTATGTCCTTCATTTTCCCAATCAATAAGTTTGGGGTGGATTAGAGGTAAGGGGTCCTCAGGCTGAGATGTTTCGAGGGTATCAAGGGTCATGATATCTATGTCAAAGTTTTCAATATGTATGTCAATGTCTAGAACAGTACCCTCATCAGAATGACCTTGCACAAGGAGTTATTGATCATCCTCGATTAAGTCCAAGTCAGCCGAATGTGATTCAAATTCAAGTGGGCTAGTTCTTAATGTTTGTCCTGTATACGTGTGAACTACATCGACTCCTACATCTTCTTCAAAGCAATTTTGTTCAGCTGATTCTTCAGAATGGTAGGAATCCCATTCTAATTCATCAGAATCTGTCTCACTTGTAGCTTGCAATCTACAAATTTATTCATATAGCTTTTGATGTGTTTCTTTTTTTTTTCTTGCTATATCTTTTCTTCTTCCATATTTAACTTCTTCTGGATTGAGATTGAATTCTGTCAACTTTGCTATCACCTCTCCTTGACTTGTATTAGCTTCTTTCTTGTTTTGATTAAGAGTCAATGCTGCTTGGGAGGTATCATTGGTTTGTTTCTCTCATTGATTAAGAGATTGTTTCTTTTTCCATTTCATGTTTGTTTGTGCTTGTTGCTTGGCAGTTGCTTCTTCCCTTTCAATTGCAAGTTGTTCTTGTCTATTTTCATATTCTTCTTGTTGTTGGTTAGAAAATGTGTCTTTTGGTAGAGTAACTTGTCCATACCCTATGCATGCTTTCTCTGTAGCCTATTGAGTATGAGGCTGGATAGGTTCTGAGATACCTTCTTTTCTTTTTCCTATAGGACCTATTCCAGTGTATCCCATCTTTTGAAGAATGTTAAATCCTTTTCCATACTTTTTAGTCGGTATTCTGACATTGTTGATCTTTTGTTGGACTTCTTCATCTTTGTATAGCCAATGTAGCACATCTTTGTCTTTTGTTTCCTCTGATAAGGTCCTAGTACTAAAAAATGCTCCATCAAATATTGGAAGATGTTTCACAATTGGTTGTTGTTTAGAGTTTGATGGTTTTAAATAGGATTTAGGAGAAAGTGGTAATTGGGATATTGAATATTCTTTGTTCCCTCGATCTCTTAGCTGCATTTGTTTTTCCATACTTGACGAAAGTGAGGGAAATGATTTTTCTTTAGTGTGTGTGTTTGAAGATTCCCTATTATGAGGAACAATGAATTCTTGATCTGGTTTGAGATTACTAGAATACTGAAATGGATTTGAATCTGCTGAGATCGTGATTTCTTGTCCATTATAGGGAAATTTTAGGCACTGCTGATATGTTGATGGAACATCTTGTATGTCATGTATCCAAGGTCTTCCCAGGAGTATGTTGTATGATAAGTCCAAGTCTATAACTTGGCATGTTGTGTCTTTCTACAAAGGTCCCACTCTGATGGGTAATATCACAATTCCTTTAGAGGAACACTCTTCTTCATCATATGCTTTGATGGTGATCTATTTTTTGGGGATCAACTCCATCTTCTGAATAACCTAGAGCATGGACAAGACTCAATGAGCAAATATTTAAGCCAGCTCCACCATCTATTAGGACATGTTTAATGCGTGTCTTGTGAATACAGACTTCAATATGCAAGGGAGTGTTATGGGGATGTTGCAAGGACATATCATCTTCTTCAGTAAATGATAAGCAGTGAGGGGTTGTGAGGTGTCCCACCATGGTTTGGAATTGATCTATATCAACATCTTTGGACATTGTTGTATCGACTAATGCTCTTTCTAGAATTTCTTTGTGTGCAGGTGAAAGCTTTAAAATTTCTAATATGGATATTTGTGTGGGTGTTTTATGTAATTGATCCACTGGACTATATTGTTTGGCAGTGGATGACATGTTTGTTGTAGGACCTGGCAAAACTACTTTGGCTTTGCTTCGTGTGATAACATGAACGGTTTTTTGATGTTTTTGATCTTTGTAATACCCTAAAAATGGTCATCTAAACCATGGGCCCCTAATCTCGACAACATGACCAAGGTCCTAACCAAAGGCAATTAAATCAATCTTGAGCACATTAATTAATTCTTTAATCATCAATTATTACATGGCAAATCAAATACTCAATATTAATTAAATAATTATTTAATTAATTGAATCATTTCAAGAATATCATTTTGATCAATTATCTTGTTTAATTTATTAAATATCCTAGCATATTTAATTAATTAATAAATTTGTCATTCAATCATGCAAAAAGGAATTAATTTATTACAAAAGAGGAATTAATCACAAAGTAAAATTGAAAATAAAATAACATAATTAAATTGAGAGAGAAATCAAACTTGAGATATTATTTCTTTCTTCTAAATTGAGAACTTGAAATCAGAAAAACAATTAATTGAATTATTAATCTTTCTCTAAAATTTGAACTCCAAGCTTTTGAGAAAAAGAAGTTCAGTTGCATTGAAAAGACTCTTTTCTTGAATAAATCAAAGAATTATCTATTTTTATCACAAATGCATATAATTAATTAATTCTTATTTCTAATGCAACTTGAACTTCTTATCTGAATGTATTTCAATTAAACTATAATTGGAATCTATCTCAAAGTTATCTGAACCTGATTTCTCAATTATTTCAATTAATTCTAAATTGTGCTTTTTCTTGATCTCTCTTGTGAATTTCTATAAATTCAGCCTTCAACTCTCATTCAAATCACCCCAAAGATATTTGAGAAATACCTTAGAGATTATTATTATGCTAATTTTGCTTTGGAGTCATTGAAGATATTGTGCTTCCTTTTTTTGAGATTATTGCATCTTAGTTTAGCCCTTTTTTCATATTTAGTTTATTTCATATTTCTTGAATCCATTATTGCTTGAATCGCTATAGCTTGAATTATTCATCCATCTTGCATCCATATAGTTAAATATTATGCTCATATAGATTAAATCCTTCATCTTGGTGTAGTCTAGTCACTGGTATTGCTTATAAAAAATTTGAGACCAATCTTATACTCACATCTTCTAGAAGGCAATTAGTCGCTTTGTTATGGTTTATTATTTATTGATTATTGATTTACTAATCATACATGTAATGACTTAATTGAAGTGTTGTGCCTACAGCTATCAAAGCTCTTTTCACTTTTTCACACACACAAATGGAAATGCCAGCTCCAAAGAATATGAGTCAAATGAGAAGTCTACAAGGATGTCTTCAGTCAATGATGTTTTGTTTCTCGGCTAGCAGATAAAGCTCAACCCTTCACAAAAGTATTAAGGAAAGGGGTAGCATACAACTGGGATCAAGAATGTGAACAATACCTTCAACAAATCAAAGAATACTTGTCTAATCCACCAATACTGATGCCACCAATTCAAGGTAAACCAATTATTTTATGCATATCATCTACTGATTCATCATTGGGGGCACTTTTGGCACAACAGGATGAAAATAAAAAAGAGAGAGCTATATATTATATCAGCGGAACATTGGTGTCTTATGAAATGAACTATACTATAATAAAAAAACCATGCTTAGCATTAGTCTTTGCATCAAAAAAATTGAGACACTACATGTTAGCACATTTCATCAAGCTAGTAGCTAAGATTGATCCGCTCAAATATCTTCTCAACAAAGAAACACTTACAGAAATATTGGCTAAATGGGTCATGGTTCTTGCAGAGTTTGATATTGAATATGTAGAACACAAAGCCATCAAAGGACAGGTAATTGCAGATCAACTTGTTGATTCTCCACTTGAAGACACTCAACCTCTGCATATAGAATTTCCAGATGAATCAATTATGCACCTTACTCAACAATCATGGAATATGTTCTTTGATGCGTCTTTCACTCAACATGGTTCCCATGCTGGAATACTTTTTATTACTCCTCAAAAATATTCAATCTCGAAGGCTTATAATATTATTTTCCCTTTCACAAGTAACATTGCAGAGTATGAAGCTTTGGTAAACGAGATCAAGCTGGCTATCAAATGGAAGGTTATGGAATTACACATCTATGGAGATTCCCAGCTAATCATGAATCAAATCAATGATACATATCAGACTTGAGATGAGAAACTAATGCCTTATAAGAGAATGGTGGATGATCTCAAGAAATATTTTAATTTTGTGTCATTCCAACAGATTCCCAAATCCACAAACAAAGCAGTAGATGCTATGGCCACCTTGGCATCAATACCAGAGTTACAGGAATCTAATTTTCACTTTGAATTCTTGGTGGAAGAGTTACATTACCCTGGCTATGATTCTCCTAAGTCCCAGATGGTCTGTTCTATTATTGGACATGACTCATCTCACTACAGCCACATTTACTCTTATCTATGAGACCAAATTATCCCAAAAAATATTACCCGTAATGAGAAAAGTAATCTAATCCAAAATGCTTCATGGTACATCATCATCACTAATGACCTATTTAGGCGAGGTTTGGATAGTACTTTTCTTAGGTGTCTAGAAACTAAAGAGTCCCAACGTGCATTATCGGAAGTCCATGAAGGTATTTGTGGATCTCATTAGAATGGTCTAACTTTAGCTCGGAAACTACTAAGGGCTAGCTACTACTAGCCAGACATGGATAAAGATACTATAAAGTTTTCTAAAACTTGTGAGAAGTATCAGCTACATGGGAATCTCATACATGCTCCAGCAAGGGATCTCATACCCTTCATTACACATTGGCCTTTTCAGCAATGGGACTTTGATCTCATTGGTCAAATATATCTTGCATCATCCAACGGACACAGGTTTATCATAACTATCACTGAGTACTTCACTAAGTTGGTAGAAGCGGTTCCACTCATCAAAGCAACCGGTAAACAAGTAGCTTTGTTCATCCTTAACTATATCATCTATAGGTATGAGATACCTTCATCCATTGTGACTGACAATGGAGGACAATTTAAGAATAAAGATCTAGATGAACTTTGTGAAAAATTCAAAATCAAACAGCACTGGTCATTTGTATATTACCCCCAAGGAAATGGACAAGTTGAAGAATCTAACAAAAATCTGTTGACTGTCTTACACAGAACAATAAACAAATCTGGGAGGGATTGGCATCTGCAGCTCAATCCTACACTATGGGCTTATAGAACAAGTATTAGAACACCTAGTGGGGCTACACCTTTTTCTTTGGTGTATGGATCCAAAGACATCTTACTTATTGAGGTGGAAATACCATCTTTGAGAGTTTCTTTGCAAAGTCTCATTACTGATGAATACTATAGGATATCTAGATTGCAAGAACTCGAATTACTGGATGAATGTCGACAAGTGGCATTTGATCATCTCACAGTGTATCAAAAGAGAATTTCTAGAGGATATAACAAGAAGGTTTGACAAAGAGAATTTTAGGTTGGTGACCTAGTTCTGAGAGAAAATCCTAAAAATCAACAATTTCGAGACAACAAAGGGAAGTTTGAGCCCAACTACTGGCTGGGTCCCTATATCATTATTGTAATATTTGGCTCTGATGTCTATCAGCTCTCAAAATTGGAAGGAGAACAACTCCATGAACTTATTAACACCATCCATTTGAATAAATTATTCACTTAGCATTCTCTGCTTCGACAATCTGTACAGCTAAAAAATGTCTTGAAAAATACCAAAAAAATCATAAAAAGTCATAAAAATTTAAAAAAAATTAAAAAAAGAAGAAAAAGAGAAAAAAATGCCTTGGTGAAAACTTGGTAAACAGGGGACTTGGTAAAAAAAAGGAATCTCTGCCAAGTAGGTGAAAACCTAGCAAACAGGCACCTCTTGTACTCAACACTCCATTTGTCAATGCAACGTTGGCATTTCCTACTTTCATGTATCTTTATTTTCACTTATACATATATTTTAGTCTCTTTTGTGACATTTTGGTTTGTTAGAACCCCCATGGCTTGAGACTGAATAATGTCCTAGTCTTAGGTTAATCAATAGAGCACATTACATGTCCTAAGCAGTATCAACCAAGTCATCTTTCTGTCAGTGAAACCTGGTCGTCGACTCTGAGTTAGTCACATGTCTCCTAACTACCAAACAGTTTAATCACTGAGTACACAAGCAAAACAACATAACGGAAAACAATCACTAAACAATTTGAGATATTCATGAAAATTTTCTTTGCGTGTTGTCTTTTATATTGGTTTTCAATTATTATTCCCTCTGAGTAACTTGAGGAAGTCTATCTTGACTAAGAGGAGCAAGGATTGGGGGAATAATATTTTCCTTAATTTTTCTGCTTGTAGGAATGATTCCGATGATATGGAAACATCTAATAAGTTGGGTGTCTGTGATAAGAGCCTTCACATCAAGGTGAAATTGCCACACATACCTTGACTCCGCTTATTTGTATGCTATAGAGAGGTTCCCATCATTTCTTTGTTTGTTTTGAGCAAATTTATTTATCATGCAATCTAGGTCCCTACATAATCTATCCAAGGATATGAACAAAAAAGGGTCATTGCGGACAAGATAATTAATATTACACATGAAAAGAAAGGAACTCTAATCTACTTGCTATGTTTGTTATGCTCACTGATGAAACTTAAGCATTTTAAATCCAGTGACTAGGTTTAGGTTGCATTTCATTTTGCATCTCATTTTGCATTTCATTCTTTATTTTGTGAATTCAAAGAGATTTCGGTATGGTAATAATCTCTTTATATTCTGAATGAGAGTTGGATGCATCATCATTTCTTAGATAAGTGGACTCTTTTTCATCATTTCTCCGATCAAGTACTTATGTCTTGAGATGTTAGTTGCCTACATATGCATCTTATATAGATTCATACAATTCATTATCACTCATTCGCATTCATCTTATTGCATAGAAAAAAAGAAAATATAAAAATTTGCATTACTCATTACTCATTTTCATCATTTATTTGCATATGAAAAGAAACAAAAACAAACATTTATATTCATTTGCATTTACATACATCCATACTGAAAAAAATATGCATACATATAAAATAAAGCATATAGAAGTAATCTCATAATTGATCGACACAAGTACTATGAAGTCCAATTAGATCTCGTATATATATAATCATTAGTATCTTGGGGTACAAATAATGTCAACTGACATGTACAAACTCCCATTGGAGCAAGAATCATAAGGGCTATGAAAAATGGGTGTGTCTACAAAAAATCTCAAAGCTACAAAAAGAATATCTAGCTCTCGGCCTCTCCCTCAATAGCTGGTGGAGGAGGTGGAGCCTACTGACCTAGATCCTAACAAGGTGCCTGAGCTCCCTCTAATTGAGCCTTATACTATGAATATGGTACAACCTATTGTGCTACTGGAACTGCTACACTATAAGCCGCAACATAATAGGCTATCGGACTCGTCTGATGAAGGACCTCTTGTCGCAAAGAGTCTCACTCTGCTCTCGTCTCTACTAACTAACGGTCTCGCTCTGCCAGTTGAGTTTGTGCCACTATTAGTTGTGACTGTAATCTCACTAGGTGTGCTCTCATCGACCACGATGTGTCAGACCCCTCATCCCTCCCAGGCTCTCCTCCTCCATCTCTTCCTCCATCTCTGCCTCTAGCTCCCCCCTACTCCTCTCTCCTCTGCCTAACCTATCTCAGCGCTGATCTCTCTTCCTCTCCTCCACCCTCCACCACTCTCACTCCACCAAGTCTCACTCCAACTATCCCTAGGGATCTGCACTCTCCTCTCTGATGCCTACCACTAGCTAGTACCCTACTGTTGCTAGCACTAGGATCACCACCTGCCCACCTCAGAGCCTCAAATCTTTGTCCCTGCCTTTGTCCATGTTCATGTCCCTGTCCCTGCGTGGGATCATCATCCTCAACCTCCTCTATGTGAGGTACTTGCTCAGCCGGATCCATAAATCTTGGGAATGGATGCTGCTGGAACTGATCCTGATACTGTGGCAACACCCCCGCATCTGCAACGTCATCCATATAGTCCCATTTGAGACATTATAACCCAGTCAGCTCATGTATCCTCAAGGCATAAGATAATCTCAGTTCCCACCCCTGCCTCTCCTCATCTGCATAACGTGCATATGCAGTGAACACCTGCGAAATCCCGTGAGGTATACCATATTACCTCATCACTCAGGAAATAACGAATCACTCAAATACAGTCTGTGATCTATCGATGAGTGGTCGATTCACAAACAAATCCCTGTGAACAATCCTCCAATCGTCCCACGACTCTAGATCCCTGTACAGTCTCCATATCACAACTATCAAATCATCCAGCTGTCGTCTCCAAAAATGTGTCTTGCCCAGATGGGACTGGGTAACATATCCTGAATATCTGTATACAATAGACTGATCAGGATCCCTATCGTCATTTACAATCGGCCTACAAACTGGGCGGTGCTCCCAAGCCCATACCTGTAAAATCAAAACTCCTGCAGCCATACTCTTCCCCTCCCTATATACAATCTCATGCATCTCGTGATACATGTGTGCTAATATACACAAGCACCAGCCTAATCTCTAAGGGGTCTCAATAAGCCTCTCTAACATCCTGCCCCATCCACACAAAAATCCTTGTTGTTCCCTGTCCGACATCAGAAAACAACTGATAAAACCTGCCAAGATGCAATCAAGTGGAAAGTCCTCACTATACCTGTGGTGTGTGAAAAGTGGACCTGTATCTATATCTGAAATACAAAACACTTCAATTAAGTCATTACATGCATGGTTAGATAGATATAAACATGAATAATAAAACCATAACAAATTGACCCATTGCCTTCTAAAAGATGCAAGTATAAGATTGCTCTCAGATTTGTATAAGCAATACCAATGACTAGACTACACCAAGACGAAGGATTTTAATCTATATGAGCATGATATTAAGCTAGATGGATGCAAGATTAATCTAACATGATTTAAGCAATATTAAGCTAAATGATTTAAATATGTATGCAATATTCTCAATGAACCTAGAGCAAAAACAGTATAATAACAATATATTCTCTAGGATTTTTTTGATGAGAGATGAAGGCCTAAATTTATAGAAAATTCAGAAACAAACAAACGGTTGAGATCAAATGATGATGAGCGGTCAAGATTTTCCAAGAGGAAGCACAATCTAGGTGAAGTGATGTGATTGGATGCTTTTCTCAGTTTTAAAGGAAATTAAACTAAAATTAAGATAAAATCAAGATTTAAAGGAAATTGAACTAAAATTAAGATAAAATCAGGAAAAAACTGATTTATTATCTATTTCATTCAATTTTAATATTTAATTGTTTTAATTGCTTTCTTTGAGATTATTTATCAATTTTTAATTTGTTTTTTCAAGATTATCTCCAATTGATTTCTTTTCTCAAAATTTTAATTCTTTTTTGGTCAATTAATTTCTTTTTTTATTTGTTTCCTTTTTTGAAGATTTGTGCTTATAATTTTCAATTCCTCTTTCTTGATTTGTTTCCTTTTTTCAAGATTTATGGCAATTTTTATTTATTTTTCAAATTAATTCTTCTTTTTGATGATTTAATGGCAAATTGATTTATTTAATTAGATATGCTAGGATATTTATTTAAATAAATAAGATAATTATTTAAAATGATTTACTTGGAATGATTGAATTAATTAAATAAATATTTAATTAATATTGAGTTATTAATTTGCCATGTGACATTTGATTAAATAAATTAATTGTGTGCTCAAGATTTATTTAATTGTCTTTGGTTAGGACCTTGGTGATGTTGTCGAGATTAGGAGCCCATGGTTTAAATTACCATTTTTTAGGGTATTACATTTGCCCCTCTTTGAATTAATGTGCGAGCAGCGCATTGGTTCAAAGAAAATTTGATGTCTAGGAGATACCAGTTCTGAACTTGATTGATCACGAGCTAGATGAAAATGAGGTGTTTAGCTTGATTTGAAGTGATGAAGCTAAATGAAGTCTGATTAAAGTGATACGATTCCCAAACTGGATTGAACTTAGGAACAATAGAAAACAAAGATACCGAACTTGAACTTGATTGATCAAGAAGCGGATATTATTGATCTAGAACTTGATTGATCTAGATACAACGAGTGATGATAAAAATTAATCTTGAACTTGATTGATCAAGATACGATGAGCGAAGATAAACTATCTAGCTTGATCCAAAGTGATGAATACTAAACACCTGCTTAGATTGAGTGTGATCAAAGATACTCTTTAAACTCTTGATTGAGTTTAAACGAATAATTAGCTTGATGAAAAGCGATGAAACTGATTAACGTTAAGAGATTGATTCAAATAAAGACAATATCAGCTTGATATGAAGCGATGAAACTGATATACCCCTAGAGATTGATTTGATTCAGATGATCGAGAGATCTCAACTTGATATAAATCAATGAAGTTGAGATGCCCCTAGCGATGAGATTTGATTGATTTTCATTAGTTGAAAAAGATGTTTTACTCGACTTTCGATGAAGATTTGGAAATTTTCTCGATATTTGAAGATGTAAGGTCATAAGGTCACAAGTATGCCCCCTCGGGAGCGCAATCGAAAGATAGCGAGGGTACATGATGATAGGAAATTTCGAGCGATGATAATGATTTGAGCACAAATCGATTCAGATGAATTTTTGAAAATTTTATGTTGATTGATAAGAAATTGAGCGCAAAGTTGATTTGTAGAAATTAAATTGAGATTCAATGTTGATTCATGAGAAATTGAGCGCAATTAGAAGAGAGAATGAGTTTGTGATGAAAGCGCTAAGTGGTCAACATCATGAAATTTTGATGAGAGAATTGACATTAGATTTTGATTTTGATCCCGAAAATGGACTCAGCATAGTCGATTTACGAGCTCTTGATTTGATTTCATCGTACTTGTGTTGATTAATTATGAGATGTTGTTCTATATGCTTTATTCTATATGTATGCATTTCTTTTTAGTAGGGATGTATGTAATGCAAATAATCATGGATGTCTATTTTTGTTTCTTTTCATGCAAATAAATGAATGTGAATGAGTAATGAGTAATGCAATTTTTTTATTTTTCTATGCAATAAGATGAATGCAAATGCGTAAATAATGAAATGTATGAATCTATATAAGATGCTTATGTATGCAACTAAACATCTCAAAACACAAGTACTCGATCAAAGAAATGATGAAAAGAGACCACTTAGCTAAGAAATGATGAAGCTTCCAACTCTCATTCAAAAAATAAAGAGATCATTGTTATTATACCGAAATCACTCTAAATTCACAAAATGTGGAATGAAATGCAACATGATATGCAACCTAAACCTAGTCACTAGATTTTGAATAGCTTAATTGTCATCATTGAGCATTTTCCAAACATAGCAAGCAGATAAGAATTCCTTTCTTTTCATGTGCAATATTAATTATCTTGTCAGCAATGACCCTTTTTTCGTTCATATTCTTGGATAGATTTCGCAGGGACCTAGATTGCATGATAAATAAATTCCCTCAAAATAGACAAAGAAATGATGGGAATCTCCCTATAGAATTCAAATAAGCAGAGTCGAGGTATGTGAGGCGATTTCACCTTGATGTGAAGGCTCTTATCACAGACACCCAGCTAATTTAGATGTTCTTAGATCATTGGGATCATTCCTACAAGAAGAAAACAAAGAAGATATTATGCCCCCAATCCTTGCTCCTCTTAGTCAAGATAGACTTCCTCGAGTTACTCAGAGGGATAATAATCGAAAACCAATATGAAACAGCACACAAAGAAAATTTTCATGCATAGCTCAAACTGTTCAATGATTTGTTTTCAGTTTTGCTATTTTGCTTATTTACTCAGTGATAAAAACTCTTCAGTAGTCAGGAGACAGGTGACTGACTCAGAGTGGACGAACAGGTTTCACTGACATAAATATGACTTGGTTGATACTGCTTAGGATATGTAATGTTCTCTTGTTGAGTACCTAAGAATAGGACATTGATCAGTTTCAAGCCATGAGGGTTCCAATGAACCAAGATGTCACAAAAGTGACTGAAAGATATGTACAAGTGAAAGCAAATATGCAGGAAAGTGGGAATACCAATGTTGTGTTGATAGATGGAGCACTTGAGTACAAGAGGCGTCTGTTTACCAGGTTTTCACCTGCTTGGCAGAGATATATATATTTTTAAGACTTTTTCTGATTTTTAGGATTTCTTCAAGTCTTTTTCTGATTTTTAGGATTTCTTCAGGTCTTTTTCTGATTTTTAAGATTTTGTTTAGGACATTTTATGATTTTTATGATTTTTTTTAGGACTTTTTATGATTTTTAGGATTTTTTAATGTTTGCCCCTAGTGTCTAACAAAGCAAAAGGGATTTCGAGCACATGAATGGATAAGCGAATGATGGTGGACACTTTCAAGGACTATCTCACAACTTTAACCCAAGCACAGGGTCCAGATATAGCAATGTAAACCAAGGATTTTAGCGATGTAAAGAAAGGATTTTAGCGATGTAAAGCAAGGATATAGCGTAGCGAAGAAAGGATATAGTGTAACGAAGCCATATGATCCAAAGAAGTGGCCATGTCAAGAGGTTTGTGAAAAATATGTTTTTCCATTTTGTCCATAAGGTTGATCAAGATCTGGATAGGGGACAAATAGGATAATCAAGATCAAAGGTGGTAATGAAGGATGTAAGCGAGCAATGGATAGGAGCTAAAGGGTGTAGATCAAGTGAAATATATAGGACATACAAAAGCTTTAAATATCCTTAACCTTGTCAAGATCAAAGGTGGAAAAGGGATATGAATGTAGATAGAGCGAATGAGGGATAATGGAGGATGAAGGATAATGGAGGAAGAAGGATAATAGATGGATGTAAATGGATGGAACTTGCCCCAAATGTAAAGTGCAAAAGGATAATGTATTGTGCATGATGCCCATTTGCTAGGTTTTCATCATAGTACTTGCCCAAGGCACCACAAGAAGTGGTTTTCACTCGTGGACAAAATTATTTCTCTTTACTTTTTTTTTCTGATTTTTTTTTTTCTTTTTTTTCATCATTTTTTTTTCTTTTTGAAAGATATTGGAGTCATGATAGGGGATTGAAGAAGTACCCCAATGTCTTGCTTCTTTAGATGGTACCCTTAGAATAAGAGTTGCAATAGACCATGGCTATGAAGGTATGCTCAAAGATGTTGGCAGGATAATGAAATGAAACTAGGCCAAGGATTTATGCAAAGGATTGGATAAGAGGGATGGAATGGTGAAAAAGAGGTGTTGGATAATGGATGGGATGTTGGAAGAATTGTGTATAGATAGATGGAAATTCTGGAAAGATCAACATTGGCACACGCCTTGAGGGATGGTGGACATATGGAAGAGAAGTGAATCTTAGATTTTGAGATTTGGATGGAGGAAAAGTTACAGATTTTGGGGCATAAGAACCCAAAATTGATGAAGGAGGTGATGGAGGAATAGACTTGGAAGGTTTGGATGGAGAAATAACAATTTTGGATGCCGATTTTGATTTTTCTTTAGACTAGTGTGCTTCAAGTAGTCGTTTAGGGATCCACATGGTTTTTGATTTTTCATGCTTTTGTAGTTCCTTAGAGTGCATTTCTTGTACAAGTGTCTTAGGAACCCATATAAATTTTGAATTTTCTTCTTTCTTTCTTGGCCTTTGTGGCATTTTGTATTTTTCTTTTCCTTTTTGGATCATATTTTGCTTTGTTTTGACATGTCGATTAGATGGGACATGTGGATTGCTTGACTTATGACTTTTATGCTTGGCATCAAAATTGCTTGGAGGGAGATGAGTGGATAGATAGGAATGATATGGAGGTCTTTTAGATGGATGGAAGGTACTCGAAGACGTGTGCCTTTGTTGATCCTGCATAAGGGATGGAGGGATATAGGGACCTAGAATGGATGGAAGCGATGAAGGGGAAAGCATATATTTGGATTTAACTGGAGAAATGTAGGATTTCTGAGAGATACCAACATATTGAGAGATGTCCCTAAGGCCATGACCTTTAACATTTTCTTTAATACAGAGGGGTTCTTGCTTGTGGAGATCTACCCCTTTGCCTTTATAAATATTTTGACTTGTAGGATACACTTTGCTTTGGAAAGAATGTGTGAGTCCATTATGAGATGGAGGTGGAATATAGGGAATGATAGGATCATGAGAGGGATTTGTAGGAATGATGGATCCTTGAGGTGAATATGGAGTATTATGAAAAGGAGATGAAGGGATACTTTGATCTTGACATGAAAGAGGATCATTGGATAGATTAGGAAAGGTGTTTGACTCTTAATTTTGAATAGGATCATTTGAAAAGGTGGAAGAGGCATCATTATCTTGCTTACGAAGGATGCTTTTCTCTTGACATGGAAAGGGATCATCTTGGAAGAAATGGAAAGGTATAAGGGGATCATCATGGGATTCTAGTAAAATAGGATCTTTTTCAATCATTAGATGGGATTGGGGAGTTTTGGTGTCTTGATCTTGATTTATGATAGGACTTGTTTCTTCATTTTTCAGATTATCCTCTTGACATGGAGTCACTTCTATAGAATTTTGCATAGGTGTAGGGGATTCTTGGAAGATCTCCATAGTTTGGCATGATGGGGAAGCATTTTGAGTGGGATTCTCCAAAGTGGGTACGTTTGGAATTGAAGTGTATGATGGCATAGGATCTGAGATTTTTAAATCTTTAGAGGAACTTGTATCAATATTGCCACTAACTTGGATTTGCATAGGAGATAGCCCTTGAAGGTAAACATGAGAAATTTTATTGTTTGAAGGAGATGGTATGGATTGTTGCTGAGAAGTTTTAGGAGATGAAGGCATCATGGAAGGGATGAAGGCCACATATGGAGCCTTGCTAGACATAGGTTCATGATTTTGATCATGCTTAGAAGTAGTTCCTTCTTTTTCTTTAGGTGAGTCATTAGGATCTTCAATTTCAATGACACCATCATCAAGGAGATCTTGAATCTTATGTTTTAATTCCATACACATTGAAGTCTTATGTTTGTTATGCCTATGATATACACACTAACTACACAAAACTGCACATCCCCATGTGGTCTTTTTAGGCAATATGATAAGATTGTTCTTAAGAAGCTCTTCCAAAGCTAACTCAATAGATTGCCCCAAAGGTGTAAATTGTCTATCTAGGGAATAGATGTCTTTTTGTCTTGGTGAAGGTGTTTTATGATCTTGTTTGTGTTGGCAAATACACACTCCAATGAGAAATTGTAGGTGATTGAAGGTTTTGTCATTGATGGCAACCTTGCAATCTTATGATATTGGCAAAACAATATACCGGCACCGGCAATGACAGACTCTACACTGGCACACAGGTCACCGGTAGACAAAGGAAGGATACTGGCACCCTGGCCGACAGGAATTTTGTTTATAATATATTTTGTAATTAATTGTAAAATCATTGTAAGATAACATGGCCAATTGTAATATGACTCATATATGTATGAGATCAATGCAGAACATTTTTTTAATTGTAAGGGAGAATAATGTGATAGGCAAAATAAGGCAGACCTATTATGTGAATTATTGGTTAAGGGTTTATGTATGCAGCAGAGCTAAAACCGGTACTGGATCTGGCATAGTAGATGCTATTTTGAAGCAGTACAAGACAATGGATTTGTATAATCCATTTTGTAAGTCAGTGTGACTTCTTATTTTGTATTTGAGTAGTGAGCTCTAGGCACTTGGCCTTCCTGCATGTGCAAGCCCCTATTGTAGCAGTAATATTCTCTTATTGGTCAGTAAGTGAATATTATGGGTCACAAATCCCACTGAGGTTTTTCCCACACTGGGTTTCCTTGTTAGACTATTGTGTTATGGTGTTCTTTTCATGTGGTTGTTGTTATCTCTGTTTATTGCATTACTTTTTGTTTATCGGTATACAGTATTGATATGCATTACATGTTTTAAATAAAGTAAAGTCTATAACCGGCTAGATATTGATTCACCCCCCCTCTCAATATCTTTGGGAATCCTAACAATTGGTATCAGAGCTTGGTCCTCTATTTTCAGAAGCCTAACAAATTGAGGAAGATCTTGCAACTGGTAGAGATGGAAAACTTAAGAGAACAATTGAAAATAGCTCTTTCAGACTATGATGCAGAAAAATTGAAAAATATCAAACTTGAAGATGATCTAAAAGCTACTCAAGATATCATTCAAGCACTTCAAGAGAATTACACTATAGCAAGGAATAAAAGAAGAGAACTTTGTGAGAAGATGTAGAAAGAGGGAGATGAAAAGGAAACTCTTAATGATCTAGTAAACAAACTAAGACAAGAGATAAATACAACACAGAATGAGATGCAGGATATGACTATGATATTTTGCAAGGAGCTTGAAGATAGGAAGAAAAATGAAGAAGATCTGACTAGAAGACTGAATGATGCCACAAATGAGAACACAAGACTTAGTTATGAAAATGATATGTTGAAGACAAATCTGATGCATACACAAAATGACTCAAATTAACTTATGAGACAGAAAGAAATCTTGGAAAGAGAACTGGATATTACAAATCAGCACAAGGAAAGACTCAAGAAAAGCTCAAAAGAACTTGGTGACATGTTGAAGAATCAAAAACCTAATGGTGACACTATTGGCCTTGGCTTTGAAGCTGGTGAAAGCTCTGGTAATGAAAAAACACATGATCATAGCAAACCGGTAAGACAACCTACTGCTTATAAATTTAATGGCAAATGCTTTAATTGTAACAACTATGGTCATAGAGAAAATCAATATAGATCTAGAAATTATCAGAACACCAATAACCCACTAGTCAATGTTCTAAAGGCAACAAAGTTGGTCATAATTCAGAAAATTGCAGAATGAATGTAAGATGTTATGTTTGTGGAAGATTTGGATATTTATCTAATCAATGCAGAACACAAACCGGCATAGGATATGGGAAAGATATTCAGAAAAATAATGTGACTTGTTCTACCTATAACAAGATTGGACACATTGCTAAACTTTTTACAAGCAAGTCCTCACCGATAAATAACAAAGGTCCTAGTTTGAAAGGTAAAGAAAAAGTTGAAGAGGTAAAGCAGGAATTCTCCAAACAATGGATCAGAAAATCAGAATAGAATGTTGATGGGAATACTCCTCCACCGGTGGAACAAAGTAACACTCCACCAGAAGGAGACTCTTCATCTAACTGAAGGAAAATCCTTTGAGGGTTTAGCAACAAAATGAAAAACATGCTATTATTCCCTCAGTTGATGGTGAGAAGTTGAGATTACTTCTTTACCGGCAAATAAGTTAAGTTGTGACTTCACCAACAAGCATTAAATTTGGTAGGTGAAGAAAATAGCATTATAAAACAAGTGTTTTGGCTCCATTTTCATTTCACCAAGCATTCAAATCTTCGAGAGTGCGAAAATCATGAGCAAAGGCATCCAAAGCAAAGAAGCGAAGGAATCTAGCAAATCTCTCATCCCTAAGGCAAATTAAAGTATTTATAGCTATGGAATCCTCATCTACTCCTGAATTTATTGCAAACCCTACTGTTGTCGAAGTTATTAAATACCCTAGACCCGTATTCTAGCTAGTTCCCAAAATTGCCAAGAAAGATGATAGTTTAGGTGCATTCTCTCAAATACCTAAAGGCGTAGTTTATGTTGAAGACCCTAGAATGTATATACATTGTCATATAGAGGAATTGGGTGATGATGAAATCAAAAACATGTATAAATCTATAATTTGTGATGAATCCAGAAATGTCAAAACTGAACACAAGATAATAGAAACCCTAGGTTTTACTGAAATTCATAGTATCCCGAATTTCCCCAAGGATATCATAAGAATTGTGCTAAGTAGGGTTCATGGAAAATTCTTTTGGTTGGACTCCATTCACAAGATCACTAAGGAAGCAGTAAAGGCTATGAAAGGGTTACCCTCCACCGGCAACAAACCTAACAAAACTACGAAGGTCTCAAATGATTTAGTGACAAAACTAACAAACGCAACATCTGACAAGAGATCACTAAGGGTAAATGACGTAATGGATATCAATGTGAAATTTATCAGTATGATCTTAGGTTACAAGTCTACACATGCAAATAGGTTAAATTCAGTTTCTAGCCTATGCATTAAAAGTGCCTATGATATGGTAAATAATAATGCAAGGATAGACATATGTGAATGGCTTAAGGATGAACTGATTGATAATTTAGGAAAGATAAAGAAAGATAAGAAAGGAACTTTCAGATTTGGAAACCTACTTGTTTGTCTGATGTTGTATATAACAAAACAAGTACCCGGTATTGGCACCCAAGACTTCGGATATGATATACCGGTAGGAAGACAACTATCAATATTGTTGAACATGGGAGAGAACAGGGAAAATAACTTAAATGAGTATTTTCAAGCATTAAAATCTCGAATGAAAACAAGAGTGAGGTTATCACAAGCTATTGTAGATAAGTACCAAAAGGAAATTTGTTTTGTAATAAAGAAAGATGAAATTTGGATGGAGGCAGTTGTTCCTAGAACCATCTGGGTTACTAAAATTGGGTATGAAATTGATGACAATATAATAGAAACCTATGAAAAAGCCCTCTTAGAAGCTCCTAAGGAACCTGAAGAAGAAGTATTTGGTAATGCTACAACCTTAGAAAGCCAAATTCAATCAAAGAAAAGAATTCAAAAGGTTGAGGCAACTGTCAGAAAATGTACCCGGTAGGCAAAAGCAATTAAAGAAGATGTGCTAAAGCAAACTGGTATAACTGAAGGTGAATTAGAAGGAATCCAACCGAAAACACACCTTTCACCAATTGGAACTTCTTCAGAAAGTGATATACCTGCAGTATTTAAGAGAGCTGAAAGGAAGAGAAAACCTTCACTGGTACCTTCTCCTACACCAAAAAGACAGAAACAACAGGCAGTAAGGCCCCCAACAAATAAATTAACTCCAAAGATAAAGAAGTTGACTCCTAAGAAGAAGTCAAAACAATCTATAGCTCCTATTGATAAATTACTGGATGAAATTACTGAGGATGGTAAATAAAGAATATCAATAAAATGTATAACACACTATCAGATGATGACAAAGATAAAGTAGAGAACAGTGTAATATTGCACTTAGATATTTTAAATAAATTTTTTATGCAAGTAGTTGATGAAATACCAGCAGATCTCTACAACAAACTAGAAGCTAGAAGAGTAGGTATTATTGAGCTTGACAAGAAAATAAAGATTGAAAAATTACTTGTTGTACATCCTGTCAACTCACCTGATGAGATAGATAAATTGATCTCTGAGGCTAACCGATCAATATTTTCAACTACTCACCAGCATGTAACACTAATGGTAGAGAGAGTAAATGAGATAGCAGAGGAAACGACAGATGCATGGGATACATTCCTAGTAGAAAAAGAAAAATAGGAAGAATATCTAAAACCTAAAACCTTCAAAGTATATCAAAAGGATAGGGACAAAAGAAAAGGTAAGGTTGGTGGACCACCCTGTATAAAGGTAATAGACAACTTACCCCCACCGCCTTCAGATACTCCACCGGTAGACACTACTGAAAATCAACCGGCAACAAAGAGTATGGACACACCACATGAGGATAGAAATTCTGATTCTGAGGTGTTGTATACAATGAATATTGACACATAGGAAGTCAACATTGTGGTTGATAAGGAATCAAGTGAGAGAAAAGATGTGGCAACTGAGCCACCGGTAGAAGACACAACAGCTAAGACAAATGTTGAAGATACAGTTGGAAACACTGAAACTGGGAGTGAGCAACAAACTGGACAAACAATAGATACAGGGAAAACTGATAGCATTAGTATTGGGAAACCGACTGAAAACATTTCAAGGGCAAGAACATAAAAATCGGTAGAAAATGCAAAGTCACAAGTAGAAAAACCGGCAGTGGATACCACTGAAAAATCATCAGAGGCACCATCAGTGGAGAATACAAAGGAACAGGAAGAACAACAGGTACATTCAGAGACAATGCCACCGGCTTCAACTGAAAAACCTAAACCCTTGGTCGCTGAAATGGAGACACAAACTAACCCTCCAGTAAAAGATGAAAGTATTATCACCACCGGTGGATTACAAATTGTGAAGTTAGTTGGTTAGACATCTGGAACTTCCATGTCTGAATTCAGACCAACAAATGTAACAGAGGTACTGTAAGATTCAATTAAGAAAATAACAGATTGTAATGCTCTAGCATATAAGGCTATTGATGACACTATACCAATTTTGAAGATGATAGCTCCAAAGTGTAACATAAACAACAAAGATTCTTTGAACCAATTAGACACATTGTCTAAGTATATAACCGGTAACCAAATAACACTGGACAAAATAAATGAGGATACATTTAAGGAGAGACTAATAAAAGAAAAAGAAAAATTCTTTGAGGATATAGTTAAGAAGAACAGAGGAGAGATGGACACTCTTTTACTAGAACTCAATGAAATCATTTTTGACTTTAAGAAATTGTACAGGGATTCATGCAAAACGGATGTATTAACGGAAGATCTTGACAAAGAAATCAGAAAGACATAGGATAAGATTAATAATATTGTTGACAATTTGATTGGGACATCAGATTCATTTTTGGAATTAGAAAAGAAAATTGCAAAGCAAGAAGAGAAAATCAGAAAACTGGAAAATGAAAAACAAGGAATAAAGGACAAAGCAAAGGACTTAAAATGCCGACTTGGTCCAAGATTAGAGTATCTTATTTCTTTAAGAAAAGAAATATCTAAGGCTCTGGTTCCTGGACTAAAGACATCAGAAGAGCGAATGCACATACTCACCAGTACAGTTCAGAGAACCCAAGAGGCACTGAAAGATAGCAAATCATTTAGAAATGGTTTAAATTTGGTTTTGATAGATATTTTTTAGATTGTAACCCACCGGTTACAAGAATCCAAGTAGGACTCCACTGACAATGAATGAAAACCTTTGTCATTGATGTCAAAGGGGGAGGTAGAGATGAGAAAAATAAAAAAGTAGAGATTATCTGCTTAGGGGGAGCATACATTTTTGGCATACAATTTTGATAACACATTTTTGGACATACAGTTTTTGGCAAGATTTTTCGACTTCAATTTTTTGGATACATTCTTGAATTTTCTCATGAGTGTTGCCATCAATGCCAAAGGGGGAGATTGTTGGCAAATGCACACTCCAATGAGAAATTGTAGGTGATTGAAGGTTTTGTCATTGATGGCAACCTTGCAATCTTATGATACCGACAAGACAATATACTGGCACCGGCAACGACAGACTCTACACCGACACATAGGTCACTGGCAGACAAAGGAAGGATATTGACACCCTGGTTGATAGGAATTTTGTTTATAATATATTTTGTAATTAATTATAAAATCATTGTAAGCCGACATGGCGAGTTGTAATATGACTCATATATGTATGAGATCATTGTAGAACATTTTTTTAATTGTAAGGGAGAATAATGTGATAGGCGAAATAAGGTAGACCTATTATGTGAATTATAGGTTAAGGGTTTATGTATGCAGCAGAGCTAAAACCAATACTGGATTTGGCATAGTAGATGCTATTTTGAAGCAGTACAAGACATTGGATTTGAATAATCCATTTTGTAAGTCAGTGTGACTTCTTATTTTGTATTTGAGCAGTGAGCTCTAGGCACTTGGCCTTCCTGCATGTGCAAGCCCCTATTGTAGCAGTAATATTCTCTTATTGGCCAATAAGTGAATATTATGGGTCACAAATCCCACCGAGGTTTTTCCCACACCAGGTTTCCTTGTTAAACTACTGTGTTATGGTGTGTTTTTCATGTGGTTGTTGTTATCTCTATTTATTTCATTACTTTTTGTTTACTGGTATACAGTATTGATATGCTTTACATGTTTTAAATCAAGTAAATTCTATAACCGGCTAGATACTGATTCACCCCCCCCTCTCAGTATCTTTGGGAATCCTAACAGTTTGAGATTTGGCTTTTGATCATCGATTATTTGTTGGTATTTGATTGTCAAATCATATAATTGTTTTAGCATTCCTTGAAGTTTCTCACTCTTGATATCATGCATTTGTTTTTCAAATGGACTCATTGATTTATTTTGTTGGATTTCCATGTCATATATTTCTTTCTTGATATCTTGAAGCATTTGTGCCAAGGTAGCCATGGGAATGTGAGCTAAGGTATCCATGAGATTCTTACTTTTGTCAAAAAAAACTAGAAGAGCTTCTGGTTTGAACATGCATTTACAACCGACATGACCGAGAGCTAGATGTGTTGCAGAAGTCAAGATCAGATTGTAGCTAGTTATTCATTTAACATAGTGATTGAGAGAAGTTACTAAGATCTGGTCTGGTTTTAGGAATGATATATCCCATGTAAGACATTATCTAAGTTAACTTAGGTTTGATAAGATGTTTGTTTGAACTAGCTTAGAGATGATCAACAAAATCATGCAAGGCAATGACAAGGGTACACTATCAAGGTTGTTTATGCTTAGGAGGATGATAACCAGTTTTATGCTCGTTGTAGACTAATTTGGGCAATTTTGATTATTTTAACTGACAAGATTAGGAATTCATATGATAGAGGATTGGACAGAGATGAGATTCTGACAGACAGAGTTTCAATGACTGATGACTACTAGTTTTTGATAAGGACTGATGTTTCAATGATTGACAAAGACCAGTTTGGACACAGACAGAGTTTATCACTGATTTTGTTTGTTGTTTTCTCCAGTTTTGGTATTCTAGTTTTAGTTTTAGGGATGAAAACATAGAAAACACGCAAGATATATAATAATTCAATCACAACACGCTAACCCTATGGAAGTTGGCTTAGAGAAGAAAACCTTTGCTTGCTGACTTAGGTACACACCCAATAGCTAATCAAAATACGGTCGTTGAGTCTTACGCAATGGATTCTCAACACCGTATTAGCCATCTCCAAATGCTAATGGGGGCACAATATGGCAAGTGTCTTGGGAGAGTTACTATCTCTCTTGCACAAAGATTATCAACCTTTCGGAGGTGAATCGGGTAGCTTCTAATCTTATAGTTCTTAGTCAAGAATTCTATTTTAAATTACCCCTTGAAGTCACGCAAGCATGATTGAGGCCTATAGCCCAAGAAGGTACCAAAACAAGATGTAGTCATGTAAACATGATTAAGACCGTGAGGCCCTAAAAAATGCTCGATATGAGAGATCTCAAATAGAAAACTCAAATAATCCCATCCTCTGAGACTTTAATTACCAGAGGCCTATTTATTATAGTGAGTTGGAATGCTCACATCTAGCTATACTCACTTGGGTTGTTCTCACAGGGTGATTACTTTTTCCCACTGTAACAAGCCCGCTAAAGGTGCACAAATCTCAAAACTTAGAAAAAGCTTCAAGGGTCTAGATTTTTTATTGTCTATAAAAGACAAGAGTATACTCTCCTACCTCTTAGAGTTTTCTAAAAACATGAAAGATAGATTTGTTCTTTAACTAGATAGAAATTTAAGTACCTAAGAAAATACTAAATGAATACACAATGTTTATTTAATTCTCCTTAGGAAACCTGCAAAACCAATATGTCAGTAGTCATTTTCTTCTTGATTCTTTGCCAGGCATATGTTTGATTGATAGATTCTTTGACAAGCGTCCTGCAAACATTAAAAGAACAAAATTAGTTTCCAAAATAATATTAAAAAAAATAATCAAAATAAAATTCTATCATGCAAACTGTAAATTAAACTAATCTAACAAGAATTTCCATTTTTTATGACTATCCTAGTTATGACAGTTTTGATAGTACTGCACCTTGTCATTTATAACTTTTAAACCAGATAATTTGGAAAATCGCTTCAGTGGAAATGTGGAAAACTTGGTTTTACAAAACATATTAAAATTTGGGTTAGCTCCAACAGTTAAATAAAACGTTATGACCTCCGAACCGAGACCATTTTTGATTGTCACGAAAGAATAAGTAAAATGATAGTCCTGCACTCTATCAATCATAACTTTGAAACCCAAAATCTTTAGGACAATCCCTTCGGAGAACCTGTAGAAACATTGATTTTAAACAACATATCAAAAATTGGTTGAGATCCAATGGTTCAATAAAAAGTTATGCTCCCCAAACTAAGACCATTTTTTATTGTCATAGAAGAACAATTAAAAAAAAGATTTTTATTTGCAAATTTAACACATGTTTATTAGTTATAAAAACCAAACATTAAATTTGTTCAAGAAAAATTAGAAATCTTGTAGTTGTGGGTTCAAGCCCCACGGTGGGCGCCAAAGATGTGGTGTGTGAAAACTGGACCTATATCTGTATCTAAAATACACAACACTTCAATTAAGTCATTGCATGCATGGTTAGATAGATATAAACATGAATAATAAAACCATAACAAATCAACCCATTGCCTTCTAAAAGATGCAAGTAGAAGATTGCTCTCAGATTTGTATAAGCAATACCAGTGACTAGACTAAACCAAGACAAAGGATTTTAATCTATATGAGCATGATATTAAGCTAGATGGATATAAGATTAATCTAACATGATTTAAGTAATATTAAGATAAATGATTTAAATATGTATGCAATATTCTCAATGAACCTAGAGCAAAAACAATATAATAACAATATATTCTCCAGGATTTTTTTGATGAGAGATGAAGGCCTGAATTTATAGAAAATTCAGAAAGAAACCAATGGTTGAGATCAAATGATGATGAGCGGTCAAGATTTTCCAAGAGGAAGCACAATCCAGATGAATTGACGTGATTGGATGCTTTTCTCAGTTTTAAAGGAAATTAAACTAAAATTAAGATAAAATCAAGATTTAAAGGAAATTGAACTAAAATTAAGATAAAATCAGGAAAAAACTGATTTATTATCTATTTCATTCAATTTTAATATTTAATTGTTCTTTCTTTGAGATTATTTATCAGTTTTTAATTTGTTTTTTCAAGATTATCTCCAATTGATTTCTTTTCTCAAAATTTTAATTCTGTTTTGGTCAATTAATTCTTTTTTTTATTTGTTTCCTTTTTTGAAGATTTGTGCTCATAATTTCCAATTCCTCTTTCTTGATTTGTTTCCTTTTTTGAAGATTTATGGCAATTTTATTTATTTTTCAAATTAATTCCTCATTTTGATGATTTAATGGCAAATTGATTTATTTAATTAAATATGCTAGGATATTGAATTAAATAAATAAGATAATTATTTAAAATGATTTACTTGGAATGATTTAATTAATTAAATAAATATTTAATTAATATTGAGTTATTAATTTGCCATGTGACATTTGATGATTAAAGAAATTAATTGTGTCCTCAAGATTTATTTAATTGCCTTTGGTAAGGACCTTGGTGACGTTGTCGAGATTAGGGGCCCATGGTTTAGATGACCATTTTTAGGGTATTACAGTACCTGCCCATCATCATGTCCCAATTAATAGAATGTGTCAGAATATCAGGATCCCTGAAAACATGTCTAATAGCTAGTAACCCAGGAAGCTGCGCTGCATCATAATCACCTTATCCCTAGCAAAAGGGATACGGAGAATCCTGTACACATCCTCGGGAGTGATGGTCATCTCCCCAACTGGTAAATGAAATGTGTTATGCTCTGAGTGGAATCTCTCAACTAATGTTGTGAGCATACCGTGATTCACATGGATATCAGGTAAATCAAGAAGGTGGGTCAATCCACACA
Source organism: Cryptomeria japonica (assembly GCF_030272615.1). Lineage (NCBI taxonomy): Eukaryota > Viridiplantae > Streptophyta > Pinopsida > Cupressales > Cupressaceae > Cryptomeria > Cryptomeria japonica. Next base: position 272,901,227 of record NC_081408.1, on the reverse strand, counting down.
AATCAATATGTGCCCAGTCAACCTCTGACAATTGATGCACTAAGGTCATCATCGGTGGATATACACATCTGAATAACACATGGGGCAATTGAACCTACAAAAATAAAACAACAGACCATCAGGAAACATTTCAAATTAGCCTATAAGAGAAGCAAAACATCACGCAAATCCAACTACATCAATTGCACAATCAAAATTTCAAGTTTGCACTTTCAAAAATGCTCACTGTTTTCCAAAGGACAAAACATCACAAGGGCAGAAACTTGTACGAGTCAGGAATAGGCCTAGTACAACAAAAGACTCTCATACGACACAAGACTAGCCCTAGTATGACAAAATGGGCTATTTTTAATGTTATCGTATGACACAAGGGTAGTTTCAGTACGACAAAACTAATGGACTTAAATGATAAAACAAAATTAACCATTTTTCCGTACGAGACAGGATCTTGTCTCGCACAACAAAATGAGAAAGCCCGACTTCAACATGCCAAAAATTAAAAAATTCAATAAAAAAAATTTCAAAATTGAAATGAACAATAGGCTTAAGATTGATCACTTACCGCTGGCTCATAGTCTCGAGGTTGATTATGTCATCTTTGGCACTCGAATCGATGCATATGAGTGGGAACCACCATTTTTCTTCATAGAAGGCTTTTTTAATTTTCAAACCTGGGAGGGTTAAAATGATTTGAAAATGACACTTTTAGCCCATATATAGCCAAAACTCTAATTTTTCAACTTGCTCCGATGGACATGAAAATTGTACCCTTAGCTAATTTGCCCATTTTGATTCCATTTTTGGGATCAAAATCAAAATACGAGATCATTTTCCTAGTCAACTTCACAATTTGGACCACTTAGCGCTTTTTTCATCAAATGCTCATTCTCGCTTTAATTTGTGCTCAATTTCTCATCAATCAATGCTAAATCTACAAAAATTCCTCTGAATCAATTTGTGCTCAAATAATTATCATCACTAAACAATTTTCTATAATCATGTACCCTCGCTATCTTTGGATTTCACTCCTGAGGGGCCATACTCATGACCTCATGATCTCACATCTTCAAAGTCAAGAAAATTTTCAAATCTTCATCAAAGTCGAGCAAAAAAGAAAAATCTTTTTCAACTAAAGAAAATCAAATTCTTATTGCTAATGGGCATCTTAGCTTCATAGCTTCACATCAAGTTGAGATATCTTGATCATCCAAATCGAATCAATCGCTAGGGGCATATCAGTTTCATCGCTTCAAATCAAGCTGATATTTGTCTTCATCTGAATCGGTCTCTTAATGTTAATCAGTTTCATCACTTTTCATCAAGCTGATTATTCGTTTAAACTCAATCAAGGTTTTAAAGAGTATCTTCAATCACACACTCAATCTAAGTAGGTGTTTAGTTTCATCACATCAAATCAAGTTGGACAGTTTATCTTCGCTCATCATATCTTGATCCATCAAGTTCAAGATCGATTTTATCTTCGCTCGTTGTGTCTAGTTCAATCAAGTTCAAGATCAATAAGATCTGCTTCTTGATCAATCAAGTTCAAGTTCAGTATCTTTGCTCTCTATCGATCCTAATTCAATCAAGTTTAGAATTGGTATCGCTTTAATCAACTTTGTTCAGCTTCATCACTTCAAATCGAGCTAAACACCTCACTCTTCATCTGGTTTTTGATCAATCAAGTTCAGAATTGGCATCTCCTAGACATCAACTATTCTTTGAACCAATGCACTGCTCACACATTAATTCAAAGAGGGGCAAATGTAATACCATAAAAATGGCCATCTAAACCATGGGCCCCTAATCTTGACAACATCACCAAAGTCCTAACCAAAGGCAATTAAATCAATCTTGAGCACATTAATTAATTCTTTAATCATCAAATATTACATGGCAAATCAAATACTCAATATTAATTAAATATTTATTTAATTAATTGAACCATTCCAAGAATATCATTTTGATCAATTATCTTGTTTAATTTATTAAATTTCCTAGCATATTTAATTAATTAATTAATTAATTTGCCATTTAATCATGCAAAAAAGGAATTAATTTATTACAAAAGAGGAATTAATCACAAAGCAAGAGTTAAATTGAAAATTAAATAAAAGAATTAAATTGAGAGAGAAATCAAACTTGAGATATTATTTCTTTCTTCTAAATTGAGAACTTGAAATCAGAAAAACAATTAATTTCAAATTATTAATCTTTCTCTAAAATTGGAACTCCAAGCTTTTGAGAAAAAGAAGTTCATTTGCATTGAAAAGACTCTTTTCTTGAATAAATCAAAGAATTATCTATTTTTATCACAAATGCATGGAATTAATTAATTCTTATTTCTAATGTAACTTGAACTTCTTATCTAAATGCATTTCAATTAAACTATAATTGGAATCTATCTCAAAGTTAACTAAACCTGATTTCTCAATTATTTCAATTAATTCTAAATTGTGCTTTTTCTTGATCTCTCTTGTGAATTTCTATAAACTTAGCCTTCGGCTCTCATTTAAATCACCCCCAAGGATATTTGAGAAATACCTTGGAGATTATTATTATGCTGATTTTGCTCTGGAGTCATTGAAGATATTGTGCTTGCTTTTTTGAGATTATTGCATCTTAGTTTAGCCCTTTTTCCATATTTAGTTTATTTCATATTGCTTGAATCCATTATTGCTTGAATCACCATTTCTTGAATTATTCATCCATCTTGCATCCATATAGTTAAATATCATGCTCATATAGATTAAATCCTTCATCTTGGTGTAGTCTAGTCACTGGTATTGCTTATAAAAAATCTGAGACCAATCTTATACTCGCATCTTTTAGAGGGCAATTAGTCGCTTTGTTATGGTTTATTATTTATTGATTATTGATTTACTAACCATACATGTAATGACTTAATTGAAGTGTTGTGCCTGCAGCTATCAGACCTCTTTTCACTTTTTCACACATACACTCTTTAACCACGATCACATTTACCACATTGTCATATGCATGAGCATAGTTTACCTTTGCTTTACCTTTACCATTATGCCCTGCTGATGATTCACCCTTCTCATAGTTTGGAAGCGGAGTTTTGAAAGTTGTGTAAGATTTGTTTGTTGTATGTGCATCCACAGTTATCACTCCATTATCAATCAAACCTTGGATGACATGTTTTAATTGTTGACAAGCATCTGTTTGGTGTCCTTTGTTTCGATGGAAATCACAATAATGGTTGTCATTCCACCAAGTAGGTTTTACCTTGGGTTCAAAGTTTCTTTCTTCTGGTAAAGTAATCAATTTGTTTGTGAGAAGCATTTTTAATGCGGATCCAAGGGGTTCACCAATGTTTGTGAATTGCCTTCGAAATAAATTTTTGATAGTTGCTTTTTTGGTGATTGTTGTTTTGCTAAGCCACTACTGAGTGATTGGATAAATTAAAAACTAGTAGTTTTGGTTTCACATTGTTGTTATCCATTATCCCATCGTTGACAACATTACGATTTCTATTCCAAAACTTTGGCTTATCATTGTTGTTGTTGTTAGTTTTGTTAGGAGGGTGAACTCCTTTGTATATTTTCAACTCACCCTTCTTTATCATGGCTTCCTCCATTCTGATTCCATTATCAATTATCTTTCCAAAACTTTGATGTCCTTGCATTTTTAGATGATAACTCATTTGATCATTTAGGTTGTCGATGAATATGTCTATTTTTTCATACTCTGGCATTGTATGAGGATATTGTGAAGCTAACCGTCTCCATCTCTGTAAAAATGTCATGAAAGGTTCTCCACTCTTTTGTTTGGAATTACATAGGTCTAGCATTGTTACTTCATGTTGTAGGTTGTAAGAGTATTATGAAACAAACTTATCCACCAATTCTGAGAATGATCTGATTCCAAGTGGAAGTTTGGAGAACCATTCCATAGCTAGTCCAGTTAAGCTTTTTGGAAATAATCTCATCAAGTAGGTATCCTCATGTGCAAAATCCATACTCATTGTGCAAAATTCTCATATATGATCTTGGGGGTCAGTGCTTCCATCATATTTTTTGTATCTAGGAGTTTGAAAACCTATAGGAAATGGTATCATGTTTAGGTTTTTGTCGAATGGATAAGGACAAATTTCTTGAAGTGAGTATCTTCTAACATTTCCTCTCTGCATATCTTGAATTTGTGTTTGTAGTGTTTGTATTTGTTGTGTGAGAGTTGTGATAGGATTATTAACATGATTTGTTCTTGTATAACCATGATTTTGCATTCTAGGAGGATCTTGATCTCTTCTTGTATCATCTCTACCCCTTCTTCTATCCTCATTGGATTGAATGTTATTTAGAATTTCTATGTCATGCCTTTTGGGAATGTAAGTTTCCTCATTGGTTCTGGTGTTACTAGGAATTGACGTGTCATTAATTTTGAGACCAAAAATATCCTCATATTGTTCATTATTAAGGGGGGGTCACTTCTCTTTTGTGTCAATTTGTTCACATCAAAATCTTGGGGGAGTGTAGCACCAGAGTTTGCTAACATTAGGAAATATTTTTCTTTATCTCCCTCCAATATTTTCCCCATAAATTTATCAAATTGAGGATCTTTTTTGATGTCTCTGACATGTTGTTCTATTATTTCCTCTTCAACTTATATTTCATCTTCGTGTTCCATGTTTCTATAATCTTCCGTTATTTCAAACATTTCTATTTCTATTTCTGTAATCTTTCATCTCTAAGCCCTGGTTAAAATGGGCATACACGTGTTTTGAATGTTTTGCAAGATTTAAATCTTGAGTAATGTGTCACAACTAAGTGATCAATTGTTGAGGAAATGATCTTTTCAAGTATTTATTTGTTTGCAAGTTTTTCGATCTTAGTTTTGGAGTGCGAATTTTGTGATTTTTGATATGACCAAGTTCAAAAGGAATGATATATCCTATGATAAAGAACGAGGTTATTTTGATCAAGTGTTGTAGTTGCGTGATAAAGGATGATAGATCTTGATGAGAAACTATGTTTGAATGATCATTTTATCAAAGAAAATGTGATGTTGCACTTTAAGATGTTAGATCTTGAACTTGTTCGAGGTGGATACTTGAGAACCTTTAGCATGCCTAGTCTTGAATCTATTTTGACAGAAGATAACTTGATTGAATGACCCAAGAAGATGACCTAGTCTCTATGTTTGACTGTCTGAGAAATGGGTTGTTTTTGTTTTCTAATTTTGGTGCAATTTACCAGAAACGTTGACAAAATGACTAGGAACTCTGCTATACTGACCAAAAATGCTAACAAACTTACCAGAAACATTACTATACTAACGAAGAATGCTGAGAAATAGACCATAAACACTGAGAAAGAGATTAGAAATGCTATTCTACAATGAAGTGACTCTAAATTTCAAAATAATGATGTGTAGACTCAACAGATTAAGTGTTTGAACTTAGGAGATTGCAATTTTGACCCAACTTTGTGATTTTCAGACTCAGAGAACCAATATTTAGACCTAGCAAATACAAAATAGGAGATATAATGTTGCAACATGAGAAATTTGACCTTCAACTCAAAAGAGTTGTTGATTAGACCAAGGGAGCTAACCTTTAGACCAAGAGAGCTACTGTTTAGACTAAGAACTCTGTTGTTTAGACCAAGAACTCTATTGTTTAGACCAGAAACTCTAACATTCTCAACCTTGGAGAGTTTATGTTGAAATATGAGAAATTTAACATTCATACCAAGAGAGCTGACGTTTGGATTGAAAGTGCGACTGTTTGGATTGTAAGTGCGACTATTTGGACCGAAAGAGCTAATGTTTGGATTGAAAGAGCTAATATATTGGACTATGAATGCGACTATTTGGATCGACAAAGCTACTATTTGGACTGAAAGTATGACTATTTGGACCATGGGTGCAATTGTTTGGACTGAAAGTGAGACTGTTTGGACTGTAGGTGCGACTGTTTGGACTGAAAGTGCGACTGTTTGGACCATAGGTGCGACTGTTTGGACCAAAAGAGCTAATGTTTGGACTGAAAGAGTTAATCTACTATGAAACTTGTAAATTTGACAATTTGAAGTTTGAGTTTTCAATGTTTGTTGTATTTCAATGGATGATATCTTGACTTGACTTACAAACACAGAAATCAGATTGTATTTTTGTCCCAAAGGACACATAAAGTGTATGTTCAAGAAGCTTTAAAGAAAGCCCAAGTTTTCACAGGTTTTGAGCAATTGAAGACACATCATTCAGTCTATCCTAAGGAGATTGGCTTCATTACTAGTTCTTAGCCCACAACTTGGTACCCTGTCAACTCACACAACCTAGTCACCCCCTAAAGGGCGCCCGTGTTTTTTCCTTTGTGAGAGCTAGTGGAGTCCCATTATGAGCCTACCAATAAGGTCTCAAAAGGGGAGTTCGCACATACGCTCAAGAGGGACATATGGTGAGTATCTTAAGGAGAGATTCTTCCCCCTGCATGCACTAAGAATTTTATAATGTCCGGAGGTAAACCGGGTAGCTTCTAATTTTAATTGGAAATAGTAAGGGATCTGTTCGGTGCGTTGGGGTATAAACTCAATTAAGAGATCTCCCAGCCTTTAAAACCAAGGTTTGATATACCCGAAGGTATAGAGGAGAGCTATTCTTGAGCACTGTCATTGACTTGATTTTCATCAAATCATGTTTATTTTATAGTGGGTTGGAGTACTTGGCATTAGCCATTCCCACTTGGATCGTTCCCCTCTCACTGGCCTTAATGGCTTTGGCCTTATAGGCTCCTCAGGAGGGCAAGCCCTCTAAAGATATGCACTATTGAAAGAAAAAGATGAGTTTGGCTTTCTGATCACCTAAGAAAGGTGAGAGCATACTTGCCTATCATCAAAACACATAAGACATGTTTGTTCATTTCCATTGTAATTAGTCTATGTGCCTAATTTAACAAAAATAAGTGCAAAATCCCGCGGCTGCAAATAAAGTTAGTAGTTTATATTGCATTCTTTGATAGTGAAATAGTTTATGCCTCCGGTCTCTCATAGCGAAATAAATACCTACAAAACCAATAATCTGCAAATTAGGTTCGGGAAAATGATAGTCCAGAAGCAGAAATAAGGAATGCAACATATAATATTTGCCAAATCAATAAAAAACTGAAAACACCATCAAATTGACCAAGAACGCCATCATATGTGCCAAGAACACTGCCAAATGGACCCAAAACACTACTCTACACACCACAAACGCTACTCTGCACACCAGAAACGCTACTCTACACACCAGAAACGTTGTTTTGCATACCAAAAATGTTGTCAAACAGACTGAAAACACTATCAAATGTATTATAAATGCCACAATACATACCAAAAATGCTAAAGTACAGACTGAAAGCACTAAAGTACAAAAAAATATGAAAACAGATTTGAGAAGTCTCCCAAAAATGCCATTTGAGGTGTCGGGACACTACAAAAGAGTCCAAGAACATGATTCGAGAGCCCAAGAGAGCTAATTTGCACTCTGAAAGAGCTAATCAACCTCTCAATGAAATTCCTCGCAAGCAAACTTGTTAAAGATCAAAGGGGCTAGGCCCTACGGTGGGCGCCAATTAACGTGATGCTAAAAATGTAGTATATAAGAAGGCATACACATATAATTAGACAATAAAAACATAATGGAAAGCTTAATTGAAAACTAAATTTAAGATGCAAACCATAAAATTTCCTTGAAATGTCCCATTTTCCTCTATTCTTGAGGACCTTGAAGGTGTTGAATTGATTGGCTCTCAGCGGAGCAATGACCTCCAAAGTGGCAACTCAAGAGTTGAGTAGCTACTTGATCATGATTGATTATGCAAATGATATAAAATGCAATGCTATGATTAATCCAACATGCTAATTACTAGATAATGAAAATTTCCTATAGTAATGATGCTAAAGATATGAATGCAAGGGATCCTTATTGCTAAAAAATGGGGGATATTTATAGGAATTCCAAGGCCAAAGCTGAGGTGGCAGGTATCAACGATCCAGATCTGATATGAAGATACCAAGGACCAAGATTGGGGAAGTTGGAGAAGAGGTTGGAGGAAGGGACATTTGTCATCTTTGTCCTGACAAGTGTCAAGGAGCCTTGCTCATGAGAGGGCAAGTGTCCAAGGGGGAAGACATGTGGCAAAAGTGCCATGTGTCTCAAGGGGAGAATATCCACACCATGGGAGGTTAGGATAAGGAGGTTAGAATGTGCAAGATAGGATAGGGTTAGGTGAAATGGGTTAGGTTAGGGGGATGGTTAGGTTAGGTGGTTAGAAGTTAGGAGCCATGTGCTCATTTGAATTTAGAAATTTAAATAATTTGGAAAATGATAATTAATCTCAACAAACTTGAGTTTGTTAATCTTAATTAGGGATTAGAACAATTGATTAATATGGGGGGACATTAATTAATTTAGAATTAATTAATCAAAGGGGGATATGAAATGAACTATATAAATAAATGTGTATGTGTATGTGTATGTGTATGGCTCTATTTTGTCTCTGTGTATGTGTCTTTTCTAGGACATTAGGAGTCTGTTTATGTCTTTTGAGTTTAGAATCTTTTGCTAAAGTGATATTATTTTATATGTCCTGATGATATGATCATATGAAATAAACTCATTTGATATATGTTCCTTTCTGATGCAATATGATAGATAATGGTGCTATGAGGGATATCCATGGTAATATCACATGTAGATTTTGAATGTTATTCTAATAGGAATAATTAGGCCTATATTTGTGCACATTAACGACTTCATGTAGGATTAAAGAAGGATGTTGAACCGGTCCAAGATGTTCAACAATAAAGATGATGGAGTTGCTAGCCAAGTAAGGGACAACAAGGATCGTTGTTGAAGAAGTTAGCTGGCGGTTGGAAGTGGTTCATTATTACTTATCTGAAGACTTAATGGTTTCCTTTGTTGAAGGAGTAGATTTAGGATTGAATTTATTCTAGATTCTCTCTGCTGTTCCAACGGACTTTGTCTGATTCTCAACATTTGTAATTTCCCCTTTTTATTTCTCCTTGTTTAAAAAAGCATCATCCTTGAACCTTGGGAGTAGTATGCTAGTTAGTTAGGGATTTTACGCTTTAAATAAACCTCCCACCTCCTCTTGTGTGTGGTTGAGAAAAAGCTAGTTTTCAGTTAGATTAATACAGATCTGAATTAGAAAGAAACAGACTTTCAACAAATTGTTATGTTGTCAAGTACTTTGAAATCAATATAGATGATGGTTTAAGCTCTAGTCATTTGGTTCAGTTATATGGATGCTTGCTAAGGGGGCCCACTTAGTGTGTACTCTTTTGGTTTCTTTTATAAGATATTTCTTGTTTTGTACTTAGTATTATTCTAATCACGGACTGCTTATGCAGCCATTGGAACATTTCTTGTGAGTGTTCCTGCAGCCACTATGAACTAGGTAGAATCTTGTTTGTTGATCATGGATAAATTTTATTTTCCTTAGTTGATTCTTAGAAGGTAGTTAGCTTTATTTACAAGTATTTCAATTATTTATTTCTAGCATTCTAATTCCACCAATAGGAAAAGTGGTTGTTTTAGTCTTTCTAGTGCATATACCTTGCAGACCCATTTCAAAGTATATGCCCTGGGTTGACAATTAAATGACCCTTCATGGTGAAAGATAATTACTTGGTTGGATGTCCAATCCTTGAGGTATGATTTTAAGGTTTAAATTATTGAACCATTAAGAAGAGCAGTCACATATGGCATAAAAGATGGAGATAAGGCATTGAACATACTTGGATAGGAGATGAGAAGGAGACATGGTAAAGTAATGGCAAAAGAATGAGGTGTAAATTGGCTTGGTGAAAATTTATGACACTACATATATGTATGTATGTATACATATGCATACATATATACATACACATATGTACACATACATACATACATACATACATACATATATATATATATATATATACATGTATATATATATGTATATATATACATGTATATATATATATATACATGTATATATATATATATACATGTATATATATACATGTACATATAGATGTATATACATATACATGTATATATACATGTATATCTATATACATGTATATACATGTACATCTATATGTATGTATATACATACATATATGTATATATGTGTGTATGTGTGTGTGTGTACATATACATACATACATATACATATAAATATACATATACATATGTTCATCACCTAGAAGTAGTGCATCATCACAAACAAATCCTTGGTACATTCTCTGCATTTTAGATGGCAATCAAATCCCGATCTTTCAATATAATTCTCATTGATCTTTCAACCTCTTTTTCCAGTGTGTTCTAAGATTAAGGCCAACTAGAGAGATTTTAATTAGAGTTAGAATACATGTTGGTGCATTAGGCTCAATAGTAGTCAACTTTGAAATTGTAGTATGATACTTCACATAAGGGAGGCAACACAACATTGTAGTAACCAATGGGGAGCCATGATTAATCTTGTGATTAAAGATCACAATTAGAGTTATCTTTCATACATGGAGGGTTTCCTTACTTAATTGAGATCATGCGACATGTTTTCTAAAAGCCCATGTATAAAAATGATAAGCAAGTAACTTAGTAGAAGCTTTCCTATATTAAAAAATATCAATACTAAATTGGTGAAGGAGGATTTTCGACTTTACACCCTATAGCTCATTAAAACATTTTCATATATAATATGCATACCTATTTAAACATAGTTGACCTTCCCATCCAATTCAAAGGTTTTCTTCTATATGATTGTATTGTTCATTTATTATCAAGTTAAATAGTCATTCATTAAATTCTCCAACCTTTATTATTACATGATAAATAAGCAATTTTAATCTTAAAATATGTTATAAAATAAAAAGAGGGTTGAGAAAATTTATTAGGTGAGAACAAATCTAGTGACTTATTAATATGCCAAAAAAAAAAATGAATAATCTTTTCATTGGTAAAAAATGGAAGAAATTTAGAAAATAAAAAAATTATTGAGAAGGAACCTAAAATAAGGGTTCTCAAGCTCTATTTTGGTTAGATTCTTGGGAAGTTCAACCTCCAGTCCTCTCAATCTATCCAAACATACAATCCCTTTATGATAGATTTATTGCAACTAGTTGGAGAAAGGCATTAGATTATAAAGTTGTTCAACATTTGGGATAGGTGGATATTTGTAGGTGGAAAGATACACAAGAATGTCTCACTAGAGGGTCAGAGGGAGATCGAGAAGAGTTAGCTTAGATTCTCAAGTTAGCAAAGATTGCAATTCCCTTACAAGGGAGTATGTTCTAGCATGGGGCTGGGATCTAATAGGTAAGTACTCAGTGGCTTTTGGGTACATGTAATTCGAGAGGTAGATGAATGGGAGGGTAGGGGTTCAATGGTGGAAATAAGCATGGAACAAATTATCCTTGCCCATTTCCAACTTTTTTTTGTGGTTGGTTGGTTGTTGAAAACAAATGCTTGACTTGTATTAATCTATGCAAGCATATCTTCTATGGTCCTTCTATTTGTGTTTTGTGTCTTGATAATGAGGAATGTCTTCCTCATTTTTTCTTTCAATGCTCTTTCTCTAGGGAGATTTGACATCTTTGGTGGGGAGTTTGGAATCAACTTTATTTGCATGCATCCTCATTGGCAAAGTATCTATATTTCTAGAAACACAACGAGGAAGAGCCATTTCACATTTCAATGACCAAAACATGTTGCCCCATCACAGATGGGCGTTTTTTAGTGTATCTACCTATTTTGAGAAAAGTCTTCACTATTTATAACTATGGTTTCTATTTTTTAACTTTTTCTTTAATCGTTGGACTTTTTTCTGCATTTTCCTTCTTAAATTGCAACTCACATTTAAAACGATGCATTGGATACTTATGTGGTTTATTAATTTTGTTCTATTGTTTTTTATTCTTCATTTTTCAAAAAAAAAAAAATTAAAATAATTTTCTTTCATGTTTTAAAAAGTAGCACACACACACACACATACCTACATATATATTCTATTTCTTGTACACAACCATTTTAAATTATGTTTATATTCACGTTGTCATTGCAAATCATGTTTCTTATTTCTTGTTTTTGGTAACATATCTAAGTATTGGAGTTGTTTGGGGAAGCCTCCAGTTAAGACCTCTTTTCTTCAAGTAGCCTAGGTTCTTTGACCTACATTCATTATATAACATCTTTGGCTTGAGAGGGATTGTAGGATGTTTGAGGATGCCAAATTATCTATTCAACAATTGTGGGGGAAAATTGTTTGCTCTATTCAAGCTTGACTATACCAGCTAAGTGTGATTTTAAATTTTGTTTCTCTTCACGTTGTCATTGTAGCCATGTTTCTCATTTCTTCTTTTTGGTAACATAGCTAAGTATTGGAGTTGTTTGGGGAAGCCTCCAGTTAAGACATCTTTTCTTCAAGTAGCCTGGGTTCTTGGGCCTACATTCATTATATAACATTTTTGGCTTGAGAGGAATTGTAATATTTTTTAGGTTGCCAAATTATTTGTTCAACAATTGTGGGGGAAAATTGTTTTCTTTACTCAAGAGACTATATCAACTATGTGATCCATCTGCTGTAGTGGATCCTATTCATGTGGGTATTTTTAGAAGGTGGCAATTTTTTACTCAAGTACCTAGTACTTCCACTAGGGAAAGATGTAGACCAGCTAGAGAGGCTATTTGGAAGATTGATTGCATGGGTCGATGGCTTCCTCCTCCTTAAGAAGTTTTCAAAATAAACACCAGTGACTCTTCTAGGGGGAATCCTAGTCATGTTGATATTAGCAGTATTGATAGAGATAGTTATGATGGTATTCGAGTTTTGTTTTCCATTTACAAAGGGCTTCATATGAATAACTTTCATGGGGGCTCTTGCCATCTTGTATGATGTGGAGATATGTTGTGCCCTTGGCTTGCAAAGGATTATATGAATCTGATTCACAAGTGGTGGAAATATGTTAAATGAGTAGCACATGAATGAAGCTAATTGACATTTATCTATGGTTATTAGACATATTCTAAGGCTCAGTAGGTCTTTGGAATTTGTATCCTTTTCTCACATTCCTAATGAATGGAATAGAGTAGTAGATTGCTTGGCCAAATGGGATTTTGAATATATGCATGATTGGAATGGTGGATAAGAATGAGATGCCTTTGGATTTATATTATTTGTTTGAGCAATTAGTTGTGCAGGATGGGATTGTTTTCTTGTTTGTTCTTTGTAGGCCTATTGGCCTTTCTTACTATGTAACTCTTTTTTGTGTTTAATAAATTTTTACCCTTGTTTTAAAAAAACCTAAAATATTACAATAAATATAATTAAATTCATTTTTTTTTTCAACCAAAATAACATAAAATCTTAATTTTGATCATTCAATTCCTTGAAAGATGAGACATTAGAAATATTTTAATTTAACAACATTTCACACCTTCACTTATTAAATATTCTATTAATAAAATATGATTGATTTTCCCATCCAATTCAGCTGTTTACTTCTACATGATTACGTTATTTGTTTATTGTTTGATCAGACAACCCTCCAGTGAATCATTCTCCAACCTTTATACTACTCCATGAAATAACTAATTTGAGTTTTGAAATAAAAAGAGGGTTTGTTGGGAACAAAACTTGTGATTTGATGCTATAAATAATCTTTCTATTCATTGGAAAAGGAAGAATACTCTGGGATTGTGTCCAAGGAATTTGGTGGAAAGGATACAAACAATTCTGTAGATGAAATCCCTCCCAAAAAAAATTGAAAAAATAAAAATAAAAAATGATTAAATTTATTTTCTTCCAAATAAAATATCATTTTTCATCAGTCGATTCGTGGAAGGATCAGACAAGCGGAGTATTTTAATCTTACAACATTGCCATTCATGGCTTGTCTTATTAGAAATTCTATCAACAACATAATGGAAGGATCACCTTATCTACAGGCGTGCAATGAATCAATACAATATCCCCACTATAGAGACCCTGTGAAACAATAATGGAAGGATCATCTTATCTACAAGCATGGAATGAATCAGTACAATATCCCCACTGTAGAGACATTGTGAAACAATGGTGTTCAGGGATTTAATGCACATTCAGGTGGAACTCTGGAAAACCTCCCGGACTTATCCTTGCAGTAATCATAGAACGTGTACTTTCGCTGAACCCATCGAAGTTTTCTTAACTGGTTTCGATTGAGACCCTGAAATAAAGATTGATCCCACCAGTGCCCTGTACAGGACTTGGACGAAGCAGATGCCACACACCCATCCACTTCAAAGCCCTGATAAGATGCAATGAAAGGAGCTTTACTCCAATCTATTTTCACCTTTCCTCCATCTGTAGCCCAGTCTTCTCCATTCCAAAGGGTAGAGATGACTTTCATGGGTTGATTCTTCAGATATGGAACACCAATTCTTTCATTGTTCTTGAACACACGAATGGGTATTGAATCCACAGAGAATCTGATTAGAAAACCAGGTGATAATATTAGACAAAATTGTATAAAAATGTGTAATGATAATTTGATGTGAGAAACCAATGACTAACAATGAAATGATTTAGATTTTTGGGAGGGAAGATTTCATACACTATTTGCTTTTGGTTCCAAAGAATTGAGTAGTTATGGAAATCTGCAGATGGATCAAACCAGAGTTTTATTCTTTGCTCTCTGTTTCCAACTCCACTTGCAAAAACATTGGTTTGTACATGGTAACCCTTTCCAGCAATGTTTCCCAGGAATTCAAAATCTATTTCATCATGTGATGATGTGTCTGATGACATCTGATGGAAAAAAACATAATGTTAGTATGCTTCTAAAAGCACCTGAATTATCCACAGCTTGCTTTCATAGTCTTTTGTTCTTTGTTGAAGAAGGGAACATATTCATTCACAATTGTCATGTAGGTAGGAGGGTTATCTATTATAGCAATTACATTAATAAAATAGAATAGGGGTTGCGAAACAAATAAATATATTCATCGGCTACAAATAACATATTTTTCTGTTGAATCAATTTGGCTTCAAACCATTCTGACTTTGGGTTGGTAGGTTGTAAGGATTTGTAGTATTTTTTCTCTCTGTTATTGTTTCTCTTGAATTCCATGTTGTCCTTTTGTACTTAATACCTATCTTTTTTTAGTTTTGTACAAGAGTAAGAGCCCTTTCAAAACCCCTCAATACTTCAATAAAACCATATTCATCTGCACAAATAATTATTATTTAAGAAGGTCACCTTCACATTGTAACACCATTCTATTAGAAAAGATGAAGAGAGGTCAAACAAACAAACATATTCATCTACAAACAATCAACAATTGTATTAACAAAAAGATCAATTCTCTTATGAGATAAACAGAATCAGAATCAACAATTGTATTAATAAAAAGATCAATTCTCTTATGACATAAACAGAATCAGACATTTTATAACTTAAAATATTATTAAGACACTGAGAATGGAAACATTCTCTAATGGAACAGGGGAAAAGAAAGTTTTATTTGGTCTATTAATATCATTTGGTTTCTTAGTTTGAATTGATTTGGAATAGTACTAAACTATATCATGTCATCCAACTAGCTTACATACATAATATGCAGTGACTGTTCCTGCTGAATTTCCAGGTATCAGCTTAATTCTCATGTTGAAACTCCCAAACAAGTACTTATCTATGGATGCAAAACCAGAACCTGAAACAGCCATCAAAAGAGAAAAACATTATTATTTTCAATATCATATCCATTTTCAAAATCATAATGAAAATCTTAATCATATTAAATATCATAGCTATTATCAAAATCTTCCTGAATCAGCTGGGATGGGTATAATCTGCTAAGTGAAATACCTGAAGAATAGTCCAGACTGAGCTGGGCTGTGTTCCCATTGTTTAACAATCTAATGTGATCATTTCCCCACGAGATGCCAAATTTTTCATTGAAAGTGGAGGATTCTCCTTGGGACAGAAAGTAGAAAATCAGAATCAGGACAGAACAAATATACTCTGAGACTGTTTTAAAGCCCAAAAGCTTCACACAACCTTTCATGGCTTCTGCAGAAAATCAAATGTCAGTAACAGAGACTGAACAAATTCCCACATACCCAACTTCTCCAAATCATATATTTATAGTGAATGAAGCATATTCTTGTTAGAGTTTTGACAAATAGAGGCTGCTAATGAAGAGAAAAATAATCAAAGTAGATGATATATTATAGCAGCCATATTCTCCATTCAGAATCTTCACCTTCCTGGAATATCTACCATACTGTGATACACGGTTTGAATAGTTCAAAAATAATAAGCTCTAGGTGGGCAGGTAAGACAATCTTAATGGTCGTTTTCATAGGCATGGAATATCAAAAAGACCCTGCTGAAGAGTTAGAATACCCTCAAAATACAAATTCAAAGCCTTATCAGATTAAGAGGACTAAATGCCAGCTGTGGTTTGTTTAAATATTGCCATTTATATATTTAAAATAGTTGCAGGGGAGGCACGGGAGATTTATCAGTCAAATAAAGCCAATTTTCAGCATTGTCTTGAATAAAAGTTTCCAAATCTAAGCTTGATAATCTTGGTATGCAGAAATTATTTCCAAGTTCCCTGTTCCAATTGGCTTGTCCAACATACTTATATGTTATGGAGTATGAATCTACAAGGTTTGATCATGTTAAAACATGTTTAGTTTGTGGTTTGAAAAAACCATGAATCTCTTTTCTATTATAGATTTTGTTTAAATGAATAAGCATGTTTATTTTTTAATAGATAATAGTAAATTATTTAGAAAAATGTGGAAAATGTATATTTGTTAATCTTGGAATTAAGTCTAAATGAGAAATAACAAGTCAAAGTGTCAAATCCAAATGCAGCTTTCACTAAGCATAAGGGGTCTTGATCATCAGGTTTCTACTAAACATCACCAAGGACAGGACTATAATCAATTGGTTTCCGTTTAATGAGTGCATTGAGTATCCTTGTGACAAGCTCCAACTGACAAACTATGCGCATGTCTAGCCAATTAAGCACATCACACCAGTGAGAAGAGGCGAAAGGTGGTTGTGAAAGCTATGACCAACCACAGGTAGCATCATCTTTGCTTCTTGGGGGCTAAGACCTACAAACTTGAGACAGAAAGATCTCTTTTTGTATATTTGATGTGACCTAACATTGGGGAGGAGAAGAGGATTTCTATTTTAACTAAAAAGTTTAAATAAAATTTAAAAAGAATTTATTTAAATGAATTTGTTGAAAATACAATTTTTATCTTATCTAATCTTCCTCCTTTAAAATCATACTAATTAATAATTTGTAAATTCCTAAAAAATCATGAGTGAAAAATAACAGACTATAATCATTTTTAAATTGCCAAAAATTATTAGATTTAGTCCTCGATAGATTCTATAGTGACTTCATTAATTTGAAAATGCTAAATCTAACAATTATTAATAGAGCATTTCAAAGACGTTCCGAAGAGGAAGCAAGTACCAGTGGAGCACATTTTGTCGTTCTTCAAAGGCGTGCTGAACAGAAATAATTACGTGTGTTGAATTTTTCAAAACCAGAAAATTAAATGTGGATTTTAATGCACAGTTGGCAGTAAGAAGACAAGAGAGTAGTACAACTCTTAATAATAGCATGGTTGCAAGGTCAAAGTTGGGTTTGAGTTCGCTTTCTCATGATGATCTCCATGTCAATTGTTTAGATGTCAACAAGATGTTCTAGATGACAATGATATTGCTTTTCTATTATAAAGAAATAATCATATACCATTCATTTAAAAAATTGGTGCAAGGATTCATGTGTTTAAAATTAAGTAAAAATATGAGGTTTTAAATGTAATTGTTTGAAATCTATGGAAAATTAAAGATCATTGAAAAGAATTTTTTTGTTAAAAAATTTAATGATAATAGAGTGAATGTGTTTTTATTTGTAATAGTTAGAAATTTTGATTTAAGAAAGATCATTGTGTCTAATTACTTTGTTCATTTCAATAATGTTGAACGAATCTAAAGAATGTATAATATTTGAGATTTCTCTTAAACTAATTTTTGGGGTGAGAAATTTTTTGTCATTAAGGATAATGCATTTTACCAAAAATTAGGAAAGATCATTGTGCTTAATTATTTTGTTCACCTTGATAGTGTTGAATGAGCCTGGAGAATGTGCAATACTTGGGATTTATCTTTAACTAATTTTAGGGGTGAGGAAATCTTTGTCATTAAAGATAATGTATTTTACCAAATATTTGGCATAAATTGTAATACCCTTACCTCACTTGACATAAAATTCATTGCTACAAAATATAAAAATATCGATACAGTTGTAGGACAAAATGGTTACTAAATTTCAAGTATAGAGAGCATGGAAAAGGATCATGTTTAACATTAGATATACAAATAGATCCATTTGATGCAATACCTTCTGCTCATACTTTAGAGATGCTCATCATGGTGTGTGTCATGTTATGGGAACTGATGTTCACCCTACCATACCCAACGGTGACTTGGATTTTGACACTCACATTTAAAGTGTTGATTGATCATGCTAGTTACTCGGTGAAGCACTTTAGGATAGTGTAGGTGAAACAAGACAATGTCAAATCATTGAAATGATACTCTTTGTTGCATCACATATACCTATTGTAGACACCTAAAATTGACCATTACATTTGATCAATTTATCAATAATTTCTCTTATTTGTGCCTTTCATATTAATTAAATAATATTTTATTATTTAATTAATATTCAGACTCTTCCTATCACTGCTTAAATTTATTTCTTCTATTTCCCTAAGTTCTAACCTAAGGTAAATAATTAATTATTTACCTATTTTTTACCCCTTCATTTCTTCCAATAATTAATTTAATAATAATAATTATTTATTTAAGTATTCCTCTTTGTCATATCCTCCATCACTTTTCATTTATCTTCTAATCTGCTCCAAATCCATGCTTAAACATGTGCACACACTTAATCCATGATTAAGTGGCTTCACACCTCCCATTCCCCATGCAACTAACTTCGTCCACATATCCTTAAATTATCATCTTCTACAAAAGATCTGCATCTACTTAGAGATACGAGTCTTGCTTTCTCGAGTGCATAAATGAGAATTTTTCAATTCCCCACTTTTCCTCTTTGACTAAAGGGGACCAAAATCACCTTTATGAGGCATCTTGAAATGTTAGCTCATAATACCCCATATCATCTAGCCTAATCTCCTTATGCCATCTGGTGAACAACATTCTTTCTTGATATAACTCAAACCATCTTCAGTAATGATCTCACAATTTTATAAATGCAATGTTATGCTACCAAATTTTTGTGAACAAACATAAAAAATAAATGATTTGACAAATACACTCTTGAAGTGCAACAAGGAGTCCAACATAGGGTTTTATTGTTAAATTTTATGTTTATTTGAATTTCCTTTCACCTAATCTGAGTGTTTATTTGTCTTTTCACTTGATCAATTTGGGCTATTTAATTTTTTCAAACTGGAAAATTCCTACATACATTTCTAGTAGACTCAGTTGGACCCACATCATGGGTCAACTAACAAAAAATCATTATTTCTACTATTTTTTATGTTGTAGGTGTAGTTTGATGATTGCATCATGATCTAGTGGTAGCACTCTATTGATCAAAAAATGCATTTGGACTTTGATGAATATGTTGGTTGTGCACTTATACATTTTATCTCCCTTAAACCACATGTTCCACCTTCATTTTCACAATATTTGTTTTTGAGTTTCTAATAAGTGGCAAGATATACATTGGGTCATGTTTCTTGTTTCTCTATTTTTTCACATTTGTAGTAAATTTAACTTTCTTTTTCTAACTTAATCATGCTTGTTGTGCAAGTTAGAAATTTCAATGAATTTATTCTTGAATCAATGTTAACATCTTGTGGATCACTAAACACATCAATTTGGTGGTTAAGTAATACATTTGTAAATTAGTGAATCTATCTTGTGGATTGTTAGTTTTATCTTATTTAGCCAATTTCCACTTGTGGTTAGCTTTATTCAAATTTTTGAAATATTTTATGATCTAACTAGTAGCTAACTTGGACTGTCTAGTGACCCATCTAACATTAGTTTGGTATCCATGCTTAGTTGAAGACTAAGAAAATCAAACTACTAATTGTTGACTAGGTTGAAAGGACTGGAACACCTAGAGGGGGGAGGGGGGGGGGGCTGAATCAATATTCCCACAAATATAAAAACTTTTACCAAACTTTAATCTTCCATTGAAATATCAAACTTAATCAAACATACTTAACAGATATAAAATAACAAATGTAGAATAAACATGAAGAACACAACCACAAGAGAAACATCGGATTTTATATGTGGAAAACCCAAATGAGAAAAACCAGAGAGATTGTTAACTCTTAGGAGAATATAACTAGTTATATGGTGTTTACAAAAATGGGTGGCTCATTGCCACATTAAAAAATGGCTCATTGTCAGACTGCTCACTACAAATATACAAAAGATGACACATTGTCGGAATGCTCACTACAACAGAAAAGGATTGTATCTCCAAATGCATGAGATCAGTTCTAAGATTAAGCTTAGATCACAATTCACAAACCCTACATAAGACCTAAGATTCTCTGTATATGTGGAAAACCCAAATGAGAAAAACCATAGAGAGTGTTAATTCTTAGGAGAATATAACTAGTTATATGGTGTTTACAAAAAGGGGTGGCTCACTGCTAGGTGGCTCATTGCCAGATTACAAAAAATGTCTCACTATCAGACTGCTCACTACAAAGATACAAAAGACGACTCACTACCAGATTGCTCACTACAATAGAAAATGATGAACTAAAAAGGATTGCATCTCCAAATGCATGAGATCACTTCTAAGATTAAGATCAAATCAAAATTCACAAACCCTATAGTACATCTGATTAAAGATCTTTGTACAACTGTCCTACAACAAGTCCGGTGAAGGACTATTGCACCATTGCAACACTATCTGCACTTTGATTCTGCCTTCACTATTCGCAACTCATACTTCACACTTTGATTCTCTGTTATCTTTGCTGCTATGTCTCTTTTGTGAGAGTTGAGAAATACAACACCACAGAAGCCCAAATGATCTCTGTAAGTTGAATAAACCTGTTACAAGGAGAAGAAAGGAAGCAATAGAGAAAAACATAAACATGGGAAACACTCAAGAATACGAGAGCTCTGTATTCACAAAAATGTGTAATAGAATAATAATACAAAAGAAAAGAATTCAACCTCTAATAGGTCAAAAAATCCTTAAAGGGAAAACCCTAGGCCTGCACATAATAATTAATAAAAGAATTAATTATTATGCACCTAATGTTAGCGTAAGTGTAAAAGAGATAAAGGGGAACTTAATTAATTAAACAAATGTTGTTTAATTAATCAAGTAAAGACTTGATTACTCTAACACCCCCCCTTAAGCTAGACTACTGAAAGAATGAAAGATGGGTCTCGACAAGAAGGTCTGATCAGGTACCCAAATACAAGGAAATCCCTATGAAACGAAGAAAAAAGGAGAAAACCCAGCAGGAAAAAACTCCTCTCCAAAAAGAGATAAAAGAACATGTTGAAAGAAAAATGAAGGAAGGGAGGCCTCATAAAGACCCCCCAATGACAACTTCCTTCACCCCAAGCATAGAGTGCAACTGAAGATAGTGCGACGAGGCAAAAGGTTTCGTGAAGATGTCTGCAACCTACTTGGTAGTGGGAATGTACTCCAAAATGATATAACCATCCTAAATCAACTGGTGGATGAAATGCATGTGAAGCTCAATGTGCTTCGTCTGCTGATGCTCCATCAGGTTGCGAGAAATGTGAATAGCACTCTGATTGTCACACCAAAGAATAGTGGGACTATCAGGAGGAAAACCAAACTCAGTCATCAACTATTGAAGCCATAAGATCTCCTGACTTGCGAGCACAACAACTCGGTACTTAACCTTTGTAGATGATAATGCATGAGCAACCTGCTTCTTGCAAGACCGTGTGATAGGACTAGAGCCGAGATATAAAACAAAGCTAGAAGTAGACGTCTAATCATTGACATCACCAGCCCAATCTGAGTCAGTGTAGCCAACAATGTAAGGTTCCCCTAATGTATAGTGAATGCCATGAGAAATAGAGCCCCAAATGTACCACAAAATACGTTTGGCATCTTGTCAATGACTCTCATGAGGATCATGGGAGAATCAAGAGACAAGGCCAACCACAAAGGAAAGGTCAGGACGAGTGTGTGTTAGGTATAACAAACTGCCAACCAACTGCCTGTCAAGTGTAGAATCAATTGAAGGAGTGGGGCAAGTAGTAATCAAAACAACCCTTGACTGAAAAGGAGTGGGGGCAGGCTTGCAATCAAGCAGGCCAAAGTGTTGAATCATGTCAAGAGCATACTTTTGCTAGTAAATGGAGATCCCATCAGAAGATTGAATCACCTGAAGACCAAGAAAATAGTGCAGAAGACTGAGATCTGTCATCTCAAACGGGTCCATCAAAGCTCATTGAACATGTTGAATCATAGAGGATGACCTACCTGTGATGAGGAGATCATCAACATATAGAACAAGAATCGGGATCTCACCCTCAAGATGTTGAATGTACACTGTGTGATCATAGTGACAGCGTGTGAAACCAATGGAGAGCAAGAAAGAGTCCATCTTCTCATACCAAGCCCGAGGGGCCTGTTTGAGACCATACAATGAACACCGAAGTCTGCAAACCAAAGAACTGTCCTACACAAATCCCTAAGGCTGCTCCATATAGATTTCCTCTTGTAGGTCTCCATGCAAGAAAACATTCTTCACATCCATTTGAAAAATGGGCCGTCCCCTAGAAGCTGCAAGGGATAGTACAAAGTGAATAGAGTTCATCTTGGCGACATGGGCAAATGTCTCAGAGTAATCAATACCCTCAACCTGTGAGAAACCCTTTGCAACAAGACATGCTTTGTACTTATCAATTGAACCATCAACATCATACTTGGTGCGATACAACCATCGACACCAAACCATCTTTCTACCCTTAGGAAGAGGGTAGAGATCCCAAGTATTATTCCTCATCAAAGAAGAATACTCCTCCTCCATAGATTTTTTGCTTCTCTCTTTCTGTGATAGGTTTGCATGCAGGTGATCTTTGGGAGTTGTAGAGTTGATTTTTCCTCGACTCCAATATGGTATCAGAGCCTACATCTGTTGCTGCTTGTTTTTGATTTTTCAGAAGATTTTTTGGAGGAGGGTTTCAAGCTTTTTCAGAGGTTTTTTATTGGATATGGGGTAGATTTTTTGTTTCTAATCATTTTGGGCTCAAACGGACCTCACTGTTGAGCTCACAACACCCAAAAACCCCCATTTCCATATAAAATTTGTCAAATTTTGACAAATTTGGGTTCTAGACATTTTTTTTTAGTTTTGACTATTTTTAGAGCAGTTTGGGCCAAAGAAGACCTCACTGTTGGCTTCTGAAGGACGTTTTCAGTCATTTTGATATATAATTCGACCTATTTCAGTGACAAGGGCATTTGGGTCATGATTTTTTCATTGGCATGATTTACGAGGCACAAAAATCCATACTATTGTACCTGCAAATGCGTCAGAAATTTTTTGTCAATTTATTTATTTTTAACCCTCTTTATGCCCTATTTGAGGGGTTTTTTTTCTTTTGGCCGCAACTTGGTCATACGGAGGCGCTTTTTTGAAAACCTTACATTGTTGGAAAGCTCTTTCCGAGTACTATCTAGATCTGGAGGTTTGAATTTTTTATTTTGCATTTTTGATGATGTTTTTTGCTGTGAAAGCCAAAGGTTCTTTTTTGCACTCCTGGAGACATAACTTGAGCATCCAAACTCTGTTTTTTGAAAACTTTACATTGTTGGAAAGCTTGTTCTGTGTTCTTTCTATTCATATGAGTTTTCTTTCCAAATTTTGCTCCAGGTATATTTTATTCAATTTTTTTCTTTTCAACACTTTGGTGAATAACTTGGATGTTTCAAGTCTTGGGATCTCTTTCTTTGAGTAGGATGTCTTGTCTTTGGTTGTTCTTTCTGTTTCCAGTCTTCTATCTCATCTGATTATTGTATCATTTTATTTATGCAAACACACTAAGATAAAGTGCCACCATGCATTGTATACTTGGGATCTTGCACATCTTGTGCCTTATTGTACATGCACTACTTATAAAGTGTCATGGGGGGGTTGATGTTTGCCTTTGTTTTCCATCTACCTTTGTCACGTGAGTGTTCCTTTCATGACATTCACCTCATGATGTGTGTCAAGTGGGTGTTCCTTCCACGACACTATGTAATTTCTCTACACCTTCAATGTTCTTAGTTCTTTGTCATGTAGTTATTGTTGGCCGTCATTTTCAGTGTACCTGTCCCTCTCCCTTTTTAGCATTATGGGGATGTTTTTCCTATTGTTCTAATGCTTCCTTGGTTTGATTGATCAGCTCTTTAGGCTTTGGTGTTTCATGCCATCTGTATCTTCGATTTTAGTTGTTTGCCTTTGTTTGCCATCTGTTTCGAGTAGTGTCATTTGTGGGAACTCGTGTAGATTACAGTCTTCTCTACCTAGTCATGTTCTATTTTAGTAGAGGTTCTTTAGATTAGCAGTTACTCTTTGACAGTGTTTGCAACTATTTCATGCTTCAGTGGTGTTCTTCTTTCTTTTTTTGTTCCTATCTTCTAGAACACTCTTGTTTGGAGGCTTCTTAGTCCTTCACTTGAGATTTCATCTCTTCTTGGAGAGGGGTTTTGTTCCCACAGGGTTTTCTCATTTTTCTCCACTTTACAGAGTTTTTATTATACTTGGGTACCTCATCAGGCCTAGTTGTCGGGACCCATAGTTGCTTTCATACATTTTTTTACATGTTTTTTTAGTCCTTAGTTGTTTTTTAGCTACTCCCTAAGTTCATATTAAGGGGGGTGTTAGAGTAATATTTTATTAGCTAATAATTATTTATTTAATTATTAGTCTATTATACTCTACGCTTAAGCTAAACTTAGGAATCTTATAACTCTTTAGGGTTTTCACCTTTAGGGTTTTGAGTATCCTTTCATAAGGATTCTCTCTTTGTATTTTCATAACAACTATAATTATTGAATTGCATTCTTGTTGCACAATCAATATGACTCCTCTTTTTCGGATCTCTGAATTCTGGCCTCCATAGCTTTTTTGCTTCTATTTTTCTATGACAGGTTTGGATGCAGGTGATCTTTGGGAGTTGTAGAGTTGATTTTTCCTCAACTCCACTATGGTATCAAATCCTACATCTGCTGCTGCTTGTTCCTAATTTTTTAGAAGATTTTTTGGAGGAAGGTTTCAAGGTTTTTCAAAGCTTTTTTATTGGATCTGGGGTAGCTGTTTTGTTTTTGACCATTTTGTGCTCAAACGGACCTCACCGTTGAGCTCACAATGCCCAAAAACCCCCATTTCTATATAAAATTTGTCAAATTTTGACAAATTTGGGTTCTGGACATTTTTTTTTGGTTTTGACTATTTATTTTTTGACAACACCACAGGATCCCAAATGATCTCTACAAGCTGAATAAACATGTTACAAGGAGAAGCAAAGAAGCAACAGAGAAAAACATAAATGTAGGAAATGCTCAATAATATGAGAGCTCTATATTCACATAAATGTGTAATAGAATAATAATACAAAAGAAAAGAATTCAACCTCTAATAGGTCAAAAAACCCTAAAAGGGAAAACCCTAGGCTTGCACGTAATAATTAATAAAAGAATTAATTATTATGCACCTAATGTTAGCTTAAGTGTAAAAGACATAAATGAGAACTTAATTAATGAAACAAATGTCATTTAATTAATCAAGTAAAGACCCAATTACTCTAACATCTTTCGCATATACACCTCATATATTTCCTTTATCTCTTATATATCCCACAACACATTCTACTACATATATATACTAGAGGATAAAAACATGGAATAATATATCATCCAAGCCCAACACGTTATCCAATGTAAACTTGAGACACTCATGTCAACCTCCACAAGATCTCTACACGCTTCCTTTTTCACACTTCATTTGCCAATGCATATACCTAGATTACCAGAATGAGATGGGGTCATCTGGACCCAAAGATACTGACCCGTTTTCACAAAACTTAAGCATAACATCTCCAAATTCCAAAGATATAGACTCAATGCATACCAATAATACTGCAACATGAAACTCGAAGAGATACCACTGACATGACCAAACTAGTTAATTTCAGAACACATAACTGATACCAGGACCATGAGAACTTAGAATTCTGGAGCAAAGATCTTCCAGAAATTACTTTAAAAATCACTTCATTATATCACCTCCATCTTACTACATCATAACATCTACCCATAACAAAAGAACTGCACATATTGACTGCATAGAATATCCAGACCAATCTAGATAGTACAAAACTACATGTATTGTCCAGTCCAAACCAAATAACTGGTTCAACATCAATGATGTAACAATATTCACATGTCTAACAATCTCCCCCTTTGTCATTGATGGAAAAACATATCCAAAAAATATATATGCGTATGACTCCACTCCCCCTTACTTATGCAACTCCTCAAATTCAAAAAAAACCAAATTCCTTTCTCCCCCTTTTAACATCAAGGACAAAGGATGCCTTTGATGAAAAAGAAAAGAAAGAAAAACAATATATAATATATACACAACTGCAAATATGTCAAAAATAGAATACTGCACAAGAACCTTCAACTGCTCTTCTTCAGAAAGATAATCTTGTATTTGTCCTTTAGATCCAAAAGAGGAACTTCCCAAGAATTTACAACCAATTTAATGCTATTTGAAAGGCTTCCACATTCCACCAACATATCAACTACATGAGAAAAACTATTTGGAGCATATGGGTTTTGCTCATACTCAACTGCATTTTCAAGCAACACTGAAAAATGCTCCAATTTCACCTCCACAATCTCCTTCACCTTCCAAAACATATTCACAAAGTATTCTTTATGTTTTTGCAAGAATAAGAGTTCAACTTGCAGAGAATTAATTCTTTTCCTCTACTCACCATCCTTATCATTCAAAAAATCAAAAGATTTTCCTAAAGTTGTCAACTCATCGTCAATAGCATCAATTTTTCTTTTGTGTCTCACTACAACTATTGGCTAAGAGATACAATACTTGTAGACTCTGCTAGCACCGCAGATACAGTTCCTCAAATCCTCAATACATGCTGGCAAAACCTTTTGTGCATCAAAACATTCATTCAATAAATTTTGCGTATCAAAACCTTTTTCTTCAGATATTCTACCCTCAAAAGATTACTCAAAGAACTTCTCCTTTAGACCTTCATTCAAGGATTCTAGAAGCAAATTACTGATATTTTCAATGCTCATGTTATTCCAGATCAAATGATTCAGCATAACGCTTTTAATTATATTTGAATCAACTGAAGTCAGCCACATCACACCAATTTTCTTGATTCCATCCATATTGTCTACTAATTTAAGCAAATTAGATTCATCATCTAATTCTCCAACTTCCTACTCTACAACTTTCGAATCTCCTCTAGCTATAGGAGATTCAGGATCTTCAATCACAACAATATCTTCTTCATTGCTTTTCTTTTACTTTGAAATACTAACAGGAACATATTGTATTCTTTTCTTCTTTTCAGATGAAGAACTTCTAGAACTGGAAACAAATAATACCGGCCCAACACTCCATATGTCCAGAATAGATTTGAAATAAGCATCACAAACTTCCTTTTTATTATCTAGACTGGTCAAATATCTAAATATATGAATTGCAATTGGAGCACCAAATTCCTATAAAATATTGCCTTTTGCCAGAAGGGATACCAAATAGTACATAGCCGGACTCACAATCAATGAACCAAACTGGAAATGATAATTCATTTCTTTCGTCATCTTAACATTCTTCAACAAAATTGCTCTCAACAATTCACACATCTCAAATGATTTGTTTTCCATCGCAAGTATATGTGTCATATATACTGCAATTGCCAAGGTGACACCATCCCTATTCCCAAATTAGATTTAAGAGACATTGTAGGCAACATACCTCACCATAGGGTTGATGATTGTGTTAATGATCAATTCTCACTTATCACCCTTCATGTTGGTTAGAACTTTCACTTCTTTATTCAATATTGACTTATTTGTCGGAACTTCTCCACTATCACACAAGCCAGTGATCAAAGAGATAAACTCCTTTGAGAGTGGATAGGGTTTATTCAACATAGTGTTGTCATTTCATACACAACAAAGGATCATCCTAATAACCTATGCATTATCAAACCAAGGGAATTTTGTCCATAGATTCAAACATTTTGTTTGCAATCCTTTGATCCTTTGTAACTCAACATTACTCAGACTAGCTTCAACATCTCTAATTTTCTTCGGGTTAAATTCATCTAGGAACACCTTGTCCAAAACCTAAAATTCCTTCCCGCTAGATTCTTTGATAATCATTTTTATTTCCATGATTGCTCCCACTACTCTCTTGTTCTAATTCTCCTAAATTGTTTGCAATATGCTTAAGCACAAGTGACTGATAAAGAATGAATTCAAAAAATCGAAACTTATCTTTCCAAAAACATCTCCCTTAGGGTTTTGATGCCAAGAACTATCTTATCGCTGATGTCAACAAAATACCTTCAATTATTGGTGTTGATTAATAGATTTTGTTCTCTTCAAAATATGACAATATTGAATCCCAGTCTTAGACAAGAGAATAAACTATTAACAATAGTTGGAGAATTTGTGATTGCTTTGCAAGTTTCCTCTAAATTTTAGAGGTAAAACTCCCTCTTATGATATCAATTTATGTTTTTTCGAGTATGCTTTTAACCAGAAAGTAGGAAAGGCAAACCTTACAAGATAAAAAGGAAGGGGAAGATGAGATTAATCACACATGACCTTCATAACAAAGTATAAAGATCAATCTCCCTATATCTTAAACACAAATCATTCATCAACATTCATACAAAGATTTTTCCTAATGAATGATCAACACATAAAAGGAATCAGTAACAACAACATGCATAATATCACATGTAAATTCATAATAATGCAGGAAGCCACTCTTCACTATAGCACAAAGTATAAATCAAGAATAGATATTCCCACATTTAATGAATCATTCAGATGCAAACATTGATGATAGCATCAAATATAGATCAGAATTCTAATTGAATCAACACAAAGTCTCCTTCAAACATAATTCCATTAAACTTTCATGAACTTGCAAAATTACTGCTAACTGAAAGTTAGATCCATTTAGAGCCAAATCGAAACCTTTAACAATGATTCCTACCATCCTTAAATAGTTTAACCATAAACTAATCAAAATAATGACTTCTTAGAGATATCCGATTAAAGAGATTTTAAACATAACTTCTAAATAAATGGTACACCAAGACCAATAGTTTGAGCAAAGAATTTGAAAAATAAACAACTAACTAAGAAACAAGAAAATAAAATAGCCACACCCTCATCTACTTCTTCATCTTCCAATTCCACTGCATTACTTGTTGCTTCTTAATTTGTCGCTTCTACATTCGCTACATTGCCCTGTAATTGTTGTGCCACCTATGGGTTTAGTCTTTTTCTCGAAGGCTTGAAATTATAGAGAATGGGTGATATCCTTTTTTTTGTGATTTCAGTCATGGCCTCAACTCTTATCCCCCACTTGGTGATCTTTTGGTTGGCTTCAACAAATTTTCTAGGAATATCCTTAACTTCCTCACTAGCATGATTTAACACCATCATTACACCCTTTAAACATTCTAGGGATTTGGAGCCTACATTTATTGATGAGAGACTATCCTCTACTTTCTATCGAAAGACCCTTCTCACTATTTCTACATTCAACAACTCTTTCCCATCATCCCCAAGTATATTTATACCAGTTCTATCAAAAGAGCTCTTCAAATCTCATTGAAGATTTGTATTCTGAACCACTAAAGTTGTGCGATGGGATTGGAGTTCATTTCTGATGTGGTGTTTCCATTCTAACATTTTTGTCCAAATAGAAATGTCATCTGCATCGGGGTTTTCAATGATATGCTATGAAATCAAGATATTTTTGGGCAACTTAATGACTTCTCTCATTTCTAGAAGGGCAATGGATAATCTACCAGTTTCTCTCCTTGTCTTTTGCAACTCAACTCTATTCACAACTATAATATCTTTAAGAGTATCATATTTTCTCAAGCCATGCTCGATGAATGATAGTCCTTTTAAAATTACTTGACTATTCCAACCATCAACTTCTTTAGCTATGGCTTGTGATATTTTAACAAGCTATAACTTATTAGAATTGATAAGTTCTATGATGGATACTCCTGAAGATGAACTAGTTGCAATTTTTTTTATATACCAAGTAAATCAAATAACGGAAGTAATAGCATTTACATATTGTGCAAGCTCTTGGTTCTTCCTTTTTGTAGCTTTAGTTCTCCTACACAAAACAATAATATAGTGTTTAGCATAGTAGATATATCCTTCAATGTTTAGCATGGTAGATATCTCCTTCAGTCTACACTAGGATCAACAATCCCCAGCACATGATGCTCTATTTGTTGGTCCAAAATCATCCTAGCCATTCACCTTGCTTTCTTAGGTTTTGGTATTTCTCGTAACAAGCCGGTCTTTGTATCCATTCTAATCTTAATGACTGGTGAATATTGTTTCTTTTGTTTCCCAATTGCCTTCTTGAGCCAAGGAGTGGTCGATGTACTTGTTGGACTCTTGATAGATAAGGTATTGATGGAAGTATCAGGTGTCAATATGGAAGCATTAGAGGTTGGTGTCTAAAGATATACATCATTAGTTAAGGAACCTAGGGGGTTCTATTCTACCAACTAATGGAGAAATTGAGTATCCTCTTTATTGGAATTGATTTGTAGTGTTGTTCTTTTCTTTTTGGGTGGTGTTGTAGCACCTGCTTCACAAACAGATTTTAAATTTTGAATTTTTTCAAGAGGATCGTTATCGCTACCAGATTGTGAACTTGCTCGAGATGTGCCAATTTCTAACATTGATTTCCCTACCGCACTTTGAGAGGTTTGAATAGTCGTATTGGTCTCATTGGGTGTCCCCTTCTATGATGAAGAGCTACAATGAGTTTTAACCACATGATTCAACCAAGCATGTGATCTATCTAGAACTTGAGAATGTTGGAAATTGACACTCATCCAGGTTATAGGTGTTGTCACTAATGGCAACACACTTCAGGGGAGATCTGGCAATCAAGGTAATTGACATTCACTTCACCAACATTTAGGGGACCGACAAACATGTAACAAGGAAACTTGGAACCGATATTCTATGACCGACACAAGAGACTAATTCAACACATGTGGAAGCGACAACAATCATATTGTTTCATGTTTATATTTTTCTTGGGTGACATGTGCCTTATCTTTTGGAATATGATTGTAAGCTGACATAAGGAATTTGTACATAAGGAATTTATGTTTATTCATGTAAATGGGTATATAAGTCAGTCCGGTTAGGTCATTTTGGAGATATGATAGATAAGAGATGCGATAAGTTATGTGATGTTATGTGAGAAAGATCTTGATCGATAAAATGCGAATATAAAGATTTGTATTCGGTCTTGATTATTCGTCTAGAGGTTTGGGAAGCGATCTAAGTTACCGGTAAGGGAGGTTACAATATAAACTGATACAGACAATTCTTAAACCAAAACTCATCCAACATAGCAGATGCACATTCTGAGTTCTATTTTTGTTTGTAATCTAGGACATTGGATCTGTAGTCAGTGAGGCTCCTTTGTGATGAGCAATGTGCTCTAGGCAGTATGCCTTCCTACATGTGCAGGCCCCTCTTGTAATATTTATTTAGCTGGCCAGTGGATAGATATTGTGGGTCACCAATCCCACAGTGGATTTTCCTCTTTGAGGTTTTCCATGTATAAATATTTGTGTTATGGTGTTTATTCATGTGGTTGCATTAATATTACCTTTTGTTAATTTCTTTTATGCATACCGGTTAATAAGTGGATTTGTTTATAAGGCTAAAAATATTCTAACCTAGAGAACACTGAGAGGAAGATCCTAAATCCAAAATCCATGGGGATGAGTCTACAGAAAGAACTTGAAGTAGCTCTCAAGAAGACTATGATGTTGAAAGGTTGAAGAACTTATAGCTGCAAGATGAGTTCAATTCTACAAAGAAATTCATCCTTACCCTGCAGGAGAGGTTATCATCTGCTCAAGCTAAAAGGAAGGAACTCTTACAAAGCCCAGATGAAAAAGAGAAGAATTCCCTTAAGGAATTGTGTCAGAAGCTGAGTCAAGAGAATAATGTCATGAAGAATGAAATGCAATCCATGACCATGAGGATGTCCAAGGAGATTGAAGACCAGAAGAACAATCAAGAAAATCTTGCGATATCTCTAAAAGATAGATCCAAGGAATGCTTTAGGTTGGCGCATGAGAATGACGTGTTGAGAATAGAAATGGTGCAATCATAGATTAATGAGAAAGAGTTGGAAAGAATGGTGATAGTCCTAAGAAGTCATCTGGATGCTCCAAATGAATACAAAGAAAAGTTCAGAGTTAGTTCTGCAAATCTTGATGAACTACCGAAAGATCAAAGAGACACCAAAGGTCCTGGATTTTAGCATGGAGAAAGCTTTGGTACTGCAAATCAGGGTAATTCACTAGACAACCGGAATAAAAAATCACCGATAAGGCAACCCAATGCACATAAATTTAATGGTAGATGCTTTGTTTGCAATAAGTTAAATAGTCATAGAGCAAGTCAATGCAGGAATAGAGAAAATTAGAATCATAATGCAGTTCCCAGTCAGTGTTCAAATTGTAAAAAGTTTGGTCATAGGACAAAAGATTGTAGAATGAATATGAGATGTCATGCATGTGGAAATTTTGGACATATGGCTAATCAATATAGGTCAAAGAATGGTCAAGGAATCAACAAGACAATTTAGAAGAACAATGTTACTTGCTATGCATGCAACAAAATATGACACATTTCTAAATATTGCAGAAGCAAGAATACACCGGAAGGGAATGACACATTCAATGAGAAGGGAAAGCAAAAGGTTGATGAAATTCAACAAGCTCATGCTAAACAGTGAGTTAGGAAGTTTGATGATCAATCGGCAGAGGCAAATTCACTGGTTACTCAACTGGTAGAGCAAAATGTTCCTGCACCGACAAGAAACACATCTACTAACAAAGGTATTAGCCTTAGCAGGAGGGAAATTAATGAAAATTTTTGCATTATCATTGGTAGAGGTCTAGAAGCTTGTTTCAGATCTTGGTGAAGCTAGCTTGGAGGATAACTAAAACTAAGATAATAGATTTTGAATTTGGTATGATATGCCGACATGCATTGATGTCAATAAGAAATTATGGTTTCGTAGGATAAAAAGGATAAGTTGCTTCATTTATGATCACACAACACTCAGAGCGAAGAAAAGCAATTTTAAGGCAATCAAGGTGATTAAGAGCATTTTGCAGCGATTTCCAGTATTCTCTGAGTGGATTTTTCAAAGGTTTTCATGAGCTTAGGTTGAGAGGTATTTTCTTTGTTTTTCATGCTACTTTTTTGAAATCATGATGGCTTCTGGATCTGTTTCTGCTCTGGTAGATATGTCTACCCCTGTTGTGGTGGACATTAAGGATCATCCATGTCTAGAATTCAAATAATACCCTCAAATTGTAAAGGTTGATGACTCAATCAATGCATTTTCTAGGGTTCCTCACATAATTATCTATGTGAAAGATGTGAGAGCATATATTCACTGTACTCTAGAGGATTTGGGATCATCAGAGATTAAATCAATGTACTTGTCCACTTTGCTGAACAAGGATGGATTGATCAAACCAGAATTTTAAATTTTGAAGGATCAGGGTTTCATTGATATTCTTGAGATGCCCGAGTTCGAGGATGAAATGATTTGGTACGTGCTAAGATGAGTCCATGGTGAGTTCATGTGGCTTGACTGACCCTACAAAATCTCCAATGAGGCGATTCATGCTATCACTAGTTTACCCCAAGTCGGACAAACACTGGGTAGGAGGAAGATTCTTAACAATGAAGTGAACAAGCTAACTGGTGCCACCTTTGACAACCAATTGATGTGGATTAGAACCATCAGGGATAAAGATGTTCAATTTGCAAGCATGGTGATCATATGCAAGGTAACTCAATCCAACTGGTTGAACTTTGTTTCTAGTTCCTGTATCTACTGTGCACACAAGATGATCAAGGAAAATGTGAAATATGATCTATGTTAGTGGATGTGTGATGAATTAATTTTGAATTTGGGAAAGATTAAGGGAGAAAAGAAAGGTACATTCTGGTATGGAAATCTCATTGTCTGTTTAATGCTTTTCTTTTTAAATGAGATACTGGGATCTAGTAAGAAGCAATGGGCCTTTGATATACCAATAGGAAAACAGATTAAGGATGTCTTGAGGAATTTGGGATAGGACAGAGACTCCATTATGTGGGGTTATTTCAAAGAATTTTAGATAGCAATGAAGAAGAGGAAAATGATACCTAAGCATATAGTTGACAAATACTCTACTAACATATGCTACATATGCAAGAAGGGTGAAACTTTAATGGAGGTAGTGCAACTTAGAACTATATGGGTTATTGAAATGGGCTATGAGGTTGATGCATAGATCTTGGATATTTATGCCAAGATGCTTATAGATGCCCCAGTTGATGAGAAGGAGAAATTTTTTGGAAAATTAAATTAGAAGGAATCTGAAGTGAAGATAGGTTTCAGCAAGAAGAAAAGGGAAGGACAAATAAAGAAGGCTAGATAGGTTGTCCAAAAGATGTCTTCTGAGATCACACAAATCATTGGTTTAGTAGAGACATCTCCTTCGACAACTATACAAGCTTTGTCTGAAGCAGGAACCGACAAGGGTACATCGAATTGGAAGATACTGGAGACCTTTATTGCTCCTGTTGAATCTGGTTCTAAGATTGAGGAAGAAACCCCGAAGATTCCTAAAATGTACATGAGGATTCAAGAAGCCTAAGGAAGGGAAGCTAAAGAAAACCAAAGTCACTCCTCCAACAGCTCAGAAGAAAATTTTAAAGGAGAGAAAGCCTACTGAGAAAAGAAATCCGATCAAGGAGTCTGCTCCCACCCCCGGTAAGAAGAAGAAATCAAATGTAGATAAAAATCTTGAATCTGGTAAAAGTGTTAAGGTTATTGGTCCTCCTTTTGCTACTGAATTAATTGATCAAATTACAAAGGATGGTATTTTGAGTAACATACAACATTATTATGCCGATATGGATGATAAAGAAAAAAAAGAGATAGAGGAATCAATTTTATTATACTTAGATATATATAAGAAAGCTTTACTTGAGATTGAGAAGAAAATACTAATAGATTTGTATAATAAGTTAGATGCTAGGAGGTTGTCTTCTATTGAGGAAGAAAAACACATAAAGGTTCGGGAATTATTAAATGTTTGTGGTGCTATTATTGGACATGAGATGCAAAAGTGTCTAGATTTTGCTAACAAAACAATTTTCCAGAGTAGACACTTACATATAAGTTTTATGGTGGGCAAAGTGAATGAAATTGTCGAGGAAACTCATGAGGCTTAGGTTAAATTCTTTGTTAATAAACCAGGTTTCTTTACATCACTGGATATACTGCCTAAGTCTAACATTTCAAACATCTCAGTTGATGCTAAGGGTAAAGGTATAATAGGTGGAGATCCACCAGTTTTGGAACATAAAATAACCAAGGACATTCCTTCGATAGTAACACATGTACAAGATGTAGAGATCAACAAACCAGTAGAAGACAATCCTCCTCCAATAATTGATGTTAATTCAATTAAAATTCATGAGGTAGTGGCTCCATAAATAACTGCACCAAGTGGCAAAGCCACCAGTGTTGAGGAGAAGGTAAAGTATGTAGTTGATCAGAAGGCAGAGGAGAAAGGTTAGGTTGAATAGACTGAAGTTAGGGTACCAACACCCTCATCGACTATTAGTTCCTCATTGTTGGCACTTGACTCATCCAGGCAAGAAGATTTTGGTCATTTTGAGAATAAGAATATTGAGCAACTGAGCAATTTTGAATTGATGTTTATTGTAGCTTAGAAATTAAGGAAGGATCAGAGGATAAGCAGTTTATTCAGCAGGCTATTCCAATTTTGCAACAGCTTGCACTAGAATGCAAGGTAGATTAGGTTGCAAGTCCATCGGGTAAGTTGAAAGGTTTGACTAAGCACATTGCAAAAGAGTACAAAACTCTTCAATAAGTGTCAAATTGATAGTTGGTGGAAAGGTATAATACAATTAGGAAGGTAACCTATGATAATATGATCAAATTCGACAAAGATAAGCTGATAGAAGAGATGACAAGGATTGATGAAGCTCTTCATCAATGTAGTCGTATATACTGGTCTTGCACTAACACAACTAAACTAACAACATACCCAGATAATAAAGTTAAGGAGGACAAGGACAAGTTAGAACAACTTGTAGACAATTTTGATGGTATTGAATCATTGACCAGTACTATTCGTGGTCAAATTTTTCTTTTAGAGTTATAAATTTCATCCTTGGAGAAGGAAAAGGACAAGTTAATCTGACGGGCTAGAGAATTAAGAGGTTTGGTAAGTCCCCAACTTAATACTTTGTTACTTCATAAGTGGGAATGTATAGATCAGGTGAATATTCCCACACCGGCAACCCTAATAGAAGTAGAATTGCACGTTTACATTCTAAACGGGTTTGTATCAATTTTGGGAACTCTTAAATCTAGTTGGGATACTTATTTGGAATTTTTGAAGGGTGCTTATCTGGATATTTTCAAGTAAATTTAGATCTAGTATTCACAGTTTTGATTTGTATAGAATTTCATTCATTTCTTATTTTTTACCCCGACCTTAGGCATTGTTGTCAAAGGGGGAGTGGTGGATGTGAAAAATATCAAGGGACATAAGAAGTAATGTATAGCTTAGGGGGAGAAGCCTTCTGAGATCAGTTTTGGAAGATTATATTTTGGATAGGAACCGGTACAACACTTAAACGATCCATTTTTCACATGAGTGTTGCCATCAATGTCAAAGGGGGAGATTGTTGGCAATTGACACTCATCTGGATTATAAGTGTTGTAATTGTTGACAACACACTTCATGGGAGATCCAACAATCAAGGTAACTGACAGGTATGTAACTAGAAAACTTGGAACTAGTATTCTACGACCGACATAGGAGATTGATCCAACAAGCATGGAAGAGATCATATTGTTTCATGTTTATATTTTGTTTGGGCTGACATGTGTCTTATATTTTGGAATATGATTGTAAGTTGACATAAGATATTTATGTTTATTCATGTCAATGGGTATATAAATTAGTTCGGTTAGGTCATTTTAGAGATATGACAGATAAGAGATGTGATAGGTTATGTGATGTTATGTGAGCAAGATCTTGATCGATAGAATGCAAATGTAAAGATCTATAATCAATCTTGATTATTTGTCTAGAGGTCTGGGAAGTGATCTAAGTTACCGATAAGGGATGTTATAGTATAAACTGGTACAAATAGTGCTTAAATCGGAACTCATCCAACATAGCAGATGTACATTCCGAGTTCAATTTTTGTTTGTAATCCAGTACATTGGATCTATAGTCAGTGAGGCTCCTTTGTGATGGGCAGTGTGCCTTCTTACATGTGTAGGCCCCTCTTGTAATATTTATTCAGTTGGCCAGTGGATAGATATTGTGGGTCAACAATCCCACCATGGTTTTTCCTCTTTGAGGTTTTCCACGTATAAATCTCTATGTTATGGTGTTGATTCATGTGATTGCATTAATATTAATTGTTGTTACTTTCTTTTATGCATATCAGTTAATAAGTGGATTTGTTAATAAGGATAAAAATATTATAATGGGAAAAGCACTGATTCACCCCCCTCTCAGTGTTCTTGGATTCCAACAAAGAAGTCTTGCATGTGACATATGTTTCTTCTTCATCTTTAGACTTGTTACCCCTGAATTTTGGCCGCATTAAATTTTATCAAGGTTTTGTAAAATTTTTGAGATCAGACTGGTGGGAAAGTAAATCCTTGTCAATCCATACCAAAGGTGGGTCCTGAGTCCTATGATCCTAATCAACGTACTTGACTTTTCTACAGTACCCCTTGAGAAAGAACTTGGCACTCAACAAGATATGTTTTCTGGTTTGACCAATCCTCAAGTCATATAGCAGAAAATCAAATATTCAACCTTCAGTGGGTGGTCCCATTTTGTCAGTTAGGTAAGCTCCGTGTTTTGTAGTTGTGAGTGTGTGGGACCACTTGGGACTTGGTGAAAATGTGTTTTCCACTTTGTCGAGTCCCAAGCAGATGAGAGGACGTGCATTATGTGGAGTCTGAGTTGGAAAAGTTCAGTACTTGAGGAGATGCCCTAATTAGTCTCACCGAGGCCCAAGGAAAGAGAGAAAGTGGATTGTGTGCTGACTGTAAGAAAAATGATTTGTCAACTCAGCATACGGTGAGATATTTTCAGCGAGACCTAAGTTGTGTTAAAATGTGGTGAGATGGGTGATTTAATGGTTGGTAGGCCTATCATATGAATGTATCATGATCGTTTATATGGCTTGAGTTAGTCAACATGCCAAAAGCACCGATGTTTTGAGTTGTTTTGAGTTTTATACTCAAAAAAGATGTCTGAATTGTAGGAATGTGCAGGATAATTCACACATGTTTGAAGGAATAAAATCATGAAAGGTTAATTTTCATGATGATGATCATATGCATGAAGCTAGAGTTGCAATAGTTGGTATACAACTATGCTTGTAAGGACGATGGGGATGTTCTTATATACATATTAATATGAGGATGAACAAGTCATTAGTTCATATGATTGAATAGGTTGGAGAATCAAACTTCAGAGATGTCTACAACTATGTTAAAGCCTTGTGAGAAATGGATCTTATCACAGAAGAGGTGCCAAATTCCTGAAGCGAAACCTGTGAGAAATCTATCATACAACCAAAGGGGGATTGAAAATGCACTAGACTGCCAGAGAGGAACAAGATGATTAATGTGCATATGCAATACTATGTTACAATTTGAATTTGACAAGATTTCCTTTGATGGAAATTTTTTCCCTTTGGGTGCATAAGTGTAGGGAGACAGTGGGCAACGCAGACATTGAGGAATTGGGTTTGTAGCATTGCAAACCCACACTCTAAAAGTTATCCCCTACTAGGACGAGTGGTGGAAACCACTTGAGTTGGTATCTTCTACATATAGAAGCACCCATGGTCGATGGTAACATGGTTGGTGTGGTGGTAGGTTCCCATTGATTCTCTTTGATCTGGGCATGATGTCTACCATGCATGGCCATCTAGACAGTTACACATTGGGACAAAATAGTGGCGACCGAATCCATTCGACAACTTTTAAAAGGAAAAAGGCTAATTAGAAAGGAAAGTTGGACACATGTAAGAAACTTGTAGCTTGTGCATTCCTTAAGTTATAAAAGGAATACCAAGGTTGTATTAGCAGTTCTATTTTTTTTTTCATTTTCTGGGTAGATAGTTATAGGACTGTGAGTAGTTTATCGCTTGAGGAAAAATTCTTGAGGGAATGAATGTACAATTTTTTTAGTAATTTCAATTAGTATATGAGAAAACTATTAAATTGTTGCAAAACTATCTCCATTGGTATTTCCATATTTCATATGAATTGAAATGTTAAGGGCATTTTGATTTGTCTTGATATTTTTTATGTCAATGTGTGACTGTGTGTATGGGTTTTCTTCAAGGAAGGAACTAAAGTTTGTATGCAAACCATAGTGAATCTAGGAAATAGTTTATGGATTAATAAGAATGGTTTATGTAACAACATAAGGACTTGCATTAATGTATGGCATTGATGTTTGAAAAGCTCACTAATTTTGAAGCTAGTTACTGTTAGGATTTACATTTGTGACCTAAGGATTGACTCTATGCCTTGGATAGACACTTGCCTATTATGGTCCAGGATTTGTTTCAGAAATGTTTTCATAACAATCTTCCCTCTAACGCTTTCCCTTTCTCTTAAATTTTTTCTATTGTGTTTGTTATCAGTTATTCTCAGAGGTAGAGCAAATGTGACTTTAGCTCAAGTCCAGAGAAACACATGTAATGTCCTTATTTATTTGAGAATATTCCATCTTTCGTAGGCTTGTAGGTAGAGGTGTTTCATGTTTGTTATGTATGCAGGCTCAAAATAGGAACACCCTCCTAAGAATGATGGATATCGAAGAGATGAAGGTTGTAAGAGCCTTGTTACTATTGGAATTCCATGTCCTTAGTCTGTTGATAGTTTAGAGACCACATTGAAGGTTTTATCCCTGATGTGAGATGTGATGAAATACTTAGGATTGGGGGTTGCAGGAAAAAACACCTATAAGACAATTGAAAAGGAGGCAAGATGGAATTCTTATATGAGCTATCTATCACATTCGAGCCATCATCTATAACATTTAATTCAGGAATAGAAGAGATAACATTGAAATTAAACATGTGGCTTAAAGTTAGCCACATGAAACTTCATTTTCATCAACAAAATATTCCTATAAATCTTCTAGCTTGGGTAAGTGAACATAGTGAAATTTTGTTTAACGTAACCCTTACTATCAAAATGGGCTCTCATGGGTAGGGAACATAAACCAATCTCAATTAGAATTTTATCAAAAAACTTTGCACATTCATTATTTTTGCAAGAAAAGTGAGACAAGCTCATAGGAAAAGAGTACCCTTTCTTTCTCATTTGTACATATTTTATATTCACAAAGGTCATCTGACAACATAGTTCCAAGAAGATGAGGTAATCAGAGGCATACTGGGATAGTCTTAATGGAGCCTTT
Organism: Cryptomeria japonica; assembly: GCF_030272615.1. Lineage (NCBI taxonomy): Eukaryota > Viridiplantae > Streptophyta > Pinopsida > Cupressales > Cupressaceae > Cryptomeria > Cryptomeria japonica. The sequence goes on along the minus strand of NC_081408.1, from coordinate 272,860,296 downwards.
TCATAACCTCCAATTCTCAAATATGAGAAACTTCTTAATTGAATATAGAAACTACCATAGATTTGAATTAGGGCTATAGCCTCCTTGGATATTTTGTTTTTAGGGTTTCCTTCAATGTATTTTATGACTATCATAAAGAAAGCATTGTGGACGCGAGATAAACTCATCATACATTCCCTTTTTTTGTAATTGAGGGAAATAATTATAAATAGGGGCACCATCTGTGAGATTTCCAACTTGTCTCAAACTTGGCCAAGAGATTTTCCTGACAACTAATACATAGGAAAGCACAAAACACAAATCAAATTCTCTCCTATCATTAAAATTTACAAGCTATTCATGAAGGGAATCGTTCATACTAACTGTTGTTCTAAAAAATGAGCAAACCAAGTTCACCTGCAATCTATCTATGAAATAGCCAACTTCATACAATGAAGAACTTTGGGACTTGGAAAACATAAAAAAGGATTTGAATCCTTCTACTCTTCAGGCTCTACAAAACCTAGGTGGGTGTACCTTTGATGCATTGAATTAGACCCATTACACACATATGATAGCATCAATAAAAATAGATATATCTCATAAGGCTTAACAACTAGGAGGTTACTACGAATGGGCTAGATCTACATTGACATCTCAACTAAGTTGAAGCATGAGATAGGTGGAACAAACTAAAACTACAAACATAAAAGTAAATGGATATTTTATTTCAATTAAAACTCTCTGAGAATCCCCAGAATCTGCAAGACTAGTGCCTTATCCAAGGGCATGGAGTCATACATTAAACTACAAATGAAAAACTTCTACTGCAAGTCCATCTTCATATTAAAATATTCTTGCATTAATGCCTTACATAAATGCATTACTCAACTCATCCATGAAATCATCAGATCTTGAATACATATTCCATTATTTATGATTGATTACAGAGTTTAAATTCTTCCTTAAATAATACCCACAAACAATCACAACAATCTCCTTGAGATGACAAATTCCAGCCTCCTTGAGGATTTAATTTGTAACAAAGAAATACATATTTAGAGACAATATTGTGTGAATTTATGCATGCCTTACATACATATAAACCTACAACTAGAAACACCTACAACAAGAAGATATACCCCATTACTTGAGAGAAGACATAACTATACAAACTCTAGAAGAAAAAACTTAGAGCTAAAAACACAAAATATGGAGCTCTGCTCACAAAATTTTTGGAACCATTACAAAATGAGAAGAGCTCAGAATAAGAAGGAAGAGAGAAAAATTCCATCTGACAAGGACAACTATCCCAATCTTTCTGCATTAACTTCTCACACACTTGGCTTGCAGAAAATCCTCTCTAGCAAACTGAAAAATCCTTCTGAAATCTTGAGGAAATTGCCCTTGCAATACTTAACATGTGCAACAATTGACTGTAGAAACAAACTGCTTCAGATCGAGAGATTTCCAACTATATGTAACATGTCTATATTTGAGCAAAAAATAACCCCTCAACCATCAATCTCTCTGCAGGTCAGTCATTAATTTCTCATGCAGATCAGTCAGGCACAATTGTCATTTAAATCTTTTCATTTTTACTATAGTCGAAACTATATATTTAATTTTGACTTTCTTTGATCCTCCTTCTGTGCTCCACCACGTGGCACCCCTTGACTGGTTTCGGGGTCCCAGTCTTGCCACCTCAGCATAACCTGGACTCACCACCAGAATGGAGCTCTTCTTTGTCACTGGGTCACGATGGATATTCATCATGCAACTTCAAACTACGGATCAACAACCACCATTGATCTCCCTTAGACTTGCTCACCCATTATCTCACCTGGGCCACTCACCCCTTTTCTGCATAGGCCTGCCACATGTCAGCCTCTAGTTTCCCTTTGGATCCATCTAGGCACCACCCTCTAACCACCACGTCACCTTACGCTGGACTCACCACAACCTTGTCACTAATCCGCGTTGGATAACTGGCGTGCATCTTCGTGTATTGGATCAACGACGACCATTGATCCATCTCAAACTTGCATGCTCACTAATCACCCTTTTTCTGCATGTGCTTTGTCGCTGATCCGCGATGAGTTTAGGTCATGCATCTTCCAATCGCGGATCAGCGACCACTGTTGGATCATCTGCAATCACTATCCGATCTCCTCCAACCTACTTGGCTATTAAACTTGCCTGAGTGGCTCCCTCCTACCGCATGTCACTATTTGGTTTGTCTGCACATCCAGTTGTCCACCATTTGGGCACCACCTGTCTACCACCTATCTGCCACCTCGCTAGTGGCTATGTGGCAGGGGATAACTAGCGAGCATCTTCATCTTGCAGTATAGCAATGACTGTTGGTCTTCATCAAACTTGCACACTCTTTATCCTTTTTCCATCGCGTACCACATGTCAGCTTATGACCCACTCCCAGATCCACCTTTCTTGCCACTAGACCCCACATCACCTTTGGTCCTGTTGGTTTTTTTGATATTATTCCTTTAGCCAAACTTCGTCCCTCGGTGAGTTGTTCACATGTCTCATTGATTCTGTAATTTTATCGATACCTTTTTATTTTATCGGTGGGACTAGTTCTGATTTGTTCAGTGTACTTTATGTCGATGGAATTGATACTTTCGGTGAATCCTTTTAGAGATCCATCGCAGCCAAGGTTTGTTCGATAAGTCACTCCATGAGTTTGATGACATGCCACCAGACTACCATCTCATCATGCCACTGGATCGCCACCTCACCTTTGTCGGACCCACCACAACCTGGGCTCGCCTTGTCGCCAAGTTGCAATGGATACTCATTTTGGGCACTTCACAACCGCGGTACAGTGATAGTCATTGATAGTCCCAAAATTTTACTCCATCGTTGATCTTCCTCGGATCTCCCATTGGATCTTTTCGATTTGTACGACCTTTAGCCTCTTCTCGCCAGCCTATCACAAAATTTGGACACCTTGATATGAGCACATGTGTGGGGGCCCACCGATGCTGAGCTTCCACTTGCCAAAATCCCTTAAGCTTTGACACTTAATATGTGTTGGGCTTTGTATTTAAATGCAAAATATTCCCTTCCCACAACCAATGTGGGATAAATATTTATGCCTAGCGACATTTACATGGAAGTTTCTCTGGCCTTTTAAAGACCTCTTTGGCGTTCAAGTAAAAAATATTTACATAGGCCGATTGCATTTGCTGAAAGCTTCTTTGCTTCCCATGTTTCACAGGCATGCGAGGGGAGGATTGTTGACTCTATTTTCATGCCTTCAAACTAGGTGATTCAGGTTGGTTCATTAGGTGGTCATTTGAAAATGCATAGCAAAATTTCAACTTGAATTGGGCCTCCAAAATCCTCAAAATTTATAGGTCCCAACACTAACTTTGCCCATTCAATCTAATTTTTGTCATCATAAATAGTGAGGATAAACTGACAAATCCTTTCTTCAAAGAATTATGTCCTAGGTGGACCAACTACATGACACAACAACACAATAATATCAATGATATTATCTCTAAACAACTTTGTTTTTATCCAAGAAGGTAGCCTATATTTATGGGGTCAAGGGGATTTTAACCAACCTTGAGAAATAGTGTCCAAACACCAATCTATCTGGTTTTGAAAGAACTCCCATAATGACTAATAAGAATAATTTACGTTACCTTCTCTTTTAGTGATGTACAGTACAAGAGAAATATTATCCATATCTATTTTGGCTATCAGGGATTAAATCACACTCTACATTTTGTGGGAGTAAGGATGATAATTGTATACACCTAAAAATGGTCTGAAGATAATTAATTAAATAAGAAATTATTTAATTAATCCCCCTTCCTAATTTAATTGAATTCATTAGCAATTTGATTAAATTCTCCCTTTCATCTACTTATTAATAAATCTAAGGATTTATTTAATAGGTTCATTTCAATAGTCCCATTTGATTAATTAATCTAAATTGATTAATCCCCCAATTTCAATCAATTCTTCTAATCCCCTAATTAATTAAAACAAATCAATTTATGAGTTGTTGAAAATTAATTAGTCTTTTCCTATTATTTGAATTTTTAAATTCAAATTACCCATATTCCTCCTAACTTCTAACCATCTAACCTAACCATCCCTCTAACCTAACCCATTCCACCTAACCTTGGGTTTGCCTAACCCTATCCTATATTGCACATTCTAACTTCCTTATCCTAACCTCCTATGGTGTGGATATTCTCCCCTTGAGACACATGGAACTTTGGCCACATGTTTCCTTCCTTGGACACTTTCCCTCTCATGAGAAAGGCTCCTGGACACTTGTCACCACAAAGATGACAAGTGTCCCTTCCTCCAACATCTTCTCCAACCTCCTCCAATTTCACCCTTGATATCTTTAGACTCAATCTTGACCTTTGTTTCCTACAACCTCACCCCTGGCCTTGGAAATCTTATAAATATGCCCCATTTTGGAGCACAAAGGATCCCATCTCATTATCAATTTAGGCATTGTTAATATAGGCATATCATTTGAGCATTGTTATGGGAAATTGCATTAGCTTAATTTGATCAGTTTTCTAGCATAATTGTTGAATCATGTAGCTTAATCAATCTCTTTTCTAGCTTAATTGCATCATCATCATAGCTTAATCATTCCTATCATTAGCTTAATTAGTTTGTTGGATCAATCTAACATAATAAATCTCATCTAGCTTGCATATCATTATCATTTCAAATCCTCCATCTAGGTGTAGTCAAGTCATGGGGATCTCTTATCCATATCTGAGAGCAAATCCATACTCGCATCTCTTAGGAGGCAATAGGTAATTTTTTCATGGTTTGTCTTTCATTTGCTTTTAATTTACTAGCCATGCTTGTAATGATCTATTGAGTGTTTGTGATGCAGCTGCAGGTATCACACTTCACAGGCACGACAATAATCTTACACATAGGAGAGGACCAATTTTGGGCATGCAACGATGGAAGAATAACCTCTAGCCTAAGATAGAGAAGATTAAATGACCTTTTGTGTAATGGGGGATTTCTAATAGAAGGTGAAAGCTCAAATTGGGATGAAATAGGAAGGAGCTATGAAAAGAATAGGTGTTCATGAATGCCAAATTAGCAAACTTCCCCTATCTAATGAACAAGAAAATTAGAAATTTCAGTAATTTTAAGCAAATAGAGATTTTATCCTCAAACCTGGTTTTGTTCTTTTATCGGAACGTCTCTTCAAATTTACCTGAAGTCTCGAACGCAAATGGCCTGAGAAAAGGTGACAAACATGTGAAAACTTGGAGCAATTAATTCTTTCATTTCACTGGTTGTCATACTGCTTTGAGATTTGAAACAAAATATTTTATTAATGCTTCATTTATTGCCCATTACGAAAAGGTACTTTATTGATGGCACTGCGTGAGTTGTTTGCCTTGAGGCTACTACTATCAGAATGTCAGGCAATCAGGTTCTTTAAGAACTACACAAAAAGAAAAGTGTGTGTGCTGAAAAGTTCGTAATGTGCGATCGATCGATATGTGACTTGTGAGGGACCTATTGACACGATACTATCGGAGATTGAGGTATCAGGTGAAACAAGACTCAATAACGATAAAGGCTAGTGAGTTAAACTTATATTAGATGGTGATAAGGTGATAAAGAAAGGTGGGGCCCCTTTGGACATAACCAAGAATTGACGCTTAAAGGAAAGAGGTTGATTGATCGATCAGGGGTTTTGTTCAAACTAAAGCATGTAGATTATTCTTACGATGTGTTGAAGTCCCCAAAATTGAGGTACTGACTATGACCCAATGGGTAGGGTGGGTAACAATTGGATAGCCTTTAAATAATTTAAAGCACAATCATGCCAGATCAACGACATGATCCACTTAGATGGTGAGGATAAAAAAAAATTCTTTCAAAAGAGAACTCCCCTTGACCCAAAGCACTATACGTAGTTACTTGAGGAAGAGGTGCCTACACCAGATTATGGTACATCAGGCTCACTTCCTTTGTTCTCATTCTTCTTTGTCCAAACCAAATTTTCTTTCTTTTTTGATTCACCATTCTTCATCACACTCTTCTTAGCAGATTTCTCCACATTTCCATTTCTACATTAATTAGCATAATGTTCGGACTTCTTGCACTTGAAACAACTGATAACCTTCATTTCACATCTTAGTGGATGTGATCTATATCTACATTCATTAGGGTATGTGCAAGATCACGGTGGGCCAAAACAGGCCCTTAAGTTGCAATGAAATTTCAAAAAATCAGAGTTATGCGACTTGACATGAAAATTTGAATAAGTTATGAACATTTTTTTAAAAACATGTAAGAAGAGAATCTATAGCAAATTGAATATAGTTTCTATGATACTAGTTGTTTTTTGAAAAAAAAAATCTATTTGATGAAAATTTGAAATTTCAATGTAGTGGTACTTAAATTTTAGGAAAAAGATAAGAAGTAGGTGTATGTCTAACCACCCTAATCACAATCAAATCATAATATATTTTTAATATTTAAAATATAAGTAGTAGACTCATGTTTGAATGTGAAACATATTTTTTTACAATTTTTTATGAAGTAAATAATTAATTATGAATTTTTTACTACAACTTTCAGAAATTCAAAAACTCTATAGAAAATAAATAATTAAATTTTAGGAAGACTATAGCTGTGTAGCGCTTTCTTTGTTTCCTTGATGTTTTTTCTTAGCTGTCTTTTTGGTTTGCTGGCCTTTTTGCTAGTCATTCTGTTAGTAGTTCTTATGCTCTGGACTCTTAATGTTTTATATTACTCTCTTTTGTTAAAGGTTTCGGGTCCTTAAAACCTGTTTTTCTCAATTAATCAGAACTTGGTCTAAACTTTATGAAACTAATTTTTTTTTCTTATAGTAGACAAAACATAGAATGTGACACATGTTTCAAATTCAAAAAACATGATACCATTTGAAAGTTATGGGTGTTTTTCAATCAACCTATCAATTAGGACGTTGGACAGAATTCAATTAGAAAATAAATAATAATTATTTATTAAAGTCAAAATAAGACAAACCTTATATTGTTGAAAAGATGAGAACATCCTTGGAAAGCCCTTTTTATTTTATCAATTTTGGCAAAAAAAAAAGTCGTCAACCACTAGCATGAAGTCTAGAAAATCAAAGAATACTCAAAAACATGTTTTCTCTGTTGACTTTCTAGGCTTATCATTTTCGAGCCAAATCCCAGAGAATTCTCAAGCCAAACATGGATAGAAAAAATTATGTGTTTTAAAATCGGTTATCCGTTTAAATCAGAAATCCTTTTTGAAAAAATTAAAAAAACATATTTTATTAAATTAGGCATAACTTTTGCATTTCCTATTGAAATTTTGATTTTTTATAGGCATTGGAAAGGTAATTTAGAGCTCTATGATATGAAGTAGGTAGTTTTTCAATATTTAATTTTAAAAAGTAATTATAATTTATTTAAATTCATCCTCCATTTTTAAAACATTAAAAGCTCACACCTTTTTCATATAAATTTCCTATTTCATGAATTTTTGTAACAATCATCTCAAAATAATTGAAACACTAAATAAGTAATTAATAATAGAAAATGTAGGAATGTTATTGAGTTCAATAAATTTTGATAAACCATTTTATCTCTCTTTGTTCCTTTCTCTACCTCTCTCTCCTAAACCTATCACTCTACCTATTTGTTTCTTCCTCCCTCTCTCCACCTTTTTTGATACTTCCCCATCCCCCCTCTCCACTTCTCCTAATTACCTTCTTTCTAGACCTCTCTTTGAACCTATCTCCCCATCTCTCCTTCTCTCCCTCTGTTGATACTTTCCCATCCCCCCCTCTCCTCCTACCCCCTAATTACCCCCAACTATCTCTAATTTTCTCTTCCCTAATTACCATCTATCTCTCACACCTATCTCCCACTCTAACTTTACCCCAAATCTCTATCATTCTCTCTTCACCCCAATTACCCTCTCTCACACAATACTCACCCCCTTGAGCTCTTTGTTAATACTTCCCTCTTAAATTCTCCCCCTCTCCCCTCCCCCTTAATTAACCACCCATATCTCTCTCTTTATAATTCCCTCAGCCCCCTCTCCCCCTCCCCATAATCAACTCTCTAGATCTCTTTCTTCACTTCTTTCCCCATCTCTCCTTCTCTACCTCTATTGATAGTTGCCCCTCTACTGCTCTCCCCTACCCCCTTATTTCCCCAACTGTCTCTCATTCTCACCTCCCCCCAATTATATTTTCTCTCTTTAATATCTCTCCAACTCTCTCTCTCTCTCTCTCTCTCTCTCTCTCTCTCTCTCTCTCTCTCTCTCTCTCCAATACACCTCTCGTTCTCTAACCTATCTTCCACCATATGACCCCTTAGGACACCATATGACCCATTAGAACATCATATTGTCCTAAGGTGTCATATAGTGTCCTAAGGGGCCACACATGTATTAGAACACCATGCATGACCCCTTAGGACACAATATGGACAGCATGGTATTCTAAGGGGTCATATGGTGTCCTGAGGGGTCAAATTGTGTCCTAAGGGGTAATATGGTGTCGTTAGGCATCATATGGGGTCCTTTAGGGGCCACACATGTGTTAGAACACTATATGATCCCTTAGGACACCATATGGAAATCATATGATCCTAAGGGATCATATGTTGTCATCAGGGTTCGTATGGTGTCCCAAGGGGTTATATAGTGTTGTTAGGGGTCATATGGGGTCCTAAGGAGCCACACATGTGCTAGAAGACCATATGACCCCTTAGGACACCATATGACCCATGAGGACATCATAGTGTACTAAGGGGTCACATGGTGTCATAAGGAATCATGTCATGTACTAGGATGTTAAAAGGGGTGATATGGTGTCATTAAGGGTCATATGGGGTCATAAGGAGTAGCACATATGCTAGAACACCATATGACCCATTAGGATACCATATGACCTATTAGGACATCATATTTTCCTAAGGGGTCATAAGGTGTCCTAACGAATCATATTGTGTCCTAAAGAGCCATATGATGTCCTAAGGAGTCATATGGTGTCGTAAGGAGTCATATGAGATCCTAAGGGTCCACACATGTGTTAGAACACCATATGATCCCATAAGAGACAATATGGGCATCATATGGTCCTAAGGGGTCACATGGTGTCGAAAGGGGTCATACAATGTCCTAAGGGGTCATATGGTGTTGTTAGGGGTCATATGGGATCCTAAGGGGAAACACGTGTTAGAAGACCATATAATCCCTTAGAACATATTATGACCTATTAGGACATAATATTGTCCTAAGGGGTTGTATGGTGTTATAAGGGGTCATGTCAAGTAATAAGATATTAAAAGGGGTCATATGGTGCCCTAAGGAGTCATATGGTGTCATTAGGGGTCATATGGGGTCCTAAGGGGCTACACATGTGTTAGAAGATCATGTGACCCCTTAGGATACCATATGACCCATTAGGACATCATATTGCCCTATTGAGTCATATGGTATCATAAGGGGTCATGTCAAGTACTAGGATCTTCAAAGGAGTTGCATGGTGTCCTAAGGGGTCATATGGTGTCCTAAGGGGAAATATGGTATCACTAGGAGTCATATGGGATCCTAAGGGGGGCATTCATGTGTTAGAACACCATATGACCCCTTAGGACACCATATGACCCCTTAGGACTAAATATTTCCCTAAGGGGTCATATGGTGTCCTAAGGGGTCATATAATGTTTTTAGGGGTTATGTGGGGTGGTAAGGGGCCACACATCTATAATAACACCATGTGACCCCTTAAGATGCCATATGGAGATCATATGGTCCTAAGGGGTCATATGGTGTCGTAAAGGGGTAATATGGTGTCCTAAGGAGTTATATGGTGTAGTTAAGGGTCATATGAGGTCCTAAGGGGACACACATGTGTTAGGAGACATCATATTGTCCTAAGGAGTCATATTGTGTCATAAGGGGTCATGTCATGCACTAGGATATTAAAAGGGGTCATATGGTGTCCTGAGGGGTCATATGGTGTCCTAAAGGGTCATATAGTGTCCTAAGAGGCCACACATGTATCAGAACACAATATGACCTCTTAGGACACCATATGACCTATTAGGACATCATATTGTCCTAAGGGGTCATATGGTGTCCTAAGGGGTCATGTCGCTAGGGGTCATATGGGGTCCGTAAGGGCCACGAGTGTGTTAGAACACCATATGACCCCTTAGGACACCATATGGACCCCATATGGTCCTAAGGAGTCATATGGTCTCATGAGGGGTCATATGGTGTCCTATGGGGTCATATGGTGTCATTAGGGGTCATCAAGGTTCCTAAGGGGCCATGTGTTAGAAGACCATATGACCCATTGAGAAACCATATGATCCCTTATGACACCATATGACCCATTAGGAGATCATATTGTCCTGAGGGGCCATATCATGTCATAATGGGTCATGTCAAGTAGTGGGATGTTAAAAGGGGTCATATGGTGTCCTAAGGGATCATATGGTGTCCTAAGGGGTCATATGGTGTTGTTAGGGATCCTAAGGAGCTAGACATATGTTAGAATTCCATATGACCCCTTAAGACAACATATGACCCATTAGGACATCAGATTGTCCTAAGGGGTCATATGGTGTTCTAAGGGGTCATATGGTGTTCTAAGGGGTCATATAGGGTCCTAAGGGGCCATGAATCTTTTAGAACATGATATGAATATCATATGGTTCTAAGGGGTCATATGGTGTTGTGAGGGGTCATATGGTGTCCTAAATTATCATATGGTGTCATTAAAAGTCATATGGGGTCCTAAGGTGTCACACATGTGTTAGAATACAATATGACCCTTTAAGACACCATATGACCCATTAGGAAATCATATTGTCCTAGGGGGTCATATGGTGTTAGAAAGGGGCATGTCATGCACTAGGATGTTAAAAGGGGCCATATGGTGTCCTAAGAGGTCATATGGTATCGTTAAGGGTCATATAGTGTTGTTAGGGGTCATATGGGGTCCTAAGGGGCCACACATGTGCTAGAACACCATATGACCCATTAGGACATCATATTATTCTAAGGGGTCATATGGGGTCCTAAGGGGCGACATGTGTTAGAACACCATATGACCCCATAGGACACCACATGGACATGATATGCTCCTAAGAAGTGATATGGTATCGTGATTGGTCATATGATGTTCTAAGCTATCATATGGTGCTGTTAGAAGTCATATGGGGTCCTAAAGGGTGACACATATGTTAGAAGACCATATGACCCCTTATGATACCATATGACCCATTAGGACATCATATTGTCCTAAGGGGTCATATGGTGTCCCAAGGGTTCATATGGTGTCCTAAGAGGTCACATGGTGTTCCAAGGGGTCATATGGTGTGCTAAGGGGTCATATGGTATCGTTAGGGGTGATATGGGGTCCTAAGGGACAACACGTGTTACAAAACCATATGACCCCTCAAGACACCATATGGATATCATATGGTCCCAAGGAGTCTTGTGTTGTTGTGAGGGGTCATATGATGTCCTAAGGGGTCATATGGTGTCATTAGGGGTCATATGGGGTCCTAAGGGGCCACACGTGTTACAACACCATATGACCCCTCAGGACACCATATGGACATCATATGGTCCCAAGGAGTCTTGTGCTATTGTGAGGGGTCATATGGTGTTGTTAGTGATCATATGGGGTCCTAAGGGGCCACACATGTTATAAGACCATGCAACCTCTTAAAAAATCATATGACCGACACCATATGACCCATTATGACATCATATTGTCTTAAGGGGTCATATGGTATCATAAGAGGGCATGTCATGTACTAGGATGTTATAAGGAGTCATATGGTGTCCCAATGGGTCATAAGGGGTCATATGGGATTCTAAGGGGCCACATATGTGTTAGGAGACCATATCACCCCTTAAGACACCATATGACCCATTGGGACATCATATTGTCCTTATGGGTCATATGGTGTCATAAGGGGTCATGTCATGTACTAGGATGTTAAAAAGGGTTATATGGTATACTAAGGGGTCATATGGTGTCCTAAGGGGTCATATGGTGTCCTAAGGGTTCATATTGTGTTAGAACACCATATGACCCATTAGGACACCATATGGTGTCGTGAGGGGTCATATGGTGTCATAAGGGGTCATTTAGTGTCGTTAGGGGTCATATGGGTGTTGGCATTATGGATGAATTGATTATGTGTTGCATTGATGTTTTGTCATTGATGTCAACACTAGCTGATATGGTTGGTTACCAATTTTTATTGGTAGAAGATCTAGTGTTACCGATAGAAGAGACTATCTGTTGGACACCCTCAACATGTTTGGATCAGTGAAGTATGTTTGATTACATGTGATACATGCTTAATGAGCATGTTTTGGTTAATTGGTATTGGCTTGGTATTTTATACTATCATACATTCTGGTAAACCCTTACCGACATTGGTTTAAAGCTCTACCAATAGAGCTTTCACTAAAGAATCTTGATAGGATGCATAAGTGGTGTTGGTGCAGCTTCTACATGGATTTCAGGATGCTGAAGATATTCTTTGATCATGCATCAACTGCTTGAAGACATTGCTTTGGCATAGTGGACCCAAAATAGGTCTAGTACCTATCTAGGTTATGGACTGGTATCATGCTAACGTGTACTCTACATGTTACCAGGATATTTCGAGATGATTTATGGATTTGTTATTGTTGTTTTGATCTTAAGCCGACATGGCATATCAATGTAATATGGATTTATGTAATATCTTGTAGGTGGCCAACCTAATTGGTTTAGGCCTTAGGGTTTGTATAAAATAATGTAAGATCTCATTTGTATATTGTGGTGTGGGTATTATGTGTCATGGTCTTGGAATGCAATATCATATGCGAAGGAGATTTGGTCGATCATAGGTGATCAAATTGGATTAAGGAAGACGCCAAAGGCCTCTAGTATTGAGCTTAACCAGAACTGTAATCAGGCATGGTAGATGCTATTTTTGAGAGTTCACTCAACTTGATTTTTGTCCATTTATCTTGAGATGGTTGTAGCCTCTCTATAGTTAGTGAGATTCTTTTGTAATGAGCAGTACGCTCTAGGTAGTGTGCCTTCCTGCAAGGGTAGGCCCCTCATTGTAACACATACTTTCTGTAAAAGTATCATCTGACTGTGGGTAGGCTTCCCACTATGGCTTTTCCCTTTCCAGGTTTTCCATGTATAAATCATGGTGTTATGTGGTATGGTTGCTTTGCATTGATTATCTATTTAATTTTTAAGTTGTATTGTTTATTGATATCTATTCCTACCAACATTTGTATGTTTTTTACTGGTACATGATCTATTTAAAGGTTATTAAGTGGATTAAAAGTTATAATTTATTAACAACTGATTCACACCCCCCCCCCATCTCAGTTGTTCACCGATTATCCTAACAATTGGTATCAGAGCTTTGGTCCTCTTTTGTAGAAGCTTAACCGCTTGAGGTAGATCCTATGACAACTAAAATTCTAATCCACTGGCAACTATTTTTAGAAGTGAAATCCCTAATCTTGATGGAACAAATTGTGGGATATGGAAAATTCGAATGGAGACTCATCTTAGATGTGTTGGAAAGGATATTTGGGAGATCAATGAGAAAGGATACACACCTTATGATCTGACATCTGGCAATCCTGCTCCTGTAGACTTGGATAATATTATTGAAAATGATTGGCAAGCTAGAGAAGCCCTCTTGTGTGCACTTATTGATCAACAAATCATGGGATTGACTGATAAATCATCAGCTAAGGTTATGTGGGACAAATTGCAAACTCTGAATGAAGGTGATCCTACTGTCAAAATTGCTAAACTTGATGGTTACCGGGTAAGATATGAAAACTTAAAGATGGAAGATAATGAGAGAATTGTTGTGTTTATGGAAAGAGTAAATGAGATTGTTATGGGAATTCAATGCTGTGGAGGATTTCTAAGTGAAGATGAAATAGTTTCCAAAGTATTGAGAGCCCTTCCACTAGCTTACAAGATGAAGGTAACTACAATTAATGAGTTAAGAACAATGGGAAACTCTTAAGTTAAACGAGACATTCTGATTGGGAAATTATTTGCTTCTGATCTTGAAGAATTTGGATCTTCTGAAGCTGTAAAGTCTAAACCTGCTTTTCATGCATCATTATCATCATCTATTGGTAAAAGTGATTGGAGAGCCCTATATGCAAAATAATTGGAAGACATGCGAAAAGAAGATGAAGAACTTGAGCAACTTGAAGCCTTATTTGCTAGAAGAGTACCTAAAGGACCAATTGGAAGTAAGTATGAAGGAAAAGATGATGAATAATGATGAACAATAAATACCCGACATATACTGAGAGGGTGGGGGGGGTGGATCAGTATAGACAAAAACTTCTTAAACAACTTAAACAGCAAAGACTGCACTAACTGGTAAACAATATCACCAATCTAAATCAAAGCACTACCAGTAAAACACAGTATGATTGTAAAAGACATAAACCAGTAATATATAGATCTTCTCAAAACCTTAATATCTCATCTCAACTTCACCCATATGCTTAAGCAAGTAATACATCAGAAATACAATGACCATTGGATCAACTTGCATTACCGCTTAACAGAAAACACTAAAACATCACATGAAAAAACATCACATATAACACACTATTTTTCATGTGGAAACCCAACTGGGAAAAACCATAGTGGGGATGAATACCCACAAGTTGTTCTTGAACTCTTCTAAAGTTCGCTCTGTTAGGAGCCTATTCCAGTTAAAGACTTTACAACAGGTTCTTGTAAGGAGCCGATCCTACTACGGATCACTCAGTTAAGGGATGGCTAAATACCCGATTAGAGGTTAAGACCCTATTAAAGGTTACCTTGTAAGAGGATTTAAAGAACTCAATGATTTTGAGTCACCCTGTTAAAGGATTTACAAAAAGCCTGTTAAAGCTACTCAGTAAAGGGATTTTCCATCTGATGAAATGGTTAGAAGTCAATAGGTAATACACTGATTTGATAACAACACTCAATGCCAAGGCAGATCCACTTCAGCTCTTTTACATCTACAATCACACTCTACAAATCTCTTCTTACTCCTTTGGTCTTGCAAGAATCACCTCACATACATTCATTTGCCAACAACTTTAAATGAAAATCATCAACCTTATAGACAATAATTAGGTCGATGGCCAAAACCTAAGACCCTAAGCATCTAGGTTAACAATACAGTCAATCCAATCCTGGTCATTTAAACACATTACATAGGGTAAAACAATCTTGAATAAATCTCAAGATGTTTTCCATTGTCCATTCTTCACCGCTTCAGGAAGCTAATAATCCATCACATGCTCTCCACCGTTTACTAAGATTTTGCACATTCCTGAGGTAGATAGAATCAATCTTCTTCATGCAAGATCCTCAAGGAGATTCTTCACACGCACAAGGCTGACGTGGTAACGCGATCTAATCTTCATTTCAATGCTAACTCATCATAGGATGTCATTAGTCGGATCACACAGACTTGGGATTCATCAACCAGAAACCCTGAATCTGAGACTACCAACTAGTAGTCATATCAAATGAAACCCCGATACAAACTTTGCATATACTGGTTCACACTCCAACATACTGGTTCACTTTTTGCATATACCGGTTCATACCATCATACTAGTTCACTTGCCAGTTTGCTTACTTCAATATATCGGTTCATACTTTAGCATATTGACATCAATGACAACATACAATCCCATCATGTCATCAAACTTTGCACATATGCCAACAAAAGCACCTTTTAAATGTTTTGCATGTAAGAAGATTGGTCATTTTGAATCTAGATGTCCTGAAAGGAATGCAAGGTTTGAGGAAAGAGAAAAGAAATCTTTTAAGCCTAACTAGAACATATATAGATTCAAGAAAAGTAAACAATGCTACATAGTAGATGAGGAAGGAGTAACTGATGACTCTAGAGATGAACCAACAAAGACTCTGCTAGTGGATCTGGCAATGGAAAGGAATGGGTGTTCTATGCTTTGAAGGAAGATGAACCAGAACCAGCTATCAAGAATGAAGAAAAGGCCCTAGAAGAAAAAGTTGAATATAGGGATGAATGGGTAATTGATGGTGGATGCTCACATCATATGACTAGAGATAAAAGGAAATTTTTGCCTCTGCAGGAACACAATGGTGGACAAGTCAGATTTGGAGATGACAAAGCATGTATGATCAAAGGTAGAGGTATTATTTCTCTGGATGGTAAGCATAATACTGATAATGTCTATTATGTAGAAGGTTTAAAGTATAATCTTTTGAGTGTTGGTCAATCAGTTGATAAGGGTTTCTAACTTCAGTTTAAAGATAAAAAATGCAAAATCATTAACAAGACTGGTTTGGAGATTGTGTAGTACCCCTACTAGTTTGAACTCATTAGGCTCATATTTTATTGGTTGTTTTTCAGTGGATACATTATCATGACATATTATTCATATTTTTATGACATTATGCTTTATTTGGAGATGAGATGTATAATTTATTTGCAGTATTTCAGTACTTGTGATTTATGGCATTTTATGTATTATTGCTATGTATTGACATTTTACTTTAATTATGCAATGTGGAATTATATGTTGTGTGTTTGTGAGTGTATTGGATGCAAGGGGACGATTTTCCTTCACTCATTTCAATGAGACAGGGAATGTTGTGATTCTCCTTCATCGATGTGTTTGTCGTGTTTTCTATATATATGTATATGCATGTGTGGTTCGGTGATGCAGGATATTGTAGGTACAAGTACTGGGTAGGTACGTGGTATCATCTCCAACTGGCTTCACAGGTCTGAGCGTGCCTTATATTTTCTAATGGAAGTGGAGGAGATAGTAGTTGACCCCATTTTTACTCAGTTACACTCGTATGAGTGTCGTTAGTTAGTCATTTTGTCAGTTAGTTCGGTCTTCGTATTTTGTCATTTTATCTTTTATGGGTAATTGCTTGAGATTTGTTTAATTTGAGTGTTTTAGTGGATTTAATTAGATAATTAATTAATTAAGTTTATGAAATTATCTCATTATTGCATTGAGATTATAAATTTGGTTAATTAAAGGAATTATTAAATTAAGTTGCATGGTATTAAAAATTTATTTTTATTTTAAAAATAAATTAGATTAATTGTATTCTAAAGTTATAATTAAATAAATGAATAAAAGGATTAATTGGAATTAAAGTATTGTTTTAATTCTTTATTTAGAAAATTAATTAATTGGAATTAAAAGTATTGTTTTAATTCTTTATTTAGAAAATTAATTAATTGGAATTAAAATATTGTATTAATTCTTTATTTAGAAAATTAATTAATGTCCATGAGAAAAGTAATGAAAGAATAATGTTTTAAATTATTGCATGTGATAAATTTAGAAAATAATGAAAGGAAATAAAAGAGCAAGAAAAGGAAAATTAATCCAAGAAAGTTTATGATGAAGTAATTGTTACCAAGAGAAAAGCAAAAAACCTTGGAGCATCACCCAAATGTGAAGAAGGAGGCACAAGAACTTTTGAAAGGGAAAAGCAAAGAAAAACCCCTTGTGATATTATGAATGAGGCAATGCCTAAAATGAGAGAGAGAGAGAGAGAGAGAGAGAGAGAGAGAGCAAGAAGCTCTTTACAATATTGTCATTAAGAAGAAATGAGAGAGGAGACATCTCTTAAATAGAGATGAGGAGAGGAGTTACAAAGTAACTCCCAAATCTATGAATGCCACCATTCATAAAATGTGTGTGCCATGTGTCCACATCCTCTTATGGAGGAAATCTAATATTCCTTAATAAAGGAAAATAAAAGAAATGACTTGTCCTCACACATGTACTAGAGGACAAATTACATGTAGGAATTCCAAAGGAATATCCTAAACTAAATAAAAATAAACCTAAGCTAAGTAAAGATTAAATATTCTAACACCCCACCTTAAGCTTTACTTGGGGAGCTTACATCAAACCCTTCAATGGGTTGTAATCCAAGATTTTTACAATGAAATTGGAACTTTTCTTTACAAAGTGGCTTGGTCTAAATATCTGCAACTTGGTCTTCCCCCTTGCAATAGAGGAGTGAAACTTGCTTGTCTTCAATTTGTTCTCTAATAAAGTGGTGTTGTAGAGCAATGTGTTTTGTCCTTGCATGGAAAACTGGATTTTTAGCCAAGGCAATGGCACTTTGGTTGTCACAATACAATGGAGTGGGTTCATGTTGAGGTAGACCCAAATCTTCAAGTAGTCTTCTAAGCCACAAGACTTCTTTGGAAGCATTAGTGCATCCTTTGTACTCAGCTTCAGTGGATCCAAGAGAGGTAGATTGTTGCTTTTTACTATTCCAAGAAATTGCTCCTGAACCAACAAAAAAACAATAACCACAAGTAGATTTCCCATCATTGGGATCTCCACCTAGATCGGAATCAGTAAAACCTTTTAAAGTAAAATCAGAATTTGTAGCATAAAACAAACCTACATTAATTGTTCCTTTAATATATCTTAAAATTCTTTTAGCAACTTTAAAGTGTGTTTGTTGAGGTTTAGACATGAATCTAGAAACTAAACCAACACTATAAGCAATATCTGGCCTAGTAAGAGTTAAATAATTTAAACTTCCAACTAATTGTCTATACAAAGTAGGATCAACAAGAGGAGTTTGCATATCAAGCATTAACTTAGTGCCTAATTCAATAGGAATTGAAACATGATGAGCATCACTCATTTTAAACTTATCTATGAGATCTTGAGCATATTTACTTTGAGATAAGAAAATTCCTTTAGAGGTTTGCCAAATTTGCATTCCTAAGAAATAATGTAAAAGACCTAAATCAGTCATTTGAAATTTTTGATTAAGTTGAAACTTAATATCAGAAATCAAAGTATTGGAACTTGAAGTAAGAATCAAATCATCTACATACAAGATAATAATTATAATATCATCTTCACTATGTTTAATATACAAGTTAGGATCATTTTTACTTCTAATAAAGCCTTGAGAAAGAAAGAATTCATTAATCTTGGAATACCACTCCCTAGGAGATTGCTTTAATCCATAAATTGATTTCTTTAATTTACAAACTAAGTGTGCATTACCTTCTTTAATAAAACCAAGAGGTTGAGACATATAGATTTCCTCATGTAAATCACCATTAAGAAAAGCACTTTTAACATCCATTTGGTGAATAGGCCAATTCATTCTAGAAGTTAAAGCAAGCACAAGTTTAATTGTAGGCATTTTAGCAACAGGAGCAAAAGTTTCAGTATAATCTAAGCCTTCAATTTGAGAAAAACCTCTAGCAACTAATCTAGCTTTAAATTTACTAACTTGATTATTAGCATTCAATTTAGTTTTATAAAGCCACTTGCAAGAAACAAGATTTTTACCATGAGGCAAGGGAACCAAATCCCAAGTTTGGTTAGAAATTAGAGTATCATATTCTTCCTTCATTGCTTTTTGCCAATGTGGTTGATTTTTAGCTTGATCAAATGTTTTAGGATCATTAGAATTCATAATAGTAGTCATTAAAGCATAATTACAATAATTAACTCTCCTAGCTTGAAGTCTATCCATTCTAGCTAAGTATTCATCACTATCTTGAATTAAAGATTTAAACCATTTAGGTCTTCTTTTAGAAGTAATGGATTCATCACTAGAAGAAGAGTCATGAGGAGTAGAGTTATTATTATCATCATCACTATCACTAGAAGGAATAGAAAGAGATGCATTAGGAGTAGGGTTAAGAGAAGGAGGTTGGTCCTCCACAAGCACAACTTTGGTTTGACCAAGTTCATCATCCTCTACTTTAGAACAATCATGAATGCCTTTTTCTGCAATACAAACATCTCTTGCAACTTTTACCTTGTTAGTAATAGGATTGTAAACTCTATAACCTTTAGTATTTTCATCATAACCAACAAAAATAAAAGGAGAAGATTTAGCATCTAATTTTTTTCGTTTCTCCTTTGGTTTGTGAACATAAGCTATGGAACCAAAAATTCTTAAATTCTGCAAATTAGGCTTTCTACCAGACCAAGCTTCTTCAGGAGTTTTATCCTTTAAGGCTTTGGTAGGTGTTCTATTAATTAAATAAGTTGCACAAGCCATAGCTTTAGCCCAAAACTTGTAATCCATATTTTTAGCATGCAATAAACATCTAGCCATTTCAACAATTGTCCTATGCTTCCATTCTGCCACACCATTTTGTTGTGGTGTATAAGGAACTGTAAGCTCATGTTTAATTCCAAAAGATTTCAAATAAGCATTAAATGCATTATTGACATATTCTCTTCCATTGTCAGTACGAAGAATCTTAATTTTAGAACTAGATTGCCTTTCTACAAACATATGAAATTCAATAAACACATCAAGCACTTGATCCTTACTATGAAGGAAATATATCCATGTTCTCCTTGAAAAATCATCAACAAAGGTAAGTGCATACCTTGAACCTTGGATGGAGGGATTCTCCATGGGACCCAAGAGATCACTATGAACTAGATGCAATTTAGTGTATGCCCTCCAAGATTGACCATGAGGAAAGGGTTCCCTATGCATCTTACCACTCATGCAACCATTGCAAACAATTTGAGAAGGAACAATACTAGGCAATCCATCAACCATATGTGCTTTTTGCATCAATGAAATATAATCAGAATTGAGATGGCCAAGTCTTTCATGCCATATAGTAAAATCAACAGTAGTAAGCAAACAATACTTTGGAGGAGCAAATTCATAGAACTTGAATAAGTTATCACTATCCATTTTAGCAGTAGCAATAACATGATTAGTGTTTGGATCAATGATATAACATATGCCCCTATAAAAGTTAATCTTATAATCTTGACAAAGTTTAGGAACTGAAATCAAATTTGATTTTAATTCAGGAACATAAAGAACATCATGTAATTTCCCATTAGGAACATTCACATCACCAATAGCTTCAACTTTACAACTATGATTATTAGCTAATTGAACAGGAATATTAGAAGTATCAGGATGCAAAGATTCAAAACATTCTTTATGAGAAGTAACATGTTGAGATGCACTAGAATCAATAATCCACTCAAGTGGTTGAGAGACATTATAAGTACATGTAAATGCATGACGAGATGAATTACCATTATTATTACCTTTCTTATAATGAGGTTTATGTTGATTATTTTGATTATTTTGATTCATGGGCTTTTTACCATTTTGTTTCTTAAAACAATTATTAGTAATATGTCCATCTTTTCCACAATATGTGCAATGGGGTCTTGTTTGAGAATTATTCCTTTGATTATTGTACGTATTATTATGATTATTATTATGAGAATTGTTATGATAGGATTTAGAATGAGATTGATAATTAGAAGATTTGTGATTATTATTATGATTATTATTATGATTATGATTATGTTTATTATTATTGGATCTAAAAGTATTATTATGATTTTGATTTTTAGACATAAAAGCATGTTCACTACTTTTAAGAGTACCAAATTGAATTAATTTAGCTTCCTCTTGACGCAATAAATTACGAAAAATATCATATGCTAATTGAGTAGCTAAGCTAGGAATAGCAAGTTGAGCATGAATACTCGTAATAAATTGTTGAAATTGACGAGGAAGACATTTTTTAAGAATAAGATGAATTAAACGTAAATCAGCTAGAGTAACTCCTAAACCAGTTAATTGACTATTAACAGAATCAAACTTTAATAAGAATTCATCCATACTTTTAAAATCCGTATACCTTAGATCTTCAAGTTGATCTTGAAGTTGAATTTTTCGGGATTCATTTGAGCTATCATAAGTAGTTTTTAAAATTTCCCAAGCTTCATGCGCTTTTGTACAATTTCCAATTAAAACATACAAATCAGGAACCATTGAAATACCAATTAAACCAAGTGCTTCCTCATTTTGAGCCTTCCATCTATCTAGGTCGGCTTGAGGAGCAGATGTAGCGGGTTCAAAGGTTTTATCAGTCGCAACATCCAAAAGGTGTTTGAAACGAAAAATAAACGAGATATGTGTTTTCCAAGAATGATAATTGGAACTATTTAATTTAATTTCCGGAATTAATGTAGACATGATAGCAAAATAATAGTTTGTAAAAAAAATTACCCCTTTGATTAAAAAATAAAAATAAAAATTAACCTCCTTGATTTAAAAATAAACCAGATTTGAGTAATAATTATAACAAAATTTATGTAAAAAAAAATGTTATATTCAAATCTTAAATAACAAATTAAAAGTTTTTTTTTTTTTTTTTTAAAACAAACTTTATATTTTAAAAGAACTTTAAATCTTTATTAATAATAAAATAAAATTATTTATATTAACAAAATTATTTAAAACTTAAAAAAAGATTATAAACTTAAAAAAGGTTAAATTTAAAGAAAACTTGTTAAAGACAAATATGCATGAAATGAATTGACAAGTTTTACATGTTGATAATGATAGAATGAGAGGAAAACAGACTGCAAATAGAGGCGATGATACACAAAGGCTACGTTACAAATACAATGATATAGTAACTGACGGATATAGCAGATATATTATTACATGAAAGTTATTGTAACTGATACTGCAAACTGAAGAAGAGGCAGGAAGATACTTTGCACAGGTGACGTTACTGCAAACTCAACAGGTGCTACAGGAGAATCTAGGTTGGAAGTTGAACGGTTTCACCTCATATACAAAATCTTGCTATCGTGAGATCGCAGGGGCTTTGATAGTTTATGATATCACCAGGCCTCGTACCTTTGAAAACGTTGGAATGCAGACAAAAACGCAAAGTGCAGACAAGAAACGGTAATTTACAAAGTTTAATTATTTTCACAAAAGGTGACTTGAAAGAGGTCCGCGAGGAAGATGCAAATAGAAAGATTTGCAGGAAGATTGTTCAATACGAGTAATGTAAGGTGGCTTTCTTTTGTAATCTTCTTCTTCTTGTTTTTAAAGTATTGCAGAGGACAAATAATTAATCCTGTGGTTTGATATTGTAGAAGACCGTTGGGAGAATGGACAAGAAGTGCGACAAATGCCAGAAATCTTGCAACAAGTCTGTCATAATAACAGATGGAACAGTGTTGCTATACCAAATTTATCCTATTTACTAAGAGGATCTAAGCAAAGAACTGCATCTTTTTAGGATTTTTTAGTCTTTATCTTTAGATCTGTATATACTACTGCAGAAATATGGAAGGTGAAAGAGTCCTAAGTTTCCTTTATTTAAATCTTTCTTTCTGTCAATCCTTACGCTTGGAATCAAGTGGCAAACACCTTGTTTTGGAGGCTCCTACGGGTGATGGATTCTCAAATTCTAATACCAGTGCTGATTACAAAGAGAATGGCGATAAAAGAATAGCCGAGGATTCTTTTGCTTTCCTGGTAAAGTGGTTTGAAAGGTTTCCGCAGTACAAACATAGGGATTTCTACATAGCAGGTGAAAGTTATGCAGGATATTATATACCGGAACTGGTAGATACAATTCTTAACCACAAGAATGCAAGCCAAGCTTACCCAGAATTGCAGACAGGACTTATAGACGCACTCAAGAGCTACTGAAAAATGAAATGGTTTCTAGATACACAAAAAATGAAGATTTATAATGTAAAGTAAACCAGGCTGAAATAAGCACAAACAAAGATTGAAATAGATCAATAGATATTAAAAAAAGAGTTAGTATTCTGTGAATGAGGTTAGAAAATGAGAAATTTTGATAACAAAATCCTGCAAGGAAGCTTAAATTTCTTTTTTTTTTTTTAATCAAAAAAGCTTGCAAGTAAACAAAATGTGAGAACCTGCAATATGAATCAGAGAAACAACTTTATAATGAAACTGTTTTGGCGGCAAGCCTTCCAAAACAAATGAATATGAAATCTAAAGTATGCAGGAAAAGAAGTTAGCACCGGAGTTTTGGCGGCAAGCCTTCCAAAACTTTAAAAATAATTAAATTTAAACTAGAAAGAAGGAACTTTGGCGGCAAGCCTTCCAAAGCCCTTTTTTTAATAAAAAACTAGAATAGAAGCTTAGACCTGCAGGCAAACTTGTTAACAAGTTTGAAAAAAAAAGTTAAAATCTGAAACCAAAACCTGCACAATAGAAAATATTAGAAAAAGAACTTCTTCTCCTCTCAAGAATGCCTCCAACAAGGTGAACTCCACAGAATGGTAACCTTCATCAATGTCAACTTAAAACAAGGATTAGAAACCTGCTCTGATACCATGAAAGGAAATAAAAGAGCAAGAAAAGGAAAATTAATCCAAGAAAGTTTATGATGAAGTAATTGTTACCAAGAGAAAAGCAAAAAACCTTGGAGCATCACCCAAATGTGAAGAAGGAGGCACAAGAACTTTTGAAAGGGAAAAGAAAAGAAAAACTCCTTGTGATATTATGAATGAGGCAATGCCTAAAATGAGAGAGAGAGAGAGAGAGCAAGAAGCTCTTTACAATATTGTCATTAAGAAGAAATGAGAGAGGAGACATCTCTTAAATAGAGATGAGGAGAGGAGTTACAAAGTAACTCCCAAATCTATGAATGCCACCATTCATAAAATGTGTGTGCCATGTGTCCACATCCTCTTATGGAGGAAATCTAATATTCCTTAATAAAGGAAAATAAAAGAAATGACTTGTCCTCACACATGTACTAGAGGACAAATTACATGTAGGAATTCCAAAGGAATATCCTAAACTAAATAAAAATAAACCTAAGCTAAGCAAAGATTAAATATTCTAACAAATAAAATAAATAAATTACTATTATTCTAAATTTAGGTTTTTTTGTGAAAAAGCTATTGAACCTAGAATTTTAGTTTAAATAGGGGTTAGGTCTTTATTTTAGAAACACAGACAGGAACACACAGGAATAGGTCAAGAATTTAGGTGAAGAAAATTTATTGGAAGATATTGAAGGGATTAGGGCTCTTCTACAAAATTCTTCCAGGAAAGCTATACCAGGTTGGATGAATTCTTAGTTTTGTGTTTTATTAAAAATGTTTCTATTTTTCTCTGCTTGATGTGTGTGTAAAATAATTGCCAAATTCAAAACTCTCGTCTGGTGAATTCGAGTTTTGTTTGAAAACTCATTCCTGATGTGTATTTCTTGTTTGTGGAAAGAACGTAATTTTGTGAAAATTAGGAAAATTATTATAGAAAGTTTGCCAAGTTTTTATGGTGCATGGAAATTGCATGATTTAGGAGAAAGGGTATTTACCTGAGAAATGGTTTTAATTACCTTAAGATAATAAATTTACTTACACATTAAATTTATTTGGGTTAATTAAATTTGAAAAAAAAAAAGAATTGAAATTTTGTTAAAATGGAATTATTGGAAAAAATATTGTTTTTTGTTATTATTGTTAAAATTTTATTAAAATGAAATTATTAAAAAAAAATTATTTCACCCTTTAGTTGCCTAGTTGTGTTGTTTTCCTTTCGAGTTCCTGGCGGGCAATTACAGATTGCAATCGGTATTCAAACAAGAAGTAATATATTTCACTTGAACACTGGTAACAAAACATGTTTGATTGCTCATATTGATGAGAGTTGGTTATGGCATAAGAGGTTGTGTCTTGTTAATTTTGATTGTATTGTTAAGATTAGTTCAACTAAGGCAGTTAGAGAAATACCTAAGATTATGAAGCCTCATAATTCGGTATGTAAGGAATGTCAATTGGGAAAGCAAGTTAGAAGTTATTTTAAGAGAATGCATGATAAATATAATGATGTAATTGATTTGATTCGCACTAATTTATGTGGTCCAACAAGGACTAAAAGATTTCAAGGTGATAGGCATTTCATGTTGATTATTGATGACTATTCTAGAATGATGTGGGTGACTTTTATAAGGGAGAAGTTTGAAGATTTTGAGAAATTCAAGATCTTTAAAGCAAAGGTTGAAAAATAAAGTGGATTGAAAATCAAATGTCTAAGATCAGATCATGGCGGTGAGTTCACTTCTCATGAATTTAACAGTTATTGTGAGACAAATGGAATCAAGAGACGACTATATGCACCTAGGACTCCTTAGCAAAATGGAGTAGTGGAAAGAAAGAATAAAACCATTTTGGATGCAACAAGATCTATGATGATGGAAGCCAAATTGCCTCATATCTACTAGAGAGAAGCAGTGAGTACAATAGTATACACATTCAACAGAGTTCACATCAAAGGTGAAACTGGTAAGACCCCTTATGAACTAAGGTTTGGACACACACCTACTATTAAATATTTCAAAATTTTTGGAAGTAAAGGCTATATCAAAAGAGATGATTCAATTGGAAAGTTTGATCCTAGATGTGATGAAGGGATATTTCTTGGGTATTCAATTCAAAGCAAAGCATATAGATGTTATAACAAAATATTGCAAAAAATTGTGGAAAGTGATGAATAAATGATGAACAGTTAGTACCAAACCGGTACTGAGAGGGGGGGGTGAATCAGTACAGGCAAAAATCACTTTTCCTTAAACCAGTTTGACTAAAAACTATACACTTGACTGGCAAGCAATAACACCGGTCTAAAGCAGATTACTGCCGGTTAAACATAGTAAGAATGTGGAAGACATAGACCGGTAACTCTTAACTTCCACACAATCTAATCATCTTATTTCCACTTCACCCATATGCATACACTAGTGATACATCAACAAAAATGTAAAGACTTACTGGTTCAACATGCTTTACTGCTTCACAGAAAATAACAAAGCATCACATGAAAAAGCATCACACATAACACACATATTTTTTTTCATGTGGAAACCCAACTGGGAAAAACCACAGTGGGGATGAATACCCACAAGCTGTTCTTTGAACCCTTTTGAAGTCCACTCTGTTATGAGCCTAGTTCGGTTAGAGACTTTTACAATAGGTTCTATTAGGAACTGATCCTGCTAGGGATCACCTGGTTAAGGGATGGCTAAAATACCTGGTTAAGGGTTAAAACCTGTTAAAAGTTACCTTGTTAGAGGATTTCAAGAACTCAAAGATTTTGAGTCACCCTGTTAAAGGATTTATAGCAAGCTGGTTAAAGCTACCCTGTTAAGGGATTTTCCAACTGTTGAAGTGGTTAGAGGTCAATAGGTATTACAATGATTTGGTAACAGCACTTCAATGCCAATGTAGATCCACTTTAGTTCCTTCCTTCTGCAATCACACTCTGCAAGTATCTATTCTCTTATCTGGTCTGGCAAGAATCATGTATCTCTGCGCTTAGATACACACACAACATTTTGCAACAACCTCAACATGAAAAACAACATTGACCTTATAGGGAACAAATAGGTTGGTAGCATAAACCCTAAACCCTAAACATTTAGGTTAAGCAATTCAGTCAGTTTAATCCTAACCGTTGAACATGTTGCATTGATTACAATAGTCTTGAATAGATCTCAAGATGTTCTCCACAGTTCGTTCTTCACCACTTCTTGGAGGCTGATAACCCATCATGCATTTTCCACCATTTACAAAGACTATGCACATTCCTGAGGTAGATAGGATCAATCTCCTTCATGCAAGATCCTTCACGTGCATAAGGCTGACGTGGCAACACAATCTGTTCTTCATTACAATGCTAACTCATCACATAATGTCATCGATTGAATCACATAGGCTTGGAACACTTCAACTGGAAACCCTGAAGCTAAGACTACCAACCGATAGTCATACCATAAGAAACCTTGATTACAAACATTCCATATATTGGTTCACATTCCAACATACTGGTTCACTTGGACAGACATACCGCTTCACTTTTTCACATATACCGACTCACTACATCATACTGGCTCTTTTGCAAGTTGCTTAGTACAATATACCAGTTTAGTCTTCAGCATATTGACATCAATGACAACATACAATATCATCATGTCATCATACTCTGCACATATGCCAATAGAAAGTGTTATAGCATGTGAAAGTGGATGAACAATACATAAATAACTCTATATCATATGATAGGGAACCGATAGTGGAAATGATGATAACTAAATCGACAATGCCTCAATCGGTACAAGAAACTAAAATAGTTACATCGACACAATCAAAAAATTCAATAGTGACTGATGATCATAGCAGTGAACCTGAAGTTCAGAAGACACCAAGGTATGTAAGATTAAATAATTCTAAAGATCAAATTATTGGAGATAGGAACAAGGGAGTTATGACAAGAAGAAAATTAGCAAATGAAGAGGTATGTCTTATTTCTCAAGTTGAACCGACAACTGTTATTGAAGCTTGTAAGGATAAACATTGGTTAAAAGCTATGGAAGATGTATTAGATCAAATAGAGAAAAATGAGACTTGGCTTTTAGTTCCCCGACCTAAAAATAAGAATGTAGAACTAAATGGGTTTTTAGGAATAAACTGAATGAGGATGGTCAAGTTGTAAGGAACAAGGCTAGATTGGTTTGTAAAGGATATTCTCAAACGGAAGGAATTAATTATGGTGAGACATTTGTACTTGTAGCTATAATTGAAGCTGTTAGACTATTTCTTGCCTATGCAGCTTTTAAAAACTATAAGGTTTATCAAATGGATGTTAAAAGTGCATTTTTGAATGGTGAGCTTGAGGACAAAGTTTACATTGAGCAACCTAATATATTTTCATTGACAGATGATAAAGATATGGTTTGTAGATTGAAGAAAGCTTTATATGGATTGAAACAGGCTCCTAGAGCTTGGTATGCAAGGTTGGATAAATATCTTTTGAAGCTTGGTTTTACTAAAGGAAGTGTTGATAGTAATTTATATTATAAGATCATTGATAATGATATTCCGATTATTTAAGTATTTGTTGATGATATCATTTTTAGAGGAGAAGAGAAATTGTGCATGGAATTTGCTAACAAGATGGAGAATGAATTTGAAATGTCCATGATTGGTGAGCTGAGATTTTTCTTAGGTTTGTAGATTACTTAAATTAACAAAGGCTGTTAGGATTCCCAAAGATACTGAGAGGGGGGGGTGAATCAGTATCTAACTAGTATATCAAATTACTTGATTTAAAACATGAAAAGCATATTAAAACTGAGTACCGGTAAACCAAAAATAATGTAGTAAATAAGAACAACAACAACAACAACATGAGAAGCACACCATAACACAGTGTTTTATCGAGGAAACCCAGTGTGGGAAAAACCTCAGTGGGATTTGTGACCCATAATATTTTCTTACTGGCCAATAAGGGAATATTACTCTTACAATAGGGGCCTGCACATGCAGGAAGGCCAAGTGCCTAGAGCTCACTACTCAATTAAAAAAGAAGTCAAATTGACTTACAAAAATGGATTATACTAATCCAATGTCTTGTACTGCTTTATATTAACATCTGCTATGCCAGATTCAGTACCCGTTTAAGCTTTGCTACAACATAAACCTTTAACCAATAATTCACATATTAGGTCTGCTATTACTTTTCCATACTTCACATCCTATCTCTTCTTTAAAAATGATCTACAATGATATCATACATATATGAGTCATATTACAATCCGCCATGTCGGCTTACAAATTTTTTTACAATTAATTACAAAATACATTAATACAAAATTGATGTCGGCCAGGATGCTGATATTCTTCCTTTTCACTGCTGGTGTTCTGTGTGCTAGTGTAGAGTCTGCCGGTGCCGATGCCTGTGCCTATATCATATGATTGCAAGGTTGCCATCAATGACAATACCTTCAATCACCTACAATTTCTCATTGGAGTGTGCATTTGCCAACAAAGGCATTTTTATCTATCAAACTAACTATCTGAGGGATTTGTTGAAGAAGTTTGGTATGGATAATTCCAAACTGGTAAGTACCCCTATGGTGACAAGTGAGAAATTATCTATCAAGGATACTTGTACACTAGTAAATCTGACAAGGTATAAGTCTATGATTGGTGGTCTATTATATCTAACTCAGACTAGACCTAATATTATGAATGGAGTAAGTATTATTTCAGGACATCAAAGTAATCCTACAGAAAATCATGAATGTGTAGTAAAGAGGATATTCTGGTATTTGCAAGGAACAACATGATATGGCTTATGGTATTCTTAAAATGATGATTTCATTTTATGTGCATATACTGACATAGATTGGCCAACAAATACTGATGATAGGAAGAGCACTTCTGGTGTAGCTCTCTTTCTTTGAAAGAAACTAGTTTCATGGATCAACAAAAAATAGTCATGCATTTCTTTATCTACTGCAGAAGCTAAGTATGTTGCAATAACAACTAATTGTACTCAAGTCTTGTGGATGAAGCAAATGTTGAAGGATATCAGGGTAAATTGTAGTGAACTGGTAGTTATGTACTGTGATAACTCTATAGCTATTGACATGTCTAAGAATCTAGCATTCCACTCTAAGACTAAGTATATTTCAATAAAGTATAACTTTATGAAGGACAAGGTAGAAGCAAAGGAAGTCAAATTGGTTTATGTGAACACTAAAGAATAGATTGCAGATATATTCACTAAACCACTATCTAAGGAATGATTTTAGTATTTGAGAGATAGGTTAGGGGTTTCTGTGCCTCCAGTAGAGACTTGATTGATGTAGTTTATCATCAGTACCACATGCATTACTAGAGACATTATTCATTCTGGCACTAATGAGTGGTGCTACTACTCAGGGGGAGTAGTTAGCTCAGAGTTTTAGAGGTTTACATTATTGCTTTGATATTTTTATCAGATTCGTGGCATTGATGTCAAAGGGGGAGAGATATTTTTGTGAAAATAAAAAATAAAGGAGTTATATACATTAGGGGTAGAGATTTATTTATAATTCTACAGAGATATCATTCACACAAATTTTTTGTTGTCTTCCATAGGGGGAGACTTGTTTGGCATTTTTTTTGGTACTTAGATATTTTTCACGTCTAGTGTTGACATGAATACCAAAGGGGGATATTGTTGGCATTATGGATGAATTGATTATGTGTTGCATTGATGCTTTATCATTGATGTCAACACTAGCTGATATGGTTGCTTACCAATAGATAGGTTTTTGTTATCGATAGAAGATCTAGTGTTACCAGTAGAAGAGACTATTTGTTGGACACTTCTAACATGTTTGGATCATTGAAGTGTGATTGATTATATGTGATACATGCTTCATGAGCATGTTTTGGTCAGTTGGTATTGGCTTGGTATTGGATACTATCATACATTCTAGTAAACCCTCACCCACATTGGTTTAAGGCTCTACCGGTAGAGCTTTCACTAAAGAATCTTGATAGGATGCATAATTGGTGTTGGTGTAGCTTCTACATGGATTTCAAGATGCTAAAGATGTTCTTTGATCGTGCTTCAACTTCTTGAAGACATTTAAAACATGAAAAGAATATTAAAACTGCTTGATTGGTGAGATGATATTTTTCTTAGGTTTGCAGATTACTTAAACTAACAAAGGCTACTACGATTCCCAAAGATATTGAGAGGGGGGGGGGTGAATCAGTATCTAACTGGTATATCAAATTACTTGATTTAAAATATGAAAAGCATATTAAAGCTAAGTACCGATAAACAGGAAATAATGC
This sequence comes from Cryptomeria japonica, assembly GCF_030272615.1. Taxonomy (NCBI): domain Eukaryota; kingdom Viridiplantae; phylum Streptophyta; class Pinopsida; order Cupressales; family Cupressaceae; genus Cryptomeria; species Cryptomeria japonica. The sequence goes on along the minus strand of NC_081408.1, from coordinate 272,828,766 downwards.
AGTAAATAAGAACAACAACAACATGAGAAGCACACCATAACATAGTATTTTAATGAGGAAACCCGGTGTGGGAAAAACCTCAATGGGATTTGTGACCCACAATATTCGCTTACTGGCCAATAAGGGAATATTACTCTTACAATAGGGGCTTGCACATGTAGGAAGGCCAAGTTCCTAGAGCTCACTGCTCAATTACAAAAGAAGTCACACTGACTTACAAAAATGGATTATTCTAATCCAATGTCTTGTACTACTTCAAATTAGCATCTGCTATGCCAGATTCAGTACAAGCTTAAGCTCTGCTACAAAATAAACCTTTAACCAATAATTCACATATTAGGTCTGCTATTACTTTTCCATACTTTGCATCCTATCTCTTATTTAAAAATGATCTACAACAATCTCATACATATATGAGTCATATTACAATTTGCCATGTCGGCTTACAAAAGATTTTACAATTAATTACAAAATACATTAATACAAAATTACTGTTGGCCAGGATGCCGGTATTCTTCCTTTTTGCTGTCGATGTTCTGTGTGCTGGTGTAGAGTCTGCCGGTGCCGGTGCCTATGCCTGTATCATATCATTGCAAGGTTGCCATCAATGAAAATACCTTCAATCACCTACAATTTCTCATTGGAGTGTGCATTTTCCAACAATCTCCCCCTTTGGCATTGATGGCAACACTCGTGAGAAAAATTCAAGAATGCATCCGAAAACTTTGAAGTCCAAAAATCTTTGCCAAAAAAACTGTGTTATCAAAAATGTATGCCAAAAATGTATGCTCCCCCTGAGCAGATAATTTCTACTTCCTTCAAACCATTTTTCTCGTCACACTACTCCCCCTTTGACATCAATGACAAAGGTTGTCATTCACTATCAGTGGAGTCCTGCTTGGATTCTTGTAAGTAGTGGGTTACAATCTGAAAGATATCTGTCAAAATCAAATTTATACCATTATTGAATGTTTTTCTATCTTTTATTGCCTCTTGTGTTCTCTACATTGTACTAGTGAGTATGTGCATTTTCTCTTCCAATGTCTTCAGTCCGAGAACCAGAGCCTCAGATATTTATTTTCTCAAAGAAATGAGGTATTTTAGTCTTGGACCAAGTTTGCATTTCAAGTCCTTTGCTTTATCCTTTATTTTCTATTTGTCATTCTCTAACTTCTTAATTTTCTCTTCTAGTTCTGCAATCTTCTTTTCTATCTCCAAAAATGAATCCGATGATCCTATCAAATTGTTAGCAATATTGTTAATCTTATCTTGTGTTTTGCTGATTTCCTTATCAAGGTCTTCTGTTAAGACATTTGTTTTACAAGTGTCCCTGTATAGTTTCTTGAAGTCAAATTATTTCTCCAAGTTTCGGTAATAGGGTATCCATTTTCTCCTTGTTCTTCTTCACAATATCCTCAAATAATTTCTCTTTTTCTTTAATCATTCTTTCCTTAAATGTATCCTCATTTATTTGATCAACAGTCAATATGTTGCTGGTGATGAACTTAGACAATGTGTCTAATTGACCTAAAGAATCCTTATTATCAACAATGCACTTTGGTGCTATCAATTTAAGAATTGGAATTGTATCATCAATAGCCTTATAGTCTTGTGCATTACATTCCGTGATCTTCTTTATTGAATCCAAGAAGACCTCTGTTAATTTGTAGGTTTGAATTTTACCATAGAAGTACCAGATGTTTGTCCAATAGTTCTCACATAGCCATGCAACTGGTTGTGGTAATTACCTTGCTTGATTCAACCTCTGGTAGGCCAATCTATGTTTGCATTTCAATAAGTAGGGGTTAGGGATTTTCAGTTTGAGCTGGTGGCACTATCTCTATCTGAACCCGTGCTTCAACCTGTACCAGTTTCATTTTCTCTATCTGTATCTCAAAAGGTTTCTCTGAGCTTTCAACTATCGGTTTCTCAAATGTAGTCTCAATTTGTACCTCTAAACTCTCTTTTGTCGGTTCTTTAGATGGTTTTTCAGTTGTTTCTACTAGTTTCTTAGTGGTATCCTTAGTCAGTTGCTTTGCCTATGTAAGTTTTTCTATGCTTATCTCAACCTCTGCAGTCGGTGACTTAGTAGTCACATCTTTCTCTTTATCTTCAGTGGTTTCTCTATCAACCACAACATTTACTTCCTGTGTCTCTACATTTACAGTATACAAAATTTCAGACTCAGGATTTGTATCATCTAGTAGAGTATCTATACTCTCTATGGCCGGTTGACTGTCAGTAGTATCTACTGGTGGAGTATCTAAAGGAGGTGGGGGTACATTATCAGTGATTTTAAAGCTTGGAGGACCACCTACCTTACCTTTCCCCTTATCTCTGTCCTTTTGATATACTTTAATAGTCTTTGGTCTGAGTAATTCTTTCTATTTTTCTTTTTCCACAAAGAATATATCCCATGCATTTGTTGTTTCCTCAGAGACTTCCTTTACTCTACCTGCCATCAGTGCTTTATGCTAGTGAGCAGTGGAGAATAGTGTCTGGTTTTCTTCACTGATTAGTTTATCTATTTCATCAGTTGAGTTGACTGGATGTACTGCAAGTAATTTTTCAATCTTAATTTTCTTATCCAGCTCAACAATAGCTAACTTTCTAGCTTCAAGTCTCGTATATAGATCATTTGGAATTTCATCAACAACTTCCATCAAATTTTTTTTATAAATATCTAAGTGTAAGATTACAGTGTTCTCTATGCTTTCCTTATTATCAGCTGATAGTGTATTGTATATTTTACTGATGTTCTTTAGCTTACCATCCTTTGTAATTTCACTAAGAATTTTGTCTATTGGAGCAATATCTTGTTTTACCTTCTTCTTCTTAGGAGTCATTTTCTTTGCCAGAGGCCTAACTGCCTATTGTTTTTGTCTGGTTCTTTTTGGTGTAGGAGAGGGTGTCGGTGTGGGTTTTCTTTTCCTTTCTACCCTTTTAAATATTGCTGGTATATCACTCTTAGAAGAAGTTCCAACCGGTGAAAGATGAGTTTCTAGTTGAGGTGCTTCCAAATCACTTTCACTTATACCAGTTTGTCTCAAAACATCTTCCTTGATTGCTTTAGCCTATCGGGTTCCTTTCCTTATGGTTGCTTCAACTTTCTTAACCCTTTTCCTTGATTGAATTCCACTTTCTATTGTTTTAGCATTTCCAAAAACTTCCTCAATAGGTTCCTTGGGTGCTTCAAGGAGGGCTTTTGCATAAGTTTCAATGATATTGTCATCTATTTCATAGCCCATTTCAGTTACCCAAATAGTTCTAGGGACAACTGCCTCCATCCAGATTTCATCTTTCTTGATTACAAAACAAATTTCCTTATGATATTTATCCATAATAGCTTGTGACAGTCTTACTCTAGTTTTCATTTGAGCCTTCAATGCTTGAAAATGTTCATTTAGGCTTTTCTCTCAGTTTTCTCACATATCGTTCAATAGATCCAACAATTGTTTTCCTACCGGAATGTCAAAACAAAATCTCTTGCACTGATACTGGTTACTTGTTTTGTTATGTAGGACATCAGATAAACAAGCAAATTTCCAAATCTGAATGTTCCTTTCTTATCTCTTTTAATCTTTCCAAGATTGTCTATCAACTCATCTTTGAGTCACTCACATACATCTATCCTTGCATTATCATTAACCATATCATAGGCACTTTTGATACATAGGCTAGAAATTGAGTTCAACCTATTTGCATGTGTAGCCTTATAACCTAAGATCATACTGATAAATATGACATTTATGTCTTTTAATTGTTTAACCTTAGAGACCTTTTATCAAATGTTGCACCGGTTAGGTTTATCACTGTGTCATTTGAGACCTTTGTTTTGTCAGGTCTGTTACAGGTGGAAGGTAACCCTGTTACAACTTTTACTACTTCTTTTGTGATTTTATGAATTGAATCTAACCAGAAAAATTCACCATGCACTCTGCTTGACACAATCCTTATGATATCCTTGGGAAAATCTGGGATACTAAGGATTTCAGTAAAACCTAGGGTTTCCACTATTTTATGTTCTAGCATGACATTTCAAGACTCATCACAAATCATAGTCCTATACATATTCTTAATCTCATCATCACCTAATTCCTCAATATGACAATGTATATACATCCTAGGGTCTTTAGCATATACTACTCCCTTAGGAATTTGAGAAAATGCACCTATGCTATCGTATTTCTTTGCAATTTCGGGAACCAGTTGGAATACGGGTCTAGGGTGCTTAACAACCTCAACAACAGTAGGGTTTGCAATAAATTCAGGAGTGGATGAAAATGCCATAGCTATAAATACCTAAATCTACCTTAAGGATGAATGCTTTGATGGACTGCTTCACTTCTTCGCTTAGAATGCCTTCACTCGGGATTTTTTGCGCTCTCGAAGATTTGAATGCTCGGTGAATGAAAAAGGAGCCAAAACACTTTCTTTATAATGTTATTTTCTTCAACTACCACATTTAATGCTCGCCAGTTAAGTTACAACTTAACTCATCTGCCGGTATAAAAGTAATTTCAACTTCTCACCATCAACCGAGGGAATAATAACATGTTTTTCATTTTTGTTGCTAAACCCCCAAAATATTTTCCTTTAGTTAGATGAAGAGTCTCTTGCCAGTGGAGTGTTACTCTATTCTACCGATGGAGGAGCAATCCCATCAATAATCTGATCTAATTTTCTGATCCATTGTTTTGAGAATTCTTGTTTTACCTCTTCAACCTTTTTTTAACCTTTCAAACTAGGACCTTTGGTATTTACCAGTGGGGACTTGCTTCTACAAAATTTTGCAATTTGTCCAATTTTGTTATAGGCATAACAAGTCACATTGTTCTTCTGAATAACTTTCCCATAACCTATGCCAGTATGTGTTTTGTATTGATTAGATAAGTGTCCAAATCTTCCACAAACATAACATCTTACATTTATTCTACAATTTTATGAATTATGACCAACTTTGTTGCATTTAGAACATTGACTGGTGGGTGTATTAGTGTTTTGATAATTTCTAGATCTACAATGATTTTATCTATGACCATACTTGTTACAGTTAAAGCATTTGCCATTAAATTTGTAAGTAGTAGGTTGTCTTACTGGTTTTCTTTGATCATGATTATTTGCAGTACCAGAGCTTTCACCAACTTCAAAGCCAAGGCCATTTGTATCACCATTAGGTTTCTGATTCTTTAGCATGTCATCAAGTTCTTCTGAACATTTCTTGAATTTCTCCTTGTGTTGATTTGCAGCAGTCAGTTCATTCTCCAAGATTCCTTTCTGTCTCATGAGTTCAGTTCTGTCATTTTGTGTATGCATTAGATCTGTCTTCAACATATCATTTTCATGATTAAGTCTTGTGTTTTCATTTCCAGCATCATTTAATCTTCTAACCAAGTCTTCTTCATTCTTCTTTCTATCTTCAATTTCTTTATAGAACCTCATAGTCATGTCTTGCATCTCATTCTTTGTTGTACTGATTTCTTGTCTTAGCTTGTTTACCAAACCATTTAGAGTTTCCTTTTCATCTTCATCATTCTGCATCTTTTCACAAAGTTCTCTCCTCTTGTTCCTCGCAATAGTAAAATTCTCTTCAAGTGCGTGAATAATATCTTGAGCAGCCTTCGGATCATCTTCAAGTTTGATATTCTTCACCTTTTCTTCATCATAGTCTGAAATAGCTGTTTCCAATTGCTTTCTCAAGTTTTCCATCTCTACCAGTGACAAGATCTTCCTCAAGTTGTTAGGCTTTTAAAAATAGAGGACCAAGCTTTGATACCAATTTTTAGGATTCCCAAAGATACTGAGAGGGGGGGATGAATTAGTATCTAATCTTTATATCAAATTACTTGATTTAAAACATGAAAAGCATATTAAAACTGAGTACCGGTAAACCAAAAATAATACAGTAAATAAGAACAACAACAACAACAACATAAGAAGCACACCATAACACAATGTTTTAATGAGGAAACTTGGTGTGGGAAAAACCTTGGTGGGATTTGTGATCCACAATATTCGCTGACTGGACAATAAGGGAATATTACTCTTACAATAGGGGCGTGCACATGCAAGAAGGCCAAGTGCCTAGAGCTCACTGCTCAATTACAAAAGAAGTCACACTGACTTACAAAAATGGATTATACTAATCTAATGTCTTGTACTACTTTAGATTAGCATCTGCTATGCCAGATTCAGTACCAGTTTAAGCTCTGCTACAACATAAACCTTTAACCAATAATTCGCATATTAGGTCTGCTATTACTTTTCCATACTTCACATCCTATCTCTTCTTTAAAAATGATCTACAATGATCTCATACATATATGAGTCATATTACAATATGCCATGTCGGCTTACAAATTTTTTTACAATTAATTACAAAATACATTAATACAAAATTGATGTCTGCCAGGATGTCGGTATTCTTCCTTTTCATTGCCGGTGTTTTGTGTGCTGGTGTAGAGTCTGTTGGTGCCGATGCCTGTGCCTGTATCATATGATTGCAAGGTTGCCATCAATGACAATACCTTCAATCACCTACAATTTCTCATTGGAGTGTGCATTTTCCAACAAAGACATTTTTATCTATCAAACTAACTATCTGAGGGATTTGTTGAAGAAGTTTGGTATGGATAATTCCAAACCGATAAGTACCCCTATGGTAACAAGTGAGAAATTATCTATCAAGGATACTTGTACACTAGTAAATCTGACAAGGTATAAGTCTATGATTGGTGGTATATTATATCTAACTCAGACTAGACCTAATATTATGAATGCAGTAAGTATTATTTTAGGATATCAAAGTAATCCTAAAGAAAATCATGAATGTGCAGTAAAGAGGATATTCTGGTATTTGCAAGGAACAACATAATATCGTTTATGGTATTATAAAAATGATGATTTCATTTTATGTCCATATACTGACTCAGATTGGGTAGGAAATACTGATGAGAGGAAGAGCACTTTTGGTGGAGCTTTCTTTCTTGGAAAGAAACTAGTTTCATGGATCAACAAAAAATAGTCATGCATTTCTTTATCTACTGCAGAAGTTGAGTATGTTGCAGAAACAACTAATTGTACTCATGTCTTGTGGATGAAGCAAATGTTGAAGGATATCAAGGTAAATTGTAGTGAACCAGTAGTTATCTACTATTATAACTCTGCAGATATTGACATGTCTAAGAATCTAGTATTTCACTCTAAGACTAAGTATATTTCAATAAAGTATAACTTTATGAAGGACAAGGTAGAAGTAAAGGAAGTCAAATTGGTTTATGTGAACACTAAAGAATAGATTGCAGATGTATTCACTAAACCTCTATCTAAGGAATCATTTTATTATTTGAGAGATAGGTTAGGGGTTTCTGTGCCTCCAGCAGAGACTTGATTGATGCACTTTATGATCAGTCCCACATGCATTACCAGAGACATTATTCATTCCGACACTGATGAGTGGTGCTATTACTCAGGGGGAGTAGTTAGCTCATAGTTTCAGAGGTTTACATTATTGCTTTGATATTTTTATTAGGTTTGTGGCATTGATGTCAAAGGGGGAGAGATATTGATGTGAAAATAAAAATAAAGGAGTTGTATACATTAGGGGGAGAGATTTATTTAGAACTCTACAGATATACCATTCACACAGATTTTTGGTTGTCTTCCACAGGGGGAGACTTGTTTGGCATTTTTTTGGGTACTTAGATATTTTTCACGTCTAGTGTTGCCATCAATGCCAAAGGGGGATATTTTTGGCATTATGGATGAATTGATTATGTGTTGCATTGATGCATTATCATTGATGTCAACACTAGCTGATGTGGTTGGTTACCAACAAATAGATTTTTGTTATCGGTAGAAGATGTAGTGTTACCAGTAGAAGAGACTATTTGTTGGACACTTTTGACATGTTTGGATCAGTGAAGTATGTTTGATTATATGTGATACATGCTTCATGAGCATATTTTGGTCAATTGGTATTGGCTTGGTATTGGATACTATCATACATTCTGGTAAACCCTCACCGACATTGGTTTAAGGCTCTACCGACAGAGCTTTCACTATAGAATCTTGATAGGATGCATAATTGGTGTTGGTGCAACTTCTACATGGATTTTAGGATGTTGAATATGTTCTTTGATCATGCTTCAACTGCTTGAAGACATTGCTTTGGCTTAGTGGACCCATAATAGGTTTGGTATCTATCTAGGTTATGGACCGGTATCATGCTAACGTGTACTCTACATGTTACTGGGATATTTTAAGATGATTTATGGATTTGTTATTGTTGTTTTGATCTTAACCCAACATGGTATATCAATGTAATATGGATTTATGTAATATCTTTTAGGTGTTCGACCTAATTGGGTTAGTCCTTAGGGTTTGTATAAAATGATGTAAGATCTCATTTGTAGATTGTGGTGTGGGGATTATGTGTCATGGTCTTGGAATGCAATATCATATGTGAAGGAGTTTTGGTTGATCATAGGTGATCAAATTGGATTAAGGAAGAGGTCAAAGGCCTCCGGTATTGAGCTTAACTAGGACTGTAATCAGGCATGGTAGATGCTATATCTGATAGTTCACTCTACTGGATTGTTGTCCATTTGTCTTGAGATGGTTGTAGCCTCTTTGTAGTTAGTGAGATTCTTTTGTAATGAGTAGTACGCTCTAGGTAGTGTGCCTTCCTGCAAATGTAGGCCCCTCATTGTAACACAAACTTTCTATAGAAGTATCATCTAACTATGGGTAGGCTTCCCACCATGGTTTTTCCCTTTCTGGGTTTTCCACGTACAAATCATGGTGTTATGTGGTATGGTTTCTTTGCGTTGATTATCTGTTTAATTGTTAAGTTGTATTGTTTACCGGTATCTGTTCCTATCGACATTTGTATGTGCTTTACCGGTTCTTGATCTTTTTAAAGGTTATTAAGTGGATTAAAAGTTATAATTTATTAACAACTGATTCACCCCCCACTCTTAGTTGTTCACTGGTTATCCTAATAATGGGGTCCTAAGGGGCGACACATGTGTTAGAATACCATATGACTCCTTAAGACACCATATAACCCCTTAGGACACCATAGGACATCTTAGGACACAATATGAGCCCTTAGGACTATTAGCAACAACAAAGAATGAAAAATGAGAGGGGGGGTGATTCAATTTTCACCAGATTAAAAAATTTAAGAGCAATCTTAGATCTAAGCAACAGTAGCAAGAATAAAGATAAATACAATCATTCCACAATATATAACACCAATATTTTGACGTGAAAAACCCGATTAAGGGAAAAACCATGGTGGGAGCCTACACACAATAAGATGATACTTTGTAGTAGTATGTGTAAATATTACAATAGGGAATGGACATGCATTTAGGCACACTTCCTAGAGCTTACTACTCAAAATAAGATGACCCATAAGGCTCCAACCCTTAGGGAAGGTTCACTACCTTACAATAAGATTCAGACTACAATCTAGTTTACATGAACTGAAAGAATAGCATCTCCTAATGCCTGATAAAAGTTTTGGTTAAGCACATTTGTCTTCTCTACAACAATCTCTATTCAACACTCAACACCGAAGGATAATTTTTCTTAGGAACACATACACCACTATAACACCTATTTATACAACTCATCAACCTTGACTACAAGGTCAGCTAAATCCTCAGACCTCAATTATAAAATTACATCTCACAATACAAAAATAAACCACCAGACCAATACAATGATATGCATGCCATAGAATGGACCTAAACCAAATTTGCAAACACACACCACCATCAAAAATTTCACCAAGATCAACTGCAACATGCTACACCACCAAGAATACCGCATAACATGAAGAATATCACCAGATCAACAAATTCACCAAGAGCGCGGACAAGAATCAATGTCAACCACCAACACAAATAGGACATGATCATGAAACACTAATAAGAACATTAGAACCATCTGCAATAGCTGCACCATTACCACTTTTTCAAATCTTCACCAATCAACATACTAACTCATAGGAACACTTAAGGACATAAATTTAGACTAGAAAGATAGCTTGTGGATAACCAAATCACAAACCATCTGAAATGTAGATACACATGAACATCCAAATATTCTCCCAAATCTGCAACAAAAAATATGATCATACCGAAGCTCACCAGATCAAACACCAAACTCTACCAACCACAAAATAGAAAAACTAAACTTCAAACCAAATCAAATAATATGATCAAGAAATATCTCAGACCACAGAAAACAATAAGGAATAATGTATTATAGCATTAAAAATAGATAAATCAACCATATCAACTCAATGCAATCATCGAAATACCAAGCAGATCTCTGCAACACCAAAACATAGGAATATGTTGACATCAATGACAACAACATATCCCAGCAGTAACAAAATCCAATAAGAACATCATATTATCCTAAGGGGTCATTTGGTATCGTAAGGGGTCATATGGTGCCCTAATGGGTCAAATGGGGTCCTAAGGTGCCACACATGTTGTAGAACATTGTATGATCCCTTACGACACCATATGGACATCATATGGTCCTAAGGGGTCATATAGGGTTGTGAGAGGTCATATGATGTGCTAAGGGGTCATATGTTGTCGTTAGGGGTCATATCGGGTCCTAAGGGGCCAAACATGTGTTAGAAGACAATATGACCCCTTAGGACACCATATGCTCCATTAGAAAATCATATTGTCCTAAGGGGTCATATGGTGTCATAAGGGGTCAAGCCATGCACTTGGATGTTACAAGGGGTCATGTGGTTTTGTAAGGAGTCATATGGTGTCCTAAGGGGTAACACATGTGTGTTAGAACACCATATGACTGGTTATGACACCATATAACCCATTAGGACATCATATTATTCTAAGGGGTCATATGGTGTCCTAAGGGGTCATATGATGTTGTTAGGGGTCATATGGGGTCCTTAAGGGCCATGCATATTTTAGAACACCATATGCCCTCTTAGGATACCATATGGACATAATATGGTCCTAAGGGGTCATATGATGTTGTGAGGGGTCATATGGTGTCTTAAGGGGTCATATAGAGTCATTAGGGATCATATGGGTTCCTAAGGGGCCACACATGTTAGAAGATCATTTGACCCATTAAGACACCGCATGACCACTTAAGATACCATATGAACCATTAGGACAACATATTATCTTAAGGGGTCATATGGTGTGATAGGGGATCATGTCATGTGCTAGGATGTTACAAGGAGTCATATGGTGTTCTTGATGGTATGATGAAAGAATAAGGATCCGATCAACTACTGTGAGGGGGGGGGGGGGGGTTGAATCACTAGATAGAAAACTAACATAAACTTTCATGAATATCAGAAACAACCTCTCAATGCAAACTCCAAACTGACTGGTTTAAATAGTGATCTTAAAATGCAATAATACTGATAAGTTAAACCGGTTGACTGTCATAATAGATTAACAGTAAAACAACTCTGAAACTCTTAAAACTTTTTAACCAAAACATCTAAATACTTTACTAACATAAGTAAAGCATATTTCAGATTGTTGTCAGTTAACATAACATATCAAAGTAGATTTAGCAGTTAAGCAATTCAACCATAGTAAACATAACCACAAAAACATTCACCACTTGACACAATATTTTTGACGTGGAAACCCAAATGGGAAAAACCATGGTGGGGATGAATACCCACAAGTATTCTAAACTCTTTTGAAGTTTACCCTATTAGGAGCCAAGCCTATTAAAGCTTTACACACTAGTACATTCAGAGCTAATTTCCGATGGCTGATTGTCAGAATTGTGACAAATTTTCTTCAGAGTGCCGACAAAAGTAGCCATCGCAAACTCATCGTTGGATTTGTCAATGATGCCCCTGATCGTCGGAAATACGACAATCCCATGGACTCTGTCGGTGGTGGGCATGATCGCTCTTCTGGTCAAAAAATTCATCGGACATGCAACATCCCCATCGGATGCTTCAATAGATTGCATTGCAAAGTCGATGGCAATTTGGAACTTCACACTAATGATGATGTTGTTTGTTTGACGCTTGTGTCATTGGTCCATTCAGAGGAATCGATGACCGTCTGACTATGAAGTGTCATCGCACGTACAACATCCTTGTCAGATGTTTGTGTAGTTTGAGTTGGAAGTGTGATAACTCCAGAACCTTTTCACCGACGAGAACGCTGTATGTCTGCCTATTTCATTGTTAGTGGAAAGCTTGGTATTCATCGTAATTTTGATGATGATAATATTTTTATCAAAAAAAATAAATTATTATCCAGTCATTGATATGTACAACGAATGATATTCTATCCCCACCACCTACTAGTAGGGGGCATAGGTTTGAGGCTAATATGAGGCGCACTGGTTTCAAGCTAATATGATTAGGTACACCATGGTTGAGATGGTCCAACTCCCTAGTCTCACTTTAGGACTAAGCTCATGCCATATCTAAATTAAAGACATCTCAAATACATTGTCGGTGGAAAGCTACAAAATGCCATTTTCATACATAAGCAAAACATACACAATTGGGCACAATCACCAAGAGAATGGTAAAACGTGTGTTTGAGATCATTGTCCTAATTATGGTGTGGTCACCAGGAGATCACCATAAATTTGTCAACCTTTCCTTCATTTAAAGCAAGTAAACCTTTATGTATATGCATATGGATATGCATACATATGCATATGCATATGTATATAGTTTTGTGTATTCATTAAAGATTTTCATTTAATTTTGAGCATTTTGTGGATGGTATAATCAAGAAACATATCATCACCCTCACCAATTATGCTCAAATGATTTAAGTACAACCATTTGATTGTTAATAATTTTTAAATTAAGGGAGTACTTTTCAAAATACATATCCATATGCATATACATATACATAAAGGTTTACTTGGTTTAAATGAAGGAAAGGTTGACAAATTTCCCCATGTAGTTTTACCTGACTCTAGAATTAGTCAGTTGTTTAAAACAACTCATAACCATTGTAACAAAATTCACACTAATAATATATTTCCTAACAATTTTTATCCATGAATGATATTTGGGTTTACAATCTTGAATTCAGTACATGAAATATCATTAGAACTCAGACATCAATAAACCTATTTCAAACCAGAAACATTGTGATCTGAATTGTAGGTAAACTATTTAATGTAATGTCTGTTGTTTGTATTTTGGAAAAAAGGGTTGGCTACAAAATTTTGTAGAGCATACTATTTGAGTAATTTACATGTCAAGTGTTTGTTATAATGTCTGAAAACTAAATCACGAAAAAGTGAAAAAAAAATTGGTTAGCAAATCAGGGGTGCAATTTACATTCTTGTTGTTATCCAATTCTCTTACTTTAGCTCTGTTTCTTTCTTCAGATTTGGGTTCTATAGCTCCTCCCTAAGCAGAGATTGTTGGTTTTGTCTCCCCTCCTTTGGCTGGAGATTTTCTTGCTATCTCTAGTAGTTTACCCTCATAGTTCAACTTCTCTATTGGTCGAACTGCTATTTTCCCTACCTTCTTCTCCAAGTGCTCCTCCTCTTGTTTCCAAGATTTTTCCTTTGCCTTCTACTCAATGGCCTTTGGTTGTGCCTTCATGCCCTCTTAATGTCTTCACTGGGTTCCTATTTCCTTCAAATGATGGCTTCTCTATGTTATTCTATATCAATCTTGGATCTTGCAACATCAAATTCTGGCATGGTTGATGTTGATGCGAGTGATTGGACAATTGTTTTTTATCATATTTTTTCTTTGAGTAAGAAGATCCTTCTCAAGCAGTTTGGTGCTGTCAAAAGATAAATAAGTTGTCAAGAAAGGTGAGGGCTAAAAACAATCTTTAGATTAATGTTTCTGACTATGTTGGTTATTGTTGATGTGGTTTTTCATTGATTTTCTTCAGTTATTCTTCACCAATAGCCTATTTATAACAACTTTATCTCTTTGGAAGTGGGTCCTCTCTAGAACCTACAACCAATCTATCAAAAGAAAATACATATTGGAACATGCCATCACAAAAATATGTCATTTTTATGTGTAAAACTAGAATGTTTAGGTTTTCTTGAAAAAAATCAAATTGAAATTCTCATCTTGGTTTTACAAGTATTAGGGTTCTTCCCTAGTAGGATGCTCCTCACAAGGATGATTGTATGCTATCCAGACTGGCTCACCCTAGAAAAGCCTCAGGATCTATGATAAAAGTCAAAGAAACAATAATAATATCCTCTAGTTCATATAAGAAATGATTTATAGTGAGTGTCCTTGAGATAAAAGAGCATTTACATTAATTTAGTTGTTTGTGTTGAGGGTAAATTGATGATAGATTCCTCCTGGGAGGATAATCATATCTCCCTTCTTAAGCCATATTCATATCCATCGATCCTCTTTATCCCTTAAATCAAAGGAGCCTATAACAAAAGAAACATAAAACTCAAGCGTTAGTATATGTCATTGACAACTCCTATTTTCTGAATTCTTTCAAATTTGTCTTCACTAGAGTCAGCTTGCTAATAGGCTATTGCTATATACTAAGAATTAAATTTCTGAAATTCCATGACTTCGACCATAAAGACACATAGACTGGGTTCAAGTAATGTATACGATAATTAAAGGACAATGGAAACTTTTCCATTATCTGTAATAGATAGCAAGAAGGAAAGACTGTCATCTATGTAACATCTATTTGACAATTTTGGATTCATAACTTTACGTATAAACATATACAACCATGGTATATTGCAAAATGACATAAAAAATCCATTTCATGTAAACAATAATTTTGTACAAAGGGGAGGATGCTAATCATGTCACCCTAAATATTCACAAACAAGTATTGAAGGAATGCTGACAATAAATATGATAAAATAATGCTTGGTTTAGGGGATATAGCTAATTCACCCCTTAATTTAAAAGAAATATCAGGTAAAATTTAGTACTTCTTTTAAGTTGATCACATTATGATGTAGCACATTAATCAATACTACAACACTACCACTGGAAAAAGGCAGCAATCTGTCAAAAAGAAATAGTGATAAATGGTAGGGATATAAACTGTGCTGAAATGGTTTTGTAATATTTATCTCTTTTAATATAAATCCAACTTTTATTTAGCAAAAAAATATATTGATGAGTAATATGGTTAAAAAATTAGAAATTTTTATGTATATTGAACATGGAAGTTTCAATGATGGTGTTTTTCAGATGGATAATTGGAATCCCACTATTTTCCCTAGATTGTTTCAACCAAAATTTTGGACATGATTCCATTTAGTTTGCACTCTATGGTTCACAGGTTATTAGGATTAATGGTTATGGTTCCATGGTGTTTGGATCCAAGCAAAAGAAGTTCAATGAATCAATAAATGTAGTTTACTCGATACATGGTGCATGGTAGATCACAAGTTCTTTGATGATTGATTGACAAGAAATGGTAGATCTACTAACAAGTTTCTTCTTGTTCTTAATGGTCCACAAGTTTACTATTTGTAGATTACGTTTCATAGTCATAGGTTGATGGATCACATAGATAATTAATTATAGATTATTTCAAGTTGTTCATGGTTTATTGTCACCTAGTTTCTTTCCTAATTTTGCATTGTTTTCTACTTTATTTCCTAGCATTCATCTACACTTGAGTCATTCCTCTGTTTCTTTAGATATGTTGTTCATGATTTATCCTCAGCTTCCATGGTTAGTACCGATTTTGCATTTGACTCAACATAATTCCTAGTTGTGTATTGTACTTCACACATCACACAAAAAGGGCTATTTTAGGAATTAGGATATGATATATTATTTTAGAGTCCTGATATCTAGGTCATTAAACTTTCACATATTGATGTATCACAGTTATTTATTTTATAATTTGATGTGTGCTTAATGTACCTAGTTTATGGAGTGATTACATGTTTGTTTGATTGTAGAAAATTAACCAATCCAATTTGTAGGCTAGGGTTGTTATATTGTTAGTAATAGGGTTTGGTACATACATTTAATTAGAAACATCTTTTATTGATTAATATAGATTCTAAAGATATTTTTTTATGAATTCTGGTGTCTTATTTAAAAAATCATACCAAGACATATGTACTGGAACTAGTGTTCCACAAGGACATTTCCTCCCCCAAAACTATTTGTTTTTGAAATGGGGACACCTTCAGAATACAGGGACTTGGATGTGACATCCCCCTTCTGCCCCAGTGCAATCCAATGCCATCATCTTTGAGACATCTCTAGGACATCCTTGAGATGTTTGAGGGACTCCCAAGAGCCTCCTGACCATCTCAGGGACATCCAAGCATCTCCCATGGCCAAACAACCCATAAGGGATTTTTAAAAAATTAGAACTTTTTTTCAAACTCCATGCCCAAGGTCAAACCCTCACAGCCTATGGGCCCCACCCAAACCCCACCAAATTTATAAAACTGCCTCATATTTTTGTTTCAACTCACAAAAACAAAGAGAAAGAAGCTAGCAATTGCGAATGTGAGAGTGAGAGTTGCAGGAGCCAGGTGAAAAAGTGAGAGTGTAGAGCAAGAGGATTGAGGAGAAGTAAGAAGAGAAGTGATGCCAAGTTTCCAATTTGTAATGGTCTACCCCTGTTTTGAAACCAATTTATTTTACACCTTTTCAACTATACTTCTTGACAAACAGTTTACTTGAATGCTCTACTACTAACTTTCAGTTTGTCTTTCTTGATTTTGTGAATGCTAGTGTTTGTTTGCTGATACTTTTGAGATGGCATTTTGGCAAATAGCATGCATGCACTGAAAGGGTTTCAATTTGGAAGTGATATTGATAGTGCAGATATCACTTTATAATAATCAAGATTTGCATTCACTGAAATAATTTTAATCAACAAAAGACCAATATATTTTTTTATCAAGCCAAACTGAAATTTAGTGTGAACAGAAATACAAATAGCTGACCTCTTATAACAATCAGACTGTACTGGCATTACAAGCTTAGAAAAATAAGTAGTGTCCAACACAAAATATAGTCTGAATCTAGAATGTGCTTGTTTAGGAATCATAGCCGCAATTAAACTTGATTTGCAACAATAATACAAATGCAAAGATATTTTTTTCTGGGATTAAACTGTCCTGTAATGAAGTTAATGATATCCAATGCGTCCAGACAAACAACAAACTGGAAGCTTTGATGGTTCCCAAATCTTCACCAAACTCCTAGCAACAACTAGTTTAATGATATTGCTCAGAATTTTCTCCACATCCAGCACCTAAAAGCTCCACATCTTCCAGCAAGATCCCAAATACATAGATAATCACTCAATATGGGTAATTTATCTTTGAACTTGCCTAGGTCTGATTTAATGCTCACATCCAAGAAGAAGATATTGCTACGCTCAAAACTCCCTTAGAATAATATTAAACTAGAAGCTTAATGTCCCTATTATATGTGCCCATGATTTAAAACTTTTCACCTCAGTTCTAGAGAGCTATAACACTAAGGTGCATTTTTAATATTTTAATTAATTTTTAACAACCTTAGTAAAATTATTAAAAATTACGCCATTAATACATCAATTTTGTGGAAATTGTTGCAATGCATTGGAATAAAAAACCAATCACACACCTAATAAAGAATAATGACAAACAAAGCCAACTGGGCAAATATACATAAAGGTTTACTTGGTTTAAATGAAGGAAAGGTTGACAAATTTATGATGATGTTGGCCTTGTTAGTTGTAGTGATCCTTGGAAACTTTTAAAGGGGTTTGGAGGCCCTAATAAGTGGAAACAAATCATATCTTGCCAATTGTCCTAAGTGACTTGGCTGTCATAGTCATTGTTGTCAATCATCTATCATCATTGTTGTCAATCATCTGTCAATTCTCCCAACACTATTATACAACCTTCATGCACTACCATACATTCTCAAAATAATGTTACACAACCTTCACTAGAATTTTTCGCTTGAGAAGGTCTTTCACCAATGAATTTAGGGATTCTTGGACTATTAAGGTTTAATAATTTTTTGATAGCTTTTGAAAGCAATTCCCACAATCCTTTGTGTAGAAACAACAACGTTCTATATGTCCATGCATCAATGAGAGAGGTTTAGGATTTTCATTTAGCAACATGATTGATAGAGATACCAAGAATGAAATTGCAAGGAAGATCTAATATTTATGAATGAAATTGCAAAATAATCTAAGTTACATGTTTGATATCTTACTTATATCATGGCAACATAAAATGTGTATATGCACTCAACATACCTCTTTGCTTGTTTATTTGAGAATGTTGCTAGGAATTAAAAGGTGAATGATACATTGATCTACACATGAATCACTTGTACTTTCTCGATACTTTCATCCCTTGGTCAAGGCCGCATACCCCCTTACACTTGAATATTGTTTCCACCCTCATGCTTACTTGAAGTCCATTCTCAAATCACACTAAATGACAATAGTTAGTGTTGGCATTATAACAAACAAAGGGATATTGTTGGCACTCCAATTACAATGAGAGATTGTTGGCATTTCAATAAGGATATTGAGAAGGTTGTTGATGATTATGGATATAACTGATTAAGGATGTTTACTGTCTTAATATTATTATTTTGTCATTGATGTCAAGAAATTGATTTTCTAATTCAGTATGATGTTGCCATATCTTAAGAAGTATGTTTTGAAGAGAATTAAGATATCAATAAAAGACATAGAAAGAATATGATGAATAAGGGGAGGAATAAGTTATTCAATGGGCAACTATTACCGAGTCAGACAATGATGAGATCATGATGTTTAGATTGTTTTGATATCCTTCATATGTTGTTAATTGCAAGGTTAATAGTATTCTATGTTACCAAGAAAAGAACCTAGTCGATAAACCCTAAGGAACATAGTCGGTAAACCCTAAGGTTATCGCTATCAGTTAATGAAGGCAGAATGTCTATCGAGTGAAGTTTAGTATTCGTCGAGTTGCAACCGAGTAATAACAGAATGCATTAAATGATTACATGCATTATTTAATGAAGGAAGCTGATGAGATGGATGATTAAATGATTGATACAACTTAAATGAAGTTTGTTAAATAATCTATGGCAATGAAAAATCGACAGGAAGATCTACAACTCAGATTGAACTGCAATACCCTAGCACAAGTTCCAAGAAATGTATGCAAGTTCCAAGGCAAGGTAAAACATTTTCAAATCGAAGGATACATTGAACCTAGTCAAAGTTTGAAGGTTTGATGGCTATGATTGATCATGGGAAATGTGATCAAGGAGATTAAGCAGTTAGCTATTGTTTATAAATAGGGAACTATTGATAAACAATGTATGTGAGCAAGTGTATGCATAGGGATGCTACATAGTGATTACCGAGCATAGAAGCTTGAAGATCTATTTTGAATAACAGAGTATAGAGCCCAACAGATGGAAAAGATTAGTTCTATGTCTATATTGTATTGAGCAAATAAGAATCTGCTTTAGCATTTTAGATGTGAAGTTGCAGATAGATTTTTTATTACTGCTATTTTGTGAAGTAACAAATAATCTCTTAACCGAGTGGACTTAACAGTCTTATTTGTAAAACCCTCTAGCAAGGTGACATTTTGAGTGAGTGTTTGAAATCCTTTAACAAGGCCACTTCTAACAAAGTGAAGATCCTAATAGATCTGAGGGAAATCCCTTAACAGGGTCACATCTAGCAATGTGTTTGTAATCTTTAACAGGATTTTCTTTTAACCGAGCATACTCTAGAAGAGTATATTTCTTAGTGGGTCTGAAATCCCATAGTGGTTTTTCCTTATTTGGGTTTCCATGTTAAATTTGGTGTTATGAGTGTTATGATGTTTATATGCTTTTGAGTTTGCATGTTTAGCAGTTTTGGTTATATTACTGAAGTATATGTTACTGAGGTTGAATATGTTGTTTTGAAGGATGATTAAGTTTGTATGATTCACCCCCCCCTCTCATCTTGTTAGCTTGGCATCTGTACTAAACATTTAGTATCAGAACTATCAATTGGTATCAGAGCTTTGGACTCTGGGAAGAAAAAGTTTAAAGGCACTTGAGGGAAAGATCTAAAGATGTATAAGAGGGATGCACCGAAGCTGCACAAGTCAAGTTTCTCTACATGGTAGAAAAGGATGAAGCTGCACCTATCAGGAGTTGGAGAATATGTTGTATATTATCTAGAGAATGATTTCATCACACCGAGCACCTATCCATTGACTATGGAAGAGATAAAGGCAAAGCAAGAACATATCCAAGCAATGATTGAAATTACATCTACATTGACCGACTCAGAGTTTAATGATCTAGAAGGCTGCAATGATGCAAAGGCAATGTGGGACAAGCTCATGTCTGTGTATGGTGGTGATGAACATGTTCAAAGAGAAAAAGTGGATAGTCTAAGAGGACAACTTGAATCTATGAGGATGAATGAAGGTGAGAACATAACCCAGTACAGTAAAAGACTAAAGGAGGTTGTTAATAGAATCAAAGGAGCAGGTGGAACTATTGAAGAAAAGGATATAACAAGTAAGATTTTAAGAACCCTTCTACTAGCTTATGCAATCCAAGTATCTGCAATCAATGAATTGAGGTCTGTACCCAATATGCCAGTTTCTTTAGATGCTACTATCGGTAAGCTACATGCATTTGAGTTAAGTAATTTTGATAATAGTGGGTCTTCGATAAATAAAGTTGAATCTGCTTTCAGTTCTTTTCATATTGATGAATCTGATGATTCCAATGATAGAATGAGTAAGTACTCTAAAGGGGATCATAGTGGAGAAAGTGAAAGATTTCGTAAGAACATGGAAAAAGTGTACAAACTGTATGAGGAAATCAGAAAGCAAGAAGAGTTTGAAGCATTGTTAGCTAGAAGGTTACCAAGAGGAAAAGGTAAGTATAAAGGAAAACTACCTTTGAAATGTTTTAATTGTGATATAATTGGACATATGGCTTCTAACTGTCCTGACAAAGAATCTAGTGAAAAGAGAGATTACCAAGATAATAGACAGAAAGATAATCATTACAGAGGACACCAAGACTTTGGGAGAAGAGATAAAAGGGCATGTATAATAGCTGACGAGGAATCAAATGATGATAAATCAGATGATACCGATACAGAGGAAGTTGTTTATGTGACTATTAAAGATGGATCAGATGAAGAAAGGTATGAAGAAAAAGCTTTAGTATCTCATATAAATACTAATGACTCTTGGGTCATAGATAGTGGATGCTCACATCACATGACAGGTGATAAACATAAGTTTGTTATATTAGAAGATTATGATGGAGGCTATGTAAGATTTGGTAATGATGCACCATGTCCAGTAAGAGGTAAAGGATCCATAACACTTCTTGACAATGCTAAATGCAATGATGTTTATTGGGTTGAAGGTTTGAAATATAATTTGTTGAGTGTAGCACAACTAAACAACATAGGATACTGAATAGAGTTTCAGAATGGAATTGTCAAAGTTCATGACAGCATGGGAAGTTAGCTGCTATCGGGACACAAACAAAAGGTAACACATTTTACCTTGACTCAACTCAGAATAATTGTTTGTATGCAAAGATAGATGATATCTGGCTATGGCATAAAAGGTTTTGTCATGTAAATTTTGATAATTTGATCAAAATAAGTAAGAAGCACTGAGTAAGGGGTCTATCGAGTCTTGAAAAACCTGAGAATGCTATGTGCCGAGGATGCCAGATGGGTAAGATGACAAGATCAAGCTTTACAAGTAAGTCCTACACTTCTAAGGGAATTTTAGATCTTGTGCATACTGATCTTTGTGGTCCTATGAAAGTTCAAAGTTATTATGGTGATAAATATTTCATATTATTTGTGGATGATTATTCAAGAATGATGTTAGTTATGTTTATAAAAGATAAATTAGAATCTTTTCAAATGTTTAAATGGTACAAGGCAAGAGTTGAAAATGAAACAGGAAGACAACTAAAATGTCTTAGATCAGATAGAGGAGGAGAGTTGACATCTGATGAGTTTAACTTATACTGCAATGATCATGGTATTAAAAGACAAGTCTCTGCACTAGGAACTCCACAACAAAATGGAATAGCTGAGAGAAGAAACAGATCTATTGTGGATTGTGCTAGAACCTTGATGATAGAAAAGAAGGTACCACAAACATTTTGGAGAGAAGCAATAAGCACAACAATTTACACCCTGAACCAAGTACAATTGAAGAAAGGAACTTTGAAGACACCTTATGAAATCTGGTATGATAAGAAACCTAATGTAAGTTATTTTAAAATCTTTGGAAGTAGATACTATGTTCACAAAGATGACATAAATGGTAAGTTTGATTAGAAAAGTGAAGAAGGAACATTTCTAGGTTATTCTTCTAGAAGCAAAGCTTTTAAATGTCTGATCAAATCATCTAACAAAATAGTAGAAAGTGCAAATGTGAAAATTGATGAATTTGCAGAAAGAAATGAAGAAGGAAATTCCAAGGAACAAGAAGATTATGAAGGATTTGTATATATTCAACCAAGAAGTTCTACCAAGAAGACTGCAAAAGGAAATGAAGAGGATATCCAGTTACCAAGTGATGAAGAAGATCATACAGAGCCTACCGAGCCCATATTAGCCAAATATGTCAGAAGACATCATGCATCAAGTCAGATTATAGGAGATAAGGATGATCCAATGATGACAAGGAATAAACTAAGACAGAACACATGTCTGATATCTGAATTTGAACCGAGAATAGTGAAAGAAGCATTCAACAGTGAAGATTGGATAAATGCAATGACAGAAGAAATTGATCAAATCAAGAAGAATGACACATGGACACTGGTCCCAAGACCAAAAGACAAAAATGTAATCAGTACAAAGTGGATTTTCAGAAACAAGTTGAATGAAAAAGGTGAGGTCATTCAAAATAAAGCAAGACTAGTTTGCAAAGGTTATGCTCAAGAAGAAGGAATTGATTATGCCGAGACTTTTGCACCTGTGGCAAGACTTGAAGGAGTAAGAACATTGTTGGCTTATGCTGCTTACAAGAATTTCAAGGTATATCAAATGGATGTCAAATCTGCATTTCTAAATGGTATATTAGAAGAAGAAGTTTTTATTGAACAACCTAAAGGATTTATTGAAGACAAGAATAAGGATCAGGTATGTAGATTGAACAAAGCATTATATGGTTTGAAACAAGCACCTAGAGCATGGTATGAAAGATTACACTCTTATTTGATCAAGATTGGTTTTATAAGAACAGGTGAAAATAGTAATATGTACATGAAGAATGATGACAATGGAATATTGATCTTAGCCATATTTGTTGATGACATTATATTTTGTGGAAATGATTCTTTATGCAAGAAATTTGGAAATGAAATGAGCAAAGAATTTGAGATGTCACTAATCGGTGAGATAAAGTATTTTATAGGTTTACAGATACTGCAAATGAAAGATGAGATCTTCATTACTCAATCCAAGTACATAAAGGAAATCTTGAAGAAATTTGGAATGGAGAATTCAAAACCTATAAGCACTCTTATGACTACCAACTATAAATTATCAAAAAATGATGAATCTGCATCTGTTGATGAAACACTTTACCGATCTATGATTGGAAAGTTGTAATACGTTGTTCACAACGGGCTAGATATAGCACATGCAGTAGGTATAGTTGCAAGATTTTCTGTAGATCCCAAGGAAACACATATGACAGCAATCAAAAGAATTTTCAAATACCTGAGAGGCACTGAGGATTATGGCTTAGTATATCACAAGAGAAATTATTTTGATTTAAAAGTGTTTACTGATGCTGATTGGGTAGGCAACATTGACGACAGGAAAAGCACAAGTGGAAGAGCTTTCTTTTTAGGAGAAAGACTAGTGAGTTGGCTTAGCAAGAAACAAGGATGTGTTTCACAGTCAATAATAGAAGCTGAATACATTGCTGTAGAATTGAATTGCACTAATATAGCATGGATCAAACAACTGTTGGAAGGTATAAATGAGAAAATTAACGATCCAGTAACTATATTCTGTGACAATACTAGTGCTATTAACATTTCAAAGAATCCTGTTATGCACTCTAAGACAAAGCACATCTCTATCAAATATCATTATCTTAGAGAAGATGTTTAAGACAAGAAAGTGGTGTTGGAGTATGTTAGCACAAAGGAACAAATAGTAGATATCTTCACCAAGCCACTGCCTAAGAACACTTTTGAGTATCTCAGAAGCAAGTTAGGGGTCCTACCCCTATCTTCCATTCACTGACCGAGTTCGATGAAAGCATCAATTCGCTGACTCTACAGAATATCTTTTGGGAGTTGATGCTAATTTACACACTTTAGGAGGTTTTTTAAAGGTGTGCAGGAAACAATACAGGGAACAATATCAGGGAACAGGAATTGAGGATAAAATGTTCTGATCGAGACTGAGTTGAATACATAACAGCAAGGAATTCACTTCTTAGTAGAAGAAATTATGTTTTTAGTTCTTTACTTTTTGGCATTGTTGTCAAAGGGGGAGAAGACTAATTTATGGGGAGAAGACTAATGAACAAAGAGGAGAAGACTAATGTATGGGGGAGAGCATTTCAGCATTTCACAACAATCTGAATTCGAATCAATTAGGTCAAATCAATTGGTTTTGCCATAAATGCCAAAGGGGGAGATTGTTGGCATTATAATAGACAAAGGGATATTGTTGGCACTTCAATTACAATGAGAGATTGTTGGCATTTCAATAAAGATATTGAAAAGGTTGTTGATGATTATGGATATAACTGATTAAGGATGTTTACTGTCTTAATATTATTATTTTGTCATTGATGTCAAGAAATTGATTTTCTAATTCAGTATGATGTTGCCATATCTTAAGAAGTATGTTTTGAAGAGAATTAAGATGTCGGTAAAAGACACAGAAATAATATGATGAATAAGGGGAGGAATAAGTTATTCAATGGGTAACTATTACCGAGTCAGACAATGATGAGATCATGATGTTTAGATTGTTTTGATATTCTACATATGTTGTTAATTGCAAGGTTAATACTATTCTATGTTATCGAGCAAAGAACCTTGTCGGTAAACCCTAAGAAACCTAGTCGGTAAACCCTAAGGTTATCGCTATTGGTTAATGAAGGCATAATGTCTACCAAGTGAATTTTAGTATTCACCGAGTTGCAACTGAGTAATAATAGAATGAATTAAATGATTACATGCATTATTTAATGAAGGAAGCTGATGAGCTGGCTATGATTAAATGATTGATACAATGTAAATAAAGTTTTTTAAATAATCTATGGCAATGAAAAATTGGCAGGAAGATCTATAGCTCAGATTGAACTGCAATACCTTAGCACAAGTTCCAAGAAATGTATACAAGTTGCAAGGCAAGGTAAAACATTTTTAGATCGAAGGATACATTGAACCTAGTCAAAGTTTGAAGATCTGATGGCTATGATTGATCATGGGAAATGTGATAAAGGAGATTAAGCGGTTAGCTATTGTTTATAAATAAGGAACTGTTGATAAACAATGTGTGCGAGCAAGTGTATGCACAAGGATGCTACATAGTGATTACCAAGCATAGTAGCTTGAAGATCTGTTTTGAATAACAGAGTATAGAGCCCAACAGATGGACAAGATTAGTTCTATGTCTATATTGTATTGAGCAAATAAGAATCTGCTTTAGCATTTTATATGTGAAGTTGCAAATAGATTTTTTATTACTGTTATTTTGTGAAGTAACAAAAAATCTCTTAACCAAGTGGACTTAAAAGTCTTATTTGTAAAACCCTCTAGCAAGGTGACATTCTGAGTGAGTGTTTGAAATTCTTTAACAAGGTCACTTCTAACAAAGTGAAGATCCTAACAGATCTGAGGGAAATCCCTTAACCGGGTCACATCTAGCAATGTGTTTGTAATCTTTAACAAGATTTTCTTTTAACCAAGCATACTCTAGAAGAGTATATTTCTTAGTGGGTCCGAAATCCTACAATGGTTTTTCCCTATTTGGGTTTCCACATTAAATTTAGTGTTATGAGTGTTATGATGTTTATATGCTTTTGAGTTTGCATGCTTTTGAGTTTGCATGTTTAGCAGTTTTGGTTATATTACTGAAGTATATGTTACTGAGGTTGAATCTGTTGTTTTGAAGGATGATTAAGTTTGTATGATTCACCTCCTCCTCTCATCTTGTCAACTTGGCATCTGTACTAAACATTTAGTATCAGAACTATCAGTTAGTACAAAATAGTGACCATAGCCAAGGAAGCCCAGATTTACTCATACTCAACATAATAAGAAATATCTAAATCATCTAGACCATTATTCATATCATAACCTCTTTTTCACATCATGGAAGGCCAAAATTACAAGGATCATGCTTGTTTGAAGGAGCCATTGTTCAGAGCCACCAAACTATCAACAAGAGTAGAAGCTATTAGGCTCATACAATTTTAGGACATATAAAGAGTTGAATCAGAAGAAAGATCATGAAGCATACAATAGAGAGATATTCATGGAATAAACATCTACAGACATCTCATTCATGAAGTAACAAAATGCTAAAGAAAATGACAAGTAATAAAAAAAACTTACAAGGATGAGGTATATTCATAACTTTTGTAGTCCCGCCTTGGATATCAACACTAGAAGCAACTCATATTGTTTGTGTATAGACAAGACAATATGGGAGTTCATTATACCCAAAAAATTGTGGTGTTGTTGTGCATGTTGGCTCTATTGGACCCTACAATTAAGATTCAATATACATTATTCAATAAGATTAACTGTGCAACATAATGAAATATTGAAAAGTATGTTATCTTGTTGATCTTCACTTGGTTTCGAGAATAGTTTATTATTCTCTATTTAACAGGGCCAACCACATGAAGGTGGAAGCTCATTTGGCCCCACCCCCCCCCCCCCCCAACATCACTCTAAATTCCCCATTAACATCTTATAACATTCATTCATTCTTTCTTTCTACCATTAATAAAATATAGCATTCATTCATTAATATCACATAACATCCATTAACACATAACATTGATTAACATTAATTAACACACAACATTCATCAATATTAATTAACACATATCATCGATACCCATTAATTAGCACATAATTACATTCACTAACACACAAAAATCAGTCATTATCAAAAAGTTAGATTACAATCATTTATGTTTTTGTTTTTTCTTTGAAGCTATGAAAATAATAAGTGGAACATCGGTTTCCTCATCATTTCCCCCCTCTACAAATGTTCTACCAACTGCTCATGATCTCGATGTATGCCTAGTCCTATACTAAGGACGAGGACACTAACATGAAGGGGGGTCCTCTGCAATAACACAGAAATGGGTTAAATTCAAAAAAAATAAAAATTATTGTTACAAGTATTTCATTAATTTAGAGAGCATAACTGTTGCATTCTTTACCTGATGGGGTCACATCATTTTGTGTAGCCTCAACCTCAACATGATGAACACCCTCTAGATCATCTGGAGTTGAAATACTAAAGGTTACATTAATTCTGAATACCAATTATAATTATATTTGTTTAAAGGAATAAAATTGGTCCTCTTTACCTGAGTGGGAAACATCAAGTTCCAGATGTTGTGTACCCGGATCATACTCCACTTGGTCACCACAAACTACATGCTCTAAAATATTAACAAAAAAGGTTACATTAATTACTACTCTAATTATAAATTAAGATGTTTAATTGTATTAATAGCTAAATAAATAAATTTGAATAGCAAATGAATACCTCCACTACTGGGATGCACATTCAGACCTTCATGTGTAGGTGGTGTTTCACAATTAGCAGGATGCATTCCAATGTCATGCACATTGTTATCATTGGTTGCTTATTTAAAACAAATATAGTCACTTTATGTTGGAACTCAACATCAATTAGATTATTGGTAAAGTATTCAATTTGAAACAATTTCCATTTAGCATATTTACCTATGTGACGGATGCACTCGAATGTTGTGTATGCCCACTCAATTCTCGTAGCCGATCAGCCACGACTGAATAGCCTTGGTAGTAGGTAATTCTCTTGTCATCTTCTATGGGTGCTCTATTGAATTTAGAGCCCTGCATTTTTGCTTGGTACCATGAATTTTGCTTACATTGTTTGATAAAAAAAAATGTTTGCAATTTATTAATATTTTGATGCAATATTTCGTTGCATGCGATACTTAAAATTTGTGCAACAAGTTTCATGTAACTACCAGAGCCAAGTTTGTGTTGCTTGTGCTTTTCTTCTCTTGCCTTGGTTGCCTTTGACGTGTCACTCAGTCTATAAAAAGTTTGAAATATGTTAGATTATATAAATATAAAGAGTAATTAATTAGTACATAATTACATTCTTAATAGTATCCTGTACCTTCTTCTGGTGTCTGGTGGTGTATTTCCTTTTTTCCTTTCAATTCTCTCCTTGGCATCCAAAATCAGGTCCTTCCACTCCCTCTCTAGAATCATGGGGGGATGCTCGTACTTTAGGTTCCTCTCTAAATGGGTCCTGTATTGGTCCCTCACATACTTTAGATATGTGCTAGCTTTTTCAAGGAGCTTGGTTTTGTCAAAGGTGTCATTTCCAAACCACTCAACCATTTGGTTTGTCAATTCATCTTTTAACCTTTTGTCTTGGCCATTCCACCTTTTAAAGAAAAAACAAACCTGTTAGATTCAGAAATGAACTGAAGCTACATTTATTACACTTCAAGAAATGGATCAAAGAAAAACTATTCTAGCAATGATATGAAATCAAAATAGTGGATTAGGGTTAGTTCACATATGATGTACCACCTTTTATGTATGGTGGGCCCAAATATCTACAAAGTACCTGGAACCTTTTGTATCTTTAAGGGAATCATTTCTTCGTCGCTCACCACCAATGTGGCCTGCAACATTCCCATACTAGCAATACGAGAAGATCCAGGAAATGATGGTTTGTTATCAATAGTAGTTGCCTCTGGCACATCCTCATGTGCATCTCCTCCTGCAAAAAATGAATCCACTATGAAATGGCATTAGAATTCAAGAAAGAATGCTTGAAGGGAAATAAACACATGACATAAGATAGAGCAAAAGAGGGATCTACCAATAGTGGGCGGGCCAATATGATGTGTAGTAGAGGACGTCTGCATGCTACGTGTTGTCGACATTGTAGTTGGCAACACAGGTGAGGGTAACCTCTGATGAGGTGGTGGTGGCATTTGCACAGGAAAACTAACAACACCTAAAGAATAATACATTAAATATATCAAACATTAAATGTATGAAAAGTGCAAGAATTGTAAACAAGGATGAACCTTTATTTTGAAAATTGACAGTATCAAGTATGATGTGTTCTGGATACTTAGAGTGATAAGCCAAGCAAGTGATAATACAAGAAAATCGTCATCACCCAAAGATCCTGCAACACCTTGATCATGGCAACGACTTTCATGAGGGTGAATAAATTGCTGTAAAAATGATATGTACATATTTTAGTTAATGACATAAAAGAGAATAAAATATAAACCATTATTGAACTTTTGTTATAATTAAAGATTTCATTACTACTTACTTGTAATTTTTCTGTTGTCCGAATCAATAATTCCACCCTCTCTCGTATCTCATCAGTAATAGGATTCACTTGTGCCAAAGAAACAATATCTTTACCAATTTTTCTAAGAGGATTTTTTAAGAATTCCATAGTGTGTGTGGAATCTTCAGGGTCATCATCGCTTAACCCTAATGATTCCACATCCCTAGAGAGGTGCTCAGGTATTGCAACTCCCTTTTCCTTTCCCCGAACATCCGTTTGTGTCAAGAATATCATTAACGATTACAAAATTAGTATAAATCACTAAAAAAAAGAACATAATAATGTAATAGTTTGCTTCTATCTAATTTGTACAATTACAATGAGGTTTACCTACTCGGTAGAAGTGTTGCAACCTACATCCCTGTCTGCGATATTTGATGGATCCATGTCACCCTATGACAAAGAAACAATATAAAGAAAGTTAGCGAAATTAAGCCAATAGACTTAGCAAAAAAACTTCATAATAAAATAGTATATTGGATTCATTAATTGGAGGTTGGTTATTTAAATGGTATATAGTACATACCACCCCCATGATATTAACTTTGTTTGTATCTATACAATTCAAACTGTAATTGATTAGAAGCTCTTTGCCTGCACTTATTGATTTTATCACACATACAAATACACGATTTCCATTGCGCACCTCAAATATGCAATTGGGTTGTTTATTAGTTGACCCAAGTCACGTATTATTTATAAAACTTGGGATATTCCCTGTTGCTTTTGGCCGACCATCAATGTATATAGCCACTTGTTTACTTTGATCATTATCTTTTTGTTGTATATAATTTGCCGACAATGCATACGTACGCATACTTTTTTTATATTTAACAATTTGCATCCAATTATTGTAATTGTAACAAGGTCCAACAAACTCCATCAATTCAGCAACTTTATTGTAACAGACCTTTATGTCGTGCATGGAAAATAAGCCTAAACCATGTAACAATGAAGGTGCTATGCGATATAACCTATTGTTTCTGTAGATGTCCGTACCTCAATGGAACCTCAATGTTGCCTTTGGTCTCATCATTATAAGAACATGATCCCCCTTGAGCAAGGAAAAATTTCATCTGTTTATTGAATTTTCTTCTAATCTTTTGACCTCTTGTTGATCTCCCTATTGTAGACCTACTACATGTGTCACTTTCATTTTCTATTCCTACATTTTCCTCACTCGACGAAGACAGATCTGACAAATACCTATTTTGGGGTACCTGCACTCCATGAAATGAGAGAGTTAATTGGTAATGAGAGAGAAATTTTGCAAATCAGGGTAATGTTGATGAAGAAGTCAGCCCTAAAGTTGATTTTGGGATTAAAATTGGAATAAGTCTAACTAGGGCCTCAAGTGTTGATAACTGTATTATATTTGCTGCTAATATCGAGGTTTGAAAAACTGATGAAGTTTGTTTCCCAAGTAATTTTAAAAAAATAAACTATTTCTATAGGGTGTATTGACTAGTTATACCTGTCCATCCATGAGACTATGCAGGATCCTCGTCAAATGGGTTCAGGGTCCTATACAATGTAATTCAATTATCTTATTTTAGCTAAAAATTACATAGTACATGACATGAACAACATGAAATTTGTAGACAAAAAGAGTATTAAATAATAAAAAGATGTTGTCATCAAAATCATTGTAATTTTTTTAATTCCTTACCTTTACGTTATGTAGACTATGCAGGATCCTCAACTAAATGGTTGATGATGTTTGTAGTCAATGACCTGTTCCCACCAAGAGTGACAACATCACATAGGGACTATACCTGAAATCAACACCATCAATTGAGCATCATAAGCATTACTACATTTGTAAGTTGATAAACAATAAATACATACGTATCATAAACATCATAAGCATAACATGATGTGTCATCATATATGTAATTAAGCATCACAATTAGCATCACATATGTGTCATCATAAACATGTAATCCATCACATATGTATCATAAATCACCATCCATTACATAGGTAATAAACAATCCACATTCTATAAATAAACACAAAGTTCAAAAAATTTCACATGCATCATCATAAACATGTGATCCATCACAGATGTATTTTAAATCAACATCCATCACATAGGTAATAAACAATCCAATTTACATAAATAAACACAGTTTAAAAAATGTCACATAAATAGTCACTCTCCCTATCTCCATCTCCATATTAAAAGGTGCATCATGAATTAATTATGTAATGGCATTAGAATTCAAAACATAATGAATTAATTATGTAAAAAAAATTCTATCAAGAAGTCAATATTAAATAGACAATATACTAATCGCATACCTCATAAATTTCATTCATCATCATGAACATCAAGGTCATTATTGCCAACATCATCATCATCATCATCATCATCATCATCATCATCAATCATCATCATCACCATCAACATCTTCGCCATCATCATCACCATCATCACCATCACCATCACCATCACCATCACCATCAATATCTTCTTCTTCTTCTTCTTCTTCTTTATCATCATTGAGAAACTGTCGATCATGATCATCATCCACTTCATCTTCTACTTCTTCTGTATCTTCTTCTTTGGTATCTTCTTCTTCCATCACATTATACTTTATCGGCCTTCCTCTTGGATCATGTCTAACAACAAATGACCAACCCAGTTTATGTGGAATCTCTAAGTAAAATACTTTCTCACATTGGCTTGGAAGAACATAGAGCTCATCCCCAACTGGTTCAAATGACCTTGTATTTAGCATTGTAAAACCATTATCATGTTCAATAACAATTTTATCATGATCATTTTTATTCAATCGTAGCCTATACCATTTGACAATGAACAAAACTAATTTGAAGGAATTAAAGTCACACTCAAGTATATCATCCAAAATGCCATAGTATTGATTTTGAGACTGTTGAGGATGTATGTCATTTCTCGATGAAATATTTGTCACCTCAAAGACTATAGTGATGCCAGAATCACAAGTTTTCTTCATGTCATCCAACTTTTTTATGTGAAATTTATGACAATCACAGCACATAGCGTTGTGGTGTTTGACCTGTGATATGTCAAACATGTAAAATTTATTGCATTGTGAGTTGATAAACATATGGGTGATTAATAAATTTATATGTACCTATTTATCTCTTAAACCATATGCTAAATCAATTTCCCTTTGCATAACATTGGAATCTCCATTACGATGAGCTTCTTTAACCAATGAAGCCACACCTTCCCATGTTAATGTGTGTCAAGAATGTTGACAACATTCAATCCATACCATCATCCAATCAAGATTGTTTGCAATATACAAATGTAGTGCATCCCACTCTCGACCAACTGTACAAAAAATAAATAGACGTCTTACAATGGATTTATTTTGAAAATTAAGAATTAATTAACTACAATAACATCTTATAATTACCTCTCACTTTCCTCAATCTACCTTTCCCCGTCAAGTACTCCCCTTCGAATTTGTTAATGGGGTTGGGATCCCAAATGCGATCCACGTGGATCTTTGCTGCAAACTTAGGAAGATATTCAGAAATGTACACCATAGTCTGGTATACCATATATCCCTCCATCATAGAACCTCTAGGATGTGCTCTTTGTCAAACCAAAGCCTTCAAAAATTTTAAGTGCCTCTCAACCATCCACATTGACCTAGTGTCTATAGGTCCACACAATTCAATCTCCTCAACTTGGTGTATGAGGTAGTGTTCTTGTGCATTGAAAAAAGATGGAGGTAGACACTTTTGCATTTCACACATTAAATGAGGAATTTTTCTCTTCTAATATTTTATATCATCTTTATGGATTTATTTACATGACAACCACCTACAAGATATTCAAGACAAAAAAAAATATATTACATAACAAGTAAAACAAATAGCAAATATAATATCTATACAACTGAAAAAATATCACTACTTACCTCATGTATTTTCCAAGATCATATATGACTTGCTTGACATTATTGTCGAAGTCATCTAGGAGAGATAGAGGTAGAATGTACTACAACAATTATAAAATTATCTTTTCATTTTTTTGTAACATAATACAATGAAAAGTACACATACGCACAGTACTTAAATACATACTAAAAACACAAGAATATGAATTACCTTAATGAAGGTATGCCAATCATGTGTTTTCATCCCTGGCCCAAATTCACTTTTGTTTGATATAAGATTATTTATGTTCGCAACAAATCCTGTGGGAAATCAAATTTTTTGTATGACTTATTTTATAGCATTGCTTTGCTAGTCCATTAATAACCAAGGAAGCTCACTTATATTAATCTGGTCTCCATGGCTATTTGATTGAATGACATTTATCATTGCATGATTGGAATCTTGAATGTCACTACATATTTTGATAATTTTTTCTTTGTCACACCTTCCATCCATTATTTTCCATACTGTCTCTATTATATTCTTTCCAATATGCATCCTATCAAACAAATGAACAATTTGTAACTTCTCGTAGTAGGGAAACCTTCTAAATTGTTGGGGATAACTTTTAGTCCCTTAGGAAGGTGGTCATTTATGCCTTCATGACCTTCATGATCATCAATCACATCATCAATAAACAAAACAAAATAGAAAAGATGTTTTATGACAAACCAATAGATGGAATGGCATTATCTTGATGATTAATTCTATTATATTCCAACTTCCATAGGTGAGGTGTCATTCTTCATGGCTTTGATGTATTCTCTTCTTTCCCATTGAAAAGATGTTTTTTAGTATTTCAATACTTATGATTTTTGTGGAGAAAGTGCCTATACTCATCAAACACCTACTTTCCTAAACTATTTGAATGACGAGATTTCATCTTTGGACCACAAATAGGACATGCAAATTTTCCCTTTGTTTGAAGACCTACAAGATAATGTATAATTGGATTAAATATGATAATTATTTGAATTATAATGTTCATGCACAACTTAAACACTATAACATACCACAAAAATGTGTTAGCGCTGGGGCATCATGTATTGTCCATAGAAGCATCGCATGGAATTGAAATTGTCTTTGTCCTATTGGTCTAGAGATGTCATACATAGTGACACCATTCCATAACTCCAACAACTCGTCGATCAGAGGCTCGATATATACATTCATATCTTTAACTTGATACTTACCTAATCGAATGAACAAAAACATTACATAATTATTATGACCATTTTACTGCAATAATTATAATTAAATTTAGATGACTATATTTAAATGATAAAATACTTGGAACAATCATTGCCAACATTATGTGTTTCCTCTTTATTGACATCCATGGAGGAATGTTATTGTTAATAACAAAAACAAGCCACACTGAGTAAACAGATCTCATCTCTCCAAATGGATTGATGCCATCTGTTGCCAATGAAAGCCTGAGATTACGAGGTTCTTCTTTAAAGTGTGGCCACTTTTCCTCTATGTCCATAAATGCTGAACCATCCATAGGCATTCGAATAATGTCATCTCAACTTCTATTGCGTGCATGGTAATCCATAAATTGTGCCGAGCTAGTGCACTTGAATAATCGTTGCATACATGGAATAATGGGAATATAGAGAAGAACCTTGTGAGGAACCCTTTTTGTTATTTGATCTATTCGATATCTACTGATATGACATTCAGGGCATTCAGTTCAAAATTCATGTTGTTCATGATATATAATATGATCATTGGGACAAGCATCTATTGCTTGATACTCCATTCCAATATCTTTCATAACGGCAAATAATTGTTGGTATGAGCGAGGTAGAATATTTGATGGTGGTAACAAAAACTCACCTATCAATCTACAACAAAAAAAATATAATTTGTTAATATAAAGAATATTAATGGTACAACATGATTCACAGTTTATTATGACATACATGACATACCTTAACATACGTGACATTGTTATGTTGGATAAACCATTCATAACCTTCAAGTTCACCAACAACAATACAACACAGAGAAGAGTTGTCTACGAGCCTTCGTAAAGGGCCTCAGATGCCTTCTCATGTAGAGGGACATCATGAACAACATCAAGGTCATCTTCATCATCATGATCAGCTGCACAAGTACTAAATGTGTCATGGATCAATGTATTTGTACCATCATCTTCAATTTTGTTTTCTGGCTCATGATTGTCATCTTCCATGGGATCATTATATTCAGCTTCGATATTCACACCTCCATGTTTGTCCACTTCAAAAACCATATTCTCCAAGTTGTGTTGATCCATACCATGTGCTTCGGGGTGCTCGACCTATATAAAATTGATAAACATAAATAAACCATGATCATGATCCCATCATCACGTGATTTATTATGTATATAAATTGTTAAAACAATATAATGAAAAACTTTCCAATGGATGATAATCATGTCCACCTTCAATGTGGCCATGCAACCTACAATATTTCTTCATTGTTTTGATTAGAAGTCTTCTAGTCTTTAACCCCTTACAAATTTTGCACGGACAATCAAATTTTCCATCACCTTTTGCTTTTCAAGTTAGACCACAATCTAGCAATTGTCTCCTTATTTTGTTGTTCATCAATATTGCCTGACATGGTCTTTCTTCACAGGAAAGAAAATCGGGCTATAGAACTAGTTATATAGAAGTTGAAATGTTAGTTATGAAATCATGTTTCAGTATAATATACCAAATTAAATTACTTGAAAATAGAAATTATCATCATTGAACCAAAACCATTTAACTCTTCTTTTTCATCTCAAAACATATCTAATGGCTTTGTGGTATGCAATCCTTGTATAATATATTAAGTTGACTAATGTCTAATTAGGGTAATCCATGAGTGTCTAATGTGAATTCATTATCCTAAACATTGGAGAGACCTTATCTGACTTGCCTAATTAATGTGGTTGCTGTCCTAATATGAAATACTAAGTTCTACCCTTGCCTCTGCATCAAAATTCTCACATCATGTTTCTTCAACAAAACACACTAATATGAATTGAGCCAACACCATGAGGATAGGGTCAAGTATCATGGAAACTAATCATAATACATGAAGATAGGGTTCACACATAAGTTTTGGCTCTCAACAATGCCACACTTCCAAAATTGTCAGTCTCAAGACTTGTCCTATTGGGTGAGCACTCATTGATGTCCACAAGGCCAAATCAATGTATGTAGGCTTTGAACTCCTAACTCGAGGCTAGGAGGACCCTACAGAAGGTCTATGAACACTCACTTGGTATTACAATAGAAAGAGCCTTCCTCTAGAACTTAGTTTGGAATGCACACATCAATATTGGTAATAATTGTTATGATGGATGCTCTGTTAGGATGGTAAATAAAATGCTTATTCTTTTTCTACCCTTTGAAACTACAACAAGGTATTTGACTTAGCAAGGTCCCCACACATCAATTCAACAACAAACATTAGGCAATTCAACCTTTTTCCTTCTCAATGCATTTTTGGTTGTCTTTCACTGGTTTTCTCAGTCCGATACATAGGGATATCAGACCTTTCATGGCATCATCACATGCGCCTTCCAATATGTAGTCCTTTCATATTTTAGGTGCCTACACACTATGTTGTTTTTAAGTATTGATGTAGTCTTAAGACATATCATGACTCCATTACATGTCCACACTTGGGTTTACAAACACAACTATGTCAAAACAAAAACAATATTAGTAGTAAAACTATGAATGTGACAATCAATACCCTTAGGATAGTCATAGAAATTTAATCTACTTCATTTGATTTTGATTGACAAACCCTTCCGAAGGTTGCATAGGGTCCCCTCACCCCTCTCTCTATCATCAACCACTTTAAAATACCAATCACTTGGTCTTCCCACCAAATTCTTCCCTGATATGATACATAGCATGAAAAAAGGTCTATCATCAAGGATGATATGATACATAGCATGAAAAAATACACATAAAACCCCAATTTCATTAAGAAAAACTCTTGGATGGCATGCCAAAGGCCTATTTATTCCCATCCAAGTGTGTTACAACCTCAAACCACCATAAACTAACTTTCCAACCATGTTTTTAAGAAGTTTCTACAAGAAATGCAAAAGTTGTCATGGTACTATGACAACTTTTTTCCCAATGGACCTCAAACTTTCATAATTAGGTCTCTATTTGTTTTTAGAATGTGATCTATGACTAAGTATTAGAGGATCTTACTAACTTGGGTATCATGCTTTCATGTGTCTCTGACATGACTCCTAGTAACTATATAAGGATCTTACTAGTCCTGGATCTATGCCTTGTCTTTTTGATATGGTTCCTAGTGAGAATATATGAATCTTACTAGTTCTAAATGTCATAACTTTGTGTTTTGCATGTTCCATGTGTGTTACCAATGTTACTCATATTACTCACTTTGTACTTCCCTTTTATCTCAATATTGTAGATTGACAATATTATAAGTCTT
This sequence comes from Cryptomeria japonica, assembly GCF_030272615.1. Classification (NCBI taxonomy): domain Eukaryota; kingdom Viridiplantae; phylum Streptophyta; class Pinopsida; order Cupressales; family Cupressaceae; genus Cryptomeria; species Cryptomeria japonica. The sequence continues at coordinate 272,790,776 of NC_081408.1, read as the reverse complement.
CGGAGCTACCACCTTTCCAAACTTGTAGTCATCTTGACTCTTCAATATCTTTTTGAAAGAATATTTGGTTTCTCCATATTTTACAAAGATTAAATGAGCATAATTTCATACTCTTGCTAAGAGGGGGCTAAATATTGAATCATAAGTTGTATCTCTTTAAAAATATACACTAAGTTTGGACTCAATTTAAGTGGTTGTGCCTTATTTATGCCTAATTGTACTTAGGTTTGACAATGTTTCCATAAATTTGGTTCATTCCCTTATTCATGATGTTCCTCATGGCTCATTTTTATAGGACTAGGGTCTTGGGAACCCTTATTCATGGAAATCAGACCTAAAATTTGAAAGATGAATGTTGGATTCACAAATAGTAGGAATTTCCTCTCCAAATTTGGACTTTTGCAAAAGTTCAATTTGAAAAGGTGCAAGGACCATCCATATAAGGTCCATCTTGAAAATTAAATGATAATACCATCCATGCATATTAAATGATATAGTCAAGTAATAAAGAAGGAAAACCATTTCCTGAAGTTGTCAAATGATTTTAAAGATGCACAACAGTCCACTAAATGCAATTCACTAAAAAAGAAAATAAAGTATGCTACAAGATAGTGGGTAAGATGCAAGGAATGAAGTTAAATAGACAAAGAAAAAACATGAATATTACCATGTCAAAAGGAGTAGCAATGACCTCTTAGGTGTTTTTTCACTTGCATAAATTAGACTTCTTAAGGATAGAAACACATGTAGATAGTAGTATGAAGTCTTTTTGATGATTTTTGAAGTAGTTGAAGGAATGGCTTACTTTAGTTATATCTAACCCAAGACAATTTCAACTCAAAGTAAGGAATAAAACCATATGTCCTAAAAGTTTGGGAAGCTAATTAAGTAGCTAGATAAGGTAGAGCGTGACTATAGGGTAGTCTTGAGACTCTTTTAACTCAATTAGAACATGCACCAAGTATCTAGGAGCTTACAAAGCCAATTCAACCATATTTCAAGTGAAAATGAAACAAAAGGAGTAAAAGCTTTGAATACACCTAAAAAACCACTCCGGTGGCCAAGTAGGTGGAAATAGTCTTTTCCAACATTTTTTTTCTTCATAGATGCAGCCCTATATTCTCTTTATTATTTGAGATGAGAAATACATTGTTGGCGGTTCCATTATTACCCAATCTAGTATCGATCTGATCTTGATACTGTCATAAAAGGAGTGACTATCCTAAGTGCTTGATACTATCACAAACACTGAGTGTTGCAGTAGTGAATCTTCCTTTCACCTTTGGGTAGTTGGGAGGGTAAAGACCCATGGTGTTATATGTTGAGTGGTTCTTGTAAGAGTATCCAAAAGTACATTGGTTCTTGGATATCTAGTACATTTTGTGAGTTGAGTACTAGGGGGGATTAGAAGACCCAGTTGAAGGAGTATTTGTGTGAATAAGGGTTGAGGGTGTTGGTGGTGATTGAATGTTGGAGAGTTGGATTGTGACCTAGACATGTTTATTTGTACTATTTGAGTGTGATTCAATGGCTGGGTGAGGGTTGGTGAGTATGGGTGTGTTTTGGGGTATTGAATCCTTTTGAGTAACTTGTGGCCTTGTGAGGGGTCTTGTGAGTAAGTGAGGGTTGACACCTAATTGAATAGGTGAGTTGTGAGAAATATCTCCCTTGTTGGTTGAGTTTATTGGATTCTCTGCATCAGCATGCCTTTTTGCTATCAATCCATTCAAACTTCCACCCAAAGATTCAATCTTGTCAAAGTTCAAAATAAATTTCCTTGTTGTCCTTACTATCTTGCATCATATCACTAGGTAGTCTTTTTCTTAGAACTATCATCTTTCATGGTAGGATACCATCTCAGTCCCTTGAGTTAAGTTAGCTTACCTTTAGAATTTATCATTTCCTAATCAAGTTGTTCAAGGGGAAAATATCACTAATCAAGTTGAAATGTCGATTTGTGAATCTTCCTAAGCTAAAAGGTTAAAATAAATTGCAAAAGATAGAACAAGGCTATGAGAAAATGAATCATCAGTATTACCTAAATCCACATTATCAACAAAATCTAAAAATAACCTTGTATGTAAATAATTTATCATGCTAAAATTTCCAATTCTAACATGAAAATGAGACCAAGGAAAGCTCTAGAACAACTACTACTATTCATTCACATCTTCCTTATTAACCTCAATCACCACGAAAGATGCACAAATTGATTATAACAAAGAAGATGTTTCATAAATGTAAATATTAACTCAGGACTAAGAAAAATGAAAGAAATAAAAGAATACCAAGCAATCAAAAAAGACTACCAATACCATTGCAAACTATGAACTTCATTTCCATTAATTCTTCAAAATATACTAGCAAAGCACAAGTATTCAATCTACATCCTATTGCTAAATGTCTTTTGAAAGAAAACACACTAATGAGTGTTACTAAACTTGGACCTTAAATAATCAATTATTAGACCCTCAAAATGAATTTTGAAATTACATTTATAGGGAAACTTTTTCCTCAAAATTAGAGATTAAATTCCACCCAAAACCTTATCAAACTAAGAGGTACAATCAACACACAAGATACTAGCCTATAACTAAATTAAGAACTATAAGTTGACTCATGAAAATGAAATATAAGTCAGAAGGAACTTAGAATATGGAGTCAAAGAAGCATGGAGAACAAGAAAAAGAGGATCTATCTAGGTCCCCACCCCCAAGATGACTCCTCCAAAATTTTAAACTTAGGTGCACAAGCAACAATATGAAGAACAAAGGCCAAACTAGGTTGTAACTACCATGAACCCATCCATCCAAAGTGATGAGAATCTAGATGTTCCTAAGTGGCTACAATTCAACTTTGAAAGGATAAAGAAGAGAGTATTGAAGAAAGTAAGTTTGCAAAAGATGATCGTTGAGGTTGAGGCCACACAGAAGCCTAGGAAGGCAATGACTTTGTATGCCACCTAAAACTATGCAAAAGGAGAGATAGTTGCTAATACCCTAAAATAGAGAAGATTTAGTAAAGATTACCAATACCCTAAACTAGGGTAACCCGAGACACTAAGAAAATGGTTTGGGGGTCATATAGACTAGCTTTATACTGTATGTTAATTACAAAGTGATAAGTTGTGTGGTTGAATATTTTTAGTCCACCCCTTCTAGGTTAGGATTGTGCTGAACCGAACAAAATTGTATCTCCCTAGGGCTTTCAGGTTGGGTGTGTTAAGCTGGCTGGAAAGAGAAAGAAAGGCTTGCTCAAACAACATTGAATGAAGGTTTCAAATCACTTGAATAATATTCATTCCCATTGTTTTCTTGTGCATTGGTTTGATCTCCATCGATTTAGCAATCAGAGGCAGACACCACCCCATATATTAGCTCGTACAATAATGATCAATCAACATGTATACAGGAGGAAGGGATTTCTTTGACAAAATTGAATGCTCACTCCTCAATCACAGTTCTATGGTTTTACGAGGAGTGGATTCCTATAGGGATTACGCATTCAGGGAACCACACCTTTGCCTAGGAGCCATCCGGCCTGAGATTGGATAATCAATATGAATACAAGATTGACCAATTTGAATCTAAAAATTGGGAAATTAACCACCACATGTCTCATTTCCTAACATCTTTTGCATAAAAAAGGAATCTCTCATACTCCAAGAGTTGCTTCCATAATCGGTCAATATCCCACAAGAATGCAGGCATAGCTAGCATGTATAAAAGCAAAAGTTGTTGAATCTCTTGAATGGTGTAATTTTTTGCAACATGAAATTAAGGTCAAGAATCTACCTCCTGCGTGGGATTGCAAGGAATGCACAAATGCCTTCGACATGGGTTTGATGTTGTTGGGGGTTGAAGTCGCCACAGATGCCTATGCGGGATTGTAATGCATAAATGATTTGCCCTCTTCTTTTTTTTAAGTAATGGTCATTATCGTTGAAATTATGATGAACTCGAGCACTTTTTTGAAAAAAAACAATTTTCATTACTAATGCCTTCTTCATCAAAACCAAATGGAAAATTGCCGTTGGAATTTCGATGAATTCGGGCATTTTTTCAAAAAAAAATCAAATTTGGTCACAATATACCTTCTCCATTGGAAACCTCTGTCAAAAATCTAGTCCAAATGTATTAGTGACAAAATTCCTATTAGGAATAGATCCTGTTAGGGACCACCCAATTAAGGAATCGACTATAATGCCCTATTAGAAGCAATACTTTATTAGGAGTAACCTCGGTAGAGGATTTTAAATCCAAGCTAATGGACCACCTAGTTAGAGGATTTGAATAACACTAATCTTGTTAGAGCTTACTTGGTTAGGGGATTTAATTGCTGTAATTATTAGAAAACAATAGGGGTTTGCTGATCTATTTGAATAGCACTAAACTTTCTTGTTCAGATCCTTTTCATGCTCCTATCTACCTTTACACAAACTATAGATACACCATCTGGTTCACCAACCACACTCTCACAAACAATAGGTCAGTAACTCATAACAAACCTAATTATCTCATAGAGATTATAAACAAATCGGTTAAAGTATGATTCCTAGATTACATAATAATCACTGCACATCATTTAATATATCCTTGACCTCTCCTTGATCACTGCTTCATCGAAGACTATAACTCATCACATGGTTTACATTACATGAAATGAACTTGCTCATTCCCTAGATAAAAACTATTATCTCTATGTGCCAAAAACCATTTGAAACTCTTCTCATACAACTTGCATACGTGTCATAATCATTACCGCTCATCATTAGATCATAAACCAATATGATCAATTCACCAAACTTAATCAGTTAGGGTTTATCATATCAAAAAATAGGGTTTATTGGTTCACCTTTCCATTTCATAGCAATATTGGTTTCCTACACAAATTCACCTATTGGTTGTAGTTCCCTTCACTAGCTCTTCCTACCGATTAGAAAACAATATTATAACAACATCATTACCAGTTAATTGACATCAATGAAAACATAACATTTCATTAATACAATCTTCATGCAAATGCCAACAATCTCCCTTTTTGACATTTATGGAAATACAAGTATCAATACCCTTGATTTCTATGATTGTGAATAGGAATCCTAGTTTACATTTTACCATGTACTCTCCTTGTCTTCAGCTAGTAACTGTCTATAGATTAATCATACAATTCTTCTCCCCAAATCACATAGTTCTTCTCCCCCTTTGACAAAAATGCCAAAGTGAAAGTAAAACATGCAATATCAAACTTCACTGTTTAAGAATCATCAACCTACAACTTGATGCTCCCTCTGTGGAATAACTCCACTCTACACCAATCCTGTTGTAAAATTCTGCAAGTAGCTCCAAGACTGATGTAATCTACATCATGCTCAATTGACCTCATGTAGGCGTACAACCCCTAACCAACTTCTAACATACTCAAAAGTAGTCTTAGGAAGAGGTTTAGTAAAGATATTTGCAAGCTTCTCCTTGGTAGAAACATGATCCAATAACACATCTTTACTCTGCACTTTTTCTCTCAAGAAATGATACTTCAATTCAATATGCTTGGTTCATGCATGCAAAATAGAGTTCTTTGAAATATTTATGGCACTGGTGTTGTCACATAAGATCTTTACTAGATCTGAACAATTCATCTTGAATCCTTCCAGAATGTGTTTCATCCAGATAACCTAGGTACAATTCATATAAGTTACAACATACTCAGCTTCAGCAGTAGACTATGATATACAACTCTGCTTCTTGCTACTCCATGAAACAAGTCTTCCTCCAAGAAAGAATGCTCCATCAGTTGTTCTTTTCCTATCATCAACATTACTTGCCCAGTCTGCATCTGTATACACCTTCATATCAAAGTTACCTACATATAGATACCATAATCTATAGTCAATAGTACTTTTCAAATATCTAAATATCCTCTTGGTTGCTATCAAATGTGTTTCCTTTGGATTCTTCTGAAATTTGGAAAATAAACCAACTACATGAGCTATATCCGATCTGCTGTGAACAACATAGTGCAATTTACCAATTATTGATCTGTACTCCTTTTCATCAACAAATGTGGCTTCATCTTCCTTAGACAATTTACAACCTATAACCATTGGTGTCCCAATTGGTTTATAGTGACTCATTCCAAATGTCTTTAATACCTCTTTCACATATTTAGACTGTGTGATGAAAATAACACTCTTCATTTGTTGTATTTTGAAGCCTATGAAATTTTTTATCTCTCCCACTAGAGACATCTCAAACTCACTTTTCATTTCATTTGCAAAGTCATTTCTCATGTCATCATTGCCTCCAAATATGATATCATCCATAAAAACTTTACTAACCAGTATCTTATTTCCTTCAGATTTGAGATATATGTTACTATCTTCACTGGTTCTTTGAAAACCTATCTTCATTAGGTGTGAATGTATCCTTTCATACCATGCTCTCGGTGCTTGCTTTAACCCATATAGTTCCTTGTGCAATTTGCATACCATGTCTTTGCATTAGTCAAAGCATAATCTTTTGGCTACTCAATGTATACTTCTTCTTCCAGTATCCCATTCAAAAATACCGACTTTACATCCATCTGATATACTTTGAATCCCTTATATGTTGTAAATGCAAGTAAAGTCCTGACACCTTCCAGTCTAGCAACTAGTACAAAAGTATCACCATAGTCTTCCCCTTCTTCTTGTGCATAACCTTTCCAAACCAATCTAGCTTTATTTCGGACTACTACTTCATCTTCATTTAGTTTATTCTTGAATACCCACTTAGCACCTATCACATTTTTATTCACCAGTCTGCATACTAGGGTCCATGTATTGTTCTTCTCAATTTGATCAAGCTCCTCCTCCATAGCTTTAATCCAGTGATCATCTCCAAATTCTTCCTTAGCAATTCTAGTCTCAATAGTGGAGATCATGTAGGAATTCTCTCTAATTCCCTTTCTATTAATACTCCAACATCCTTATCTCCAATAATCTGGTCAGGATTGTGATCAAGTCTAACATACCTTGGAATAATATGATCATTATCTTCAGGTTCTTCTTCTTCATTATCATCATCTTCTTCTGAATCTACCTATTTCGGTTGAACTAGTACAACAACATTCTCTTGACCAGTTTCAGGTTTCATCAATTTTGGACCCAAAATCAGAATGCAAGGATCTTCATCCTTTTTCTCCATACTGGTTTCCCCTGAGACTTCAGGATACTCATGCACTCGAATATCAACAATCTCAATGATTCTCTATGTCTGGTTGTTATAACATTTGTAGGCCTTACTCTTGGTGGAGTAAACAAGAAATGTACCTTCATCACTTTTAGCCTCAAACATGCTAACATAGTCACCTCTCTTAATAAAAAATTATTGCCAAATATCTTAACGTAACTAACATTAGGTGATCTACCATACCAGTATTCATAAGGAGTCTTATCCTTACCCCTCTTTAAAAAAATATAGTTCATAGTGTAGACAACTTCTCTCTAGATAGTTTTTTCTACACCTCCTTGTATCAACATCAGTCTAGCAGCTTCAACAACTAATTGATCATTCCTCTCTACAATACCATTATGTTGTGGTGTCCTCAGTGCAGAAAGATACTGTTTGATACCATTTTCTTCACAATATCTAGTGAATTCCATAGAAGTGAATTCACCACCTTGATCAGTCCTCAAACCCTTTATCTTCTTACCACTTTCCTTTTCAGCTAAGGCCCTGAATGCCTTGAACTTACTAAATGCTTATGTTTTATCTTTCAAGAATGTGACCCACATCATTCTTGAGTTATCATCGGTGAGGATCATAAAATATTTGTCACCTTGAATACTTTTGGTCCATATTGGTCCACAAATATTTGTATGAACCAAATCTAACAAATGTTCTGCTGAAAAAGATTTGCTCTTAAAAGTTGAGGATGTCATCTTTCCCAATTGACATTCCTTACATAGAGCATTAACCAATTTGTCCAACTGAGGCAAACCTCCCACTGTCTTGGACTTACTCACTTTGACAATGTTATCAAAATTTATTTGACAAAGTATCCTATGCCAAAGCCAACTATCTACGTTAGCAATTAAACAGTTGTTGACTTTAGGATTGAATCAAAACAGGTTACCTTTAGTCTTCTTGCCAGTTGCAATCAGTTCACCTTTGCTCCCATATATTTTGGACATTCCATTCTTAAACTCCAATGGATATCCTCTATCATTGAGTTGAGCAACACTCAAAAGATTGTGCTTTAGTCCTTCAACCCAGTAGACATCATCTGCACTGCTCTTTCCATTAAGAGAAATAATTCCCTTACCTTTTACCATGTAGGGTGAGTCATTACAAAATCTCACAACTCCTCCATCAAATTCCTTCAAGGAAAAAAATTTTCTCCAGTCACCGGTCATGTGATGTGAACAACTACTATCAATGATCCAATCATCAGAATTATCCATGCGAGAAACTAATGCTTTCTAATCACATGTTTCCTCTTTAATGGCTACAAAGACAATGTCTTCATTAGAATCACCCTCAGATTCCTCATCAGTGATACCACTGTCAACTGTAATAAGAAAACCTCTTTTGCCTTTTCCCTTGTACTTCTTGAACTTCTCATGCTTATGCTCATTATCACCATTAGGACATTTAGCTGCAATGTGTCCAATCTTGTTGCAAGAAAAAAAATTCAAAGGTAATTTACCTATATACTTACCGGTACCTCTGGGAATCTTCTTGGCCAACAATGCTTCAAGCTCAACCAAACTATCTTCATCATCAACTTCTCTGCTAGATATAGATTCATAGTTGTGACTGACATCTCTACTTTTCCTCATAGATGGGTTAGAAACTGAAGCTCTAAATGTAGATTCATATTTCTGAACACTACCATCATAACCATTTAATTCAAAAGTAGTAAGCTTACCAATGATGGAGTCAAGGGTTACCTTAGTTTGGTCAATATATTTTAGCTCCAAAATGGATGCAACTTGGATACCGTAGACTAGTAGTAGGGTTCTTCTCAACACCTTACTAATTACTATGGCATCCTCCACTTTACCACCAACACTCTTGATCTCACCAACTATCTCTTTTATCCTCTAACCATACTGTTGGACATTCTCACCTTTAGCCATCCACATTTCATAAAATTTTCTTCTTAGACTCTCTTCTTTGGCAATCTTCACATACTCATCATTGCTATAGATTTCTTGAAGTTTCTTCCATACCTCATATGCAGTCTCCAGACCATGGACATCTACATACTCTGCATCAGACAAAGAACCGATAATATCCTCCATTGCTTGATTGTTTTCTTGTTGCTCTTTCTTCTGATCATCAGTTATGATCCCACTAGGTGCAACATATTGAGTACCAACATGGTCCGAGTATTGACTTCCTTGACTCTTGATGTAAATTTTCATTCTATCACTCCATATTTTGTAGTTCTCTCTATTAAAATTTGGACCTTCCTTCTTCATCATGTTCTACAAGATCTTTACCTCAAGCTGTTAGGCTTAGACCTTAGAGGACCTAAAATGCTCTGATACCAATTGATGGTATGATGAAAGAATAATGATCCAGTAAAATACTGAGAGGGGGGGGGGGTGAATCGGTAGATAGAAAACTGACATAAACTTTCACCAATATAGAAAACCTCTCAATACAAACTCTAAACTAACTAGTTTAAATACTGATCTTCAAATGCAATAATATTGATAAGTTAAATCAGTTGACTATTATAATAGTCTTATAGTAACTCTCAAAACCCCTTAACCAAAACATCCAAATACTTTAATAACATAAGTAAAACATATTTCAAATTGTTGTCGGTTAATATAAGATATCAAAGTGGATTTAGCAGTTAAGAAATTCAACCACAGTAAACATAACCACAAAAACATTCACCATGACACAATATTTTTGACGTGGAAACCCAAATGGGAAAAACCACGATGGGGATGAATACCCACAAGTATTCTTAACTCTTCTGAAGTTTGCCCTATTAGGAGTCAAGCCTGTTAAAGCTTTACAAAAGTCCTATTAGGAACAGATCTTGTTAGGGACCACCCGATTAAGGGATTGACTATAATGCCCAATTAGAAGCAATAATATGTTAGGAGTAACCTCGGTAGAGGATTTGAAATCCAATCTAATGGACCATCTGGTTAGAGGATTTGAATAACATTAATCTTGTTAGAGCTTACCCAGTTAGGGGATTTAACTACTATAATTGTTAGAAAACAACAGGGGTTTGCTGATCTATTTGAATAACATTACCCTTGCTTGTTCAGATCCTTTTCATGCTCCTATCTGCCTTTACACATACTGTAGATGCATCATCTGGTTCGGCAACCACACTCTCATTGTCAACTAAAAATTTACAGCTCTTCAACAAAACAACTCATCGACCTTATAAACAAAACAATAGGTCGGTAACTCATCACAAACCTAATTCTCTCATAGAGATTACAAAAAAATCGGTTCAAGTATGACCATTGGACTACATAATAATCACTACACATCATTCAAGATATCCTCGAATTCTCCTTGATCACCACTTTATTGAACATTGTAACTCATCATGTGGTTTACATTACATGCAATGAACTTTGTCATTCCCCAGATAAAAACCATTATCTCTACACACCAAAAACCATTTGAAACTGTTCTCATATAACATGCATATGTGCCATAACCATTACCGCCCATCATTAGATCATAAAACAATACGACCGATTCACCAAACTTCATTGGTTAGGGTTTATCATATCAATAGGTAGGGTTTACCGGTTCACCTTTCCATTTCATAGCAATACTAGTTTCCTCCACAAATTCCCCTACCGGCTGCAGATCCCTTCACTAGAACTTCCTACTGGTTAGAAAACAATATTATAACAACATTGTTATCAATTAATTGACATCAATGACAACATAACATTTCATTAATGCAATCTTCATGCAAATGCCAACAGTTCTGAGGGGTCATATGGTGTCCTAAGGGGTCATATGGAGTCGTTAGGGGTCATATGGGGTCCTAAGAGGCCACACATGTGTTAGAACACCATATGACCCCTTAGGACACCATATGACCCATTAGGGCATAATATTGTCCAAAGGGGTCATATGGTGTCCTAAGGGGTCTATGACATCCTAAGGGGCCATGCATGTGTTAGAGTACTGTATGACCCATTAGGACACCATATGGACATGATATGGTCCTAAGGGGTCATTTGTTGTCATGAGGGGTCATATGGTGTCCTAAGGGTTCATATGGTGTTGTTAGGGGTCATATGGGGTCATAAGGGGACACACATGTGTTAAAACACCATATGACCCCTTAGGACACCATAGGACCTCTTAGGACACTATATGACCTGTTAGGACATCATTTTGTCCTAAGGGGTCATTTGGTTTCATAAGGGGTCATGTCATTTACTAGGATGTTAAAATGGGTCATATGGTTTCCTAAGGGGTCATATGGCATCCTAACAGACCACACATGTGTTAGAACACCATATAACCCCTTAGGATACCATATGATCCCTTACGAAACCATTTGACCCATTAGGATATCATATTGTCCTAAGGTATAATATGGTGTCCCTAGGGGTCATATGGTATCATAAGGAATCACATTGTATCCTAACAGGTCATATGGTATCGTTATGGGCCATATGGGGTCGTATGGGGCCACACATGTGTTAGAACACCATATAACCTTTTAGGACACCATATGACCCATTAGGACATCATGTTTTCCTAAGGGGTCATATGGTGTACTAAGAGTTCATATGGTGTCCTAATGGGTCATAAGGTGTTGTTAGGAGTCATATGAGATTGTAAGAGGCCATACATGTGTTAGAAAAACATATGAACCCTTAGGGCACCATATGGACATAATATGATTCTATACTGATTCACCCCACCCCTCAGTCATGTGGCGTGTTCAACAATTGGTATTAGAGCTTGGTTCTGTTGGAATCAAGAAACACTCAGAGGGGGGTTGGGTGAACTAGTGTTCTACAAACTTTAACTTTATTAATCTATTCATTCAACCACTTAATACATTGAACCAAAAGAAAAATGTAAGAACACAGTACAATCAACCACAACACCATAACACAAATATTGTATATGTGGAAACCCAATTAAGGGAAAAACCATGATAGGGATGAGACCCACAAGATGAGTATACACAAATATAAAGTTTTATAATGGAATGCACATGCATTTAGGAACATTTCCTAGAGCTCACTGCCCAAAACAAAGAAGGGATACAACCTAGGGAAGGTTCACTAACTTACAAATGGATTAAAACATATCACTAAAGTACATGAACTAAATAATAGCATCTACAAATGCCTGATTATAGTTCTGGTTAAGCACATTACACAAAATTTTCATATACTACCTTATATTGCTCTACTCCTCTATCTTTCTCTGATCCGAAGCATAAATCTCTAATCTGCGGACGTGTAACTGTGCTCAATGGACAACCAACACCTTTCACATTCACCACACACTAAAATAATCAAATACATCACTTATATATATCTACAACAAGATATTAGTGTAAGGAAGCTAAGTAGAGGAACAATGTCCTACACTAACCTTGAGAGGAGGGTAATGCAAATTTTTTTATAGATCATCACAATAGTAACATAGAACTGAAATATACATAATAACATTCAAACCATAACACAATGATTTACGTGGGGAAAACCCTTTTGGGAGAAAAACCCCACACTCCAAAAGTTGTCAAATATATTATTCAGCAATCAAAAATAGATTACAATATACTTGTAAAGTACACTCTTTGTTGGAGTATCACTAATCAAAGATTTAAAGGTAATTGAATAGGCATAAGAATCTTACACACAACCTCTATCTCACACACCTCATATATAGGAGATCTAATAAAAGAAACCATCAAATGGTATTACAAAACCATGGTTTGAAACCACCCCATAAAGTATAGCCAACCTTATTTCCAATCTAGATGCCCTATGACATCTTAAAAAACACATCAACACATGTCCTTCCCTTTTATAGCTCATTTATATGTTGATACAAATTACCTTTCTTATTTCAAGAGTACAAATTTCCAGAGGCAATAACTTGCGAACCGTGTGTCCGATTGATGAACTGTTTGAAGTGCTGGAAAGCTTGAAAAGTTCTCTATCACTTCATAAATAGATATGGAAATTTTAAAGATGTTTTGGAGGGTCTAAAATCCCCAAAATTAAGTTTAAACCTTTAATCACACCCCTCCAAAAAGGAAACTTTAATATCTTCAAAACTAGTTGTGAGCTTGTGATGAAACTTTACCAACATGCTTATCTAACCAACCAGAAGCTTCTGGGAGAATTTCACAATATTTAGTGCTAAAATGAAAAATAACTATAAATAGTAACCTCATATAAATTCAAGGTTGAGACACCATTTTCCCAACAATTAGATCAACCATATGTCGGCTTCAAGAACACTTAGCATATTATGAAACATGTACATATTGTCGATTAAATCTGAAATCAAAATACCAATGAAGACCAAAACAATTGTCCACACATTGCCATAGCCATTGAACTAAACACCTGGACCACAAAAATAATCACCAAAATTGATCCACATTATTTTCATAAGGATTATCCACACAAGTTGGTTGTCCTGCACTAATAAATAGAAAATTGATATAACATATCTTCTAACTCGAACATAAATCATCATCGGAGGATAAAAATTTGAAGTAAGGCTATCTAGACATCCATCAACCTACAACTAGATCCACAACACAAGATGATGACTAGAAAGTATGTATCAAAATTCACAACACTATTAGATGCCTTATTCTATCTTGTCAAACTTGAAGCAATCTTGAATCTAACTTCTGATAGGATCCCATACAACAATGTGGATGGGTACACTAACTTGAGTTGCCATCAATGACAACATTGGATGACCAATGTAGTGTCTCTTTCCAACAATATCCCCCTTTGGAATTGATGGCAACACTTAGTGAAAAATGACTAAGTCTCAAAATATATGAATACAGTGCAAAACTCAAAAATCTAAAACTCTAGAACTCCCCCTTAGATACAAATAGCATTTTTCACTTCCCAACACTCCTCCTTTGACATCAATGGAAAAGGTAGGATTCCACATGCCAAAAATTCACATAAATCTCTTTGTACAAACCACATATATGCAAACAAACTTTACTAACTTACATATGTTGGGATCCAAGAACATTGAGAGGGGGAGGGGGGTGAATCAGTGTTTTGTAGGTTAAACTAGATTTTATCCTTTTATACAATACACATATAAACTGGTAAATGAATAAACATATAACTTGCAGAAAATAAACCATCCACATAAATGAACACCATAACACACATAATTTGAACATGAAAAACCTCAAAGAGGAAAAACCACGATGGGATTTGTGACCCACAATATTAGATCACTGGCCATATGAGAGAATATTACATATAATGGGGGCCTACACATGTAGGAAGGCACACTGCCTAGAGCATACTTCCCATCACTAAAGAGTCTCACTGACTACAAGTTTATGCTGAAGTAGAACAATTAATTTAATAAGTTGATTGGAGTTGACATGAAAACCCATTCTACACTCTAGGTTTAATTTGATTACCCTTGTCAGTTTGGTGTCTTGGTGTGAGATGTTATTTAGCATCTAGTGGTCTCCCGAGTTATCCTTGTTGGTTTGCTTTGAAATGTTATAATTATTGGTTTAATTATTAAATTATTTATATAGTTTAATAATGTTAAATTAAAATAAATGATTTACATAGTTTATAATAAATTAAATAAAATAGTTGATATTAATACTTAATAATAGTTTAATGAGAGTGTTATTATTTTATCCTTTGGTCTTATATTTAATTTAATGATTTAATACAAAGGATTAGTTATATAATTTATATTTAATATTTATTATTCATTAATTGTGGGATTTAATTATTATTTGGGTATTTATTTATATCTCTTTGGTTATTTTATTATTGGGCCTTTATAATTATTTGTGCCCATGATTTTATTAAATTGGTTGTTTATTATTTCTCCTTTCTACCCTATTGGATTAATTAAATATTTTATTTACTTTACCTACCCTATTATTCTATTGGCTGAGTTTATTGGCTAAGTTAATTAAATAATATTTAATTATTCTTACCTTGGTTTTTGGAAAGGGTTGGTAAGAAATATATTTTAATCAATTATTTCTATTGGCCGACATTTTCCTATAGTTTTCCTTTGATTTTCTATTTAATCGGCCGCTTGTGCATTTTGTAGGGTTACCTTCTGGAATTTCTTCTACAAGTTTTGGGTTTTTGTCTAAGGATTTGGATTTTGGAGATTGCTTGGCTTGTTTCGATTTTGTGGTTGCGCTTCTTCAGATTTCTTTTGCCATAGCTTCTATTATCCAGGTTGGAGGAATTTTCTCCCTATGTATTTTATTTTTAGAGAAAGATTGTATTCTTTGTGTTTACTCAGAAAGATCATTTTAGGGAGCCATGGGTAGAGGAATATGTTTATTTATTAAGTTTACAGTTTGATTTATTTTATATGAATTATATCCTATAGTTATACTTTAGTATTAGGGGAATTTATATTTCCTATGTTTTGTTACCATGAATGCCTGACACTTTGATTTCCTTGTCTATGAGTCTTGACTCTCTACATGTAGATCTTGTATGGGTTTGAAGCTTGAATTTGTTTTAGAGATGTGATATTATTTAAGATGGCTAGGAGTTTTCATTTGTTTATGAGGTTTTTCATAGCCAAACATTGCCAGAAGTTTATCTTCTTAGAGTTTTATTATATCTTTATATGTTTATTTTGAGCTTGGATTCTATATCTCTTAGTACTTTATTGGTATTGCACCTCATTTGGTTGTATTTTCAGGACTTAATATTATTTCTATGATTTTATTTTTGCAAGTTGTAAGTCTATGTTTTGTTTTATGAGTTTTTAGCTCTCTATATCATATGTGCTAAAACAATAGACATGTGCGCCAAAGATTTTATCATATGCGCTACAATATTTCTCGTATGCACTACAATATTTCTCATATGCACTAAATTGTGTTTTATATGACATAATTTGTATGTCTTATGTGCTAGTTAAATAAGCATATGCACTATGCTATTAGGTATATGCACTGATATGTAAATCAAATACATTACTCTGTTGGTTAGACATGCTAAAATGTTTGTTTCTACCTTCTGAGTCAATTTTGAACATTTTTGGGTTTCTCAATTGGATTTTATGTTTGTTTAGAGGTTGGATTTATGTTTTCTAAGCATCTTGAGATGATTTGAGGATGTATTATGAATTTGGTTGAACTTTCACTGGTTGTATTATTGATTTGGTTGGCCTTTTTGGAAAAAAATAGAAATATGTGCTATACCTTGTTGTGATGTTGGGATCTTTGGATTTTACTTGGTATCAACTGGTTATGGCTGTGATGTTGGCTTATTGTACATTTATGGTGTTCTATGTTATAAAGATCTTGGCTAATTGGATTATGTTTTGTGATGCCCTTTTGTTTGATTGTGTGTGGTGTTAAGGCCTAGGGGCATGATTAGGGGGAGTGGGTTTCCACGAGTCTACCGAGGTCACAAGGAATAGAATGCTAGGATTATTGAGTAATACAGCTGGGTTCTAGACCTTTTGGATAGCTCATTGGAATAATAACTAATATTAGGTGGGTTGGGTAGAGTATCTCATCTAAGAAAGATAATAAATGTGTTTTTTAATACCCATCTCATGGATCAGAGACAAGAGTGAGGTGGTAGATCTGGTAACCGAGTAAATCATACTACCTTGATTTCCTCAAAGGTTGAGATGGTTTTGCATCTATTTCCTATGTGGTAGCATGTGCTGACACTCTTTCCCTACATGTTGGTCCTAGTTTCTCATGCCTTGTTGTTGAGTCGCCTCTAGAGGTTTCTTTGTTGTTTGGCATGTTTTCCTTGGTTTGTGTTAGAGTTATTTCCTCTTTGGTTGTTAGGTGTCAGCTTAGATCTAGAGTGTGTGTGGGATCTTGTGTCATCTCCTAGCATAGGGGGTGGTTCCTTTGGTTCCACATGGTAGGGAGGTTGGAACCTCTCTTCCATTGGGGTTCCTTTCTTTGATGCTTTGCGTGGATGTGGATCTTTTATCTCTTCAGAGCATGGATGGATGTTCATAGTAGGTTATTGTACATGATTCATTTGACATGTATATGTAATTGTATTTGAGAAATATGCTCCTTGTTGTAAAGTACATTGTATTCATGTATCTAGTAGATGTTATTAGGTAAAACAATGATGTATCATTTCTATCTTGAGAATGATTAATAATGAGAATAGTGGAGATTGAATCTATGGATGTGTACCTAGTGCTATGCTTGTAATTATGTAATTAGTTCATATGGATATGGTTTAATAATGTGGTAATTGGTATTGAAATAATTATTTTATGTTAGAAGAATTGAATGGTTGGGTTTAGGAACATTTTGTATTGGTGCTTTAAAATGAACCTCATGGGATAGTTTGAGTATTCATAGATGGACGTAATCATTCTAGGTTTAAGTAATGAACCATATGTGATTGTGTGAAAGGAATTAATGATAGTAATTTAGACTGCATTTGGATCATGGAAGTAAATTTGTTATCATGTTTAGGAGTTGTTAAGTGTTTAGTTTGAGTGATGGTGTTGAGATACCCTAGGAAAGATAGATGTTATATTGTGTTTGTTACCACTTGTGAATCATGTTTGATGATTATGTTCATGATAGGTAATTATATATCATTTAATGGATGATATATGCATATGAATAGTTAGTTGATTATGTTGCATTAGTAGATGTTTAAACAAATAAATTGTTCTCTAATTTGCATGTTGATGTATTTCTCTAGGGTATTTTAGTGGGAATTACACTCTAACCTCTCTTTCCCTCTCCCTTTATTGATACTTCCCTCTTCCCCCTACCCCCTCTTTCTCTTTGTCTCTCCTTGTCTCTCTCTCTGCTTCTCTCCCCATGTCTCCCTCTCACAGTCTCTATCACTCTCCCATATCTCCCCCCTCCCCCTTCCTCAGAAAAAAAATTCATAGGGGAAAGATACTCCACACACCTCATCAAGAATTAAGATCCAAATATAGCTAACACAAAAACATATAAATTATAAATATAATCAAGATCCATTACCAATAGGGAGAGAGATCTTGATGCAACCATTACCAGTAAAAACCCTCAAAAGAGTCAATCGACTTATGCAACAAGAGAGACACAACAAAAGCAGTAAGAAAACATAACAAATTCACATAAAAACATTAGATTAAAACCTTATAAATTTCAACAAACATCCAACAATCTTCATATTATCATGAAAGAACATCTGGTAGTTAACCGATTACATGCAGGCTTCAAGCCAAATACAGTCCAACTGAGACTCTAAGTATCAACCAGATCACAACATGCAAATATCAATCCTTATTCTCAGTTCTACTTCCTCTGCCACTACAAATGATTACATGACATCATATTTATACCCACCAGAACATATCTAGGTCAGCCTCAAAAGATTTTATTCACTAATGCAAAAAAATGAAACATGTAATTAGGTTGGTCCTAAGATTTAAGAAATCTTTCCAAAAAATGACAACCAAGTGATGCCGATCAACAAGAAGGTGGTCCACATGGCAAGGAACATTAGACAAGACCCAAGATGGATCCACATTCCAATAATCATGCTGGTAATGAAGGAAAACCAATTGGTAAGCACAAGAACTATCCTGGAAACCCAGAAATAGCCAACTGGAAGGGATAACTGATCGAAGAAGAACCCAATGAACTAGAAATATGGAATCAACCACATGAAACTACCAGGAAATTGCAAACAAGATCTGTCATGAAGAACAAGCAACTACTGATACATACCGGTAAGAATATTGAAACTTCACAAAGAACTAAACAAGAAAGGAAATGTTTTTGGTTGATGCAAGATTACTCATCGCTTGGGGATGCTCCTCCATTAGACAACCTAGGTACAAAAAGATGTTCCATGAGAGGCAACTCATGAACATCTAAAAGGATTCAAGATGAAGATCCCATGCTCATTTCTGATCCAAACATCTTTTTTATTTGCTAATCTATGCTCTATCTCTCATGGTGCTTCAACTAGCTTCTCTAACCTATGACTCTCTTTGTTTCTCTTTCTTTGCATTAGGTTCATATTGCAATTCAGATTTTTTTCTACCACAAGACTTTATCCAATTTGTTACCATCAACTCCTTGTCATCCAGTTCCATCTGTCCATCAAACTCATTTGTTAGATATTTTTGCCAACTCATGTCACCCTCCATTATAACCTTTGCAACAAGTTCTATCAAATATTTCTTCAAAACCTACGGTATAACTTCTGCAACCAGTTCTATCAAACCTTCCGATATAACCTCTACCATCGGTTCTTTCAAACCTTCCAATATAACCTATGCCACTGGTTTCCTGTAACTTTTCCCAAGACTCAGATTCTTCACCTCCTTCTCTTTCTCCTTCAAAGAAATTGGATTGAACTTCTGCCCATCCTTTTCAATAGTAACAAGGTTTCTTCTATAGTCATAAATAGCTCCTCTATCATAATACCAAGGTTTTCCCAACAAGACATGGCAAACATTCATTGACAGAATATCACATAAAACTTCATCTCTGAAAGACCCAATATTGAAACTCACCCAACACTGCTCCTTTATCTATATCTTTTGTTCATCTTGTAACCAACTTACCTCATAAAGAAAAGGATTTTCAAGCCTCTTCAACCCAAGTTTCTCAACCATCTCCTCATATACTAAATTATTAGTACTTGCACTATATTTAATGACCTTGCAACACTTACCACCTAATTTGCATACAGTTCAAAAAAGACTCCTCATCTGAGTAGATTTGGTATCCTTTCTTCTGAACATAAGAGATTCTCCTTGCTTTGGTGCACTGTCAAATCCAGTACCATTTGGTTCTTCCCTTGCCACACAAATTATTTCTATTCCTTGATTACATTCATAGGATATATGTCCAGTTTCTCTACACTTGAAACATTTTCCAAGAAATTCTCTACCGGTACTATTGTTACCTTTCCTTGGTTTCTTCTACTCCAGTT
This sequence comes from Cryptomeria japonica, assembly GCF_030272615.1. Taxonomy (NCBI): domain Eukaryota; kingdom Viridiplantae; phylum Streptophyta; class Pinopsida; order Cupressales; family Cupressaceae; genus Cryptomeria; species Cryptomeria japonica. The sequence goes on along the minus strand of NC_081408.1, from coordinate 272,770,627 downwards.
CTTTACTCCACTTAGGTTTTACCTCCTCTTCTTCAATTGATTTCTTTATAATACCATTCATCTTGAATTTCTCCTTTCCCTTGTTTGATTGTCTTTTTCTCACCTTCTCCTCAGCCTTCAAAGCATACTGGTAAGCTTCTTCAACTATTGAAACCTTCAACAAACTCATCTCATCTTGAATGTTAAAAGAAATCCCATTGATGTACCTTGCCACCATTTCTCTATCCATCTCTCTATGTCCACATCTAATTACCACCTTGTATAATTCCTTAGTATATTCCTTCATAGTCATGCTTCTCTATTTCAGGTTCTACAACTTCTTAAACAACTCCAGTTCATAGTATCCTAGTATGAACTTGGCCTTCAACCTTACAACCATCTGTCTCCATCGAGTGATCTTCAATTCATCATTATCCACTCTGTCATTCTACAATTCTTTCCACCATAAGGAAAAATTCCCTTTCAACTTGGTCTATGCCAACCAGACTCTCTATGGGTCCTTGACATCCTCAAACTCAAAGTATTCCTCCAAATCTCCAATCCAATCGATCAGATCCCCCGAGTTCAGCATTTCAAAAAATTTAGAAACCTCAACTTTATGCACTTTACTTACTTGCGCCATTACTCTTAGGAATATTTCCTCTCTCTCATCTTGTGGTCCTTCAGCTTCCTCAATCTCTTCACTAGCTACCTCATACTCATCCTTAGAGTCAGGGTGATGTAGAGGTATGGTCTACACAACTTGGAAAAACCCAAATTGCTCACTTGCTCAATAGGCAACACTACCCCTTTGGGAAAAGAGGTTCTCCCAACCAGACCTCACACCTTACAAGAACAAATATAACATCTCAACACATATTTTTCCTTCCCCATAACCCCCCATTGAGACATTTCACAAAAGTCACCATTAATGGATTAACAACCCCACAGGCAAAATGCTCAAAAAGTGCTCAAATGGCTCACTCCCCTCCAAGTAAGGTTTATATGTTTCCCAAAGCCTTGTACAGGTTTGATAGGTCTAATGGATCATAAAATATCCAAATCCACCCTCTGGTTTTCTCCTCCAAGTCCCCAAGGTATCCAAGCCCAATTTGGCTCTCTAGGCCCATTAGTCTCCAAAAACAACTTTTTGGCTTACAACACAAAATATCCAAAGGACACCTAGATTTTATTGCACACATCAAATACACTCCCCAGGGCAGCACTTTTTCCAAAAGGAAAGGGCTTGAAGGCTTCAACAAACCACATTTCTACCAAACCCTCAATGATGACAACAAGGACTAATTCAAGCACTTAATGAAGGAAGTACCATTTTTACACACCATATCAGAAAAATATGACTTTGAGAATTTATGGGAATCCAAAATAATACCAATTCCAAGGTTTTATACACTGGTTTACAATTCACCAATAGTTATGGGGTTTTTTTTGTGTCTTTTTACTACTTTTGCATTGCCAGCCACATAGAGATGTCTGGCTTCTTTTAATTTCTGCTCTTTCCAAACACTTCCTCCAGGTTTGAAACAAAGAAAATCTTAAAATACAGTCCAAATCTTCCATCCAACCAAGTTTTAGATTCTTTTCATGATTAAAATGGAAGAAAAGGGAAAAGAAATGTGACACCCTAGGTTTATGCCCTTTCACGGGCTGTCTTCACTAAAACTTCAATATCTCACTTATTTCTCCACTTCAAATTCTCTAGTTGGACTCAAATGAAAGATATTTCACCCCTCTAACTCATCATGGAATAATTTTTCAGTTTTAAGATCGTACAAGCCCGTACCAACCAAAATAGCAGCAAATTTGCAGGAAAATACAGAATTTTTATTGCTTCAAATTATCAACTTTCACATTATTCTTCAACCAACCTCCAAATTGGTTTGTTGAGGCATAATATAGCCATCCCAAAATGTTCCAACTGAAATCAGGTGGTTGTGAATGTTAGGAACTGATTTTAACAACTTTTCAAAAAGTTGTTCACCAATATTGACAACATTTGTCAATTTTTTGACAATTTTGTATTTTACCAACAAACTATCTTCAAACATAGACCTAGGAGCCTAAACATATTATTTTGGACCTAATTAGACCAAAATACACTTGAATCACTAAATCCACACATCCTAAGTCCTTTTCACCATAGTTGACCATAGAGTTTATAAAGCACCCTAGGCCACTAGGCCTTACAAAAATGGACTATGAGGACTTTATTATCCAAAATAAACATGAAAATGGGATTCTAAGGTCCCTTACAACACCTTGAAACAAAACATGAAATTCATTGAAGAAGAAATGATTAATTTTAGTCTTGTGCCCTTGCACCACAGGGTTTCTTCACAAACCAACCAAAGCATTCTAGATTTCATTCCTCACTTCAGTCTTGGAGTTTTCCATCATCTGTTCTACCCTTCAGGGGTTTGTTCTCCTCGGTGGCATCTCTCCTTCCACTCTGGTGAGCTGCCTCAACTTGATGATCTGACTACCTATTTCAATTGCCTCCCCTCAGTGATCTATTGAACACACACGTAGCCTATCTCCAATCAGTGATCTGTCCACCTCAAGGAATGCCTCAATGTTCACAAATGATTCTTCCTCCAGCTAGTCCATAATCAGCTCTGATATGAATTGATGCAGCCATAACTGGTAAAAACCCTCATAAGAGTCAACCGACTTATGCAACAAGAGAGACACAACAAAAGCAGTAAGAAAACATAATTAACTCACAAAAACATATTAGATTATAGCCTTAGAAATTTTGACAATCTTCATATTATCATTAAAGAACATTCAGTAGTTAACCAGTTACATGCAGGCTTGAAGCTATATACAATCCAACTGGGACTCTAAGAATCAACCGGATCACAACATGAGAATCTCAATCCTTATTCTCAGTTCTATTTCCTCTGCCCCTACAAATAATTACATAACATCATATTTATACCCACTGAAACATATACATGTCAACCTCAAAATATTTCATTCACGAATGTAGGAAAATGAAACATGTATAATTAGGTCGACCCTAAGATTTAAGAAATATTTATGAAAAATAACAACCAAGTGATGTAGATCAGAAGGAAGGTTCGCCACATGCCAAGGAGCATCAAACAAGACCCAAGATGGATCTGCACGATAAGAATCACATTGATAATGAAGGAAAACCAACTGATAAGCACAAGAACTATCCCTGAAACCAAAAAATAGCCAACCAGAAGCGATAACTGACTAGAGAAGAACCCAATAAAATAGAAATATGGCATCAACCAAATGAAACTGCCATGAAATTGCAAACAAGATCTACCATGAAGAAGAAGCAACTACTGACACATATTGGTAAGAATACCAAAACTTCACAAAGAGTTAAACAAGAAAGGAAATGTTTTTCATTGATGCAAGATTTCTCATCGACCGGGGATGCTCCTGCATCAGATCTCTACATAGATTAAAATTGACATAGACAGAGAGATAAAAATAAAGAGAGAGGAGAGGTATAAGAGATACATATATAAAGAGGGAGAGATAGAGATTTATAAAGATAAATATTCAAATAAGGAGAGATACAAGGGTCAAGAGTGATGAAGAGCTAAAGAGAGGGAGAGATAGAAGGAGAAATAGAGAGATATAGACATACTTAGAAAAGAGATAGATACACAAATAGAGATATAGATATTAAGGACTGTAGACACCTAAAAATGGTCAACGCTTGCGAGGTCATACTTTAACATTTGCGCATTGCCTCATTTTAGGTTTTTGCGTCGCATTAACATTTCTCCTATGTCACGCATTTGGTCTTTATCATTTGCGAACATCAAGTCATTCTTCTACATTCTTCATTTGTCTCACTTTCGAATTTGGTCTTGTCAATAACAATCTTTAGTCATGATTTTGGTCGATCTTTGTCCTTGTCAATCTTGTCATATTGCGATCGATTTGTCATCAATCCTTGTCCTCTTCAATCATGTCAATTTGGATCAATTTGTCATTGTTCCTCGGCGCATTTATAAATCAAATCATTTATTAATTCAAAATCATGATCGAATCGACATCAAATCAATCTTACATCAAGACCTAATTGTCGTTCTTGCATTTCTAATTCATTTTCCAGGGTTTTATGATTTGATCATTTAACCTTGTTTGTCATTTCTCTCTCTAGGATTAATAAATTATTTATTTATCCTAAGTCTTCTTGTCACAATTAAATGTTCATTTAATTGGCTAATTACTCCCTCTTTGTGAATTATTAATAAATGAGAAATTATTAATTAATTCACTAATTTTCTTAATTTCATCATTTCTTAATTTCCTAATGTCATCATTTTCTAAATTTCTAAATTCCTAATTTCCACCTATTTTCTAATTTCCTAATTTTAATTTCCACCTAATTATCTTGTCTTTAGTGCTCCCTATTTTTGTGCTTCATGTGTCATACTCTTGGCATAGCAAGATGTCATAGGGTTCTAGTCCTCTAAGCTTTGCATTGGCAATATGTCATAATTTATGACATAGAAGGTGTCATAACCTTCTTTTCACTCATTTTTCCCATTTTGAAACCAATTGCTTCTAATATCCATTTCATGCTAAATTTGTTCATCTCTCCAATTCTTCTATAAATTGGATGATCTTCATCAATCAATAATTAATAATTGGTAATTGGTAATCAAGCTATCAAATTTATGCTTCTAGTACTCTTGATTAATAATCAATATCCATCTTGCTTTCAATTGTGTGTGTGCACTTGTAGGTGAGATCCACAATCCAACCATTTGAAGAGGAAAGAAGAACAATGGAGCCGCATGAAGGAGCGTTCAAGTCATGTCTATGGTTTGCATAATCTTTTATTTTTGAATGCTTTTATTTCATGTCTCTATTGAGTGTTGTTTAGGATTAGATCATTGCAATGAATGCATTTGTGATTGAGCTAATGTCTAATGTTTTTATCTTGTTTGTGATGATCTCCTATTTCCTATACTACAAGGACTATGAAGAGAGAGGGAGAAAAACTGAAGGACAAGGATGGATAGAAAGAGGTAAACATATCTAGATATTGAGAAGGAGAGAGGAAGATAGAGATGAAAATGAAGATAAAGGGAGAGGGAGATGAATATATATAGAGAACGAGAGAGGAAAAGACAAAGTTAAATATATAAAGAGATGGAGAAAAATGGATAGAGAGGGGTAAGGAGAGAGAGAGATACAAAAAGGAATATATAGAGAAATATAAAGGAAGAGGAACATCGATAGATGGAGAGATGTAGATAGTGCAAGTGAGTGATAAAGAGAGAAATAGAGATTATAGATAGGGATATATAGAGAGGAAGAGAGAAAGAGGGAGATATAGAGATATATATAGGGGCTATAGAGAAGTATGGAGTGAGAGAGTCAGAGATATATAAAGAGGGATTAAATAGAGAGATAAAGGTAGAGAAAGGGAGATATACTTCGAGAGGGTGATAGAGGAAGATAGGGAGAGGTAGATTAATCATGTATAGAGAAAGATATATAAAGATAGAGGGATATATAGAAAGAGATATTGATAGTCAAAGAGATAGAGATAGATATGGATAGAAAGTGATAGATAGAGTAAGACAAATGGAGGGAGAGATGGAGTAAATAAGTGAGATTTAGAGATCTAATGAGATATAAATATACATGAAGATAGATCTATAGGGAAATAGAGATAGAGGGGAAAAGACAGAGAGATAAAGGAGGTGATAGAGACAAGTAATAAATATGTATAGGCAGATAAGGTAGATGAGGGAGATAAATAGAGAGAAGAGAGATTAGTAGAGAGATATAGAAATAAGGAGTGACAAGGATGGAGTGGGAGAGGGAGAGATAGGAATAGAAAGAGGGAGATATATGCAGAGATGGATGTAACTTGGGAATTTATTTATCTAGATGGGATGAGAAAACAAGTGAGATAAGAAGTGAAGGAATAGATAGATCAAAGATATTTATAGAAGTATAGATACACAAGTGATAGATAAAGGAGGTGATAGGAAAAAAAGGAGACTTTGTATGCAAATTTTTTGATTATTTAATGTTTTAAAAATGAAGGATTAACTTCAAATGATTATAATTAATCTTTGGTCTATTATATAATAAAATTACCTTATTCATTTGATAGGTCTTTGAATTACCTTTCCAACACCTATAAAAGATTGAAATTTTGATAAGAAACACAAAAGTTATGCCCATTTTACTAAAGTATACTTTTTATGTTGAGAAAAAAGGATATCCGATTTGGTTTCTAAAATGGATATCTGATTTAAAAAAATATTTGATTTTTAAAAACATGACATCATAAATCGAATATCCATTAATATTGGATATCCGTTATTAACGGGTATCCGATTTGGTTTGTTATTACCAAACCAAATTAAAATTTTGGCCGACCCAAACAAAAAGTCAAAGTGGATTTTGGCATGTTTGGCAAAGTTTAAAATGCGTTTTTTTCACATTGCCACCTTTTGGACCCCCATGATCCTTCACATGCCCATTAGCATTATGTCCATAGATATTACAAGTATAACATTATCTATAAAATTTCTAACTCATCTTGTTTGCTTCAACTGGATTATGATTCTTACTCACAACATGATTTTTACAATGCTTTGCTTTATGACCATACCTCTTGCAACTATTACATTGAATGCTTCTATAGTTTACTACCTTATGTCTAAATTTATTGTATTGAAAATAATAGCCATTAAAATATGAGTACCATTGTACATTAGGTTATCAAACTTGTGGTCTTCTTGCATTATAATTTTGATGTTGAGATTTTCTCTCATCTTTTGACTTCTTCTCTAGTTCAACTTTGACTTATTTGCTTTTCTCTTTATCATTCTGATCCGAACACATACTTAATTGTAAACCAAGCCTTGTCTTGTCCAAATGAGCTTGTTGCATGCTAATCAAATCTTCTAGGAGCTTACTACTATCAAGGACCTTATTTTGTGCCTTCAGATTCTTTACTTCTAGCTCTAGCTTTTCACATTCTTCAAACTTCTGGTTGATTGTTTCTTTTAGTGATTGCTCTATCTTGTCCTTCTCCTCAATTTTCTACATCAGATCTTTAATAGTCTCATTTGCTAGCTTCACTTGATTATATTAACCTCCTTATGCCTTAGTTTAAATTTCTAGATTTTATTTCTCAGCTTCTATACACATTCATTTTCTATCTTCACATTCTCTTTCAATTATTCATTCCCTTATTCAAAACTTTCTAAATCTTCAAGAGCTATCTTCAAATATTCATCTAGCTGAAAATATTTGGTCATGGATATAGGTGCCATTATTCAACCAACACGGATCTCCCTCAAACGATTAAACTTCCAAGGAAAGGATCAAAGCTTTGATACCAATTTTTGACTAGGTTGAAAGGACCGAAATAATAAGAGGGTGGGGTGAATCTGTATTCCCAGAAATATAAAAAACTTTTACCGAACTTTAATCTTCTGCTGAAATATCAAACTTCATAAAACATACTTAACAAGCATAAAACAACAAATGTAGAATAAAATTAAATAACATACCCACAAGAGAAACACTTGATTTTATATGTGGAAAAATCAAATGGGAAAAACCATGGAGAGTGTTAACTCTGAAGAGAATATAACTAGTTATATGGTGTTTATAAAAAAGGGGTGGCTCACTACCAAATTACAAAAATGACTCACTACCAGACTGCTCACTGCAAAGATAAAAAACACGGCTCACTGCAGAATGCTCATTACAATATAAAATGATGAATTGAAAAGGATTGCATCTCCAAATGCATGAGATCAGTTCTAAGATTAAGCTAAGATCACAATTCACAAACCCTACAGTAGATCTAGTTAAAGATCTTTGTACAACTATCTTGCAACAAGTTTGTTGAAGGACTACTGCACCACTGCAACACTATCTGCACTCTGATTCTGCCTTCACTGCCCACAACTCACACTTCACACTCTACTTCTATATTCACTACTATGTCTCTTTCACATATGCACCTCATATATTTCCTTAATCTCTTGTATATCCCACAACACATGCTACTACATATATATACCAGCGGACACAAACACATAATAGTGTGTCAGCCAAACCCAACATGTTATCCAACATAAACAAGACACTCACATCGACCTCCACAATACCTCTACACACTTCCTTTCTCAAAATTCATTTGTTGATGCATATATCAAGATTACCAGAATGAGATAGGGTCATCCAAACCCAAAGATATTGACCCATTATCACAAAAATGAAGAACAAAATCTCCAAACTCCAAAGATATATACTCTAGGCATACCAACAATACCAAAACATGTAACTCAAAGAGATACCATTGACATGACCAAAATAGCTAATTCTAGAACACATAATTGATGCCAGGACCAATGAGAACTCATAATTCTGAAACAAAGATCTTCTAGAAATGACTTTAGGAATTAATTGATTATATCACCTCCATCTTACTACATCATAACATCTACCCATAACAAAAGAACTGCACAAACCAACTGCATACAATATCCAGACCAATCCAGATAGCATAGAACTACATATACTATCTGGTCCAAACCGGATAAGTGGTTTGACATCAATGCCAATTATATTCACACATCTAACACTAATGTATCTCCTTGTAGTCCTATAGTAATTTTTGTTTTTATCACTAATATAGGCAAATTAACATATATTACAAGGTCAAAAAGCACCTATTTCATGTTTTTGGGGTCCTCTCTAGGCATATGCTCTCTTCTTGCACTACTTGGTAATCTTAGACATCTGAAACCTTAGGTTGACCTAAGTATTGTGCATCAATACCAAGGGATCTCAAAAATTCATATACTTTCTCCTTACAATTCATGTAATGTTGGAGATCAAAAGAAATAAGTATCCCTTTCCCATTAGGAGGCCTACTTGGGGATTTCATCATCCTAAGGGGCAACCTCAACCATGTCCTTTGATGGGGTATAAGTGTTGGGAAATTGAATTTTCAAGTTGTATTTTCATTGATACCAACCTATCTACTATTGTCATTGATATCAATATGTGTTGTGGATGTTCCAAAATATGAGTGTTATGATGTTGTTGTGTGGTATTATGGTGTTGTTGAGGTATTTTCAGATGGTTGGTATAGTGGAAGTTTCAATATGTAGGAGACAATATTTATATGTAAGAAACAATATTTAATGTCCCAGAGGAAGAATGTTTTACATTCCTCCAGATTGAGAGGATTATGTTTTGCGCTTTTGAATATATTGTTTATGATATATGTATGTTGCACTATCATATTTTTAGGTCCTTTATTTCTTAGATGGTAGAGTTGGTTGTATGGAATTGTTGGCATTGTGTTATCATTGATGTCAATTGGTATGGGATGTCTACCGGTAGAAGAGATGTATGTGCAACATTGTCAAGGAGGAGTACAGGTTGAGATATCTTTGATATCACCTTGTGTTGCAGAACACCAGTAAGGTAAGGATGAATGATCACTGGAGTCATTGGTACACAAGTTAGTGCCTGACTTGTGTGGGTGAGTTGGTAAGGTGATCAGTACCGGTACAATATATCACTAGTAAGGACAATGTTAATTGGTAAGTGATGCATTGACATGGAGAAGACAGATCAACCAAGTGAGTGGTTCTCAGCTTGCAAATCTCATGATCGGTGTACAAGTTGGAGGGCCAAGGTGCTTGAGATGTTGTTTGTTATGAAGAGGCAGAATATTACCTGTCACATCAACACTAGAGGAGAAGAATGAATAGGTCATAGGTATATTGCAGGGTTGCAGAACAATAGGACTCCCACTGGATGAAGATGCAGTCATCATGAGAAGCAATGACTGATAGTGAATGTGCCCACACCGGATCACATGTGCCTATTTAAAGATATGCTGCACAAAATAGGGAAGTCGCATGAGTACATTGCAGGATGTAGAAGACAAGGTGTCACTCCATCAATAAATGGAAATTATCTCCTGTCATGCATTATCTGCATCATATTTTTTTGAGATAAGGAAGAAGAGGCGTGCATCAAGTGCATGAAATTAGGGATATGCACTGAACCGATTGAGAAGGCATGTTGAGATGCTGATATAGATCAAGATTGTTTATCGGTATGAAAGTCCAGTGGTAATATGAGAAAGGTGCAGATGCAGATGTCCTCCCACTTTGTGGGAATGTGCATGCTTGGGATAAACATGTCTAAAGACCAGTTTAGGTGTTTCACGGGTAGTTCAACAAAGTGTAGACATGAGTCAACTAGTAGAATGTGAGATACTGGTAGGGTTAGTAAACCGGCAAAAAAGAGGAACCGATAGAGTGTTTGGTCGGTAATCCTATCTGGACCGACATGGAGAACCAAGCTGGTAGTTGGTCGACATAGATGCCTCATGGAGTCAAGGTGGCAGACTTGCATGTTGTGATAGATGGAATGAACATCGATAGAGTATTTGTAGAGTTGGTCAACATTAATGGCAGATCCCACAAATCACAGGACATGTTGCAGAGCCATTGCAAAGGTTAGTAGATCAAGGTCTAGAGGACAACTAAGAGATAACTAAGAGTGATTGATTGAGGAAATTGAGGTGGATGGAGGAAACACCAAGACTGTTCTTGGTATTTGATCAAGAGATCAACCGACAAGGTAAAAAGAAAACTGCCAAAGATAGAAGGCGCAATCAAGAAGGCAAGACAATAGCGGTGATGAGGAAACAACTGTCTGAGTGATCAGATTAGGAAAAATCTATTTGGATTTTTTTTTCCTTGAGATAAGTGAGGAAACCCTAACCACTCAAAGTTTGAATTGGTTTTTGGAGGGAAAACTAGTCTATAAATATGGAAGCCAAAATCACAGATGGTTGCTGCTAGATGAGAGAGTAGGGTTGTTGAATAGAAGAAGAGAGTGCTACTGCGAAGTGATGAAGTGTCACTTTTGCATGTAAGAGAAAGTCAGTAAAGTGTTTAATGCATACCTAAGAGGAGAGACAAAGAGTGAGGGTGAACATTGTTTGAAGTGTTTAACCGGTAGCAGAGCAGAACCGATAGTGTTCATAACAACAGAGCAGAAGTGAAGGAAGTTGCAAAGGAGGCAGACATAAAACTAGAAAAGTGTAGTACCAATGAAGAGAAGAGAATAAGGTGAAGAATCAATAGAGACAAAGAAGAGGAGAGGCATACCAGTAGAGTTTATCGGCAGTGAAGCAGCAGATGTGAGCAACAGAAGAAGTGTATCGATGCAGGAGAGAAGGTATCTCACCGACAGAGTAAGGTATATGAAATTGTTATAAGATCTACTTGTAACAAGATAACTACTCTTATAATTGATGTTTTCATTATGATCAATGAGTTGTAGCTCATTGTAGGGGTTGTACCTCCTTTGGGTTGTAGACCATAAACAAGTTGGGGGTTGGTTCTCCTTGGGTTGGTGTCCTAAATTAGGGGTTGTAGCTCCTTGGGTTGGTGCTCTAAACATTGTAACAAAGATTTTATTGTGAGGCTGGATTGGAGTAGTAGACTCCAACAACATTTCTCATCGAGGTTTTTCCCATCTTGGGTTTTTCTCATATACATCTATGTTATGTGATGTCCCCTTGTGTGATTGCATTTGTGATTAGTCTACCCACTAATTGGTAAGTTTGTTCTGAGTTAGATCTAATTATTGGTATACTCACATAAGTTAGTTAAAGGGAAATAGTTTGAGAACCACTAATTCACCCCCCTCTCAGTGGTTCATTGTGTCTAATAGGAATATGTGTGAACTAGTGTGAAGTTGATGTGAATGATATGCAAAGAAATTTAGTACAAAAGTCAGTTTGTGAAGATCTTTGATCATGGCATCTTCAGTGTGCTAGTGTGTTGTGTTGGCATATGTGCAAAGTATGATGACATGGTGATACTGTGTTGTCATTGATGTCAATATATTGAAGAGTGAACTGGTAATATGCTGAAGAGTGAACCGGTTTAGTGAAGTTAAGCAACTGGCAAAGAGAACCGGTATAATGTTGTGAACCAGTATATGTGCAAAAGGTGAAGTGGTATGTTTTTCCAAGTGAACCGGTATATGGAATGTTTTCTATCAAGGTTTAATATGGTATGACTACTGGTTTGTAGTCCCAGCCTCAGGGTTTCTGGTTGAAGTTTTTCAAGCCTGTGTAATTCAACCGATGGCATTATGTGATGGGTTAGTAGAGTAATGGAGATCAGATCATGTTGCCACGTCAGCCTCATGCACGTGAAGGATCTTGGATTAAGGAGATTGATCCTATCTACCTTAGGAATGTGTGAGGTCCTCGCAAACAGTGGAGAATGCATGATGGGTTATCATTTCCAAGAAGTGGTGAAGAACGAATGATGGAGAATGTCTTGAGATCTATTCAAGACCATTGTATTCAAATGCAAAGTGTTCAATGGTTAGGATTGAATCGACTGCATTTATCAACCTAGATGTTTAGGGTTTAGGGTTTATGCTATCGACCTATTTGTTTCCTATAAGGTCGATATTGTGTTTTATGTTGAAGTTGTTGGCAAATGTTGTGTGTGTATCTAAGTACAAAGATACATGATTCTTGCTAGACCAAATAAGAGAATTGATACCTGCAGAGTGTGTGTGCAGAAGGAAGGAACTAAAGAAGATCTGCATTGGCATTGAGTGCTATTACCAGATCATTGTAATACCTGTTGATCTCTAACCACTTCAACAATGGGAAAATCCCTTAACAGGGTAGCTTTAACCAGCTTTCTATAAATCCTTTAACAGGGTGACTCAAAGCCATTGAGTTCTTAAAATCCTCTAACAAGGTAACATTTAACAGGGTTTAACCCTTAACTAGGTATTCTAGCCATCCCTTAACTGGGTGATCCCTAAAAGGATCGGTTCCTAAAAGAACCTGTTGTAACAGTCTTTAACTAGACTAGGTTCCTAACAGAGTGAACTTCTAAAGATTTCAAAAATAGCTTGTGGGTATTCATCCCCACCGTGGTTTTTCCTAGTTGGGTTTCCACATGAAAAATATGTGTGTCATATGTGATATCTTTTTCATATGATGCTTTGTTGTTTTCTGTCAAGCGGTGAATCATGTTGATCTAGCAAGTTATTATATTTTTGATGATAGATTACCCGTTTATGCACAAGGATAATGTGGAAATGAGGGTGTAGGTTGTGTGGAAAGATAAGTGTTTCCGGTTTATATCTTTCACAATCTCATTGTTCTTAACCGATAGTAGTCTGGTTTAAGACCGATGTTAGTGATAGCTAGTGAAGTTCACTGTTTGTAGTCAAACTAGTTCAAGAAATTTTTTTTTGTGTGTACTAATTCAGTCGCCCCTCTCTCAGTACCAGATTGGTACTCACTGATCATCATTGAGTTATCAATTGGTATCAGAGCACCCTCTAGGTCCTCTGTGTTGTAAGGTTAACCGCTTGAGGGAAAGATCCTATTGTAATGATGAAGAGGGAAGGTCCAAAGTTCAATAGAGATAATTTCAAAATATGGAAGGACAAAATGAAAATATACATCAAAAGCATGGGTGCTCAACACTGGAGCTATGTTGAGAATGCTTATGTTATTCCTACTGGTACCTTCACCAATGATCAAAAGAGAGAGATCTAGGAGAATGGGCAAGTCATGGAAGCCCTAATCAATAGCATGTCTGACATTGAGTTTATTGATGTCCAGGATAAAGAAAATCCCAAAGAAGTATGGGATACTCTTGAGAATATCTATGGTGGTGATGAGCATGTGAAACAAGCTAAGGAAGAAAGTGTTATGGGAAGGTTTGAAGACATGCATGTTGTCTTCAAAATCTGATTCACTTCAATATCCTTATAATAAAATGATTAGACTCTGTGTAGGAGAGATATTAAAGGGAAAGAAACTCTTAGGACAACATATGACATGGTTTGATTTAACCTTCTGCACTTCAGACCTACTCAGAATTTAGGCAGGTATACCTTTGTGAACTAAATTCACACTTTCAAAAGATAAATCCACAGCAAACCAGTCCAGAAAACCAATGGATCTAATCACCTTGAAACTAATTGAAACAAAGGAATGAAAATTATACTCATATTCAGTATTTTGACCTACAAAACATGTAATAGACAACTTCGATCTATACCAGTGCCTTATCCAAGGTCACAGAGTCATCTAAATTCAAACAATACTCCCCAAACAAAATATCTTTACACACCCCATTGGCTCGGCTGCTGTTAGTCCTTATATATGCCTGACACACATGAGAATTTATGCATACCAAATCAAACTATGCTCATCAAGATTCAAAGTATCCTACAGAGAATTTACTGGTAGAAGTGATCCCCGCATATTTAATTTCCCTCCTAAAGAGAAAAGCTAGCAAACACATCTACTAAAAGTTACCTTACAACCCTATTCAAACAAAATAATCCTGGATTATTTAGAATGAAATAGTAAACAATTGCAAACACATTTGAAGATGACACAAAGTTTTACTCAAAGCCGATGGTCTGTATATTGATATATTCTTAAGAAAGTTTTACAAAAACTTTTGAATATTCTCCATTAAACTTAGAAAAGCTCAGATATAAATTTCTGCAGTGTTTTCTTACAATTCTTTGCGATCATTTCTAACTAGTCCTGGTATCCATTTACAACAACATGGATGCACATAGCTTCAGACTTTCCTAGGAGAATTTGTTACAATCATTTCTTTTCCAAAAGAAGTTACAAAGCCTTTTACAAAAAGAGTTACAAGTCTTTTTCGACCTCTGCAGCTTCTTCTACTTGCTATCTGGTTGCAACCTCTTCTAACTATTTAGGAGCACCCTCTAACTGCTCTACATCCTGGATGGCATATTTTCTTGCCCATTCACTATACACATCATCAGTTGGCCATGCGAAGTTAATCACTTTTGCCTTTGACTTGGTCAACCTTTTCCAGGAACTCTCATCTTGTTGACTTCTGAATTGAGAAAACCATAATGAGATTTGATTTTCTCTATCTCCTGAACTGTTACAACAAAAAAGGAAGCATCATCTAAATAAAAAATTCCTTTTGTTCTGGCTGACAGTTTGGCCTCTAATTCCTTAAGCCATACTTTTTTGTCCTTCAGTTGATCTGGGCTGACAAAAACTCCTGGGAGCAATTCAAAAACCTGATCGGTGTACTCTTTCTTGTACAAGTTGATTTTCCTATTAGCATTATCCACCCCTTCTACCAATTTTACTAAGTCCTTGGTGGTGTCATAAGTGGATTTGATGATAGTTCAGCCCCTACTTCATCATAAGATACACAAATAAACTCCAAGTCCTGCTCTCTAGGCTTCCACTTGTCAAAAATATGGGTCAAAATGGCCTTATCTCCATTAAGCTCATTCCACATATCTAAAATCTTGCTTATGCTATTATACAATAATGAGACACTCATTATATCTACAAAACTTGAAATGGTAGCCCTTACTCTTTCCTCACACTTCTTTGCATACAAGGCCTGAGCCTGTTTTAAATTCTCTAACTCTTGAGGAGTGATCTCAATCATTTGGGAGCTAGAAGGTGCTGGAGATAGTGGGAAATCAATGATGGGGCTGCTAGGTGGAGGTCTTGCAAGAGAAGAAGAGATCATCAGTGTTGGAGACTCACCTTGATGGTACTGTCCTATCAACTAGCTTTGCAACTTAGCAATTATGCTATCTTTACTCCTTACCTCTTCCTTGGCACTATTGTAGACTTTTAAAATTGTCTCCAGCTTAACCTGGAGATTTGCCTTTTCCTTAGCCTCTCTTTCTACTACTGCAACACTAAATTTTGCAGTCTCTAGCATAGTGCTAGCAACTTCCACCACCCCTATGTTCTGCACTCTCTTCACTATCATTCCACCAAGATAGCTTGATCTGGGGGTATCTTTACTTCTCTTATTTTCATCTCTCTTGAGAGACCACATGATGAGTGTAGCATTATCTTTACTAAAAGTAATTCCCTCCATGGGCTTGGTTTCTTTCCTCACTACCTCCAGTACCAGGGCATCTGCTATATCCCACTCAGGGAGAATAAGTACTCTAGCTTGTGCCACCATATCTCTTCCTTGTTCAGGAGTGATGGTTTTAAATTCATCCATCATTTGTTGCTTTACTTCCTCCTCCACCAGAGCTGGATCTTTGTGAGGCTGCTCACCTTTTCTCTTCTCACATCTTGCATTGTATTTGTCTATATTTTGTTTCCATACAAACTGTGTAAATGCTCCTGATGTAACAAAATTTTTATCAGCCAAGAAGTCATCACTGGCCTGCTTGATCTCAGGATCCCACTCCTAGCCCTTAAACTCATTGGTAGTGATGTTCATCTCAGCAGCAGGGGGCTCCTCTAGCATTCCTTCTTCCACTTCATCATAAGTATAGGCTATTTCTCCTAAACTGCCTAACTGTATCAACTGCTCAGCTGCTGCCTGTTCATCTCCCATGTGAATAGGGAATTGGGATGGAGAGTACAAGGGTGTATCAGATTGTACTTTTTTTCCTACTCTCTACTTCTTTGGGCTTTCTTGGTCATCAATGACATCTTGTATCTTCCTCTTTCCTATGGAGGTAGAGGGCTCCCCTATTGTAGGCATCAACACACTATAACTAGATTTCTTGTGCAATGTATAGTCACTAGGAGGGACTGCTCTAGTGGATGCAGACCTACTTAGAGTCATTCTTGCCTTTTTAGGGTTACTTTTAATCACAACCTCCCTCTTTTCTTTTAGAGTCTGCATTACATCCTCAAAGCAAACAATTAGGAACTTTATTTTCTCCTGAAAAGGGAAAAAACTAGACAATGGGTCATAACTGGCATCAAACTGATGTACAAAGTCTAAGGCTTTCTTATAAGCCACCCATTTTTCCTTCCTCATCTCCTACTCATCTAGATCAAACTCATTTCTAATGAGGTCTTCAGGAAACTGGAATTGATGGGGTCTACCTCTGCACAGTGCTCTCTTTCTAAACATGCCATTGAAGAAGTCTTCTGGATCAGCACACTTGGATATTGTAGTTGACAAATGATAAGGTTTGAGAAAGTCTTCAAAACAATTCCAACCTCCCTTGGTTATTATAAATTGGTGGGCTATGGTAACCGTAGGGAAAATAGTCCCTTTACCCCTGCCTGTCAGCTCTGCCTCTTGTACACTACCAATCTGTCTGAGGACTTCTGCAATTCCCACTTTGAGAGGGCCCTGATAGGGCAACAAAAATGGAGTGCCTTGGAAACCAAAAACTCTGAAAACTGTTGAGACTGGGTATAGGTAAATATCACCCCAATTATGAACAATCTTTACACTCTCTGCAAATTCTTTTGGTTTAACAAATTCCAAAAGAACCTTGGGGATTCTTGGTTTTTTTGAGTAGAGGAGATTCCTAATCTTTGATGCAAAATATTTATCAAATTTTAAGAAACTAGCATCATCTCTATCCCATGACAGCACAGTGCTCCATAATTGCACTGGCATCTTTTCTCCCTCCTCTTTTATGAGGTCCAATCCATTGGCAAAGTAATCACTGCCTTTGAACATAAATAGATGCATGAGGAGTGAATACCATCCGAAAGGCCTATCCACCTTCCCATTTTTTATTCCTATCAACCCTCCATGGATTGCATCAGTAATGAAAGAAGCATAATCAAATGTTACTACAAGAGAAGGATTCAGAATCTGAGCAATCATTAGCAAGTAGTGATTGGGCATATTTGCCTTAGCATCTTCTCCCAAAATCTGGCAGAGTGACCAATACATTCCCTTAGCCCTAAGGGTGAACAGATTCAATGAAAAGGGCTTTTTAGTGTTGGGTCCTACAACTGTCAACCCACCTATCTTCACAAAAAATTCCTTAAGAGGCCCATTTCTAAGGTGGTTCCTCTATGCACTATATATTTGAGCTAATGAATTGAAATTAATGGGTTCCAGAAAATTGGTAAACTCATTGAGCCCAAAAGCACTTCTGAACTCTTCATTATTGATTTCAATAAGGGCTTTCCCATTAATATCCATAATGCTCCTTGTGACTGGATCATAGTTATGTGCAATTTGAGTCAATAGATCCATATCCATGAATACCCCTGGAACTACCAACTTCCCAACATCTAACTCCCAGATGCTATTCTGTGGGGCTGGAGAATTTCTCATTCCGAATCCACCTTTGAATAATCCCAACCCAGACAACCCAACTTGTGGATCTCTCAACCAATTACCCTTATCATACAACCCTTCCCCTGTCTTCAAGCGAGGAGCTCTAGGCACTAATTCTTTTACTTTTGATGCCTAATTAGTGTTGTGATTGTCATTGATGGACACACACTTGTATTGAGATCCCCTTTATATGTATGAGCTTGTGCTCAACCGGTATTTGTTGCAACCAGTATGTTGTATACTAGTCTCTATACTAGTGATTTTGCAGAATGTGTTTCCCTGTCTGAAGTAGCATGTCGACCCCAAGCGGTTCACAGATCACAAGTGGTACAAGGGAGCAAAGTGGCACAACACATTCTTACCAGTCTTCATTTGTGACAAACCAGTAATCGGTATTTTGTATGAACTGGTAATACTATGTGATGAGTTACCAACTGGCATTTTGTGATGAGTTACCAATCCACCAATTGTTTGACAGTGCCGACACATTGACGATGATTCTTGTGTCATGTTACTAAGTATGTTTAGATTCATTGACCCTAGGAAATTGTAATGTAATCCTATTGGACTGACATGAAATCAGATTCCTTTAAAAGGACATCATGTCTAGGGTTTTAAGTTGTTGCAAAAAGGGTTAATATTGAGCTAGGGTTTGAGGTGGAAGTTGAGTTGTTGTGAGAACGATCTTATTTGAGAAGATCAAGTTGTAACTGTGAGAGAGAGAGAAGACTAAAGTAATGTTGGAATACATTAGCTGTGAGCAATACTGGATCTAACCAAACCATTTGTGCTATTAGATAGATCAAACACTTGTTGATTACTCACATCTTTGACAAGTCTGTAGCCCTTAACCAGGTAGGCCTCAAAGCCTTTGTAAAATCCTCTAAGAAGGTGGTTCACACAATGAATCTAAAATCCTCTAACAAGGTAGTCTTTAATCGGACTTATCTCCTAATAGAGATTGAGATTCCTAATAGGATCTGTTCTGGTGAAGAACATTGTAAGACCTTAACTGGTCTGGTTTCTATTCTGTAGATAGTTACTTGTGAGTTCCATCTCACCGTGGTTTTTCCCAATTGGGTTTCCATGTCAAATATCCTATGTTATGGTTGTATTGCTTTTGTGGGTGAATGCTTTATTCGCATTTTGCTTTGCATGTGTGGTAACTGGTTTGACTGTCAGACTGCTTTACCGATTTATCATTAGACTGTGTAAGTGTTTTAGTGTAGTAGTTTTTGGCATACTAATTCACCCCCCCTCTTAGTATTCATCAATTAGTTGACAACGTCAACTGCTCAAGAAAATCATCACAAATGGCTCTCTCTTGATAATTAACTTTCTTGGAAAATTCTCTCTTAGGTGCCATTTTGAAATATGCAAGCAATTAAACTATTATCCCCAACTGGTTCTGTGACAAATCAAGACCTCAATTAACATGCACTGCTAAGGAATTGCCACACAAAAGTATAAGAAAAGCTATTCTTAGCTCAGAGGAATCCACTCTGCAACCGAATTGACTTGCTCTGTATTTGAAGAAAGTAGCTCTGCAACCGCTCCTCTGCAACAATTCTTTTTGAATGATACCTTCACTCAATCGACAGGAGATCATATATGGTACCCAGGCTCTTAACTGCGACATTGATACCACATGCTTTGGCTGTCCCTTCAGAGTTGAATTCATGAGAGAATTCAATTTTTTCGCTCCAACAGGTCACAACATTCCTGCACATTCTTTCCTTTCACTCTTTTGCTGTTTTGCGAAGCATAACCTTCAGGCAATTTCGTTAAACGAAATCACTCCAACTGTTCAATCAAAAGAAACTTGATCGGCCGTTACATTGACTTAACAGTCTTGTCTTCATGCTGGGCCCCATCTCCTTTTCACCATTTCACAGACTTTATCCTTCGAGCACTTCTCCTTCCTGATGCCGCGCCAGATGTTAGATGGAACTCTAACTACTCGGTGTTTAACTCTTACTAAAATTGTCAACTTTTTCATTAACCGCACCTTTACCTTGACTGCTAGCAGTCTTTCTCTATTTTATGAAGCTTAAATAGCCTTCAACTTCAGGCCACAAAACAATGTGAAGCGTTGGATCAAATCGGAGATGACCATCCTTTAAGGGAGACCTTTATGCTTGCTTTACTTACGTCGCCTTTTCATTGGTTACTGACTACCATGTGGCACTCAACCATTAGCTTTAGAGAACCATTCAAGCCTAGTTCAATGTCAGCCATGTGTCCTTCCCTTATAACCATTGGTTACACCTTGGCGGGCCCTCAACTTCTTCTAAAACCATGTGTCCATGGACACATCACCATCTAGCTTGACACTTGGATACCTTTTCTTCTTTTCGCCATTTTGTGAAGCATATCCTTTGAGCACTTTGCAACTGCGAAATAACGCCAGTCGTTGGATCAAAACAAAGTTGATCCTCCTTTAACCTCATGTTTTATCTATCTTTGGGGATGAAAAACCTTTTCGCCATTTCGCAGGGCATAAAGCATGAGCGTCTTACCCTTGCAAATTCATGCAAGCCATTAGATTAGTTTTGACTTACTCGATGCTTAACCATTTCAACTGACCCCGGCAGACATGGGCCCTCCAACTCAACCTCAAACACCTGGCATCTAGTCACTTTCAAAGCTAACATGTCAGTCTTTCATTTGCTGAGAGAAAACACTGGGTTCCACCTCATCCTTGCTGCCTGTATCTACCAGGTCACCTCTTACCCTGCGGCATGACTCACCTCTCGGACCCACCTTGCTGACTATTGTCACCTCTGCCATGTGCCATCATCTTACTCACCCTCTTGACCAGTTGGACCATCTACTCGGAGTGCCATGTCATTTCACCACTTCACGAAAGCTAACTATCGAGCATCTTCATCCTGCAAAACAGCGTGAACCATCGGATCAGATCGGACTTGATCACCCTTTAGTCATTTAGAAAGTCTTCACTGTAGGGTCCCACCAAATGCTTTCGCCATTTCGCGAAGGGTATTTCACTTGCAAGTTTAGGTTGCGAAATAACGCCAGCCATTGGATCTTAGACGAGATGAAACCTCTTTAAACCAGACCAAAAGCAGCATTTAGAATGATTCTTCCTTTTGCCATTTCATGAGTCTTAAACTTTGTGCAGCTTTGCCTAACGAGATAGCAAAAACCATAGATCTACCTGAGAGTTGCATGCAACTTACTGGGCCCGACAACATTAGGAAGAAAATACATAAGGCGTAAAATTTTACAATTAATTCAAATGACCGCCGAGGCAAATGACAAGGGGGGACACTTCCTACGACCCTGAGACCCATTACTTAAGTGGATAAAGTAATGAAGAAATAGAAACCAGAGGGTTTTTTGATAAAACATTGAACAATTTAAGATTAAAACCCTAAACCCCTAGGGCCTAACATAGAGCTGAAGCAATTAATAGCGTGTCTAATTCAAAATTTAAAAAACTTAGCCAATTATGGGAAAGGAAAACCCATTTTTTAAATAGTGATAACAACGCAGATGGTTGAAGGAGAGACCATTCAACAATATGGAATAAGAATCAAAACTATTGTTGGGGATTTCAAGAGTGCAGGAGGCAAAATTGATGATTCTACTGTTGTTAGCAAAGTCTTGAGGTACTTATTATCGGTTTATGCAATAAGGGTTGCTTCTATTCAGGAGTTGAGGTCAATAGACAAGACTAAGGTATCCCCAAACTCCATCATTGCAAAGTTGATAGCCTATGAGATAAATAGTTTTGATGGTAGTATTGAGAAGACTGAATCAGCTTTTAGAGCATCTGCTGCACCATCTAGAAAAGGAAAAGAAGCAAGCACCAGTGGTGAACCAAGATAGTGCAGAGAAATGGATGATGAGGTAAGCTCCCTTTGAAATTATTTTCTTGTAACTGGATAGGACACATTGCTATAAATTGTCCTAATGGTGATAACAAGGACAAACTGGAAAGGTTCAAGAAATTCAAAGGAGGAAACCGGAGAAACTGTTTTGTAGCAGTTGATGAAGGTGTCACTGATGAAGAATCAGAAGATGAAGAAAATGAAGATATTGTGTTTGTTGCAGTCAAGGAAGATGTGTCAGACAAGAAGGCTCTTGTCTCCCACTTTGATAATTCCAATGAGTGGATTATTGATAGTGGTTGTTCTCACCATATGACTAGTGACCAGAGCAATTTTTTATCTCTGGAAGAGTATGATGGTGGTGTGGTTCATTTTGGTAATGATGCACCAGGTATGGTCAAAGGCAGAGGGTACATCTCTCTAAATGGAAAGAGCAGTGCTAACAATGTGTATTGGGTGGAAGGTCTCAGACACAACCTATTGAGTTTTACCTAGCTGAATGATAGTGGACTCACTTTGGAATTCAAAAATGTAGTGTGCAAAATCAAAGGAAAGAGTGGTGAACTGATGGCCATCGGTATGCATACCAAAGCCAACCTATTTCAGCTAAATGCAAATATAAGTACTTGTCTTATGGCTAAGTTTGATGATAGCGAGATATGGCATAGGAGACTTTGCCATGTAAACTTTGATAACATAGTGAAGGCTAGTAAGATCAAGGCAGTTAGAGGACTGTCGATGCTGAGTAAACCAGAAAATCCTCTGTGCAGAGAGTGTCAACTGGGGAAAATGTCTTCCTCAACTTTCAAAGGTAAATCTTTCACTGTAGACAATTTACTTGATCTTGTGCATACTAATTTGTGTGGTCCCATAAAAACTAGGACTGTGCAGGGAGATAGGTATTTTATGATTCTTACAGATGATTTCTCAAGAATGATGTGGGTCACACTCTTGAAGGACAAGTCTGAAGCCTTTGGAAAGTTCAAAGCTTTCAGAGCATTGGTAGAAAAGGAAAGCAGTAGAAGAATCAAATGCCTTAGAACTGATAAAGGAGGGGAATTCACTTCCAGTGAATTCAACAAATATTGTGAAGAGAATGGCATCAAGAGGCAATTGTCTACCCCCTGGACTCCATAGCAGAATGGCTTAGCAGAGAGAAACAATTAGAATGTGGTTGAAGCGGCTAGAACTATGTTGATCCAAGGAAAGGTTGCTCACATCTTTCGGAGAGAAGCAATGAGCACTGCAATCTACACAATGAACTGGGTACTTATCAAGAAAGGAAAGGATAAGACTCCTTATGAGTAATGGACTTGTAAGACACCAGTGGTAAGCTACTTCAAAGTATTTGGTAGAAAATGTTATATCAAGAGGAGTGAACATCAGAGCAAGTTCGATGCAAAATGTGATGAGGGAATATTCCTAGGATATTCCACCAAGAGTAAAGCTCTCAAATGTTTCAATAATAGGACTCAGAGAATTGTTGAAAGCATCAATGTTAGGATCGATGAAAACTTTGAGAAACCTGAGGAAACTGGTAGTGAGAATGTAGGAGATGAACTGGTAGTGAGCATGTAGGAGATGAACCGGTAGTAACCTTCTAGGAACCGGTTGCAAATCTACCTAGTACCAGTAACTATGCTCCTACACCGGTAGATGTTGATGCTGATGAAGATGAGGATTAAGAAGAAAAGAAAGAGGAATATGTTAAGAATATACCTAGGTATGTCAAACTCAATCATGATCCAAAGTAGATCATAGGAGAAAAAGATGCAATAATTCTTACAAGAAGAAAGGTCAGAGAAAGCTCATGTATGATCTCTGAATTTGAGCCTAAATCATTCAAAGAGGCACATAAAGATGAAGACTCAATCAAGGTAATGGAAAAGGAACTTGACTAGATAGAGAAGAATGGTACATGGTCTTTGGTACCCAGACCGGAGCATAAAAATGTCATTGGAACCAAATGGGTTTTCAGAAATAAGCTGAATGAGGATGGCATAGTGGTAAGGAACAAAGCCAGACTGCTATGTAAAGGATATGCCCAAGAAGAAGGGGAAGACTATGGAGAAACCTTTGCTCCAGTAGCAAGATTGGAAGGAGTTCGTATGCTTCTTGCATATGCACTTTTAAAGGATTAAAGGTATACCAAATGGATGTAAAATCTGCATTCCTAAATGGAATACTTGAAGAGGAGGTGTATATAGAGCAACCAGATGGGTTTTCCCTATCAGAAGACAGTGACATGGTGTGTAGGCTACATAAAGCCTTGTATGGACTGAAGCATGCACCTAGAGCATGGTATGAATGCTTGCACTCCCATCTTATAAAGATTGGATTTGAAAGAACAAGTGAAGATAGCAATTTCTACTTGAAATTAGAAGGAGATCAGATTTTGATCTGTGAAGTATTTGTTGATGATATAATCTTTGGTGGAGATGACAAGATGAGTCATGACGTTGCAAATAAGATGAAAAAGGAGTTTCAGATGTCACTCATAGGGGAGATTAAGTTCTTCATTGGACTGCAGATTCAGCAAATGAAAGATGGAATCTTTATTACTCAGTCCAAGTATGTCAAAGAGGTGTTGGAGACAGTTGGCATGGAAGACAACAAACTGGTTGGTGCACCAATGGTGACCAATTGTAAACTATCAAAAGAGGATGACTCAGCATTGGTAAATGAGAAGGATTACCAATCAATGATTGATAAGTTGCATTATGTAGTGCATAGCAAACCAGACATTGTACATGCAGTGGGTATTACCGCTTGGTTTCAAAAAAGCCCAAGAGAATCCCATTTGGTAGTAGTCAAGAGGATTCTTAATATCTAAAGGGAACTATTAACTATGGATTATGGTATCCATACAATGATGATTAGGCTGGTAATGTGGATGACTGGAAGAGCACAACCGGTGGTGCATTCTTTCTCAGTGGTAGACTAGTCTCATGGATGAGTAAAAAGCAGAGTTGTATCTCTCAGTCTATAGTAGAAGTGGAGTATGTTACAGATTTTATGAACTGCACCCAGACTACTTGGATGAAGCATGTATTGAATGGCTTCAAAGTTCCTATATCTGAACTGGTAAGTATATTTTGTGACAATACAAGTGCAATTAACATCTCCAAGAATCCGGTTTTACATGCTAGAACTAAGCACTTTTAACTCAAGTATCATTTCTTGAGGAAAAAGGTTCAAAACAAAGAGGTGGTATTGGAACATGTTTCCAGTAAGGAGTAGTTAGTAGACATATTCACCAAGCCTCTACCGAAGGCTACATTTACCTATTTGAGAGGTGAACTAGGGGTACAACCCCTTCAAGAGGTAAACTAAAGTTTTGTGCTCCACATCAATCAGATCTTACTTTGCTATATCTTTTCATGATTGATGTGTTGAAGGATGCTACTCCTTAGGGGGAGCATCATAATGGAACAGGGAAGCTCATGCCTCCACTTTGGCATTGTTGTCAAAAGGGGAGAAGATGTGAAGCAGAGAAGATATCTGCAGTATTAAGGAGAAGATGTCATCATAAAGAGATATATCTTTGTATATTGCCATCAATGCCAAAGGGGGAGATTGTTGGCATATGTGCATAGTATGATTGCATGATGATACTGTGTTGTCATTGATGTCAATATACTGAAGAGTGAACTGGTAATATGCTGATGAGTGAACTAGTTTAGTGAAGTTAAGAAACTAGAAAAGAGAACCGGTATAATGTTGTGAACTATTATATGTGCAAAAGGTGAAGTGGTACATTTGTCCAAGTGAACCGGTATGTTGAAGAGTGAACCAGTATATGGAATGTTTTCTATCAAGGTTTAATGTGGTATGCCTACCGGTTGGTACTCCGAGCCTCCAGGTTTCCGATTGAAGTGTTTCGAGCCTGTGTAATTCAACCGATGGGATTATGTGACGAGTTAGCAATGCAATGGAGATCAGATCATGTTGCCATGTCAGCCTCATGTGCGTGAAGGATCTTGCATGAAAGAGATTGATCATATCTACCTCAGGAATGTGTGAAGTCCCTACAAATAGTGGAGAATATGTGATGGTTTATTATCTCTTAGAAGCGGTGAAGAACGAATGATGGAAAATGTCTTGAGATCTATTCAAGACCATTGTATTGAAATGCAAAGTGTTCAATGGTTAGGATTGAATCGACTAAATTGCTCAACCTAGATGTTTAGGGTTTAGGGTCTATGCTACCGACCTATCTATTTTCTATAAGGTCAATATTGTGTTTCATGTTGAAGTTGTCAGAAAATGTTGTGTGTGTATCCAAGTGCAGAGATACATGATTCTACCAGACCAAATAAGAGAATCGATACCTGTAGAGTGTGTGTACAGAAGGAAGGAACTAAAGCAGATATGCATTAGCATTGAGTGCTATTACTAGATCATTGTAATACCTATTGATCTCTAACCACTTCAAGAGTTGGAAAATCCTTTAATAGGGTAGCTTTAACCAACTTGCTGTAAATCCTTTAACAGGGTGACTCAAAGCCATTGAGTTCTTAAAATCCTCTAACAAGGTAACCTTTAACAAGGTTTAACCCTTAACCGGGTATTCTAGCCATCCCTTAACTAGCTATCCCTTAATCGGGTGATCCCTAATAGGATCGGTTCCTAATAGAACTTGTTGTAACATTCTTTAATTGGACTAGGCTCCTAACAGAGCTGACATCTAAAGAGTTCAAAAATAGCTTGTGGGTATTCATCCCCATCATGGTTTTTCCCAGTTGGGTTTCCATGTGAAAAATATGTGTGTCATATGTGATGTCTTTTTCATGTGATGCTTTGTTGTTTTCTGTCAAGCAGTGAATCATGTTGATCTAGCAAGTTATTATATTTCTGATGATAGATTACTTGTTTATGCACAAGGATAATGTGGAAATGAGGGTGTAGGTTGTGTGGAAAGATAAGTGTTTCTAGTTTATATTTTTCATAGTCTCATTGTGCTTAACCAGTAGTAATCTGGTTTAAGATCGGTGTTAGTGATAGCTAGTGAAGATCACTATTTGTAGTCAAACCAGTTCAGGAAAAGTTTTTATGTCTGTACTGATTCACCCCCCCCTCTGAGTATCGTATTGGTACTCACTAATCATCATTGAGTTATCATGTTGATATAATGGTTGATGTCAGATATGTTTGTCATGATATTTATTATTTAACACAATGATTAAAGGATAATAAAATGATTAGAAGATCTTTTTCATTTCAATTGATTCCTCTATTCCTTGTACCTACTAGAAGAAGGTGTGTTCCTTTTGGCAATTTATATTGATCTTTGTATCTTTTGCTAAGGTTGTGTGCCTTGTTATTGAAATTACTATTAGGTGTTATGAGGTCCTTGGCCTTGAGCCTAAATTAATCAATTATTCATGTTGTGAGTATGATTCTCATTTTGGTTTTTCCTTGTTTAGGGTTTTACATGTAAATCTAGTGTTCATTGTGCTTTGTGATTTCATGTTTCATAATTACAATAATAAGGTAATTGTGATTTGTTTGATTTATTAGAATTAAAGTGTTTTAGATTCTATACTGATTCAGCAGACTTATTAGTCATGTGGTGTGTTCAACAATTGGTATTAGAGCTTGGTTCTGTTGGAATCAAGAAACACTAAGAGGGGGGCTAGGTGAATTAGTGTTCTACAAACTTTAACTTTATTAATCTATTCATTCAACCACTTAATACATTGAACCAAAAGAAAAATGTAAGAACACAGTACAATCAACCACAACACCATAAAACAAATGTTTTATACATGGAAACCTAGTTAAGGGAAAAACCGTGATAGGGATGAGACCCACAAGATGAGTATAGACAAATATAAAGTTTTATAATAGAATGCACATGCATTTAGGAACATTGCCTAGAGCTCACTACCCAAAGCAAAGAAGGGATACAACCCAAGGAAGGTTCACTACCTTACAAATGGATTAAAACATATCACTAAAGTACATGAACTAAATAATAGCATCTACAAATGCCTGATTATAGTTCTGGTTAAGTACATTACACAAAATTTTCATATACTACCTTATATTGCTCTATTCCTCTATCTTTCTCTGATCTGAAGCATAAAACTCTAATCTGCGGACGTGCAACTGTGCTCAATGGACCACCAACACCTTTCACATTCACCACACACTAAAATAATCAAATACATCAGTTATATATATCTGCAACAAGATATTAGTGTAAGGAAGCTAAGTAGAGGAACAATGTCCTACACTAACCTTGAGAGGAGGGTAATGCAATTTTTTTTATAGATCATGACAATAGTAACATAAAACTGAAATATACATAATAACATTCAAACCATAACACAATGATTTACATGGGGAAAACCCATTTGGGAGAAAAACCCGACACTCAAAAAGTTGCCAAATATATTATTCATCAATCAAAAATAGATTACAATATACTTGTAAAGTAAGCTCTTTGTTGGAGTATCACTAATCAAAAATTTAAAGGTAATTGAATAGGCATAAGAATCTTACACACAACCTCTATCCCACACACCTCATATATAGGAGATCTAATAAAAGAAACCGTCAAATGGTATTACAAAACCATGGTTTGAAACCACCCAATAAAGTATAGCCAACCTTATTTCCAATCTAGATGCCCTATGACATCTTAAAAAACACATCAACACATGTCCCTCCCTTTTATAGCTCATTTATATGTTCATACAAATTACATTTCTTATTTCAAGAGTACAAATTTCCAGAGGCAATAACTTGCGAACTATGTGTCCGATTGATGAACTGTTTGAAGCACTGGAAAGCTTGAAAAGTTCTCTATTGCTTCATAAATAGATATGGAAATTTTAAAGGTGTTTTGGAGGGTCTAAAGTCCCCAAAATTAAGTTTAAACCTTTAATCACACCCCTCCAAAAAGGAAACTTTAATATCTTCAAAACTAGTTGTGATCTTGTGATGAAACTTTACCAACATGCTTATCTAACCAACCAGAAGCTTCTGGGAGAATTCCGCAATATTTAGTGCTAAAATGAAAAATAACTATAAATAGTAACCTCATATAAATTCAAGGTTGAGACACCATTTTCCCAAAAATTAGATCAACCATATGTCGGCTTCAAGAACACTTAGCATATTATGAAACATGTACATATTGTCGGTTAAATCTGAAATCAAAATACCAATGAAGACCAAAACAATTGTCCACACATTGCCATAGCCATTGACCTAAACACCTGGACCACAAAAATAATCACCAAAATCGATCCACATTATTTTCATAGGGATTATCCACACAAGTCGGTTGTCCTGCACTAATAAACTGAAAATTGATACACCATATCTTCTAACTTGAACATAAATCATCATCAGAGGATAAAACTTTGGAGTAAGGCTATCTAGACATCCATCAACCTACAAATAGATCCACAACACAAGATGATGACTAGAAAGTATGTATCAAAATTCACAACACTATTAGATGCTTTATTCTATCTTGTCAAACTTGAACCAATCTTGAATCTAACTTCTGATAGGATCCCATACAACAATGTGGATGGGTACACTAACTTGAGTTGCCATCAATGACAACATTGGATGACCAATGTAGTGTCTCTTTCCAACAATCTCCCCCTTTGGAATTGATGGCAACACTAAGTGAAAAATGACTAAGTCTCAAAATATATGAATACACTGCAAAACTCTAGAACTCCCCCTTAGATAAAAATAGCATTTTTCACTTCCCAACACTCTTCCTTTGACATCAATGGAAAAGGTAGGATTCCACATGCTAAAAATTCACATAAATCTCTTTGTACAAACCACATATATACAAACAAACTTTACTAACTTACATATGTTGGGATCCAAGAACACTGAGAGGGGGATGGGGGTGAATCAGTGTTTTGTGGGTTAAACTAGATTATATCCTTTTATACAATACACATATAAACTGGTAAATGAATAAACATATAACTTGCAAAAAATAAACCATCCACATAAATGAACACCATTACACACATAATTTGAACATGAAAAACCTCAAAGAGGAAAAACCACGATGGGATTTATGACCCACAATATTAGTTCACTGGCCATATGAGAGAATATTACATATAATGGGGGCCTACACATGCAGGAAGGCACACTGCCTAGAGCATACTTCCCATCTCTAAAGAGTCTCACTGACTACAAGTTTATGCTGAAGTAAAACAATTAAATTGAACTCAAAAATGCATCTTCTATGCCAGATAGAGTTCCGGTTCTATCTCTGCTCTGTACTGGTTCATAAACCCTGACCACCACTACTAGTATCTCTTGTCCTCCCAAAATTCTTTCCAAGATATCTACAAATCATTGCATAATATAACACCAACATACATATA
Source organism: Cryptomeria japonica (assembly GCF_030272615.1). NCBI lineage: Eukaryota > Viridiplantae > Streptophyta > Pinopsida > Cupressales > Cupressaceae > Cryptomeria > Cryptomeria japonica. The sequence continues at coordinate 272,740,267 of NC_081408.1, read as the reverse complement.
CTTTACATTATACAATTCTGCTATATTCTCCTATGTCACATCCTATGTCATATCATATTTTTCATATATACAAAATGACCTAGTAGATTGACCTATATACCCATAACAAACAATATGCCTTATGTCATCTTACAATGCATCAGAAAAGATATTTAATGTCGGCCTCTATAATAATTACAAAATGATTTACTAAATAAATCTTTCTTGATGTCAGCTTCCTTCAAGTGCTAATGTCGGTGTCAGCTAGTAAATGCCTCCTAATTTTGGTAAATTATTTCCATCTAATCTTGTTGCCATCAATGACAACAAAATGAATTTGATTGAGTGTCAATTGCCAACAACATAAGCTTAAAGATATCTACAAAAATGTTTCTCAATGAGCTCAAATGGCTATCCCAACCTTTTTTAAGACACTCCAAAACTAAAATCAGACCACTGAAAAGGAATGCCCACATCTCTTCCAATTGAAGATCTAAAGGTTCACTTGTGGCTATAGCATCCTTAGCTTCCTTCAAAGCACTCAACATTGTGTCCATCTTGAGAGAAATTAGACTCTGAAGTTCACTAACTCTGCTAACAACCTTATCCCTATAATGACTTAAGCTCTTGATTTTTTCTAGCAATAATATGACTTAAGCTTCCTGACTAGCTACAAAAGTGGACAATCGATGAAAAGATTGAGACATAGCTCCTAGCTACTTCTCATTTTCTTTGATCTACTTCTCAACACCTCAGTAAACTTAGAGAATAATAGACACATTTTTTAGACACTGCCTCCTTCAGATAAGGCATCTTGAATGATTTTCACACATGTGTCTAACAAACCTCTATCATGACAAATCATCCTTTTCAATTCATCGTATCTCTTTGCATCAAACTCATTTTGGACCTTAACCTCAACTGACTTCTCAAGTGATTTAAAGTGAGCACTTATTGAATTTATTAAGCCTTTCAGCTAATCGAAGGGAGTATTTGATGTGTCCCTGACATATGAAGGCATGATCTTCTCCAAGACACCAGATGCAATATTAAGAAGCTAGTTGTCCTCAATATGAGACTTCACCATCTCCTCCCTTGCTTTGGTCTGAGAAAATGATGCTAGCTACAATTTCTAGATGGGAGAAAGGGTGGCCAAATCGATAGGCCCTTGGATCAACTCAAGATCATCTAGTTCTTTCTTACCCTTCTCCAAAAATGCCTTTGCTACCTTTATAGTGTCTCTTACTTTTGTGACTAGTTCATTCTTAACTTTTGCCACCTTCTTTACTTCCTCACTAAATGGGACTTCATTCTTCATAGATGTTTTGGCAATATTTAGAGGATTCTGAGTATCCTCAACTATATCTACTTTGACTTCTTCCTCACCACTTTTTTTAAGCTCTCCCTCTTTTGGAATAGCAAGAAGATTCACCTCAACGTATTCATCTTTAGATTGCATTACATGAGCTTCCAAAAAAACTGACTCGCCACCAACATGAGCCTCTTCTGAAGCAACATCAAAATTGTTCCTTAGCGGGACTAATTTTAAAATCTTTTCTGATTCTGTAATTACTTCGTCAGTCTTCCCAATCATTAACTTATTTATATTTCTCTTGCTTCTAAACTCACTCTTAGTTTCTTTGAGAATTCTATTCACCTATTCTACCAAAATCACAGGACAAATATTACCAAGGCATGCTCTCTAAGTCTATTATCTTCTTCCTTAGCACTAAATCTTCTCATTTCTAATACATCATATAGGCCTTTAGGAATTTCAGACATAATATGAAAAAGATCCCTATTGAATATATTCAAGTAATTAATAGTGGATTCTTCTAGAGTTCTTTGACCATCTTCATCAAATTTTTCATAACATTTAGAGAGTGGCTTGAGATTATCTTGAACAATGAGATTTTCAACATCTTCAATAGACATACCGGATTGATCTAGCTTCATCTTCTTGTTTTATTTCTCTCCACTGGAGGGCTTGTCCTTATATAATTTTGATGCTTTGGTGCCCATGGACTTTATCTCCTTCACAACTTCATCAGATTTAGTCTCTTCATCATCCTTAATAGTAACATATTCTCTTGTGCTCTTATCTTTCTTTCTCTTTTCTCCCTTGTTAGATTATTTGGCTTCAAATTTTATAGAGCTAGCTAGCTTTTTGGAACCAAAGGATAGTGCAAAGCTTCTCAATTGTTCTAATTTTGTAGAGAAAGCTTCCAGATTAGCTTTCTTAACACTGACAGGCTCCTCTATAGCTAGCATATTCCTCTTCCTTGCCCCTTTGACTACTTAAGCAGTAATGCCAATGCTCTCTGCACAGTTCTATACCTCCTTTCTCACTTTTCTAACAATTTATAGCTTCTTGAATTGCCTATACAATTGGAAGTCCTTCTCAGAAAATGTGCCAAACCTTTCTTCTGAAGCATCAATAGGATTACTCAAAAAATGTTTAGCATACACCTCCAATATCTTCTCACCAACCTCATACCCCATGGCTATGATCCATACAGTCCTTGGCTCCACTTCTTCCATTAGGCATTGATCAATTTTTACCATGAAGTATATTGTATTTGTTGACCTTTTTCTATCATCTTAGATGAAGATAACCAATCTGATAAATCTATTATTTCACATAGCCTATGTGTTATGCACATTCCTTGTTGATGAATATATAAAAGGGGTATTTTCTTCTTTTTTGGGCTCTAAGTCTATTTTTGAGTTGAACAACTGAGGCAGTCAAATCACTTATTGTTATCAACTAGAGCATCCCAATTCATTAGCAAGCAGATCTCTGTGTTCATTCTTATCACCTAGCAATAAGGTTGTTTTGTTATCCTATGAGGAAAAAGTTGTCAAAGAAAGGGTCATGCGGGGTAAGGTTCGAAGGGCTAGAATGAGGTTCTCTTCTTATCCCATGACCAAGTGAATGTTCGAAGGATGGCCATGCGAGATAACAAACGTAGGCAGATGGTTTTTTCTTATCTTGCATTGGGCAAAAGCATAGATGAAAGGTCTTGCAGGATAAGAAGAAAAGATAAGCAGATGGCCTCCATTCTATTATGCATAGATCAAAGGCATAAAAGGATGGTCATGTAGATTAAGATACAACAACGACATATACAAGTGAGTCCGACCTACCACGTGCCATACATGTGGCCATGGATTTCCATTTAAGAGGTTGATCAAGGGCCATGTTTTAAAGTAATTTGGAGCCCTTTGGAGGGATATGTGGAGAGATCTCATGAGTCCATCTTTAATTGAATCTCTTAGATCAATGATCATTTTTCAAATCTATTATAAATGTTAGCATTCAAATCTCTCTATGCGCGGTGGTTGTCAACCCGGTTGTCCAGACCTCTTTTTCTTGCCCTATCGACGCCTTGAATCCAATCTGATCTCATTCAACTACCAAATTATTTCACCATAACTCTAGACATGACTCTATAGGTAGATTTCAGATGACATCCATATCTCTTCAATGCTGATTGAAGACTTTTGTGCCTACAGATGCCATCTAGTGCCTCTATGCAGAGATTTCTCTCCTTTTGTGCAGGGATTTTATTTCTTCAGAGGCAAAGGACACCACCAGAGGTTCTTGAAAACACCATCAGATCATTTCATCTTATTTTCCTCTGCCCTATGATTTTGTAACCTAACCCTAGCTAGGGTTAGGCTTTCTTAACTGTAACCATCTAAGTTATGCCTGAACTATAAAGACAAATCAATAACATTTATATAGGATCTTCCCCTTTTTCTAACATTAAAATAATTTCATTCTATGATTGTAAAAGTGATTTGCCTTCACACTTTAATGGAATTTTTCGGCTTTACCTAGTTTCAGTTTATGCAAATTTGTTTAATCTTACCTATTTGTTTGAATACATATTTTGTTTCTTTCCTAGAGTTGATATAGTGTTGATTCCTCTTCTTAATGTCAATCTGAGAATGTTTACCAGTTCCTCTTGATAGCTTGCAAGAATTTCAACATTGTCTCATCCTTGATAGTAGAATTAGGTTGGAATTAGTGTATGTTTTGAGAAATCTCTATGGGTGTTTAGTGCAGTTATAGGCACAAAATTTCAATATTCAATCTAGCTGTGAACCTTCTCCTTTCTTTCAATCTTTATTTATCCCTTTCCCCCATTCAAAATCACTAGGTTAGGTATTATTTTGCACTCAAGATTGACACAAAGTCGACCTTCTCCAAAGACTCAACCTCACTTCTGCAAGTCCCACACTTGGGAGGTTGTTTCCATGTTTCACAAGGTTGATGATCAAGGTTGATCATCACAGGGTGTAAATTTTGTGACAACAGTTTTTGGCATGCCAGGTTGGAAATGTATTTCAACATTCATGCTAAGGATTCAATTCTTCTCTTAGAATCCCTACCTTTAGAGGTGATCAATTCAAGTACTTGGTGACTCTTAGGGATAAATTTAGATTCTCAGTGTTGCCAGTTGTAGCTTTATGCCAAGAATACAAACTAGATCATCATCAAGAGGTAATTTTATATTTATCCAACTTCCTTATTAAAATTATAGGGGTAGAAGGGTAGGTGTTCTTTGTCACCTATCAAGGGAACTCAAGCAGAAGCATCTACACCCCTAAGGTCTCTGTCTACCCCTCTTATTATCAGACCTTTTTCAATCTAGAGGCCTTGCCATTCATATCAATAGGTCATGATTTCAAATGGCAGTCCTTAGAGAACACACCTAGATCACCTTTAATGGTGCTAGCCCCTTAGTCCTAACTCAAAAAGATAACATTCTAGTAGTAGCCCTAAAGGCTTTACCCTTTTTTGCTGGAGAGACATCTACCTCCCCAGAGGAATACATCCAAGATGTTGAAAGCATCTGGATGGTTTTTTATGTTAGAGGACAATGTTGCAATGAGGCTCCTAGCCTCTTCATTAAAGGGAAAATCCCTACAATGGTATAAGGGTTTTCCCTCTAGTACAATCCATAACTAGGATGAATTAGGGGATAAATTGTCCAAGCATTTTGAAGACAAAAATGACCATTTGTAACTTATGGAGCAGATAACTACAATCAAAAGAGCACCCCATGAATTCATGGGTGATTTTAACTATAGATCTCAGAAGACATGGGATAAAATACCATCATTAGTAAAGCCTTCATCAAACCATGTTTTTTTGGATTTTCTTAAGGCCTTAAATAGTGACATTGCCACTTTGATTCAATATATGGGAGGAGATAATCTTCCAGGGGTATAAGATACTACTACAAAGGTAGAAAATTGCTTAATACAAGAAAGAAAGTTGTCTCCTAGGCCTCCAATGCCTTTATTTCTAAAGGCTCCTACACAATAGCCTATTTTGACTTCTATTCCAATGGCATCGACAAGCCATTTACTCACACCTACATCAACTCCATTATCTTTAGAGATTAAGGAGCTGCAGACCTTATTACAGGCCTCAATGGAAAAAATGGACCAAAGGATGAGCCAAAAGATGCAAGAATTTGGGAATAAACTAGTTTCAATCAAGATACAGATGGCACAAGCCAACAAGCCTTATCAACCCCAAAATCAAATTTGTCAGCAAAAAGGATCCAATTTCAAAGGACAGAACCAATGGAGTAATTCTAGGCCCTTGAATATCTTGAATCCCTCAGTTGCAAGTACCTCAAATGCACTATTGCCAGTTTAGAACAATCTTGCTTAGGAACAAGATTGGTGTGTCCCATGCAATCAGCCACATAGTAAGGCCTCATGTCAGAATGGTGAGTTATATCAAGCCTTAGTAGCACAAAATGAGCCAACAAAATTAGGGAAGCAACAGTTTGTTGATGGCTCTAGTCATCCACAGGGAGATACAACTTTTATGAGTTGGCAGGAGGTTGATTTCTATGGAATAAATTAGACAAGTGGGGACAATGTGGCCAATAATACAAGATCAAAAAAGAGGGACATGGACCCTACTATGTCTTCTACCATAACAACTAAAACTCCATAGGCTACCACAAAGAATAAAATGCCAAAGACCCCTAATAAGGTGTCTAGTCCAAATAAAGAGCAGGATTTGACTCAGAAAGGTCATGCAAGGGGAGTCACCTAGGGCTCCTATAATATAAATACCAGACCTTGTTGCTAAAAGGGTACTTTCTGTGGCTTCCGTCCCCTTTAATAATATTGAATAGATGAAGAGGGAAAACATCAATGTATCTATGTGGGATGCTCTTTCTATCCCATCTTCGAGAGACCTACTTCAAGAGGAAATAAAAGGGATGGATGTTGCAAAAGGTACTAGTCAAGGTTGCAGTTCTTTAGTTTCTACAAGCTTGGTGCAAACTTTGGAGGTAGATAATCCAAAGCAAATCAATAAGACTCCCCTTTTTTATTTGTCATTAATCATAGGAGATAAACTTGTTCATACTTGTATGATAGATAGTGGGGCTAGTAGTTCAGTTATGCCTAAGAGAATAGCTCACTGCCTAGGTATTGAGCATGAACCCATCATAAGGTGGGTGGTGCAACTTGATGGAACATCAACTCAAACCATGGGGGTAATTAAGGATTTAAATCTAACCTTGCATACCTTCCTGAGTGTGTGTTGCAAGACATTTCAGTGATTGACCTCCCTACTTATTTTTCCATTTGTTTATCTAGGCAATTCACTACTAAGATAGGTGGCTACCTATCTTCTGATTGGTCTCACATGTTGTTTAGGAAAAGATATGATTGGTCTCACATGTTGTTTAGGAAAAGATATGGTACCAAAGTAAACATTAGGGCTGAGCCTATTTCCAATGATCATATAGAGCCCTATGCACTAAGTCCTATAAACTTGAAGTGTACTCTCCATGAGGAGAAAGAATAAATTTCAATAAGAGAGCTTGCAACTCAATTGGAGGAGGCTCCTCATTTCCTACTGGACAAATGGGCAAATGCATTTTAGTTTGATCCTATTGATGAGATCAAAGACACAAGCCTAGGTACCTATTATATCCATGAAGAGGATGCCCCTATCCTCATTCTCTCAAAAGAAGACAGTAACATGCATGGACTATGGGATATGTTCTTTGATGGCTCAAGGAACAAAAATGGTGCAGGGGTTGATGTGCTACCAATTTCTCCTAAAGGGGAGAAATATCACTTTTCTTTCAAACTTCATTTTTTTTGCACTAAAAATGTAGATGAGTATGAAGCTTGGATTTTGGGTCTACAAACAACACATAATAAAGTGATCCAATCCTTAAAGGTGCATGGAGACAGTGAGTTGGTTGTAAATTAGGTCAGATCTCAGAGTACCACCAAGAAAAACCTTGTCAAGTCCTATAAGCATAGTGCATGGGACCTAATTAAAGGTTTTGAGGCCTTCAATATTTCTAAGATCCCTAAAAATTAGAATAAACATGCTAATAGATTAGAAACAATTGGTTCTCAACATGACATCCCATCTCATATTGCAGTAGATAAAAAGCACTAGATCAAACTTGTGGTGAGACCTATAGTGCCTAATAACCAAGTGAATTGGTAGGTCTTTGACTCTGATCAACAAATTATGATCTTCCTACAATCTGAGGCAGATTTCTCACATAAGAAGTAGGGCATTCTTAAGGACCATTATGGAGATCAGATTATGTAGCTAAGCTCAAACAAGCTGCCCAAGGGATTGATCACCTTGGAGGGGATCTTCAACATGGATAATCAGATGAAATGGAGAGCAATCAACCTAGCTGCAAAGAAATGAGACTACAAATCAGTCCCTATATCTAATGGAAGAGCTCTCAACTTGGAAAATGTATGTTCCTAAAGTGATCAAGGTACTTTTGTTAATCTTTGTCAAGAGTATAATGATATTTTTCTTTTACATATGAGGATCTCAAATGGTTTGACCCTAGCCTAGCTCGGCAAACCATATATTTAGATCCTAATGCTAAGCCATTTAGACAAAAATAAATACCTATAAACCCTAAAATTAAGCCTTTGATGAGGAAAGAGCTATCCAAGCTTATAGAATCTAGTATTATTTTTCCAATTTAAGCATTCTTCTTGGGTAGCTAATCTTGTTCTAGTTAGGAAGAAGAATGGGGAAATCAGATTGTGTGTAGATTTTAGGGACCTCAATAGAGCCTCCCTGAAATATCATTATCCCCTCATTTCCATGGAACAAATTTTAGCCAAAGTTAGTGGCTCAGAAAGATTTTCATTCTTGGATGGATACTGAGGGTATAATTAGATCCTAGTCCAAGAATTAGACAAATTTAAAACTACATTTACTACTAAGTGGAACACTTATACCTATTGCAAAATTCCCTTTGGACTAACAAATGCAGGTGCAACTTTTAAAAGAGCCATGGATATGGCCTTCAAGGGAGTATTGGCAGAATTTGTACTAGTATACCTTGGTGATATCACTGTATACTCCAAGCATGTAGCAGACCACTTTACTCACTTGAGAAAGTATTTAAAAAATATAGAGAATATGGTGTGTCTTTGAACCCCAACAAGTGTGTATTTTCTACTGATAAAAGAAAAATACTTGGACACATTGTATCCAAAGATGGTCTAGCCATAGACCTAGAGAGAGTGGAAGTCATTGTGTCTCTCCCACTTTCACATCACAAGAAAGGCCTTCAAAGCTTTCTGGGAAGACTCCACTTTGCTAGAAGGTTTATTCCAAACCTTCCAGCCTTAGTCAAACCTCTCACCGCCATGCTCAAGAAAGATCTGCCTTTCAAATGGACCAATAAAGTGAAACAGGGCTTTGATAAGATCAAACAGGCCATTGCTTAGGCTCCCACCCTAGTAAACCCAAACTATGAGAAGGAGTTCATGCTTTATACATTGGGGGGAGATGTAAGTACATATATATTGTCCTAACATAGTTAAATTAGGAAGGATTAGAGCAACCCATATATTTTTTTAGTGAAGGCCTAAAGGAATATGAACTCAGGTACAACTATGTGCAAAAGAAAGTCATCACAGTGGTAAGAGCATTGAAACTTTTTAGGCACATACTCTCAAACAACTGAATTCAGCTCCTAGTTCCACATGCCAACATTAAGGATTTCATTCTCAACAAGGATATAAGTGAGAGAAGAGCTAGATGGGTCACTAAGGTCATGGAGTATGGCCTTGATATCAAATTTACCAGGTTAGTGATGGGAAAAGGACTTTGTGAGTAGTTTAATTTATCTTTTGGAAAATATTTAGAAGTCTCCCTCTCGCTACAAGAAGAAAAACAAATTGAAAACTAGGAAAATGTGCAATTTGACTAGTTCCAGAATATGATCACCTTCCTAAGGGATAACAAATATCCTCCTTACTTTGAGAGGAGACATCTTAGGTTGGAGTCCATCCCCTATTCTTTTGTGGATGGGATTTTGTTCAAAAGGGACCTTAATGGTGTTCTACTTGTTAATTTTGTGGATCAGAATTAAAATTTATCTTGTTCTATGTATTATCTATCACTGAATTGTTGTATAAATCTGATTGTCTTCTTTTATGTTGCAGGAGAGGGGGAGCATTTTTATTTTAATGTCCATTCTGACACATTTCATTTGGTATATGTAGTGGGTTGGGTACAGTCAACCGATGCCTTGACCAACCATGTCTTTTGGACATGGCCAATCAAGACATCACTTGATCGTGCCCCCTCACATTAATAAATGTTTGAATGAGAGACTTCATTTATCTCTCATTCAATCATTTATCTTACTGAGGATATCATGCATTAACACTCCCTCTTAGATAGGTAAGATAAATGTAAAAGGTATTGGGAGCAATATTCATAAATCATATGATGCTTATCTTGGGACCATAGTTTCAAGATGTGAATTGCCTCTATTGGCAATTCTATTCACAAACTCTTGAGTGGATTTCCTCTGTTGGCGATTCTATCCATAAGATCTTGTGTGGATTGCCTCAGTCAATGATTCTATCCACAAGCTCTTGTGTGGATTGCCTTAGTCAGTGATTCTATCTATGAGCTCTCATGTGGATTGCCTCAGTTGGCAATTCTATCCATGAGCTCTTACGCGGATTGCCTCAGTCAGAGATTCTATCCATGAGCTCTTGTGTGGATTGTCTCAGTCGGTGATTCTATCCACAAGCTCTTACGTGGATTGCCTTAGTCGGCAATTCTATCCACAAGATCTTATGTGGATTGCCTCAGTCAGTGATTCTATCCATGAGCTCTTGTGTGGATTTCCTCAGTCGATGATTCTATCCACAAGCTTTTACGTGGATTGCCTCAGTCAGTGATTCTATCCACAATCTTGAGTTATTGTAAGATTGTCACCTTCCAATAACCTCAAAAATACAAGTGGAAATCATTTGAAAGTCATCACTTCCTTATGATTTAAATAGTGCCCATAAAATAATTATTAGTATTAATAATAATAATCAATATTTACAATTTTTACCTTAGAAGTTCTCAATCTTGATTAGTAAGCTCCCTCTCAATCACAAGGTATCTTGAGTTTCTTCTAGAGAACATATTTTTCTGAACATACATCTGAATTTCTGACTTCAGCAAGGGACGCTTGAAGTTTAAGTTTGAGAGGAAAAGTTCTTGCAATGTGGCCATATTCAAGACTTTCAAGGAGATATCAATCTGATCTTAATTGGATCTTCCTTCAAGTAGTTAGGCTTTATAGAAGGAAACCTGGCTCTAATACCATGTTAATTTTGTGGATCAAAATTAAAATTTATGTATTATCTATCACTGAATTGTTGTATAAATTTGACTATCTTCTTTCATTTTGTAGGAGAGGGGGAGAATTTTTATTTCAATGTCCATTCTCACACATCTCATTTGGTATATGTAGTGGGCTGGGTACGGTCAAGTGATGCCTTGACCAACCATATCTTTTGGACATGGCTGATCAGGACATCACTTGATCATGCCCCCTCACGATAATAAATGTTTGAATGAGAGACTTCATTTATCTTACCGAGGCTATCATGCATTAACACTACTAAGGTGCATTTAGGGTGATCAAAACAATAGGTTGCTAAAACAATTTCATAATGGACCCTCAGGTGGGCATTTCTCAGCAAGGACCATATCTATGAAAATCATAAGGGTAGGATATTATTGGTCCTACTTATTTGGTGATGTCCATTAGTGGGTCAGGTAGTGCAAGGAGTGTGCATTCTTTGCAAGCAAACAAAGATTAGCAGCTTTGTCCCTTCACCTTGTCTCTACTGATCAGCATTTTGCATAGTGTGGGCTTGATTTTATTGGCCATATCAATCCCATATCAAGTACATACCACAAGAGGATTTTGGACACCATAAAATATTTCACAAGGTGGACAAAGGTTGTTGCTTTGAAGGATGCAACTGAAAATCCATTGGTTCAATTCCTTGAGGGGATTGCAACCATATTTGGAGCCTATTACACATATCAAATAATGATAAGGCCTTTGTGGGATCCTAGATCCATATATGGGAAGTCTAGCATGATGTATTTATGAAAACATCATCAAATTATTATCCCCAAGCCAATGGCTTAGTTGAGTCCTCCAATAAATATCTCATTAGAATCATCAAGAGGACTATTGAAGACAATCAAAGGTCATGACACCTCAAGTTGGGAACATCCCTATGGGTTGATAGAATCACTCCCAAAAGATCTTTAAGCAACTCACCTTTCATGCTAGTTTATGGAAGGGAAGCAAGGCTTCCCTTATCCCTTGAGTTGCCATCACTAGATTTAGCACATCAGTTGTAGCTCCTATAAAATGATGCCTTGTCAGCAAGGTACACTGAAATTACAGACCTTGAAGAGGTTAGAGAGAGAGCCAAGTAGACCTTAAATGTCCATTAGAGATAGGTAAAGAGATACTTTGACAAGAAAGTCATTTTGAGGACCTTCCAAGTTGGAGATTTTGTCCTAAAATGGGATGCCAACAGAGAAAAACTAGGTAGGCACTCAAAATTTGATGCCATATAGAGTGGCTCTTATGTGATTATAGGCTGGAAGGAGGCTAATTCTTTCAATCCGGCTAGGCTAAATGGTGAATACCTCCCTATTACAATCAAAGACATAAATATAAAAGCAAGTTTTTAAGGGATTTGCAAATCCTTCTATAAATATTGTGAATATCTATAATTTATGTTCTTCTACTTTCCATAAGTGATCATGCACAAGTTAGTCCCTTTAGATTGGCCAAATTTTGATCTTTAACAAATGCAAGGAGGGTTCCCTTTTTTGTCCTCCTTTTGTGACTCTATGCCCAATAGATACCTTTTAGGTATCTCATCTTTCCCTAAGCAGGCTTAGGCTCCCCTCTGAGTCATGGAAATGTTGACCTTTTTCTTTCAACTTAGTTGAAGATAATCGATCTGAGAAATCTATTATTTTGTATAACCTACGTGTTATGAAAACCTACATAACCTACATGTTATGCACATCCTTTTTGATGAATCTGTAGAAGGGGTCTTTTCTTCTTTCCTGAGCTCTAAGTCTATTTTCAAGTTGATCGATCGGGGTGATCAAATCACTTATGGTTACCGACTGGAGGGTCCCAATTCATTGGTAGGTTGGACTCTATGTTCATTCTTACTAGCTAGTAGTAATATTGTTTGGTTATCCCATGAGGAAAAAGTTATCAAAGAAAGGTCCATGCGGGATAAGTCCTGAAGGGCCAAAATAGGGTTCTCTTCTTATCTTGTGACTGAGTGAAAGTCCAAAGGATGACCATGTAGGATAACGAATGTAGGAAAATGGTTTCTTCTTATCCCGCATTGGGCAAAAGTATAAACGAACGGTCTTGTGGGATAATAAATAACAATGTGAATGATCTTCTTCTTATCCTACAAGGGGAATAGAGGCAAGGAAGGAGGCTTGTAGGATAAGATGAAAAGGTAAGCGAATGGCCTCCATTATATTCTGCATGGATCAAATGCATCAAAGGATGGTCGTGCAGATTAAGATACAACAACGACATATACAAGTGAGTCTGACCTACCACATGGCATACGTGTGGCCATGAATCTCCATTTAAGAGGTTGATTAAGGGCCATGTTTTAAAGTAATTTTGAGCCCTTTGGAGGGATATGTGGAGAGATCTTGCACATTCATCTTCACGTGAATCTCTCAGATCAATGGCTATCTTTGAGACCTACAATAAATGTTAGCATTTAAATCTCTCTGCGTACGGTGGTTGTTGACCTGATTGTCGAGACCCCTTTTTCTTTCTCAGTCGATGCCCTGAATCCAATTTGATCCCACTCGACTACTAGATGACTCTGTAGGTATATTTCAGACATTACCCATACCTCTTCAATGCATATTGATAAATTTTGTGCCTGCAGACACCATCCAATGCATCTATGTAGAGAATTCCCTCCTTTTGTGCAGGGATTTTATTTCTTCAGAGGAAAAGGATGCCTTCAAAGGTTTTTCAACATGTCATCAGATCATTTGATCTGATTTTCCTCTGCCCTGAGATTTTGTAACCTAACCTTGACTAGGGTTAGGGTTTCTTAACTTTAACCATATGAGTTATGTCTGAACTATAAAGACAAATATGTAACATTTGTATATGATCTTCCCTTTTTTCTATCATCAAATTACTTTCATTCTATTACTGTAAAAGTGCTTTGCCTTCACACTTTAATGAAATTTCTCACTTTTACCTAGTTTCAGTTTATTCAAATTTGTGTAATCTTACCTATTTATTTGAATACATCTTTTCTTACTTTCCTAGAGTTGATATAGTATTGATTCCCCTTCTTGATTTCAATTTGAGAACCATTACCAATTCCTCTTGACAACTTGCAAGAATTCCAACCTTGGCTCATTCTTGGATAGCAAAATTAGGTAGGAATTAGTGTATGGTTTGACAAATCTCTATGGGTGTTTAGTGCAGTTATAGGTAGGGAATTTCAATATTCAATCTAGGTGTGAACCTTTTCCTTTATTTCATGATTTCTTTCTCCCTTTCCCACCCTCAAAATCACTAGGTTAGGTCCTATTTTGCACTCAATATTGATAGGAAGTTGGCCTTCTTGAGATACTCAACCTCACTGCTGCAAGTCCCACACTTGGGAGGTTGTTTCCATGTTTCACAAGGTTGGTGATCAAGGTTGATCATTACTAGGTGTAAATTTTGTGACAACAATATCCTTGTATTTCTCCATAATAGATTTAGGGATCCTTTCCCTAGTCCCCATCATGCTCTAGAAGTTCTTGAAGTATCCCCAAAGTGAATTTCTCTAGGTTTTACTATCTTCAATGCTATATAAAAGATCTCTAATCTAGATTGCCACTAGTCTATCATAGCCCATTGAATATTGTCAATACTTGGAATCTCATTCATGAAATAGAAGAATAATCATAAGATCAAGGTGCCATATTTGAATGTATTCTTCTTGTCCTTCTTGATTGAAGTGAGATTCTCCATTAGCTAGGTTTGGAGTAGTTCACATAGATCACACTCCTTGTTCACCTTCACCATTTGATATCAAACATATATAGTAGTACTGGACAATGAATTCTACTGACTGGAGTGATAAACCTTGTATTCGATGAACATTGAAGCAAATTTCACATCTAACTCGATAATATCATTGATTGTCATAGCCCTTTTGCCAATTTTGGAACTGGTTACATTGGTGACCATTTAATTCTTCATACAATGGAGTGTCAGAAAACCGCCAGATGATCTTAAACCTCTTACAATTCAAATTATATCATTAGTGATCTTGAATGGCTAGTTCAATCACATAAATTCATCATGAATTCAGCTAAGAACATACCAGATCCACTCATTTTCATCAAACGCTAGAAACCTACTAACTTGTGTAAAGTTTTTTTCCTTCAAAGAATTGAATTTAGGCTTGATTTTGAAATCCTCTCCTAATATATGATTGGTGTATAGATTCAATACCTAGGAACCCTCTAATTCTTCAATATTCCCATGTATGTATGCCCTAATGTCTTTGACATGAATAACACCACATGGAACCAATGAAAATGCACCTATAGGATAATCTTCTATAGATTTGAAAGGGTGATTTTTGAATTTTGGCTGAGATCTCTTAGTTATATCAACTACCAAAGTTGTATCTATTATAGAGATATCAAATTTACAAATTTCACAGAGAAATACCTTACTTCACTGGATTAGGGTTTTCACGTTGAATCACCTTCACATTTCAATCACTCAGAAATATTCTCACTGAGCTTGCTTCTAATATCGCTTAAAGAATGCAGAGTGACAAATGAAAGGTAAAAGTTTTCTTTTATCATTTGCACTTTTAAAATTTAGATGTAATAAATGCACTTTCCCTAACCCTTCCAGACACCTCGTTATCATAGACTCCTCACAAAAGTTCTCCTGTGGATCTCCTATTTCACTCAAATACTTCCGAAAATCCTTCCAGATGATTTGCAATTCATAAATACAACTACTAAAAATTTCTGCTTTCTAAAACCAACTATTGGCAGGGGAGAAAAAGATTTTCTTGAAAAATCTCCCTAGGCCAAAGGCCTTAAACTAACTCCTAGAGGAATTTCCAACACTAGATTTAGGTGTGGATCCATCATACTTTTTCACCCATGTCTTCTTCATCTGATTTCTGATCTCTTCCACTTTCACTTTTCCTTTATCATTTGCTTGCACATTCTTGTTCTTGTCTACTGGACCATTCCTATTCATATTCTTGCTTCTACAAAATTTTGCAATGTGACCAGATTTGTTGCAATTATAGTACATAACATTTCTCTATCTAGGCCTATAATTCCCTTGATTTCCTCTTGATATACACTAATTAGAAATGCGACCAAACCTACCACAAGAATAACATATAACATTCCTTCTATTGAAAGAGTTATTTGTCATACTCCTACATTCACTTTATCTATGACCATACTTATTATAGTTGAAATACTGACTAGAGAAAGATGGACCATTTTGATTTATCCTATTTCTGCATTGACTAGGTTTATGACTAGATTTATTATAAACAAAATAGTTACCATTGAAATTTTGAGCATTAGGTTGCTTTACTAGAGAACTTTTAGCTTTGTTCTTCTAATGTTCTGACTTAGGATTTCTTTGACCAGATCTGGAGATTTCTCCTTTCTCATATCCAAGACCTCACTTGTCATGTTCATTCTTCTGACTTTGTAGCATCTAATCAAGTTTGGCTGAGCTAATCTTCAAATTTTCCTTGTACTCATTAGCAATAGCGAGTTCATCCCTAAGAATGACAATTTGCCTTTCAAGTGCTTCTTCATTGTTTTTATATTATTGCAATTCAATCTTTTGTTGATCATTTTCACAATTGATTTTTTAGCATTCATCATATATTTATTTAAAGGACTGATTAAGGTTATCTTCATTCTTCTTTCTTCCCTCAATCTCCTTCATCAACCTCATTAGTATAGATTCCATCTCATTTTTTTGGACTGCATTATCTCTAGCAATCTTCTCACATTCTTGTGTTTTCTCCTTCAAAGCTTTATTCAAGAGACCATCATCTATGCTTTGGATTTATTTCTTCTTTAGTTGATCAACAAGTTGATTTCTCTTTTCCTTGGACTTATTCAGCTCCTCCTTCAATGACTAAATGAAATTATCAACATCCTTAAGATTCTCTTTCAATTCCCAAACTTCAACTTTGGACAGATCAAGATCATCAAGTGCAACATGAAGATGATGTTAAAGACCAACATAATCTATTGCACCACCTTCATGTATCCACCTCAATATTTTAGACTTCTTTCGAAAAACTTGGCTCTAATACAAATTGTTGGAATCAAGGAACACTGAGAAGGGGGGTGAATGAGTGTTCTACAAAATTTAATTTTATTAATTTGTTTATTCAACCACTTAATACATTGAACCAAAAGAAACATGCAAGAACACAATACAATCAACCACAACATCGTAACACAAATATTTTATACATGGAAAATTGGTTAAGGGAAAAACCACGGTGGGGATGAGACCCACAAGATGAGTATACTCAAATATAAATTTTTACAATGGAATGCACATGCATTCAGGCACAGTGCCTAGAGCTCACTACTCAAAATAAAAGAAGGGCTACAACTCGGGGAAGGCTCTCTACCTTACAAATGGGTTACAATAGATCATTGAAGTACATGAAATAAATAATAACATCTACAAATGCTTGATTATAGTTTCTGTTAAGCACATTACACAAACTTTTCATGTATTGCCTTATACTGCTCTATTCCACTATCTTCCTCTAATCTGGAGCATAAATCTTTAATTTGCACACATGCAACTACACTTATTCGATCACCAACACCTTTCGTATTCACTACAAATATCCATAACAAGATATTAAATCAACTTGGATATGTCGGCTTCAAGAACACTTAGCATATTATGAAATGTTTACATATTGTCGGCTAAATCCAAAATCAAAATACCAATGCAAAGAAAAACAATTTTCCACACATTGCAACAACCATCAGACTAAACACCTGGACCACAAAAGTAATCACCAAAATCAATCCACATGATCTACATAGGGATTATCCACACAAGTCGACTGTCCTGCACTGATGAACTAAAAAATGATACACCGAAGCTTCTAACTCAAACACTAATCATCATCAAAGGCTAAAAATCTGGAGTAAGGTTGTCCAGACATCCATCAACCTACAACTAGATCCGCAACACAAGATGATAACTAGAAAGGATGTATCAAAATGCACAACACTGCTAGATGCTCTATTCTATCTTGCCAAACTTGAACCAATCCTTGAATCTGACTTCAAGTAGGATCACATATAGAAATGCAGATGGGTGCACTAACTTGGGTTGCTATCAATGACAACATTGGATGACCTATGCAATGTATTTTTCCAACAGGTTCCTCTTAGAGAATATTATGCACTTGAGGAAGATCCAAAATGTCATAGGAAGTTAATTACAAAGCACCAAAGTTGAATGCCACAAATTACTCCTATTGGAAGGAAATAATGGAATATCATTTAAAATCTCTACCAACTAGGATATGGGAAATTATGCAAACTGGATATACTAATTTGACAAATAGTCCTTAGAATATAGATTCTAGGTTATGGAACATGATAATAATGCAAAGGCTAGAGTTGCAATTATTAGTTGCTTAAGTGATTTTGCATTTGTTGGGGTTATGGGATTAAAGTTTGATAAAACAATTTGGGATAAGCTGAGTAGTGTGTATGAAGGTGATGTGAACACAAAGCAAGAAGAGTTAATAAATCTAGAGAACAAGTGTGAGAACTTGAGGTTGTTTGGTGATGCAAAAATTGAAAGCTATCAACATTGAGTAAATTAAGGAGGTATTGGTGGAACATTAGTAAAAAGTGAAATATTAAGAAAAGTAATGTTAACGCTACATAAATGTTACACAGATAAGAAGTATGCCATTGAATAAATTTAGGATATGCATAAATCTACTTTGGAGTGTTTGTATGGCTCATTCTTTCCCTTTGAGATTGTTGAGCTAGATGACTTGCAATAGGAGAAGAAAGAAACAACTTTAAAAGCTACCAAGAATATTAAAGATGAACCTAAATCAAGTAATTGCATGGATAAGATATAAGAAAATTTATTAGAAGATTAAAGAAAGTATCTTAAAACTACAAAGGTAACTTACCCTTCAAATGTTTTGGTTGTGGAAGAATTGGTCATTGTGCTTCTAGATGTACTTATAAGGAAGATTTTGTTAGAAGATCTGATGATGATAATAAGGTAAATGAAAATAACAAATAGAATAATAGAAATAAGAGAATGGATGACAAAGATAGGCCTAAGAAGAATTTCTATTCAATGGAGACCTATTCATCTTAGGATGAAGATTGTAATGAATCAAATGAAGAATCATTATTTTTAGCTATAGAGGAGAAGGATAGCAAAAGGTCCAACAATCTATAAGGTGTGGACAACAATGGGAAAATATTTAATGTGAGCATTGCATGCAAAAGTAGAGCCTAAATAATGGATAATTGATTCTAGATGTTCAAATCATATGATAGGTGATAAAGGAAAGTTCATTGATTTTGAAAAGTATGATTATAGTTGTATAAAATTTATAGGTGAGGAAGTTGCACCTATTTGTGGTAAAGGTACTATTTCAATTGATGGAAAACATAAGACTAATTATGTTTATTACTTTAAGGTTTTGAGATCATATTTATTGGTCCAGATGTGAAATTAGAAAATAAAGTTCCATGATATTAGTTAGAGAACATATAAAAACAAATGACATTGTCTACAATGTGAATGATAATAGAGGAGGCAGTCGTATGTTGGTGTAGAGCAATTAATGTTGGTTGTGGCACAAAAGGATGGGACATATCAATTTTGACAATATGGTGAAGATTAGTTCTACTCATGTTGTGAGAGATTTTCCAAAGATTATCAAACCTATAGATACTATGTGCAAGGAATGTCGGCTAGGAAAGAAAATGAACAAGAGATTCAAGAACAAGAAGTATTCAATTTCAAAACCTTTGGAGCTGATTGATATAGATCTATACAGACCTACAAGGATAAGGGGACTAAATGGTGAATTATTTTTTATGTTTCTTATTGATGATTATTCTAGAATAATATGGGTTACTTTCTTGAGAGAAAAATCTAAATCATTAGAAAATTTTAAAGTATTCAATTCTATGGTTGAGAATCAAGTTGATGATAACATCAAATGTTTAAGATTTTATAGAGGATAATTTGTGCACACTACTATTTATATTTTTAAGCGTGTACAAATAAGAGTAAACCACACAAAGAGACCTTATGAACTACAGAATGGAAGAACTCCTATATTCAAGTTTTTCAAAATCTTTGGGAGAAAATGCTACATAAGGAGAGAAGAGAAAGAGCAAGATAAACTTGATGCAAGGCTAGGTGAAGGAATGTTCTTAGGACACTCTATAAGGAGTAAGGTATATCAATGTTATAGTAAGAGGCTGAATCAGATTGTGGAAAGTGTAAATCTTAGAGTTATTGAAGAATGGAATGATATTGATACTACACCCAATTATTAGGTTTAAAAAAGATTATTTTGATGGTTTCACAAGAGAAGCCTACTTTGGAAGATAAAGAAGAAAAAAGTTTAGAAGAAAAAGAACCTAATTAGACACCAAAGAAACCAACAAAGTATGTGCAGCAGAATCATTTAGAAGAACATATCATTGGAGACAAGAATAAAGGAGTTTAGACAAGAAGAAGACTTGAAAAACTAGGGAACATGAAAACTATTGTTTCTTATCTCAGGTGGAGCCAAAGGCCTATGCAAATGCAAGCAATGATAAGAGTTGGATAAAGGCAATAAAAGAAGAGCTGAACCAAATAAAGAAGAATCAAGCATGAGAATTAATACTTAGACCAATGATAATGTGATAGGAACTAAGTGGGTGTTCCAAACAAACTAAATGAAGATGGAAATGTCACAAGGAACAAGGCAAGATTGGTATGTAAGGGTTATTTATAGGTTGAAAGCATAGACATTGAGGAGAAATTTTCTTCTGTGGCAAGAATGGAGGCTATAAGGATGTTTCTTTCATTTTTTGCATATAAGAACTTTAATATATATCTAGATGAATGCCAAGTCAACATTTTTGAATAAGAAACTAGAATATTAATTATACGATAAAAAATAGGAAGGGTTCAAGCTGTCAAAAGTGATCTAGATATGGTTTGTAGACTCAAGAACACACTTTATGGATTCAAGAAAGCTCACTATAACTTTGTATGCAAGGATAGATAGGTATTTGTTACAATAGAATTTTAAAAAATGTACTATAGACAACAATCTTTATTTCAAAGTTGAAAGTGACAATTTTTTTATTATTGTTGTGTATGATGACGAGATCATATTTGGTGGAGATAATGATATATGTAAGAGGTTTGTAGAATAAACGTAGGAGTTAGAGATGTCTATGATAAGTAAATTGTCATTTTTTCTTGGTCTTCAAGTTACACAATCAGAAAAAGGCATTTTAATTTCTCAAACAAAGTATATCAAGTAAATGTTGAGGAAATTTGGGATGGAGAATTCTAAACTGGTTGCAACCTCTATGACTATTAGTGGTAAGTTAAGAAAGGATGCTGGATCTATAGATGTTGATTAGAAGTAGTATAAATCTATGACTATAGGATTTTTGAATTTGATCGCTTCAAGACTGGATGTTATGCAAGTTGTCTATTTGGTCACTAGATATCAAGCTAATCCTAAGCAATCTCATGATCAAGTAATAAAAAGGATATTAAAATATTTGAAAGAGACTTCTGATTATAGATTATGACATAACAAGGATTATGATTTCACTTTGAGAGCATATATAGATGTTGATTGGGTCAGATGTGTTGATGACAAGAGAAGTACAAGTGGTGGTGCATTTTTCTTAGGAGATAGATTGGTCTTTTGGTTGAGTAAGAAATAAGATTTAGTGTCATTATCTCTTATAGAATAAGAAAACGTTATAGTAGCATCTTGTTGTACTCCATTCATGTGGATGGGCAAGACCCTTAAAGATATCAAGGTGAAGTATGAAGGCAATTCCTATTATGTGTGATAATACAAGTGCAATTAATATTTCAAAGAATCTTGTGATGCATTCAAGGAATAAACACATTTCATTCTAGTATCATTTCTTAAGAGAAAATATTTTAAGAAGGAAGTCAAATTGGAGTATACACATACTAATGAATAAATTGCATATATCTTTACTAAGGCTTTGGCAAAGGAGACTTCTGAGTATCTCTGATAGAAGTTAAGGGTTATTTCCCCTCCCTCAAACTAGATGCATTCAAGAAGGTGTATCTATCCAAGGGGAGATTTATAGCTCACCTTTTGTCTCTTGGATTGATGTGGTTGTTTCTCTTAGGGGGAACAATGTAGTGTGTGCATTTGGAGATGGAGTGTTGTAGTATTTAGAAAGGGGGAGAGAATTTTGTAAGGTATGTGTCATTTTCTTTTGTTTTCCCTTTGTCCTTGATGTCAAATGGGGAGAGATATACAAATAAATTTGGAGAGAGATATAATGTGTTTTTTGTTGGTGGTACAAGTGTTACCATCAATGTAAAAGGGAGATAATGTTGGGAACTTTAGTTGTTGAGTTGTGTTGTCATTGATGTCAACCTATCTAATGTTATAATTAATATCACTATGTGTTGTCGATGGTCCAAAAAGTGAGTATTTTGATGTTGTTGTGTGGTTTGATGGTGTAGTGAAAGTTTTAATATGTAGGAAATAATATTTATATGCAAGAAAGAGTATTTAATGTCCTAGTAGAAGAATGCATTGCATTCATCCGAATTGTGAAGATTATATTTTGTGGTTCTAGATATAATTTTTATGATCTATGTATGTTTCACAATTAGGTTTTTAGATCCTTTATTGCTTATATGGTAGAGTTGGTTGTTGTTGTTAATAATAGTGAGATTGTCTATAAGAATTAGTCCAATGAATTCTTGATAGTTCTCTTCTATGTGGTTTCAAGTGTTGTCACTTGAAGGACATGTTAATTTGGTTTGTGCTATGTTCTAGTTTAGTTTTGTGGTATAGGTTTAATTGGAAAGTGAAGTTATGTTGTCTTGATTTATACTTTGGCTCTATCTTTGAACAAAAGCATGAAGACCTATCCATTTGGTATATGTTTCTTGGCACCAAAAAGCCTTCAATGATTAAAGACCAAAGTGATCTCACCATTTATTTGATAGTCAAGTATTTAGGGGATGCAAATGCCTCTCAAACTAGAACACTAACTATAAACACATCATTAGTTATGGATGTAGTTGTTAGAAAGTTGGAAGTAGATGTTACAAAATTGAATGAAGGAAATTTTAAGCTTAGAGATCATTGAAATATGAATAGAGGATTATTTTCACCCCCTTCCATTCTAGTGGATATTTCAATTTCCCAAGAATTGGAGAAATTGAAGATAAAAGTTAGATACTTAGAGAAGAAGTTGGAAGATAGTAGATAAGAAAAAATGAATGAAAAGATACATGGAGAAAAATTAAAGAATGACGTAATTGATGGTTTAAATAGAAACAGGCTTGACATCATCCTCACTCATGTGAACAAAGCATGGGATAACTATAACATAATGAGAGATACATTTTAACATTTTAAATCCATGCTAAATTAGGGGTCAAGTTGATATGTTTGAAAAATACATCTATCCCCAAAGGTTTAACTCTTAAATATATTGTTTAACCATGCATATTTTGATTCTGATAGTCTATGTTGTTTCTTTGGTATCTATGTTACCTTTAATTTGGTTCAACACTTGGTAAGACATTATAAAGGAATTTAATTCTTTTGAGAGGTTGTCTATATTCAAAATGTATCCAATTCAAAAGGGAGATAGAAAAAAATGGATAAAATTGAGGGGAGAGTAGAATTTACCAAGATCCTTCCCCCCATGTTTGTAAAAATAAATGAAGAAAGAGAGAAAAATATGGAGATGTTGAGCTCATTTTTGGTTACACTACAAAATAGATAACGAAATGGTTGATAAAACATTAGTGATAAAATAGACCCTTGGAGATGGCTATGTTGACCATATGGCTAAAGTGTATCATTTTCCCGCACAGGGCATTTTCCAAATTCAAAATTAGGGGAAATAAAATTGAATTTGATTTGAATTTCAATTGGTCTTATCCAAAAAATATTTTTCCACACCATGAATATGAAAGGTCATGAGTGTGTAGTGGTGGCCTCCATAGTTTCGGGTGACAATGTAAAAAATATTTTTGAAGATTGCATGCCTTTCTCATGGTAAGTGCGCATCTCCAAAAACTCCAATGGTTTCAAATTTATTTGGAATGAAAATAAAGAGCTATTTTGTCTTCTAGTGAAATTTATCTGACTTTTGCATATTCATTTTATAAAGAGTTTGCCAAATTAATATGTGGCATGTGTACGTTGGTTTTAAGATTGTTTGCTCCCTTATTTCTATAAAAGGGAATTTCAAGCCATTGTACAAGATTCTAAAAGTGTTGGGTCATTTTTTTTTTAAAAGTGTCAAGTACATGTGTTTTTAGGAGAAAGTGATGGTTTGTTCATGTAATGTCTGTATATAAAACTTATAGTGAAAATAAAGAAAGAATGATGTATGTTTTTGTTGCAATTGTCTCCAAGATATGTATTCAAACATCTTATGAAAAGAATGAAAAAGTATCATTTGTTTCATCTCTATAATAATTTAACGATGTATGTTCTATTATTTATTTTCCAAGTAAGAGATTAAATTTCTTTGAGTAGAATATAAAGTCTTCTATTATATATATCAAGGATCTATAAGAAGAATTATGCTTGTTATTCTTCTGGATTTGACTGCATAGATTTTGATGCCTCTAAATTTTAGATCAAATACTATGATCGATTATCAGTGCAAGAAAGTAAGTGAGAGAGTAAGAGAAAAAAATATGATGGATCATGGTGTTTGATTCTAAACATTGGTAGCATCAAAATCTACACAGTCGAATCTAGAAGAATAACAAGCATAATTCTGGACTGTGGAAGTTTCATGAATTCAAGAACAATTCTCACAAATTCTATATGTTGGGGTGTTAACGTAAGGTATTAAAGATTGGAACCCAATGGTTAATAATAAATTAATTATATAGGTATCATTTAAAGACTATGAACTAACTCTACAACCCTAGGAAAGCACTAATCCAAAAAAAATTGTATTTGCTATTTAGAACAACACTCAAAATGAAAAATCATAAGCTTATTTTCCTATTTTATTATCTTGATCTATAATTTATATTTTTTAAGGATAACAAAGAATATTATCTATGAATTGAGACAAACTCTAAGCATATTTAAAAAAATTCATCGTCTATTTGTCTTAGAACATATCATGTTTTACAATACCATTGTTATTAATTGAGTAAAGGAGTCGTTATTGTCAAAGAGCTAAACCATCGGCCTTTGAGAACCAAAAAAGCATAAGAAAGAACGACTAATTTATAAGGAATTTTAGTCAATCATTTGTAAAAGAAACAATATATTAGTGACTCTATTGGGGGATAGTGTTATGCATTGCAATAATTGAAGTCCATTAATATTGTCTAGTGTGTTTAATATAATTTTTGTATGTTGTAGCTACTTATTTGCTCAAAAATTTATGAGAAATAATTTTGTTTGTTATCTACACAGAAAACACCACTTTAGTCTTATAAATTTCATTACCCATTAGTTGGTGGCAACTACGAGCATTTGCAAATTGATGAAGGAAAGAGATTAAATAGAATTTGAAATATGGATTGAATAATATCTCTTTACCAACATAATACTCATAGTCAATTAAATCTAGAAATTCTAAGTTAGAAGTGGGTAGCTAAAGAAGTAGGTAAGTCTACTCCTCATGTCAAAAATATTCTTAGTAGTTGATTATATTACTATGAATACACCACTTTTGGTTGGTAGTAAGATCTAAACCACATACTTTGAGATAGAAAAATGTAAGCTTAAGAATTTTTTTGATGATGTAGAAAAATTAAGGTTACAAAATTCAGAAGAATAAGATGCTAGATGTGCTAAAAAAAGAATTCTTTGTTTTCAACCAAATCCCACTTCTTAATATATACACATAATTCCCAATAATTTCTCTTATGTAAAGCTAGAAGCTCATGCACTAGGTAAAAAACAATGTATGTATGTTGATCTATCTATTCTACATCCTATAATACCTATGCTTCTAGAACTAGACCCTAGACTAATGAGGGATCATTGAAAGAAATGGATGATTTTAAGGCCCAAGTAGAATAATGGAGACACTGAAAATAAATAAGAATTAAAAAAAAATGCAAGCCCATCATGCATCATATGTTGCTAGCAATTCTAATTATGTAAATGTGTCTACACAAAATGCCTCTACTAGTTATTTTCTTTAGAGCTCATGTCCTATTTATTCAATCTAACATACCCCATTGATAAATATTACCACATCTAAACCCCATAAAGGGATAATTCCATCATTCATTATTACTATGCTTGAGTATTCATATAGTATATATATATATATCCCACAATATCAAGCATATACTCATCCTATTAACGTTGGTGTTGGAGTTGTAAGTCAGTAGTATGGATATGATCCCTTTGGAGGGTATATAGGTGTATAGTTTTGAAATTGACAAAGAGACGCTAATCTTATTGTTCAAAAAAATATGACAAATCCTAATGTTCAATCACAATAAATGTTGAACCTAATGCAGGAGCATCCCCGCTCTATGAGAAATATTGCATCAACCAAAAATATTTCCTTATTTTTATTCTTGTTCAGTTCATGTAGCATTTTTTTGTGTTTCATTTAGTATATTCCAGTAGTTGTTTATATTTCATTGCATATCATATTTCTGGGTTCTAGGCATGTTATTGTGCATTATTCTAAATTTGTAGTTCATTTGGGTTCTTTTCTAGTGAGTTGTTCCTTCTGGAGTAACTATTTCTTGGTTCTGGAGTAGTTTCGAGCTTATCATCTATGTTGGAGATTTCTTCTTCTTTCAAAGAGATTTCTTGGATTATGGATCAGTTTGGCACCACACTCAATATTTTTAGGCCCTTGGCCAACCCTCCTTTACGGTCTGCACTTTCAGATTGTTCTTCGTGAATGAGATCTTCACATTTTTGGGCCGACCTATCTTACACATTTCATTTTCCTTTCTTGGTTAATGCAATCTTTTGTGGCCGACTCAGATGTGTTCTGAAGGATATATATATATATATATATATATATATATATATATATATATATATATATATATATATATATATATATATATATATATATATATATATATATATATATTGTAGTCATTAGAGAGAGATTGATTAGAATGAGGTTCTAGATGCATGATTAGAGGACCGGGTAACTCTGAGAGTTTCAGATGCATTTTAATCTGGCATGTTAGCGTACATGTAACTAGTTGATTACTGGATGTTCTATGATGCAGATGCCCGATTCTTTAATATTTATACATGTTATTTTTTTTGTTGTGTTACTCTTGCCGCATGATCTGGTTAGTTCTCTCTAAGGACCCACCAGACCATGTTTGCATCAAAGAGGTATCAGAGATGGTTGTGAACCTTGAGGCATTCCTTTGGGTGAACAAATCACCAAGTGGATGTAGGTGCAAGTGTGTTCAATAGATCCCTAAGTATGAGGCAATTGAAACCTACACTCATATCGTTGAGTTAAGGTAGTTGCACCAGATAAAAGGAGGAGATGCCATCTAGAAGGATGAACCCCTAGACGATAGAGAAGATGATGGAGGACATTAAGAATGAGATGAGGAACGAGATCCAAAATGCATTGACTGGTTTGTGGAGGAATCCAAAGTTCAAGGATGAATATGAAGAAGCTGGAGAAGAGCTTGAGGTAAAAGAGGTAGAAGAACCAGAAGATGGGAGAGAGAAAATATTTATGAGAGTAGTGGAAAAAGAATGTAAAATACATAAAGTGGAGGTTCCTAACTTTTCTGGGATTTTGAATCCAGAGGATTTGATTGATTGGATTGGAGAGTTTGAGGACTACTTTGAATTTGAGGATATTAAGGACCCGTAGAGGGTTAGGTTGACACAAACTAAATTGAAAATACATGCTGCCTTATGGTGGAAGGAGTTGTAGAGAGACATAATGGAGAATGGTGAAATGAAGATCACCCGGTGGAGACAGTTGGTTGCAAGATTGAAGGCTAAATTCATTCCGAGAGACTATGATTTGGAATTGTTCAAGAAGTTGTAGAACCTAAAACAAAGAAACATGAGTGTGAAAGAGTATACTGAGGAATTGTACAAGGCAATGATCAAATGTGGACATATAGAGATGGATAGTGAGAAGGTGGCTAGATACATAAATGGACTTGCCTTTAACATTCAAGATGAGATGATTATGTTAAATATTTCTACAGTTAAGGAGGCTTACCAATATGCTTTGAAAGATGAGGAGAAAGTGAAAAGAGGACATCATAATAACCCTAGAGAAAAAGAGAGATGTAAGGGGTAGATGAGTGATAATTTTGAGAAATAGAAAGTGGATGAAGAACCAAAACCTATTTGGAATAAATAATTGGATCAAAAGATAGAGAGAAAAGGTAGTGGCAGTTGCAGCAGAGGATTTTTAGGCATATTTTCAAGTATGGAAAGACTAGACATAGATCTTATGAGTGAAAGCAAGGGGTGGCAAGAAATTGTGTGGAAAAAGAGGATCACGAAGCTAGAGTCACTAAATTTGAATGGGCACAAGAGAAAGGAGAATCTCTTATGTTTAGGAGAAACTTGGTGGAGTAGAGCAGTGAAGATAGCAGACCTACTCAAAGAAGGAGTCTTTTCCGGGCAGTATGCAAATTAGGTGGTAAGTGTTGTAAGGTTATTGTGGACAGTGGAAGTACTAATAATTTGGTATCTAAGGAGACGGCGAAGAAGATTGGATTACAAAGGCTTAAGAATCCTTGTCCTTACAAGGTGAGTTGGTTACAAGATGATCAAAAGATAGAAGTGAAGGAGCAGTGTTTAGTGCATTTTAATATTGGAACTTTTAGAGATGAGGTCTCATGTGATGTTGTGTCTATGAGTGTTTGTCATGTCTTGTGGGTAGACCTTGGTAGTTTGATATAAGAGCTATTTATGATTGTAGAAGAAAATTTATCACTATTGAAAAGGATGGGCAAAAGTTCACTTTGAATTCCTTGAGGGAGAAAGATGAAGAAGCAGGGAATTTGATTCTTGGGAAGAGTTACAGTAATGAGAAGTTGGTTGCAGAGGCTACATTAGTTGGTGGCATGAATTTGCAAAAGGATCAAGTAAATAAGTCGGATAGCAGGATGGAATTGAATGACAGTAAGGTTATGGTGGCAGGTTGGATGAAGTCTTGTGTGGCAGAAATAAATCTGAGTTACAGAGGAAAGAGAGAAGCAATAAGCAGTGATAGTGTGCAGGTAAGAAGCAAGGAAAGAAGAATAAAGAGAATCAAAAGTTGGAGGATATGGCTGAGGTTCCAGAAGAGGAAAGTAAGCAGTCTACAGACAAGGAAGATGTTTGGATCAGAAATGAGCATGGAGTTTATATTCCTATAAAGTGGAAAATTAGATCCTAGTGACTCCCCACCTAGGAGAGAGAAAGGAAGCCACTAGGATGATTTTCACTTGAGAGGGACTTTATATTCAAAAGAGAGGTTGAATCCACTAGACCCAAATCCAAGGGAAATAAGGATGAATTTTGAGTGGATTGCAAGCAGTTAAAGTGTGATTTACCCTCTTTTGTAAATGAGAAAGATGACTTGTTGACTATATGGAAAAGAGAGGGGAAATGAGTGAAATGATGTGCTACCAGTTTGGGATCATGCTATAACTTTGGATATGATATAATTAGATAGATATAGATCTACCCTGCAAATTTGGAGAAAATTTATCAAGATCGAGGTGGGAACATACATGGTCCTCCACAAAATTTGCGAAATGAAAAGGGTTCTTCTATCTCTGCAAATGAAGCCCAAACCTGCAATTACAGCTACACACCTGCAACCTTGTAGATCTGCAACCTGTTGATGATGATTGCTTTGCTTCTCAAATGTAACCACAAATATTGTATGAAATGGCATGTAACATGAAAAAACCCTAACACACACACACATGCTTGCAAATGAATGTTGTAAAGTTGCTCCAATGGATGAATGAAGAAGACTTGAATTCTTGAATGCTTGATGATGACCTTCAAATCTTGTATCTTCTCCTTATGCTCCTTATCTATCTCTCCATTGTCCATCTATCTTTGAATGAGGGTATTGAATTCCTTTTTATACATGCCTCAAGGATTAATTTTCAACCATAAAAGGTCGACAAAGAGGAAATGCAAACCCCAAAGACAAATTGTGCATAGGAGATCGGGTAGACCTGGAATAGGGCCACCTTAAGGGTTGGGGACAAGGGCACAACACCCCTATCCTAGGGGGACAGGGGTGCCACGCTATTGTCCTATCATATTTTGGGGCCCAAATAGGGTCTAGAGAAGACATAGGTCATGAAGGAGAAAGAGTGAAGGGTTGGAAATACATAAATAGAACTTGGTTAGGGAAGAAGATGTTGTTGCCAAGGTGAGGACCCAAAGTATGGTTAAAATTACATGGGTCATAATTTTGTGACACTACAATTCTGAATCCTTTTTGATTTTCATGAGTTTCCACTCATGGAATATCTCTTTCTTCCTGGGGTGTATGATGCAAGAACATCCCCGGTCTATGAGAAATCTTGCATCAACCAAAAATTCTTCCTTAGTTTTGTTCTTATTCAGTTCATGTAGTAGTTTTCCATGTTTCATTCAGTATATTCTGGTACATGTTTATCTTTTGTTGGGGATAATGTTTTTGGGTTCTGGGCATGTTATTGTGCATTATTCAAGATTTCCATTTTATTTCAGTTCTTTTCCGGTGAGTTGTTCCTTCTGGAATAACTGTCTCTTGGTTTCGGAGGAGTTTTGAGCTTATCGTCTAAGTTGGAGATTTCTTCTTTTTTGGAGTGTTTTCTTGGATTGTAGATCAGTTTGGCACCACACTCAATGTTCTTAGGCCCTTGGTCAACCCTCCTTTGTGGTATGCACTTCCAGATTGTTCTTGGTGGATGAGATCTTCACATTTTGGGGCCGACCTGTCTTACACATTTCATTTTCCTTCCTTGGTTAATGTAATCTTTTGTGGCCAACCCAAATGTGTTCTAGAGGATATAAATTATTTTCTATAGTCATTAGAGAGAGATCAATTAGAATGAGGTTCTAAATGCATTACTAGAGGACCAGGTAACTCTAAGAGTTCCAGATGGATTGTAATCTAGCATGTTAACCTGCATGTAACCGATTGATTACCAGATGTTCTATGATGACAATATGATGATGCAGATGTCTGATTTTATAATATTTCTCTCTGTTGGTATTGCTTCCATTGTTTTACTCTTGTTGCATGATCTAGTTAGTTCTATTCGAGGACCCACCGAACCATGGCTGCATTAGAACCTATATTATTTCTCTATTGTTTTCTAGGAACAAGTGTGTTTTTGGAGCTTATATATGCATAGAAGTTTCATAACTAGTTGTTCTGGATATAAGACTCCTATGAGAAGAAGTTATCAATTCATGGTTTCATGTGCTTTAACTAGTGATTTTGTTGAGCCTAAGTTACATGTTTAGTTATTCCCACAAAGAAACTTAGGTGATCAATATTCCCACAATCCAACACACATATTCCCTAATATACCTAAAAACAGTGCCCTACATGTTTCTCATGATGAATATGACTATTCAATTCAAGTTTTTGATGACTCATGAGGAATCTTGACAAGGAATTGGAAGGCATTTAATAATTTGTGAGTATATAATAGTTGGAAAGAGAGGTAACCCCCTTGATTAATAGTCTAATAAAATTAATACAAGGTGATTCTAATGGTTTGGATGCTATGTGTAGCATAGCTCACATAGTGGTTGAAAATACTTTAAAAATAGATCCCTCCACAAAATTAAGTTGCCATACACATGTCAATTGATACAATAATACCTTTTGTTCCTACATACACATCCTCTATTATACTACCTCTTGTAGACACTTAAAATATCCTTTTTTTAACATCGCTAACTATTTTGCTTTATTAATTAAATAATTTTTTAATAATTTAATTAATCTAATTTCATTTTTCTAAATTAATACTTCATCATTTTCATCATGGACTTACTATTCAATTTTTATTCTAATCATTTAATCATTTAACCTTCCCCTCTTAAAATTAATTAAATAATTTTATTATTTATTTAATTGTAATTTATTTACTTTAATTAAATAATCTTTACTATTTAATTAAGCTCAATTTTTATTTCCCTATAATTAAACAATTTCTTCAAATTATTGAATTATCTAATTTATTTCCTCTTAATTAAATTAATTCATTTTATCTCAATTTTAATTGTCTTCTAAATTAAATAAAATTCATTAATTTGTTTAATTTTTCCTCATTTCAATAAATTCTAAATTCTAATTCAATTATAAAAAACGTGCATGTCATTTCATGATTTTTGAAATTCAAATTTAAAGTCAAATGCAAATTCAAGCTAATTTCCTATAGAACATGCTAAATTTGTAACTGACACTAACTTTGAGTTCAAATCCTAATCAACTTTTTATAACTAATTAATCAATTCAGTTAATTAATCAGTTAATTTAGTTCACTCTCCAATCACCCTTTCTGGATCCTAATCAACTTTTTTGAGCTCATCTCATCAATCAAATCAGTTATCTCATCAGTCAATTCAGTTCACTGATCAATCAAATGAGTTTGACTGATCAATCATTCTAGTCATCTATCAATCAATTCAGTCATGCAACTATATCTTATTGTAATCATCTCCAATAAATTTTGTCTCAATTAATTTCAGCCATTGATCAAATCAGTTTGCATATCAATCTTGACTGTTCAAATTTCCTTTCATATTTTTTAAATTCAACATAATTCTCCTTTTTCATCAACCACAATCTTCAAATTTTTTTGCTAACATTCTGTAGGTTCTCAAGCGTGACTCTAAGAGACAACATTCCACAATGAGGAGAAGAGAAATAGGAGACTCAATACTATTGATCAATGATTGATTGTGTTTAATTTGATTATCTTTTATTGCTTATTTCAACATTTCTCTTATTGTTTGTATTCAAAATTTATTAATTAGAAAGGTTTGGTGGATACCTATTGATTTTCTTATTAACTATCATGATTTCAGGCATACAAAATTTGGTGAACCTTACTTGAATCTTGAAACATTCTGATCTCTATAATTTTTCTTTTTTTTTTCCAAAATCTTGTATGGATTTCTATAATAGTGCCTAGGATTTCATATTTGAACTTTCAATATTTTGCATTCGCCTTGCTCAGATTTCACATTCGGAGATTGGAAATTTTGCATACACAGGAAGGTAAAATTGGCTGTAGAATGAATATCAATTTTTTTCAGTTGCTGACATAATCAAGTTTTTGATAATACTTTGATCTCAAATCTGAGAAAAAATTTATATTTGAGATGAAACTAAAAAGATAGCTTGCAAGGTAAAACTTAGGCTTGTAGGTTTTTGATAGAGAGAAGAACAAAACTAGTAGAAAAGGCAATTTCAGCATATCCTACAAGCGGAGAAACTAATAAAAAAACCTCAAGAATAAATCAAATTTTCCCAATACCAAATGCGCATTCTTGCCTATATGCAAAAATATTAAATGCACCCTAGGTCATTTAATGGGTTCTGACTTGAATTTATATATTTGCAAGAATTAATATTTTCTATTTTGCAAGTATATGGTGTTTGTCAAGTAATGATTTTTGCATTCACTCTATTTGTGTTTCACATTTTCTCTATTGTTTTTTATGATTGCTCTATTTGTTTTCACATTCACTATATTTTTATTCTATATATGAAATCTTAGTTGTTCACATTCATACTTTTAGTGTCTTGCATTCATAGTTTTAGTATTTGGGTATGATTAATCCATTTATTTTAGTTTTTATTCTACTGATGATCTGTTTCCAGCATGTGGTGAATAAAGTTTGTTGATAAAAATTATGATCAGTCGAAGACATTGAAAATCCAAACTACTAATTATTTGTGTTTGTAGAGGTAGTTTAGATGGTTGTTTGTGATTTCCATATTAACTCACACTTCCATTGGTGCAATAAAATTAACATCTATTTGTCGTGTTTGGGGGCTTAAGCCTATTATATGTAATCCCTTAGAGGACTTTCCTTATTATGCAACAAGCAGGTGAGAGAGAATTGCAAGGAAGTTAAGTAGAAAAAATTCCTATACTAACCTTGAGAGGAGGGTATGTTGGTAGGAACAATGAAGGAAAACTGAGAGGAAGGGGGGGTGAATCAATTTTCACCGAATTAAACCAATTAAGCACAATCTCATATTTTAATGAATTGCAGCAAGAATAAATATAATGACAATAACAACTCACATAACACCAATATTTTGATGTGGAAAAATTGGTTAAGGGAAAAACCATGGTGGGAACCTACCCATAATAAGATGATAGTGTATAATAGTATATGTAAATATTACAATGGGGAATGTATATGCATTTGGGAACATTTCCTAGAGCTCAGTGGTCAATATATAATGACCCAGAAGGATCCAACCCTTAGGGAAGGTTCACTACCTTACAATAACGATTAGACTACAATTTGGATTACTTGAACTGCAAAAATAACATCTGCTAATGCTTGATAATAGTTCTGATTAAGATTATTTGTCTGCCCTACAATAATCTCTTCTCAATAATTCATACTAAAAGATAAATTCTCTTGTTCACACATACATCACTCTTTGATAATGTAGACACAAGAACTATACCCAAATTACATGAATCTAACACCTTTTTATACAATTCATCAACCATGACTACAAGGTCAGCCAAACCCTCAACCCTCAATTATAAAATTACATCACACGATACACAAATAAACCACCAGACTAATCTAAGGTCATAGATGACATAGCATGGACCTAAAAAACATGCATCACCACTAGAAATCTCACCAAGAAAAACCGCAACATGCTACACCACCAGAAATATCGCATAAAATGAAGAATATCACTGGATCAACAAAATCACCAATACCATGCACCAGGATCAATTCACACCACCAAAAAAAATAGGACATGATCAAGAAACATGATCAAACACATTAGAACCATCCACAATAGATGCACCAACACCACTTAATAAAATCTTCATCGATCAACACACTAACTCTGAAGACCACCAAACAACAACAATTTGGACTAGAAAGATGACTTACGAAGTATCAAATCATGAACCATATAAAATGAAGATACACATTAACATACAAAACATTCTCCCAAATTAGCAACCAAAGATGTGATCATATCGGAGCACAATGGATCAAATACCAAAATCTTCCAACCATTGAACAAAAACACTTAACTACAAATTGGATCAAATTATACAATCAAGTAAGCTTTGGGATCACTGAAACCAATATGGAATGAAGTATTCCAACATCCTAAATAGATAAACCAACCATATCAACTCAATGCAAACACCATAATACCAAACAAGTCTCTGCAACACTAGAACATTAGAATATGTTGACATCAATGACAACAACATATCCTAGCAACAACAATGTCTAATGATCTCCCCCTTTGGCATTGATGGCAACATATGAATGTGAAAAATTATCAATGCAAAGGAATATATGAACACCAACAATCTGTAACAAACTCCCCTTAAGATCATGTACACAAAGCTCCAAAGATAAAGTAGTTTTTCACATGCCTCTCTCCCCCTTTGACAACAATGCTAAAGACAATATACAATTTATGCTACTCTCCCTTAATAACACATCCTCTAAGAAGGACAATCTCCCCCTTAGGCTAAACTCACAACTGAACATCAAAATTACACACTGACTACTCCGTCTGAGTAGCAACACCAACTCATCATCTAGGATAAAAAGACAATACTTCGAAATCCATCAGATTGATGCAAATCCATGTATCTAGTTCTCATCTGGATGGGTAGAGACCCCTAACTTGTCTCTCAAATATACAAATGTATCTACAGGAAAAGGTTTAGTGAAAATATCTACAATCTAATCCTTTGTAGATACATATTCCAATCTATCTTTTTTATCACTGACTTTCTCCCTCAAGAAATGATACTTTATGGACACATGCTTTGTTTTAGAATGCAGCAATGGATTCTTTGAAATATTGATAGCACTTGAAAAATCATAATAAACAACACTAGGATCGTCATATTTCACTCTAATATCCTTCAATACTTGCTTCATCCAAACTACTTGAGTACATTTGCTAGCAACAACAATGTATTTAACTTCAGCAGTACATAAAGATACAACAACTTGCTTGTTACTGGACCATGAAATCAACTTATTTCCCAAAAGGAATGCTCCGCTAGTAGTGCTCTTCTGGTCATCAACATCACTTGCCCAATCAACATCAGTGTATGCTCACAACAAGAAATCATTATTCTTCAGATACCACAAACCATGGTCAACAATCCTCTTCAAATATCTAAAAATCCTCTTCACAACACTAACATGAGTCTCTTTAGGATAAACTTGAAATCTAGAACAAAGACAAAAAAACATGCATAATGTCTAGTCTAGTCTAACTTAAGTAAAATCATCATTCTTAGACAATTTGCATCTAGTCACCATAGGAGTTCCAATAGGTTTATAATCAACAATTCCTTCACATACTTAGATTGAGAAATGAAAATAGCTTTACTGGACTTAGTAATCTGCAATCCTAAGAAGAATTTCATCTCACCTATCATAGACATCTCAAATTCCTTTTGCATATCATTAGAAAAATACATACTCAAATCATCAGCTCCTCCAAAAATGATATCATCAACAAAGACTTCAACAATCAAAATGTTATTATTTTTAACCTTAAAGTATAGATTACTATCAGGGCACCTTTACAAAATCTCAACTTTGTTAGGTATTTGTCTAATCTAGCAAACCATGCTCTAGGGGCTTGTTTAAGTCCATACAAATATTTCTTCAATTTGTACACCATATCTCCTTCATCTGATAATGAAAATTCATCTAGGTTCTCAATGTAGACTTCCTCTTCA
The DNA here is from genome assembly GCF_030272615.1 of Cryptomeria japonica. Taxonomy (NCBI): domain Eukaryota; kingdom Viridiplantae; phylum Streptophyta; class Pinopsida; order Cupressales; family Cupressaceae; genus Cryptomeria; species Cryptomeria japonica. The sequence continues at coordinate 272,703,659 of NC_081408.1, read as the reverse complement.
AGATCACCATTCAAAAAGGCATCCATCTGATATACCTTAAAATTCTTATAAGCAACATATGCAAGTAGCAATCTAATAGCTTCAATTCTAGCTACAGGAGAAAAAGTCTCCTCATAATCAATTCCTTCCATTTGAGAACATCCCTTGCATACCAATCTTGCTTTGTTTCTAACAACTTCACCAGATTCATTCAATTTATTTTGGAGCACCCATTTAGTGCAAATTACATTCTTGTCTTTAGGTCTTAGAACAAGCTCCCAAGTGTTATTCTTCTCAATCTGATTAAGCTCTTCTTCCATTGCTTTTATCCAATTCTTATCCTTACATGCTTTTGTAACATCTTTAGGCTCAATCTTTGAAATCAAACATATATCTTCAGCAACAATCCTTATCCTAGTCATCACACATTTATTCTTATCACCAATAATATGATTATCTGAATGATTCAATCTTACATACCTTAGAGTCTTTTGATTGTTTTGTTTCTTAGGTTCTTGCACATCTTCACCAACAACAACAATATCTAGACTAGATGTCTCCACCAAATCAGTCTGCTTCAATAACTCAGTTTGCACATGCATAGGAACAACCTCTTCATCATCAATATCATAACCGCATGCTCCGATCTGCTTTCTAGGACACTCATCCACCTTCAAATTTGTACTCTCCACTATCTTTCTTAGTCTCTTATTATAACACTGGTAGGCCTTGCTCTTAGTAGAATATCCCAAGAAGATTCTTGCATCACATCTTGGATCAAACTTTCCTATATCCTCATCTCTCTTTATATAAAATTTACTTCCAAAAACTCTAAAATATATAACTGTAGGAACATGACCAAACTATAGCTCATAAGGAGTCTTACCTGAATCACCTTTAATATGAACTTGGTTTAATCTATAAACAACAGCGCTAACAACTTCTCTCCAAAAGTTATGTGCTACAGTTCCTTCAATTAGCATAGTCCTAGAAACATCCAAGATAGTTTTGTTCTTTCTTTCAACAACTCCATTTTATTGAGGGTTTCTAGGAGTAGATAACTGTCTTCTAATGCCATTCCTCTCACAGAATATATCAAACTCTCCTGATGTAAATTATCCTCCTTTATCAGATCTTAGGCACTTCAGTTTCAAACTTGTCTCAATTTCCACTCAGCTTTGAATATCTTGAATTTCTCCAATGCTTCTGATTTCTTCCTTAAAAAGGTGACCCACATCATCCTAGAATAGTCATCAATCAGCAACATAAAATATTTGTCACCTTGAATGCTTCTCAATCTAGTAGGACCACATAAGTTAGTATGCACTAGATCTAACAGTCCACTAGATTAATACAACTTACTCTTAAATGACATTCTTGTTTGCTTTCCCATTTGACATTCCTTACATATTGGATTATCAGGCTTCACATTCTTAGGCAAACCTCTGATATCTTGAGTATAACTTATCCTTATCATGTAGTCAAAATTGACATGACACATTCTCCTATGCCACAACCAACTTTCATCAATCTAAGTAATCAAAAAACTTTTCTCACCTGCATTCAAGTGAAAGATATTACCTTTAGTCTTAGTACCTGATGCAATATTTCCACCAAAGGCATTTAGGATCTTTCATTTACCATTCTTGAATTGTAAATCATATCCCTTGTCAACCATCTGCCTGATACTCAAAATATTATGCTTCAAACCTTCGACATACAAGACATCATCAATATTATGCTTACCATTGAAAGATATAGAACCTCCACCATGAATCCCACAATCTTTATCATCTCCAAATCTCACTATGCCACCATCATACCTTTCCATACTCACAAATTTACTTTTATCACTTGTCATATGATGTGAACAATTTTTGTCAATCACCCATTCATCTTTCTCTTCAATCTTATTAGCCAAAGCTTTCTCCTCAACAATGCAGCTTGTAGGATTCACTTATACCAAATCATCTTTCTTGATGGAAATAAATACAAACTCATCTTCTGAATTCCCATTCTCTGATTCTTCATCTGTTACACCTTCATTAGTAGCATAATAGCATCTTTTCTGATTTTTGAAATTTTGGTAAGGCTTATAGGACTTATCATTCTTATTATGTTTCTCATATCTATTATACTCATCAGATCTATCATGCCTTTCAAATTTATCATGCTTGTCATATCTAGATATCCTCTCAAAACACATAGAAACAAAATGTCATATCTTATTACAAGAGAAACATTTCAAAGGTAACTTTACATCATACTTATGGACTCCTTTAGGAAATCTCCAAGAAATAAGGGCTTCAAGCTCATCCAATTATCTTTCTTTCTCTTCCATCTCTCTCTTTTCTCTTTCAAATTTGGATACCCAACAACAACTTTCTCCTGGATCATACTTTTGCTTCCCAGATATAGAGACTCTGAATGTAGTCTCAGATTTACAATATGATTCTCCAAATTTGTTCAATGTGACTCAAATGCATTAAGATTCCCAACCAAAATGTCTCTAGTCATTATTATCACACTCTGAATTTTATCAATAGTAGCTCCTTTATGCTTGTAAGAAGGAGGAAATGATATCAACACCTTAGCAACAATCTCATCTTCTTCAAGGGTTCCACTGACACATATGATAGTCATGACAATATCATTTACCTTAGCCATAAAGGATGTTATGTTTTCATCTTCTCTCATCTTCAATGCTTCATATTTCCCTTTAAAACTCTACAATTTAGCAACTTTAACTTGTGCATCTCCTTCATACAAGGTCTCTAGCTTCTTCCAGATCTCATGTGTAATCTTCAAACCCATCATATTAGTCATCTCCAAATTGGTCAAGGCACTCAAAAAATATTCCTTATCTCTTATGTTATGTTCAGCATCCTTGATGTCAGCAGTAGTAACTAGTCCATTCAGAGGAACATTGTAGACATTCCTTGTAATCTTCTAATACTCATCTCAAAGACACTTCAAATGAACATCCATCCGGTCCTTACAAATAGTATGTTTTCTTCCGTTAAATCTTGTACCCTCCTTCTTGAACACATAAGCTACCATCCTAGATATCCTCAAGCAGTCAAGCTTCTTTCGGAGGATCTAGCTCTAATACCAATTGTTGGCAGCAACAATGAAGGAAAATTGAGAGGTGGGTGAATCAGTTTTCACTGAATTAAACCAATTCAACACAATCTTAGATTCCAACTAACTATAGAAAGAATAAAGATAAAGACAATAACAATAACTCACATAGCACCAAGATTTTGATGTGGAAAACCCACTTAAGAGAAAAACCATGGTGGGAACCTACCCATAATAACATGATACTCTATAGTAGCATATGTTAATTATATAATGAGGAATGTACATACATTTAGGCACACTTCCTAGAGCTCATTTCTCAAGATATAATGAACCATGAGGATCTAACACTTAGGGAAGGTTCATTACCTTACACTAATGATCAAACTACAATCCGAATTACATGAACTACAAAAATAACATTTGCTGATGCTTGACATCAGTTCTAGTTAAGCTCATTTGTCTTTTGTACAACAATCTCTGCTCAATAATTCATATCAAAAGATAAATTGTCTTATGCACACATACACTACTCTTTGATAATGCAAACACTACAACCATACCCAAATTACATGAATCTAACGCGTATTTATACAATTCATCAACCTTGACTACAAGGTCAGACAAACCCTCAACCCTCAATTACAAAATTACATGACATGATACACAAATAAAATACCAGAACAATATAACCTAAACCAAATCTCCAAACATGCATCACCATCATAAATCTCACTAAGAACAACTGCAAAATGCTACACCACCAGAAATACCACATAACATGAAGAATATCACCGGATCAACAAAATCACCAATACTACACACAAGGATTAATGCAAACCATCAAAACAAATAGGACACAATCAAGAGACACCAACAAGTAGATTAGAACCATCCGCAATAACTTCACCAACATCACTTAATCACATCTTCATCAATCAACACACTAACTCTCAGGAACACCAAAAAACAACAATTGGACTAGAAAGATGACTTGTAAAGAACCAAATCATGAACCATCTAAAATAAAGATAAAAATGAACATCCAAAATATTCTCCCAAGTCCACAACCAAATTTGTGATCATACCGGAACACAATGGATCAAATACCAAAATCTACCAACCACTGAATAAAAAGACTAAACTACAAACCAGATCAAATAATATGATCAAGTAAACTTTTAGATCACTGAAATGAATAAGGAATGAAGTATTCCAACATCCCAAATAGATAAACCAACCATATCAACTCAATGCAAACACCAAACAACTCTCTACAACACCAGAACAAGGGAATATGTTGACATTAATGACAACAACATCTCCTAGCAGCAACAATATCCAATAGGGTAATGCAATTTTTTTTGCAAATCATTACAACAGTTATAGAAACAATAAAAATAAAAAAAATATCATGCATAACACAATACAACACATTTATTTACATGGGTAAAATCCTTTAGGGAAAGAAACCCCATACTCCAAAGGCAACTCAATATATTATATAAGAATCAATAACATATTACAATATACTTGCAAAGAAAACTATTGATAGGAGTACAACTAATCAAAGACTCAGAGATAACTCAATAGCCATAAGAATCTTACACACAACCTCTATCTCACGCACCTCATATATAGGAGATACAATGCAAGAAACCGCCAAACGGTATTACAAAACCATGGGCTAAATCCACCCAATAAAGTAGAGCCAACCTTATCTACATTCTAGATGTCCTATGACGTATAAAAAAACACATCAACACATGTTCCTCCCTTTTACAACTCATTTATGTGTCTGATGCAATTTATATTTCCTATTTCAGGAGTCCAAACTTCTGGAGGCCATAACTTGTGAACAGTGTGTCTAATTGATGAACTGTTTGAAACGCTTGAAAGCTCTTGAAGTTCTCTATCACATTTTAAATTGATACACCATTTGCACCCACTTTTCAAGGCGTTTCAAATTCTCTAAAGTCATCAAAATAAACTTCAACCCTTTCATTGCACCCTCTAAAAATAAAAAATTTAATATCTTCAAAACTAGCTATGATCTTGTGACAAAAAGTTTACCAGCATGCTCATCTAGCCAGCCAGAAGCTTTGGGGAGAATGTCACACCATTTTGTTCTTAAATGAAAACTTACTATAAATAGTATCATCTAGTAAATGTAAGGTTGAGACACCATTTTCCCAACATTCTCCCACTTGTCGAACACCATGCAAGAGAAAAGGGAGTATCAAGACAATAATTTAATTGCTAGGGGCGATGAGGCCCATAGACTCCAAATACCATCTGAACTTCTTTGTGTTCGTAACCTTAGTTAAAGATGCTGCAACATTCATCAAAGTCTCTACATTAACTAGCTCAACCCTACCTTGTTTGACCATATCTCTAACAAAATGATACTGAACAACAATGTGTTTAGTTCGGGCATGAAATATTAGGTTCTTAGCTAGGCAGATCCCACTCTGACTGCCATAATAAACTATTACTGTACGTTGTTTTATTCCAATATTAGAACACAATATTTTAAGACAAATGGATTATTTACAAGCATGAGTAGCTGCTATATACTATTCTTTTGTAGTGAACAAAGCAACCACAGCCTACCACTTACTCATCCAACCAATTACTCCACCAAATAAACTAAACACATAAGAACCAGTGGATCTTATTCTATCAATATCACCTACCTAGTATAAATCCACATAACCATGAATATCAAGGGAAATCATATCTCCAACCAAATTACCATGATAACACAAAGAATACTCTAAGGCACCCTTCAAATATCTAAAGACTCTTTTCACTACATCCCAAAAGTGGAAGAGATGATGAAGTATTATGCAAAGTGTTTTTCATATGCAAGTGCTATAATGTGAAGATAGTGAATATGGTGGTGATCGTTGGAATTTGTTAATTATAACATAGGCTCAAGGATAACTTCATAGTTGGAGAAAGACATCGATTTGTTTACATATCTTTCCCTAGAGAAATGAGCTTCATCCTACAAGTCCATTGTATCTTACCTCGAAATAGTGAGGTTAAATGAAGAAGTCCTTTGTATCTTGTCTTGGGATACTGCATCTCATCCTACAAGTCTTCCAGGTTGTAGTGGTTGCCTCAAACAAATTTGTAATGATTTAATATATACTATGAGCTGACTCTCAGAGTAGTTTTTTTCCTAATTAGGGTTATTTACGTAAATCTAGTATTCTCTTGTGAATTATGTTTTGTGGTTTATGTTGAACCCAAGGCAAGACTGAGAGAGGGGGATTGAATTAGTCCAAAACAAAAATTAATGCAGCATAAAAAAATAAACATCAACACACATCCAACACATGAACACCAAGATTTTCTATGTGGAAAATCCGAGTAGGTAAAAACCATAGTGATCACCTACCCACAAAATATATCCACTATGTATATTAGATTACAAAGAAAAGACCTCACTGAAAACCATAGTGATCACCTACCCACAAAACATATCCACTATGTATATTAGATTACAAAGAAAAGACCTCACTGAAAACCATAGTGATCACCTACCCACAAAACATATCCACTATGTATATTAGATTACAAAGAAAAGACCTCACTGCTCTGGAATTGTACACCAAGGCTAACTGATCATGGGGGAAGATACAAAATAGGACTTGCAAATACTGTAGCTAATTGAAACAGGGCAAGATACAAAAATATATGAAAAGAAGGATCTCCTAATCTTGAAGTTGTCCTTGAACTCTGCATCAAGCAACCATAATTAGAACACACACAACTTAGACCTCAACTACCAACACTCTATCTCATATGTGTTCCATAGTCATGTTGTAACACAACTTGCATGTCATCCGAACACAAATCATATTCTTTTCTTTTTACTAAACATCTTTGATTATTTTTGCATCATACATATACATTCCATATGTCATCACATTTCCATACTCTTGCCTCTTACTCACAACTCAATCATACACATTCCTTATATATAAGATAGATAATCAAAGCTCGAACCAAGTTGTCTTGAACCAAAATATACCTTGATAAAAAATACACGTGCTTATCCACTACAGGAGAAAGAGAGGACCAAAATGCATCTTCCAAAGATCAATTCACTGATCCATAATCACTGGAATATAACCAACAATATATTCACATGCTACACACCCATGTAAGAAATTAACAGTCAAAACATACTCTTCAATGCAAATAACTCAAATATAGATCTCCACGGGCTATAGTGAAACTCACAACACCTCAAACAATCTCCCACAAATCATATCCAAACCTAAGAAGAGGTCTAATATAGAATGTCACAACAAAAATTGAACAATACCACAACACCCAAAGAACACAAGGATATTTATAGACTATAGAACAATCATATCCATGATATTAAAACCATATCCAAAGAGGATAACCATAATAGACAATGTCAACAACACTTTCTAGAATTGAACACTTTTGGAACAACCAATGAACACCTACAACAAAAACACAAAAAGATATCTCTACACCACAAACATTCTAGACCAATGCCAATCTGGAACAACAAGTTTGACTTCATTGACAATCATAGAAACACATACTTCAAACAATCTCCCCATTTATAATTGATGAAAATACTTAACAACACTTGACTAAACTCAAATGATGCTCAATATCTCTCCACAAATTGAATTTGCACAAATTCTCCCCATATCAGAATCTGGTACTTAATCTTTTCTCAATCTCTCTCTTAGAACTACTCAATCTCTCCCCTTTACCAAAACTTACTCAACATGTCCCCAAAGATTAAACTTGCTTAATCTCTCCCCATCTACCATCAAGGACAAAGTTCACAACAACACTACACACACCACTACCCCCCTAATAGTAGACACAACATCAATCCAGAACATGAAATAGGCATGAAAGGTCCCCCGTGGAAAGATGCATCCACATAATGCACCTAGCTAGAAGGAGGGGCAATAATCCCAAGATTCTCCCAAAGAAACTCAAATGTATCCTTTGTCGATTCCTTCATGAATTTTTTTGCAACCCTACTCTTTCATAGAAGTGTATTCCAATCTAACTTCCTCATTAACAACTTTCTCCCTTAACTAGTGATATATGATTGAAATATGCTTTGTTCTTGAATGCATAACTAAATTATTTGAAATTTTTATTGCACTTGTATTGTCACACATAATAGGAACTGGTTCATCATATGTTACCTTGATATCCTTAATATTTGTCTCATCCATATCATTTGAGTATAGTAAGATGCCACTACATATACTCTACTTCAGCAGTAGATAGGTAAACTAAATCTTGTTTCTTACTGAACCAAGAGACCAATATGTCCCTTAAAAAGAGTTTACCACCACTAGTAGTCTCTCAGTCATCAACACTTCTATCCCAATCTACATCAATATAGGATTTTAACATAAAATCTCCACCTTTTTTGTATCAAAGTCCATAATCCACAGTTCCTTTCAAATATCTAATTTTTTTTTTATAGCTTTCTCATGTGTCACCTTCAAATTTGCTTCAAATATAGCTACTAGACAAATAGCATCCATGATATCTGGTCTAGAAGTAGTTAGATATAACAATTTACCAATCATTGATCTATATGTCTTTTGTTCTCGTTATCTTTGCTCAAATTGCATCCAATGGTTAAAGGACTTGTAATTGGTTTGCAACCATCAAAACCGAATTTCTTCAACATTTTCTTCACATACTTCCTTTGAGAGATAAAAATTCTATTTCCTAATTGAATAACTTGCAACCTAAGAAAGAGAGACAACTCACCAGTCATTGACATTTCAAATTATTTCTACATCTCTTTAGCAAACTCTTTACATAAACTATCATTTCCTCCAAATATAATGTCACAAACATAAATTATAATAATTAATAATTAATCTCCATCAATATTGAAATAAAGATTACTATTAACTATACCTTTCCCAAAATTTTGTTGAAGAAAATGCTTGTCCAATCTCGCATACTAGGCCCTTTGTGCCTGTTTAAGTCCATACAATGCTTTCTTCAATCTTCATACCATATCTAGATCCTCTTTTAATCTAAAACCATCAGGTTTCTCAATGTAAACTTCTTCTTCTAGATATCCATTAAAAAATGATGATTTGGCATCCATATGATAAACTCTAAAGTTCCTGTATGTAGAAAATGCAAGAAACATGTGTATAGCTTCCATGCTTTCTATTGGAGAAATTTTTTATTTAAAGCCTATACCTTCTACTTAAGAATATCCTTTACATACCAATCTTGGTTTATTCCTAGTCACTTGTCCTTACTCATTTAGCTTATTCTTGAATACCCATTTAGTTCCTATTACATTCTTATCCAAGGGTCTAGGTACCAGCTCCCAAGTCTTGTTCTTCTAGATCTAATTTAATTCTTCTTCCATTTATTTTATGTATCTTTCATCCTTACATGTTTTCTCATAAGTAATGGGATCAACTATGGATAAAAAGTAATAACTGACTTGTTCTTGAGCTTCTACAATATTCCTTCTTGTTTAAACACCTCTTGTCTTGTCTCCAAGTATATAACTTCTGGAATGATACTTTTAAACATATTTAGCAAGAACTTTTATTGAATCTTCCTCTTATTCTTCTTCATCATTTGTTTCCTTCTCTTTACTTTCTTTTCGATCACTTGTATTTTCTCTAACTCCTAGAACAATCTTAATCTTCTGTGCCAAAAAATATTTACTCTCCTTTCTATCCCTGATATAGTATAGATTTCTACCCATTCTAGGTCCTTCTGTAACTCTTTTACTAGTCTTGTCTTTTCTAATGACACATCTGGTGCTACTAAACAAAACTTCATACCTTTTTCTACATTTTTGACTAACACTTAAAAAACTATGTCTTAATCCTTCAACATAATAAACATCATTAGTTTTATGCTTACCATTAATAGAAACAATTCCAATAGCTCAAATATTTGCACCATCTTCTCCAAAAAACTTCACCAATTCTCTATCATACCTCTTGAGATTAATAAACCTGTCTTTATCACTGGTCATATGATTTGAACATTCAAAGTATATAATCCATGTACTCAGTTCTATCTTAGCATGCAATGCAGTCTTAACTATTCTCTCTTCTTCTGATTTCTTTAAAGAATCCTCCTTATCTTCAATTGCCAAAAACAAGGATTCTTCATTCGAGTCACATCAACTTCATCTTTAGATGTAAGCTCCTAAAGAGAACATAGGCCCTTCTTCTCTCTTCTATTACAATTGCATCTTTAAAAAAAAAAATTCTTCTCATCATCATCTAGTCTCTTATAGTCTTCTGTGTAAGTGCAATTAGAAGCATAATGTTCAATTCTACAATCTTCTTACAAAATTTTCTTCAACTTCATCTAGATCTCCAATAAATTCTAGATCATCATATCTTGAAACATTAAATGCTACCTCTATCTTTTCTCTTTTCTCTTCCTCCATTTTTGAAATCTCAAAGGCTGCTAAAGGATGAATAAACTGATTAATGGTATACTTACTCAAATAATTTCTCTCTTGTATAAATATCACATCTTTGTGGCTTGTATGATTTTGGACAAGTCAGTAAGATCTTATAAAAAATATCACATTCCTCCAAATGACCATCGACAACTCTAATGTCATTAGGAAGACCTATCACTCAATGAATACATTTCTCAACACTTTCATCTTCCAACATTCTCAGATATTCATACTTTTACTTCAGATTCATAATCCTATTATGTTTTGTCTTCAAATCTCATCCATAGGTCAAAAATAGCTTCTTCCATATAGCTTTAGCTTCCTTCAAATATTTTACCATTCTAAACACTGAATCACTTATACAACTGAATATTATAGCTCTAGCCTTAGTATAATTAGTCTCCCTCAGCTTTATATCATCCAGAGTCTAAGCACCACTCTATAGAGGTGTAAATCCAGTGTGAATAATTTCCTGAATTTTGTTCTGCAATGTCTTTGAATGCAACTCCATTCTCTCCTTCCAGTACAAAAAAATTACACCATCTATTGTCACAAAAGTTTGCACCCTTGATGAACTTTAGAGTTCATCAACCCTTTGACACATAGAAACGACCTCCCAAGTGTGAGACTTGCAGAAGTGAGGTTGAGTCTCTGGAGAAGTTCATCTTCCTATTCAACCTGATGTAGGTGTTGGACCAACCCAACACTGATAAAACTACCTATGTTCTGGCAAGAAAAAGGGAGAGAGAAGGATTACTTGGAAAGGGAAAAGGTTTGCACCTAGATTGAATGTTTGATCTTCCTGTCTATGTCTACACAGAATATCAATAGAAAATATCTGAGTGCACAAATTCCTATCCTAATTAGCCACCTATGTGTGAATGACGATTGGAATCCTATGAAATGAATAAAGGAATTGAGTCACATCCAAAGGGGAATCAACATATACACTTACAACCTAGGAAAGAAAAATAGAATACATTCATACAAAGAGGTAAATTGTTACACAATTTGCAAGAATTGAAAGAGGAAAGAATAAGCATAATCCATTAATGTCAAGGCTAGACTATTTTTACAAATCATGAAAACAAGTATTCAATTGAAGAGAAAAGAAAGAAGATATTGAGAAAATTACAAAAATTGCCTTATAATTTTAGGCATAACTCTGGATTGAACATCTGATGAAAACCCTAACCCTACCCAGGTTAGGTTACAAAATATGAGAGGAGAAAATGATCAGATCAACAGATCTGATAGTTTGCTGAATTTGGCCTCTGAAGGTGTCCTCTGCCTCTAGAAGAGAGAAAACCACCCCTTGATGAAGTAATCCCTGTCAACAAGAATGGTTGGGCACACTTGTAGAGACAAAGGTATCTATTATGCATTCAAGAGGGCATGGTGGCATTTGAAATAAGCCTGCAGAAGTCACCTCTTGAGTAATGGATTAAAAATACGATGATTGGCATGAACATGGGTCCAAGATTGGGCATCTAATGAGCAAAGAAAGATCTAGACCATTGAGTCGACAATTAACCTGCACAGAGCAATTAAAACCCAATGGCTATTGTGAATTCAAATATCCACCATCGATCTGAGAGATTCCCACGAAGATGGACACACAAGATCTCTCCTTGTATGAACCCATCGGGATCAATAAGAGATTAAAACAATCTTTGTTGGATTGGGCTTTATGAAGATCCAATGATAGTGGATGACTAACATAGCACCCCGGGTCCATGCTTTCTTCATTGTGTTTGACCATCGACCAGCCTTGCATTCTTATCTCACAACATCACTATGGTTCTATCTTTTCCCCAAGGGAGAAGACTCTCACTTTACTTTATCTTATTTATTTCTTATCCTATGACCCTCCTCTTGTCTCCTTTTATCCCTGTGGGATAAGAGTTTCCTTTATTTCTATCTCGCTTTGTTATCCCACAAGCTTTTTTGAGCCTTTCTTCCACTTCATGGGATAATGCCTCTCCTGTTTACTTTGATTTCCTTATCCCATGAGCTCCGTGCTATCTTTGTTTTCTTTCATGGGATAGGGGTCCCTTTGGTTTACCCTTCTTTTCTTATCCCACAAGAATGTGTTGGTGCCTTGGTTCCCACATGGAATAAGTAGTGAAACCACTCGGCTTTGTATTTTCCTTATCCTATGACATTATTTGTGTCTTTACTTTACCTTGTGGGATAAGGCCTTCACTTTACTTTGTCTTCTTTATTTCTTATCCCACACAATCTTATCCCACCAGAACTTTTGCCTCCATGCTTTTCTTTAATGCCAACTGAGGCCCACCTCAGTGCCAAATAACATGCTTCAAACTGAGGCGATGAATAACATGAGCCATTCAATAACATAACATGTTATTGACATGATCTGTTGATATAACACATGAGGCATGAGGGTCAATAACACTCATGTTATTGACAGATCATATAACCCTCGTGTTATGTGACTCTCCAAAATATGAAGAAGTAGCTAACTTTGCTGAGACTAATAACACGACATGTTATCGGTATTGACTAACATGAAGCATTAGCCACACTGAAATCTTGGATTTGAGCTCTGCTAAGGTTGGCACAAAAATTTCTAGCATTTCTGGCGACTCGATGAGGATGGAAAGACCGCTAGGCACATTGATCAGTAGCCCTAAAGTCCATTGGGTGCAAAGTCAAAACTTGGAATAAAAGATAAATCTTTGCCCCTGCAAAAGTCAAAACTTTGCCATTCTGAACAATAGCCTATGTGTGCGCACTTGTTGGAAAGCAGAAGATCATAAATTATAATATTTATAAAATTAGGTTGCAACAAAAACTCCTTAAGCACATGTTTTAAGGTGAATCCGATTCACTACAATGGGAAGGTCTTTGTCACTCAGTCTGGCCAAACTAAAAGCATTAGCTTCCTTGCATCCTGTGATCACATAGGGACCACTCCATATTGCATCAAATTTTGAATGCCTCCCAGGATTTTCTCTATCAGCATCCCACTTTAGGACAAGGTCTTTGACCTTGAAATTCTTGAAAGTGGCCCTCTTGTCAAAGTATCTCTTTACCTACTCCTGATTGACATTTAAAGTCTTCTTAGCCTTCAACCTAACCTCTTCAATCTCTTTAAGTTAAACATACCTCACTGACAAGGCATCATTTTCTAGGAGCTCTAACTCATGTGCAAGGTCTAGGGATGACAATTCAAGGGATAGAGGAAGCCTAACTTCCCTTCCATATATTAGCATGAAGGGTGAGTTTCCCAAAGCCCTCTTGGGAGTAATTCTATCAACCCATAGGGTTGTTCCCAACTTGAGGTGCCATGACCTCTGATTGTCTTCAAGAGTCCCCTTGATGATTCTAATGAGGTTTTTGTTAGAGGAATCAACTAATCCATTTCCCTGGGGATAATAATTTGATGATTTTTTTAGAAACACATCATGTTGGACTGCCCATAAACTGATTTGAGATCTCACAAAGGCCTTAGAATTATCTAATATAATTGTGGAAGGGGCTCCAAATAAGGTTGCAATCCTCTCAATGAATTGAACCACTGAATTCTCAGTTGCATCCTTCAAAGAAATGACCTCTGGCCACCTTGTGAAATAGTCTTTGGCAGCCAAAATCCACTTGTGGCCTGCACTTGACATTGGATTGATAGTGCCAATTAAATCAAGCCCCCATTGTATGAAAGGTTGATTAGCAGAGATGGGATGAAGGGGCAGAGCTGCTAATCTTTGCTTACCTGCAAAAAGTGCACATTCTTTGTACTGTTTAACCTATTTGTGAGCATCATTGAATAGATAAGGCCAATAATAGCTTGCTCTCATGATCTTCATAGATTTAGTTTTCATTGAGAAATATCTACCAGAGGGCCCATTATGAAATTCCTCTAACAACCTGTTGGTCTATTATCCATGGGTGCACCTCAACAAGACACCATCCAGGCTCCTTTTGAAAAATATACCATCCACTAAGGGATAGGGGATGTACTACAATCTAAGATGCCTTCTCTTGGTTCTATAAAAGTGAGGAGGATAGTTGAAATCCCTTAGGAAGGAAGACATAACTTCCAACCAAGCGGTTTATGCATCTCCCTGGTTATCAACCCGTTATTCTTCCTACAACAAGATGGAGGTCTCTGACTCCTTCCCAAAAGATGAATTGAATTACTCCAATAGTCCCCTTCCCATCACTAACCTAGTAATTTTGATGTCAAGGTCATACTCCATGACCTTAATGATCCATCCATCTCTCTTCTCACATATATCCTTGTTGAGAAGGAAATCCTTAACATTGCCATGTGGAACTAGGAGCTGAATCCTGTTGTTTGAGATCATGTGTCTGAACTTTCTTAGTGCTCTCATAGTTGTGATGACTTGTTTTTCCACATAGTTGTACTTGAGTTCATAGTCCTTTAGGCCTTCACTAGAAAAATCTATGGGATGCACCAAATTATCCCGATTTAACTATGTTAGGACATCAGATATACTTGAATCTCCTCCCAAGGTGTAAAGGATAAAATCCTTCTCATTATTTGGATTTACTAGGGCAAGAGCCTGAGAAATGGCCTGTTTGATCTGATCAAAGCCCTCCTTCCCTTCTTTGGTTTATTTGAAGGGAAAATCCTTCTTTAGCATGGCTATGAGAGGCTTGACCAAGGTTGCAAGGTTTGGAGTAAACCTTCTAACAAATTTGATTCTTCCAAAGAAGCTTTGGAGTCCTTTCTTGTGATGTGGAAGTAGAAGAGACACAATGGCCTTCACTCTCTTTAGGTCTATGGCTAGACCATCTTTGGATACAATCTGTCCAATTCGTTTGCCCTTATCAGTGGCAAATACACACTTGTTGGGGTTCAAGGACACACCATATTCTCTGCACTTTTTAAATACTTGCTCAAGATGAGAAAAATGGTCTGTTGCATGCTTGGAGTATACAATCATATCAAGGACACACCATATTCTCTGCACTTTTTAAATACTTGCTCAAGATGAGAAAAATGGTCTGTCGTATGCTTGGAGTATACAATAATATCATCAAGATATACTAGTACAAATTTTTCTAATACTCCCTTAAAATCCATATCCATGGATCTCTGAAAATTTGAATCTACATTTGTTAGTCCAAAGCGCATTTTACAATAGGCATAGGTGCCCCAGTTAGTAATAAATGCAGTCTTAAATTGGTCTAATTCTTGGACTAGGATCTGATTATACCTTGGATCTGATTATACCTTGAGTATCCATCCAAGAATAAAAATCTTTCAGAGCCACTAACTTTGGATGAAATTTATTCCATGGAAGGGATGGGATAATATTCCTAAGGCCTACAAATAATCTGATTTCCCCATTGTTCTTCCTAACTAGAACAAGATGCGCTACCCCGGAAGAATGCTTAATTCAAAAAATAATGTTAGATTCTATAAGCTTGGATAGTTCTCTCCTCATCAAAGGCTCAATTTTGGGATTTATAGGCCTTTTATTTTGTCTAACTAGTTTAGCATTAGCATCTAACTCTATGGTATGTTGAGATAGACTAGGATCAAACCCATTTAGATCCTCATAGGTAAAAGCAAAAATATCATTATACTCTTGACAAAGATTAACAAAAGTATTTTGATCTGATTGGGAACATACCTTCCCCAAATTGAGATCTTTTCCTTCTGTCATGGCTATTGATTTGTAGTCTCCTTTCTTGGCAACTAGGTTCATTGCTCTTCCTTTCATTTGATCATCATGGTTGAAGATCCCCTCCAAGGTGATCAACTCCTTGGGTAGCTTGGTAGAACCGAAATGCATGATTTGATCTCCATACTGGTCATGTAGCATGCCCTACTTCCTATGGGAGAACTCTTCTTCATCCTATAGGAAGCTCACAATTTGCTGATCAAAATCAAAGACTTGCCAATTCACTTGGTTATCAAGCACTGTAGGTTTAACCACCAATATGATCTGTTGTTCTTTATTTGCTGCAACATGAGATGGAATGTCATGTTGAGAACCTACTATTGCTAGTCTATCAACATGTTTATTTTGATTCCTAGGGACACTATAAATATTGAAGGCCTCAAATCCCTCAATTAGGTCCCATGCCCTATGCTTGTAGGACTTGAGAAGGTTTCTCTTGGTGATATTTTGATCTCTAACCTAATTTACGACCAACTCACTGTCTCCATGCACCTTTAAAGATTTGATCCCTATCCTCTATGTTGTTTGGAGACCCAAAATCAAAGCTTCATACTCAGCTTCATTGTTAGTGCAACTAAACTAAAGTCTAAAAGAAAAGAAATATTTCTCCCCCTTGGGAGATATCAACAATACATTGGCCCCTGCACCATTTTTTTCCTTGAACCATCAAAGAACATGTTCAATATCCCATCCATATCATTGTCTTCTTTGAAATTAAGATTAGGAATGGGGGTGTCTTCTTCATGTATGCAATATGTACCCAGGTCGGTACCATTGACCTCATAAATGGGGTCAAACTGAAATGCATTTGCCCACTCATCAAGTAGGCAATCAAGAACCTCATCCAACTAAATTGCATTCTCTCTTATTAAAATTTCTTCTTTCTCCTCATGGAGAGTATAATTCATGTTGATAGGACTTGGGGTATAGGGCTCTATATGATCATTGGCAATAGGTTCAGCCTTAATGGTCACTTTGGTAACATATCTTGTCCTAAATAGCATGTGAGACTAGTCAGAAGATAGGTAGCCACCTATATTAGTAGTGAATTCCCTAGATAAACAAATGGTAAAATAAGCAGGGAGGTCAATCACTGAGATGTCTTGCAACACACTACAATGTGGGCAGACATGAAAGGTTAGATTTAAATATTTAATGAATCCAATAGTCTGAACTGATGTCCCAAGCTACACCACCCCTTTTGTTATAGGTTCATACTTGATACTTAGGTGGTCAGCTATATCCTTAGGCATGACTGAACTACTAGCCCCACTATCTATCATGAAATTATAAATAATTTTATCTCCTATGATTAATTATAGATAAAAGGGAGGAGGTTTATTGATTTTCTTTGAATTCTCTACCTCCAAAGGTTGCACCAAGCTTGTGGGATTTGAAGAACTACAACTTTGACTGGTACTTTCTGCAATATCCTTCCCCTTTAGGGCTTAATGAAGTATGTATATTTGAGATGGGAGAGCAAGAGAATCCCACATAGATACATTGAGGCTAACCCTCTTCATCTATTCAACAATATTGAAGGGGATGACAACCTTAGCAGGGACCTTCGCAACAACAAGGCCTGGTTTTGATGTTATAGGGGGCTTAGGTGGCTCTCCCTGCATTATAGTTCGTAGGATAAGTTGTGAAGCTTGAGCTATAGATGGAGTTTGATTTGTTGCTACAGAACTTGGACTAGGATCTACGACCCTCCTTTTTGATCTTGTGTTGTTGGCCACACTATCCCCACTTGTTTGATTCATGCCACAAAAATCAGCCTCCTGCCAATTCATAAAAGTTGTATCTCCCTGTGTATGATTGTGATAGTTAGCAAATTGTTGTTACCCTAATGTTGTTGGCTCCTCTTGTGCTACTTGGGCCTAGGAAAACTCACCATTCTGACATGAGGCTTGATTATGGGGCTAATTGCATGGAACACACCAATCATTTTCCTACGCAAGATTTTTTTGAACTGGCACTATAGCCTTTGAGGTGCTTGCAGCTATGGGATTCAAACTATTCAAGGGCCTAACATTTCTCCATTGGTTCTGCCCTTGAAAATTAGGCCTCTACTATTGATAATTATGGTTTTGGGGCTGGTAAGGCCTATTGTTAGCCTGCGGAAACTGTCTCTTGACTAAGACCAATTCATTTTCATATCCTTGTAGTTGATGGCTCATATTTTGCACTAAAACCTTGAGCTCCTGAATCTCAGAAGGTGGAGGAGGTGCAGGTGTAAGCATTTGAATTGCAGATGCTATTGGTATTGGTGCTAGAATAGTTTGTTGGGTAGGAGCCTCTAGAAATAAGGGCATTGGAGGCCTAGGAGGCAACTTTCCTGCCTGTATTAAGCAATTTTCTGCCCTTGTGGCAATCTCATAAGCTAATGGGAGATTATTTCCCTCCATATATTGAATAAGTGCAGCCATGTCATTGTTCAAAGCCTTAAGATAATATAGAAAATCATAGTTTAATGAAGGCTTCACTAATTATGGGATTCTATCCCATATCTTTTGAAATCTATAGTTGAAATCACCCATGAACTCATGGGGTGCTCTTTTTATTGTCGTCAGCTGCTCCATAAGTGATAGATGGTCACTTTTTTATTCGAAATGCTTACATAGTTTTTCTCCTAACTCATCCCAATTGCGAATGGAGTTAGGAGCTAGCCCTCTATACCATTGGAGGGCATTTGCCTTGAAAGAGGAGGCAAGAAGCCTCATTGCAACACTGTCTTCACTAACATCAAATATTCTGTAGATACTTGCCACATCTTGTATATGTTCCTCAGGAGAGGTAGATGTTTCTCTAGTAAAAAATGGTATAACCTTCAAGGCTACTACTAGAATGTCATTCTTTTGAGCTAAGGGAATTCCACCATTGAAGGTGACAAAGGTATGTGCTCTTGGCACTGACATAGCAAATAGGGGTCTGTTGATATGGATGGCAAGGCCTCTAGATTGTGATAATCTGATAAAAGGAGGGGGAGAGAGAGACCTTAAGGGTGTAGGTGATTCTCCTTGAGTTCCCCTTGTTAGTGACAATGCAAGCCTACCTCTAGTTCTTCCATAATTTAAACACGAAAGCTCAGAATATTGAAAATTACCTCTAGAAGAATATTTGGTGTGTTTTCTTGGCATGTAAGTGACAGTTGGTCCACACTAAGAGTCTGAATTTATTCCTTAGAGTCACCAAGTGCTTGATTGATTGCCTCAAAAGGCTAGATTGCTAAGGGTGACATTTAATCCTTAGTAGATATGTTGAAATTGTTTCCCACTGGGTGTCCCAAAAATAGTTGCCACAAAAGTCTGCACCCTTGATGAACTTCACAGTTCATCAACCTTGTGACACATAGAAACAACCTCCTAAGTGTGGGGATTGCAGAAGTGAGGTTGAGTCTCTAGAGAAGGCTGGGCTCCTATTCAATCTGATGTAGGTGTTGAACCAACCCAACACTGATAAAACTACCTATGTTCTCGCAGATAAAAGGGAGAGAGAAGGATTACTTGGAAAGGGAAAAAGGATTGCACTTAGATTGAATGTTTGATCTTCCTGCCTATGTCTGCAAATAACATCAATAGAAAATATCTGAGTATGCACAAATTCCTATCCTAGTTAGCCACCTATGTGCGAGTGAGGGTTGGAATACTATGAAATGAAGAAAGGAACTGAGTCTAGTTCACAGTCAACATCCACAAGGGTTGATACAAATACTTATAGCCTAGGAAAGAAAAACATAATATAGTCATACACAGAGGTAAATTGTTACACAGTTTGCAAGAATAGAAAGAGGCAAGAATAAGCATAATTTATTAATGTTAAGGCTAGGCTACTTTTACAAATCATGAAAATAAGTATTCATCTGAAGAGAAAAGAAATAAGATAATGATAAAATTACAAAAAACATGTTTATATTTCAGGCATAACTCTAGATTTAACATCTGATGAAAACCCTAACCCTACCGGGGTTAGGTTACAAAAGCTGAGAGAGGAGAAAATGATTAGATCAATAGATCTAGTAGCATGCTAAACCAGGCCTCTCAAGGCATCCTCTACCTCTAGAAGAGAGAAAACCACCCCTTGGTGAAGTAATCTGTGTCAACAAGCATGGCCAGGCACATTTGCAGAGACAAAGGTCTCTATTCTACATTAAAGAGGGCATACTGGCATCTGAAACCAGCCCACAAAAGTCACCTCTAGAGTAACGTCTTTGAAATTTGGTGGTTTGCATGAGAACGGGTCCAAGATCGGGTGCCGATTGAGAAAAGAAAGATCTTGACCATTGAATCAAAAACTACCCTGTATAGAGAAATCAAAACCCAACAGCTACTGTGAATTCAAATGTCCACCGTCGATCTGAGCGAATTGTGCGAAGATAGACATCAAAAGTCTCTCTTTGTGTGCACCCATCGGGCCCAATAAGAGATTTAAACATCATTGTTGGATTGGGATTTATGAAGATCCAATGGCTGTGGATGGATAACGTGGCATCCCGGGTCCATGCTTTCTTCATTGTTAGGATTCCCAAACATATTGAGAGGGGGGGTGAATTAGTATCTAACTAGTTAACAAATTTTCTGACCTTATTAGATAAATTGTATTCCAAAATAGTGTACCGGTAAACAAGAATTAATGTAGTAAATAAGAACAATAAGCACAACATAGAAAGCACACCATAACACAAGATTTTTAATGAGGAAACCCGGTGTGGGAAAAAACTTGGTGGGATTTGTGACCCACAATATTCACTCACTAGCCAATGAATGGATATTACTTACAATAGGGGCCTGCACATGCAGGAAGGCCAACTACCTAAAGCTCACTGCTTAATTATAAAAGGAAGTCTCACTGACTTACAAAATGGATTATGCAAATCCAATATAATGTACTCCTTCAATTCAGCATCTGCTATGCCAGGTTCAGTACCGGTTTAAGCTCATACAATAACCATAAACCTTACTCCAAAATCTGCCTTAATATTCACACATTACTTCTGCAATAATCTTCCCATGTTCGCATCTACATAATGATCTACAAGAACTTATACTTATATATGAGTCTTATTACAATTTACCTTGTTGGCTTACAAAAAGATATTACAAATAAATATAATATGCAATAATCAAAAATCTTGTCGGCCAGGGCATCAGGAATCATCTTTGTCGTTGTTGGTAAGCTATCTGCCGGTGCTGGTGCCATATGATTGCAAGGTTGACATCAATGAAAATACCTTTGATCACCTACAATTTCTCATTGGAGTGTGCAATTCCAACAATCTCCCCATTTGACATTGATGGAAACACCCATGAGAAAAATCCAAAAATGTATCCAAAATTTGATGTCCAAAAAGTCTTACAACAACTGTGTGCTCCCCCTGAGCAGATGATCTCTTCTGTCTATTATTTTTCTCATCTCTACTACTCCCCCTTTGGCATCAATGGAAAAGGTTGTTAAAAATGTCAACTGAGTGTAGTTATCAGCTGGAGCCCTATAACCAGTTGGTTACAATCTGAAAAAGATCTGTAAATACAAAATTTAGGCTCTTAGTGAACCTTTCACTGTCCTTTAGTGCTTCTTCTATCCTTTGAATTGTACCGGTGAGGGTGTGCATTTTCTCTTCCGGTGTCTTCAGTCCTGGAACAAGTGCCTCTGAAATCTCTTTTCTCAAAGAGATGTGGATGTCAAGTTTCAGACCAAGTCTACATTTTAGTTCCTTAGCCTTGAACTTTAATCTTTCATTTTCTTTCTCTAATTTCTCAAGTTTTTCCTCAAATCTCCTATTTCCTTCTCTATAACCGATAATGGTTCAGGTGAACCGATGAGATTATCAACAATATTATCTATGCTTCACTAATTTTCTTGTCTACATCCACTGTCAAAATATCAGTCTTGCATGTGTCCTTGTATAACTCCTTAAATTCCATTATTGTTTTGCTAAGTGCCGATAATAGGGTATCTATTTGTCCCATGCACTTTTTTATTGTCTCATCAAAGAATTTTTCCTTTTCCTTGTTCATCTTCTCACTGAATGTCTCCTCATTGATTTGATCAACTATTAATAAGTTGCTAGTGATATACTTAGACAATGTGTCTAATTGACTCAAAAAATCTTTATTGTCCACATTGCACTTGGGTGCAATCACTTTCAATAAAGGAATCATATCATCAATAGCCTTCTATGCAAGTGAATTGCAATATGTGATTTTCTTGATGGAATCCAGTAATACCTCTGTTACATTTAGCGGTCTGAATTCTGTTAAGGAAGAACAAGATGATTGTCCAACTACCTTAACAATCTGCATTTCATGGGTGTGAGTAACCTCTTTTCTTATGTTGACCTCTGGTAAGTCAATCTGAGTCTACATCTCAACTAGCAAAGGTTTGGGTTTCTCAGTTGTTGCCAGTGGCACTGTCTCTGTCTCAACCTTTTCCTCAATGCTTTCTTCTGTCGGTTTCTCTGATGAAGTTTTAGTATTTACTCATGATTTCTTAGTATTCACCTCTGAACTATCCATTGTCGGTGTCTCTAACTCTGTGGGTTTTTCAGTGACTGCATCAGTTACCATTCTAGTACCAAGGGGATCAACTGATTGTTCAGTATGTGTTTCAACCCCAATCTCAATATTTCCAATTGTATTCTCAACATGTGTTTCCATTTCAATATTCTTAGCTAGTGGCTCTATTGCCACATCTTTCTTCTTAGTGGTTTCCTTATCAACCACAATGTTTACCTCTTGTGTATCAATGCTCATTGTATATAACACTTTTGAATCTGGATTAGTGTCTTCATGTGTTGATTCCAACTCAATATTATCAGTAGCCAGTGTTGTATCAACAATTTGTGCTGGTGGAGTATCAAAAGAAGGTGGGGGCAAGTTGTCTATCACTTTTATGCTTGGAGGTCCACCTACCTTGCCTTTACCTTTGTCCTTATCCTTTTGGTAAACTCTGAAAGCTTTGAGTCATTTAAGTTCTTCTTTCTTTTCTTTCTCCACAAAGAAGATATCCCTTTTATCTGATGTCTCTTCACATATTTCATTCACTCTACCAACCATTAAAGCTACATGCTGGTGACCAGTTGAAAATACAATCCTGTTTGCCTCACTTATTAGTTCATCAATTTCTTCTACTGATTTCACTGGGTAAACTAGAAGCATTTTTTCTATCTTTATCTTCTTATCCAGTTCCACAATGGCTAATCTCTTTGCATCTAGTCTTCTATACAAGTCGCTTGGTAGATCATCTACAACTTCTATCAAAAATTTCTTATATATGTCTAAGTGTAGAATGACACTATTTTCTATGCTTTCCTTTTCTTCATTGGTAAAAGTATTATACAATTTGCTGACATTTGACAAATTTCCATCATCCGTTATTTTATTCAAAAGATTTTCTAAAGGAGGAATAACTTTTTTTTCTTTCTTCTTCCTTGGTGTTATTTTCTTTGCCAGGGGCCTTACTCCCTGTTGTTTCCTTCTTGTTCTCTTTGGTGTAGGAGCGGGTACCGATGAAGGTTTTCTTTTCCTTTCTACTCTCTTAAACTCAGTTGGGATTTCACTATCTGATGAAGTTCCAACCGGTGAAAGATGAGCTTCCGGTTGTGTCCCTTCCAAGTCACTTTCCTTTAATACCAGTGATATTCAGTATGTTTTCCTTGATCTCTTTGGCTTGTTTTGTTTCTTTTTTGATAGATTGTTCTCTATTCTTCCTTCGTTTAAGGGTTTGTACATTTCTCTCAATGGTTTTAGCATTACCAAATATTTCCTCTTCAAGTTCGCTTGGGGATTCAAGTAAAGCTTTAGCATATGTTTCAATTATGTTTTCATCTGCCACATAACCCATTTTTGTCACCCAAATAGTTCTAGGAACCACTGCTTCCATCCAGATTTCATATTTCTTTATAACAAAACATATCTCCTTTTGATATTTGTCAACTGTGTTTTGAGATAATCTTTCCCTTGTCTTCATTCTAGCCTTAAATGCCTGAAATTATTCAATTATGTTCTTTTCCCTTTCATCTCCCATGTTTGTAAAGATATCCAAAAGTTGTTTTCCTACCGGTATATCAAAACCAAATTCTTTTCTACCTATACCGGGAACTTCCTTAGTAATGCATAGCATTAGGCATACAAGTAAGTTTCCAAATCTAAAAGTACCTTTCTTGTCATCTTTAATTTTCTTTAGGTTGTCAATCAATTCATCCTTTAGCCATTCACATATGTCAATCTTAGTGTTACTATTCACCATATCATAAGCACTCTTGAAACATAAACTAGAAATAGAGTTTAATCTGTTAGCATGTGTATTCTTGTATCCTAGTATCATGCTAATGAATCTGACATTTATATCTTTGACATCATTGACTCTCAAGGATCTGCGGTCATGGGTTGCACCGGTTAGGGTCATCATAGTGTTGTTTGGAACCTTTTTAGTTTTATCAGGCCTACTATCGATGGAAGGTAAGCTAGGTACTGCCCTAATTGCTTCTCTTGTAATCTTATGGATGGAGTCAAGCCAAAAGAATTCACCATGAACTCTACTAAGGACAATTCTTACAACTTTCTTTGGAAAATCAAGAATGCTAAGTATCTCAACAAAACCTAGGGCTTCAATTATCTTGTGTTCTAGTTTCACACTACCATTCTCATCACAAATTATAGTCCTATACATGTTCATTATCTCATCAGCACCAAGTTCCTCAATATGACAATGTATGTATATCCTAGGGTCTTCAGCATAAGCAACTCCTTTGGGTATTTTAGAGAATGCTCCTAGGGTATCATCCTAGTTTGCTATTTTGGGTATGATCTTAAATATGGGCCTAGGGCATTTAATCACTTCAATAATAGTAGGGTTTGCAATGAATTCAGGTGTAGAGGAGGAAGCCATTTGATAAATACCTTAATCTGCCTTTAGGTTTGAATGCTTGATATATTTTGCTTCACTTCTCGTTGTGGATGCCTTCACTCGGGTTTTTTCATGCTCTTAGGAAATTTGAATGCTCGGTGAGTGAAAAACACTTGCTTTATAATGTCATTTCCTTCAACTACCATAATAAATGCCTATCGGTTAAGTGAAAACTTAACTCATCTGCCGGTAAAGAAGCATTTCATCTTCTTACCATCAATCGAGGGTAAACTAGCATGATTTTCAATTAGTTTCTATACCCCCAAGGGATTTATTTTTAGTTAGATGAATAATCTCTTGCCAATGGAGTGATACTCTATTCTACCGGTGAAGGAATAGCCTAATTAACATTTTGATCTATCTTTCTAATCCATTGTTTTGAAAATTCTTGCTTTACCTCATCAACCTTTTCTTTACCTTTCAAATTGGGTCCTTTGTTATTTGCCAATGATGCCTTACTTCTAAAAAATTTTGCAATATGTCCAATCTTGTTACAAGCATAACAAGTCACATTATTTTTCTGAATAGCTTTTCCATATCCTATGTCAGTATGTGTTCTACATTGATTAGATAAGTGTCCAAATCTTCCAAAAACAAAACATCTTACATTCATTATGCAATTATCTAAGTTATGACCAATTTTGTTGCATTTAGAACATTGACTAGTGGGTGCATTAATGTTTTGATGGTTTCTAGATCTACACTGATTTTATCTATGACCATACTTGTTATAGTTAAAGCATTTCCCATTAAATTTGTAGGCATTAGGTTGTCTTACCGGTTTACTGTGATCATGAATGTTTGTAGTACCAGAGCTTTCACCAACTTCAAAGCCAAGTTCATTAGTATCTCCATTAGGTTTCTAATTTTTCAGCATATCATCAAGTTCTTCTGAACTTTTCTTGAATTTCTCTTTATGTTGATTTGTAGTAGCCAACTCTTTTTCCAAGAAATCTTTCTGTCTAATGAGTTAAGTTTTATCATGTTCCAAGTGAATCAGATCTGTCTTTAACATATCATTTTCATTTCCATCATCATTGATTCTCCTAGCCAAATCATCTTCATTCTTCTTTCTGTCTTCAATATCTTTATAAAATCTCATATTCATGTCTTGCATATCATTCCTTAGGGTCATGCTTTCTTGCTTCATCTTGCTTACAAGATCATTATGAGTTTTCTTTTCATCATCATCACTCTGTATCTTCTCATGAGGTTCTCTTCTTTTGTTTCTAGCAATAATAAGATTCTCCTGAAGTCCTTGAATGATTTCCTGTGCACGCTTCAGATCATCTTCAAGTTTGATTTTCTTCAATTTTTTTGCATCATAATCTGCAAGAGCTGTTTCCAATTGCTTTCTCAAATTATCCATCTATACCAGTGTCAAAATCTCCCTCAAGCTGTTAGGCTTTTAAAAAAATAGGACCAAGCTCTGATACCAATTGTTAGGATTCCCAAAGATACTGAGAGGGGGGGTAAATCCGTATCTAACCGGTTAACATATTTTCTAACCTTATTAAATAAATTGCATTCCAAAATAGTGTACTGGTAAACAAGAATTAATGCAGTAAATAAGAACAATAAGCACAACATAGAAATCACACCATAACACAAGATTTTTAATGAGGAAACCTGGTGTGGGATTTGTGACCCATAATATTCACTCACTGGCCAATGAATGGATATTACTTACAATAGGGGCCTGCACATGCTACAAGGCCAACTGCCTAAAGCTCATTTCTTAATTACAAAAGGAAGTCTCACTAACTTACAAAATGGATTATGCAAATCCAATATAATGTACTACTTCAGTTCAACATCCGCTATGCCAGGTTCAGTACCATTTTAAGCTCATACAATAACCATAAACCTTACTCCAAAATCTGCCTTAATATTCGCACATTACTTCAGCAATAATCTTCCCATGTTCTCATCTACATAATGATCTACAAGATCTTATACTTATATATGAGTCTTATTACAATTTGCCTTGTCGACTTACAAAAAGATATTACAAATAAATACAATATGGAATAATCAAAAATCTTATCGGCCAAGGTGTCGATAATCATCTTTGCCACTGTCGATGAACTATCTGTTGGTGTAGAGTCTATCGGTGCCGCTGCCATAGGATTGCAAGGTTGCCATTAATGAAAATACCTTCAATCACCTATAATTTCTCATTGGAGAGTGAAATGCCAACATTCATTATGTTTGACCGCCGAGCAGCCTTGCATTCTTATCCCGCAACATGACTATGGGTCTATCTTTTCCCCATGGGAGAAGACTCTTGCTTTACTTTACCTTCTTTTTTTCTTATCCTACAACCCTCCTCTTGTCTCCTTTTATCCACATGGGATAAGGGTTTCCTTTATTTCTATCTTGCTTCGCATTCCCGTGAGCTTTGTTTATCCTTTGTTCAACATCACCGGATAAGGCCTCTCTCATTTTCTGTTGTTTCTTTATCTCACGAGCTCCCTCCTATCTTTGTTTTCTTTTGTAGGATATGGGTCCCTTTGATTTACACCACTTGGCTTATCTCGCGGGAACACACTGCTGCCTTTGTTCGCACATGGGATAAGTAATGAAACCACTCGCCTTTATATTTTTCTTATCCTCGAACATCATTTGTGTCTTTACTTTATCTCATGGGATAAGGCCTTCGCTTTACTTTATCTTCTTTGTTTCTTATCCCGAATATCCTTATCCCGCGAGACCTTTTGCCTCCATGTTGTTCTTTGATGCCGAATGGGGCCCACCTCGATGCCAAATAACACACTGCAAACTAAGGTAGTCAATAACATGACCTGGTTAATAACACGACATGTTATTGACATGATTTGCTGATGTAACACATGAGGCATGGGAGTCAATAACACTTGTGTTATTGACACATCATATAACCCTTGTGTTATATGACTCTCTGCAAAAATATGAAGAAGTAGGTAACTCCGTTGAGACCGATAACACGACATGTTGTCAGTATTGACTAACATGAATCGTTAGCCACATTGAAATCCTAGATATGAGCTCTACTAAGGTTGGCACAAAAATTGTCGACACCATCAAAGATCAAAAATTTGTAATGCATGTTCTAAACCATGCTAGGTCTACCTCAAGAGGTTAATTTTACTCAAGAGGAACCTTGCTTTGATACCAATTGTTGAACCCAAGGAAAGACTGAGAGGTGGTGCAGTGAATAAGTCCAAAACAAAAATTAATGAAGCACATAAATAATTAAACATCAACACACGTCCAATGCATGGACACCAAGGTTTTCTACGTGGAAAACCCAAATAGGGAAAAACAACACTGAGCACCTACCCATAATATATTTCCATTATGTATATTAGACTACAAAGAAAAGAGATCACTGCTCTAGAATTTCACACCAAGGATAACTTTTCATGGCGCAAGATACAAAAGAGGACCTGTAAAACTTGAAGCTAAACTGCAATAGGACAAGATACAAAAATGACATTAAAAATATGGATCTCTTGATCATGAATTTATTCTTGAATTGTTCATCAAGAAACCATTATCAACATACACACAACTCAGAGCTCAACTGCCAACACTATGTCACATATCTCTGCCATAGTGTCAACACACCTTGCATATCATTTGAACAAAAGTCTTATTCTTTTCTCTTCGTCAAACCTCACTTATTATCTTCACATCATACATCTACATCCCAAACCTCATCACACTTCCATACTCTTTCCTCTTACTCACAACTCATTCACACACATTCCTTATATACAAGATAGATCATCAAAGGTTGAACCAGGTCATCCTGAACTAAAATATACCATCTGGGCTAAAAATACACATGTTGATCCACACTAGGAGAAAGAGAGGAAAAAACCACATCTTCCGAAGATCAATTCATCAATCTACAATCAATGAAACATAACTAGCATCATATCCATACGTGCAATTAATAGATAAAACATACTCTCCAATGCAAATAACTCAAATCTGGATTTTCACATGCTATGGTGAGACCCATAACACCTCAAACAATCCCCAAAAAACCATATTTAGACCTAAGGATATAGGTCTAACATAGAATAGCACAACCATCCATAAACAATTCTACAACACCTCTAGAAAGCAAGGATATTTTTGGACCACAGAATAATCATATCCACGATATTAAAATCTTATCCAAAGAAGATAAACATAATAAACAATGTCTGCAACACTTTCCATACCTAAACACTTCTAGACCAACCAATGAACACTTGCAACACCAACACAACAAGGTATCTTTGCACCACAGACATTCCAAACAAAGACAATCTAGAACAACAAGTTTGACATCAATGAAAACAACAACAACACATACTTGCAAAAGATCCATTGTTCATTGTTGATGATAAAGTCAAAGATAAGTTGATTGTGTTTAAAAGTTTAAGTGTTTTAAGGTTTGGATTGATTCATCCCTCCCCCTCTCAGTCCTAAGGTTAGTTCAATACTAATAACCTAATGTTGTTTGTAAACAAAAAATTCTAGATATCAAACTCAAGGTTTGTTAGAAAGAAAGTTGAGTTGTAGTGGTTGAATTTTGAAAGGGTTGGCCTTGATATAGGAAAATTAGTAGTTCAACTAAAGATAACATTAAAGTGTCAATTGGTCCATGGATAAATCTACTCGTCTAGTCAAGTAAGAAGTGAAATAATCTCATAGGATTCAAATTGACCGTTAATGGTGAGAATAAAACTTATTAGAGTGATAGGTGGAAGAGGGTCAAGTTATAAAAAAGAAGAAGATATGTTAACTAATACAAAAGTATTAAAATTAGATGTAAAACAAAATAAAAAAGACAGAGTACAATAATTAGAGAAGAAGACATACATCTCTTATACTTTTTTTCATTTGTTTACTATTTAGTAAATTTTTAATTTTATTTATTTTTATTGAAATGTGTTCAATTACTATTTATATGTTATATATATTTTTAATTTTTATTTATAATCATTTAAGCTTCTTATCTAATTATTATCTAATTATTTTATCTTTCATACTAAAGACTACCTAATATCAAACCTATATAACTGATAGAAACTAATTATCTTTGAAATGAGACACAAATATTTAGTTGAGAGGCTCATTCAAACTCTAATATTTGAAACTATTACAGATTCACATCTCTTAAAAGCTTCTCAATTTTATTTAGCTGGGATTTAAAATTTCTATCATAGATTGCTTCCATGTAGCATGCACATCATCAATTGATCTTCAATAACTATCTTTATTGAACAAACAGACAATTAGTTGGGAGGGTCATTCCAGTATAATCCTTGGACATATCAGGGATTCACATCTCTGTTCATTCAGCTGGGATTTAAAATTCCACCCAGCATACCCATAATCAATTGATATCCAATAACTACAACTCATCACCGTCGTTTTGAATATATAAAAATAAATGCCAGCAACCAGTTCAGATATACTATAGTTAAATTGAATATCATACTGTTGAACAACCAAACACTAAAAATGAATGGAATCCATAGAAACATATATCAACATCAACACCTTCCATTCTACTCGTGTGAATTAGAAAGCAGGTTGGTCCAAATAATCAATTGCTTCTTCTCGAATAACTCCACGAAAATATTCTTTCTCCAAGTTGGTAGACAACCTTTCATTCCAAAAATAATCACGTAGCTTGTAAGTGTTAGAAGGTAAGTAGTCTTTTTCAGAAGATAACGTAGGCCACTTTCAATACAACATGCCTTTGAAGCAGAACAAACTATTCAGAACTTTCCCGTTTTTGATTGAGACAAAGGAAATACGAATCCATCTGGCACTCGTTATGCTTATCCAATAACAAGTACAGCTCATCCATTGTTTTTAATGTTTTGTTGGAAGTTAGGAAGAGTTAGCAGATTGAGGTAGAAAGAGTGGAGTGCCTATTAATGGTATAAGGAATAACACCGTGTCAGTTACCAACAACAAACACGGTTCTTGTTGTCCGTGAGATTCTTGTTGTTGTTGTCCGTGAGATTCTTTTCGTTTGCTTTTTGGATACTATGTAAGGGTTCAGGCCCTCTCCCACTTTATCTAGTCAGAACAAGTCTATCTTGTAGGTGGAGTAAAATATATTATCATTATCCGATATTTTTAAAGAAATTAAAGCGTAATGACACTGAGATACATTTTCAAGGAAATAAAGATACGGACAACTACTCCATATAAATAATTCAAAGGTTGTGTTATTATTAGTTCTTTCTTCTTCTCTACATAAGAATGGTGGTTCCTTTCAAAGTAGTGAGAAGAACATAATCATGCATGATTCTAACATATCCACAAGAATACTATATAAGTTAGAGGGTTTCGGGCTAAACTAGACTTAGGCTTAGAAGATTCATACAAAGGTATGAATCATCTACGTAGTGATATTATGGATGGTACTTGTGAAGAGAAAAAGAAGAAAGATCATTGTAATAGTGCACGTATAATAAGTCAAAGATCATTTACATTGAAATTATTTATTAATAGGATTGTAAAATGTTAAATGGGAGAACGATAATCCTTTATATATTAAATGAAATGAGTAAACCATATGTTACTAGAATCCATGTTGTGACACCATTTTTTTGGCTCCTTGGTGTCTATTATAGGTGTTAGAATCCAAGAGAATTGAGATGGGGGTGGGGGGGGGGGGGGGGGGGGAGGGAGGGAGGGGAGGTGAATTAGTGTTTTGCCAGATATAATATTTTTAACCTTATTAACAAATCCACTTAATAACCGGTATGCATAAATGAAAGTAACAACAAGTAATATTAATGCAACCTCATGAATCAACACCATAACACATAGATTTATACGTGGAAAACCTCAAAGAAGAAAAACTATGGTGGGATTGGACACTTGCAATATCTATCCACAAGCCAATTGAATAAATATTACAAGAGGGGCTTGCACATGCAGAAAGGCACACTGCCTAGAGAACATTTCTCATCACACCAGGATCCTCATTGACTACATATCCAAAGTACTGGATTACAAACAAAAAAATTAAACTCAAAGTGAGCATCTGCTATGCTGGATGAGCTTCAGTTAAAGAACTGTCTATACTGGTTATACTATAACCTCCCTTATCAGTAGCTTAGATCGCTTCGCAAACCTCTATACAAATAATCAAGATCAATTATAGATCTTTACATTGACACTCTATCGGTCAATATCTTTCTCACATACCATCACATAACCTATCACATCTCTTATCTATCACATCCACAAAATGACCTAACTTGGAGTGACTTATATACCCAATTACATGAACAAACACAAATGCCTTATGTCGACTTACAACCATATTTCAAATAATAAGACACATGTCAGCCGAAACAAAATATAAACATGAAACAATATGACCATTGTCGCTTCCATTCTTGCTAGATCAATCTCCTATGTCAACCTTAGAATATAGGTTCCAAGTTTGTCAGTTA
Organism: Cryptomeria japonica; assembly: GCF_030272615.1. Lineage (NCBI taxonomy): Eukaryota > Viridiplantae > Streptophyta > Pinopsida > Cupressales > Cupressaceae > Cryptomeria > Cryptomeria japonica. The sequence goes on along the minus strand of NC_081408.1, from coordinate 272,671,068 downwards.
CATGCTTGTTGGTTCCTTGAATTTCGATGAAGTGAATGCGGGTTACCTTGATTTCCTGATCTCCCATGTGTTACCAGCAATGACAACACCTATAACCCGAATGAGTGTCCATTCTAAAAAAATTCCCCCTTTGGCATTGATGGTAACACTCATGTGAAAAATGGATCGTTGAAGTGCTGTACTGGTTCCTGTCCAAAAACTGATCTCCCAAAACTGATCTCAGAAGGCTGCTCCCCCTGATCTATACATTACTTCTTACATCCCTTGGCATTTTTCACATCCACCTCTCCCCCTTTGACAATAATGCCAAAGGCTGGGGCAAAATTAAGAAATGAATGAAATTTTGTACAAAGAAAAATTGTAAAAATCGGATCTAAATGTACTTGAAAATATCTAGATAAGAACCCTTAAAAAATGCCAAATATGTATCCTAGCCGGATTTTAGAGTTCCCAAAATTGATACAAACTTGTTCAGAATGTAAGTGTGCAATCCTTCTTTTGTTCGGGTTGCCAGTGTGGGCATATTCATCTGGTCCATACATTCCCACTTATGAAGTACCAAATTATTAAGCTAGCGACTTACCAAACCTCTCAATTCTCTGGCCCACCAGATTAATTTGTCCTTTTCCTTCTCCAGGGCTGAAATTTTAGACTCTAAAAGAAAAATTTGACCATCAACAAAGCTGGTCAATGATTCAGTACCATCAAAAGTGACTACAAGTTGTTCCAACTTATCCTTATCCACCTTAACTTTATTATCCAGGTTTGTTGTTAGTTTTGTTGTGTTAGTGCAAGACCGGTATATGCAACTACATTGATGAAGAGCTCAATTAATCCTTGTCATCTCTTCTATCAGCTTAGATTTGTCGGATGTGATCATATTATAACATGTGACCTTTGTAGTTGTATTATACCTTTCTACCAACTATTGGTTTGACACTTGTTGAAGAGTTTTATACTCTTTTGCAATGTGCTCAGTCAAACCTTTCAGCTTACCAGATGGACTAGCAACCTGATCTAACTTGCATTCTGGTGCAAGTTGCTGCAAAATTGGAATAGCTTGCTCAATAACCTGTTTATCCTTTGATCCTTTCTTCTTGAATTTCTAAGCCACAAAAAAAATGAATTCAAAATTGCTCAGTTCCTCAATATTCTTATTTCCAAAATGACCAAAATCTTATGGACTATATGAGTCAAGTGCCAATGATGAGGGACCACAATCGGTGAAGGTGTCGGTACCCTGACTTCAGCTTGTTCATATTGACCATTTTCCTTTGCCTTCTGTTCAACTGCATCCTTTATCTTCTCCTCAGCACTGGTGGCTTTGCCACTTGGTGTAGTTATTTCTGCAACCTCTACTTCATGAATTTCAATTGTATCAACATCAATTACAAGAGGATTGTCTTCTACTGGTATGTTGATCTCTACATCCTGTACATGTGTTACTGTTGGAGGAATGTCATTAGTTAGTTTTTGTTCCAAAACTGATGGATCTCCACCTAGTATACCTTTACTCTTAGCATCAACCGAGATGTATGGAATGCCAAACTTAGGTAGTGTATTCAGTGATGTAAAGAAACCTTGTTTATCAACAAAGAACTTAACCCAGGCCTCATGAGTTTCCTTGACAATCTCATTTACTCTGTCCACCATAAGACTTATATGTTGATGTCTACTATAGAAAATTGTTTTGTTATCAAAATCTAGACACTGCCATATATCTTCTTCAGTTATAGCACCACAATTAGTTAGTAATTCCTAAACCTTTATATGTTTGTCTTCCTTAATAGCAGACAATCTCCTAGCATCTAAATTATTATACAAATCTGTCAGTATTTGCTTCTCAATCTCAAGTAAAGCTTTCTTATATGTGTCTAAGTACAACAAAACTGATTCTTTTATTTCTTTTGCTCTTTATCATCCATATCACCATAATAATGTTGTATGTTACTCAAAATACCATCCTTTGTAATTTGATCAATTAGTTCAATAACAGAAAGAGGACCAATAACCTTAACACTTTTGCCAGATTCAAGAGTTTAATCTAGGTTTGATTTCTTCTTCTTACCGGGGGTGGGGGCAGACTCCTTGGCCACTTTTCTTTTCTTAGTAGGCTACCTCTCCTTCAAAATTTTCTTCTGTGTTGCCAAAGGAGTGACTTTGGTTTTCTGCAACTTCCCTTCCTCGAGCTTCTTCCTCTGAATCCGCATGTAGATCTTAGGAATCTTTAGGGTTTCATTCTCTGTCTTAGAACCAGATACAACAGTGGCAATAAAGGTCTCCAGTTTCTTCCTCTTCAATATACCCTTGCCGATTCCTGATTCTGGAGAAGCTTGTATAGCTATTAGAGGAGATGTCTCTACCAAAGCAATGTGTTGCTTGATCTCAGAAGATATCTTCTGGACAACCTATCCAACCTTCTTTATTTGTCCTTCCCTTTTCTTGTTACTGAAACCTATCTTCACTTCAGATTCTTTCTTTTTTGTCGTACCAAAAGTTTTCTCCTTCTCATCAACCGGGACATCTATACATAGAGATCCATCTTGGCATAGAGATCCAAGATTTGTGCACCAACCTCGTAGCCCATTTCAGTAACCCATATAGTTCTAGGTTGCACTACCTCCATTAAAGATTCATCCTTTTTCACCATGAAGCATATGTTGGTAGAGTATTTGTCAACTATATGCTTAGGTATCCTTTCCCTCTTCTTTATTGCTTTGTGAAATGCTTTGAAATAACCTCACCTAATGGATTCTTTGTCTTGTCCCAAATTCCTCAAGACATCCTTAGTTTTTTTTCCTATACTAGTATATCAAAGGCCCATTGCCTCTTACCGGATCTCAGTATCTCATTCAAAAACAAAATCATTAAATGGACAATAAGATTCCCATACTAGAATGTACCTTTCATTTTTCTCTTAATCTTTCCAAAATTTGAAATTAATTCCTCGCACATCCACTGACATAGATCATATTTCACATTTTCCTTTACCATCTTGTGTGCACCGTAGACACAGGAACTAGAAACAGAGTTCAGCCAGTTGGATTGGGTTACCTTGTATCAGATCACCATGCTTGCAAATTGAACATCTTTATCTTTGATGGTCCTAATCCATATCGATCAGTTGTCAAAGGTAGCACCGACTAGCTTGTTCACTTCATTATTTGAAATCTTCCTCCTACTCGATGTCTGTCTGACCTGAGGTAAACTGGTGATATCACAAATCGCCTCCTTGGTGAATTTGTAGGGTTGGTCAAGCCATTTGAACTCACCATGGAATCGGATCAGTACATACAAAATCATTTCATCCTTATACTCGTGCATCTCCAGAATATCGGTGAAACCCTAATCCTTCATAATTTGAAATTTTGGTTTGATCAATCCATCCTTGTTCAACAAAGTGGACAAGTACATTGATTTAATTTTTGATGATCCCAAATCCTCCAGAGTATAGTGAATATATGCTCTCGCATCTTCCACATAAATAACTCGATCAGGAACCCTAGAAAATGCATCGATTGAGTCATCGACCTTTTCAATTTGAGGGCATTGCTTAAATTCTAGATGTGGATGATCAATAATGTCCACCACAACAGAGGTAGCCACATGTGCTAGAGTGGGAGCAGATCCAGAGGCCATCACAATTTCAAAAAAGTAGCTTGAAAAATAGAGAAAATATCTCTCAACCTAACCTGGTGAAAACCTTTTAAAATCTGCACAGAAAATACTGGAAATTGTTGGAAAATACTCTTAATCGCCTTGATCACCTTAAACTCGTTTTGCTTCGCTCTAAGTGTTGTGTGATAAGAAATGAAAAAAATATCCTTTTTATCCTACAAAACCCTAATTCCTTGTTGACATTAATGCATGCCCGCATATCATACCAAATTCAAAATCCATTATCTCACCATTGATTATCCTCCAAATTGACTTCACCAAGATCTGAAACAAGCTTTCAGACCACTATCAGGGGTAATGCAAAATCTGTCATTCATTTGCCTCTCCCTAAGGCTAATGCCTTAGTTACCAGATGTGTTTCCCGCTAGTGTAGGAACATTTTGCTCTGCCAGTTGAGTAACCCATGAATTTGCCTCTGCTAGTTGATCTTCAGATTTCCTCACCCATTGTTTAGCATGAGCTTTCTATATTTCATCAACCTTCTTCTTTCCCTTCTCATTAGATGTGTCATTCCCTTCTGGTGTATTCTTGCTTCTTCGATATTTAGCAATGTGTTCTATTTTATTGCATGCATAAAAAGTAACATTGTTCTTCTGAATTGCATTGTTGAGTCCTAGACCATTCTTTGGCCTATATTGATTATCCATATGTCCAAACTTTCCACATGCATGTTATCTCACATTCATTCTACAATCTTTTGTCCTATGACCATATTTCTTACAATTTGAACACTGAACGTGAACTGCATTATGATTATGATTTTCTCTATTCCTGCATTGACTTGCTCTATGACCAAACTTATTACAAACAAACCATCTACCATTAAATTTGCATGCATTGAGTTTTCTTACCGGGGATTTCAGATTTCGGTTGTCTGGTAGATTTCTTTGATTTGCAATACCAGAGATTTCTCCATGCTCAAATCCAAGACCTCTAGTGTGTCACGAATTGTTTTATTTAATATTGTGCAATTTAAAGATGTAATGTGATTTTGAAATTTAAAATAGCTTAGATCATTCATAATCTAGTATGAGGAAATATAGTATGCTTTTTACTCCTGCAATTGATATTAAATTCGACATTTAATATTCTTTTGGGTTTGTCAATACTGATAAAAATTCGAGTGCAAGTAATGCAAGATGAGGTGAAGGAGGTCGAAGGCGAGAACATGAATCAGGTAGAATTGCTTTTAACTGAACGACTTCGATGGAAAAGGGAAACTCTCACACACCACATTAGGATTTATAATTTGCATCTTGAAAATATGGATGATTTAAATGACCTTATTTGAGTGTTTATTCAAATTGAAATGATGAATTTGGAATGAGAAGTAGATTGATTTAAATGTTTATACATGTGCATTAATTGCACGATGTGAGTAGTGTTTGGATTAAATCTAAGTTGTGTGAGTGATTGTGAAATATTATGCTTTATTGTTAAAAGAGATAAAATGTATAAACGATTCAAAAATGAATATTGACCCTAGGTTTAATGTTCTTTTTAGATATGTATAAATGTATGAAAGAGATTAATTTTATAAATTGAATAATAGTATAGTATATATATATGAGAAATTTATTCAATCATATACATATATCAATATCCAATTATTGTGAAATTTGACTTCGTCAAATGTTTTGTCTATTCATACGTAATCATTTGAGATTAAAAATATATACACATTGTATATATATATGTGTGTGTATATGAATTCTAATAATAATTTGATCATCTATTTGTAAATATTGTATATGTATTTATGAAATTAAATTAGGTAATGAAAATCTGATATATATATTTAATCAAAGAAAAGTTTTATCAAAGAATTTATTAAAAACAAAGTTTAATGTTTAATATTAATGAAAAGTCATTTATAAATAAATTATAAAACATACCATATTACAAATATAATATTATATATTACTTTATTAAACATGTTAATAAAGGTGGCGAGTTGAAAAGGTAGTTGACTGTTTGAAGCCGGAGGAAGAGCCGCTTTGGTAAGTTTGTTAGCAGAACTCTCTCCATCCACAATGGTCATTGTCAAAGCAATTACGCAGACCAGGCACGATGGAGACTTAAACACTCCCACGACCCCTTGGGGTGATTTGGCATGCAACACAAATTGGCATGCAACGTGACTCTTCAGTGGATAAGAAGTCGACAGATTCCATGTAGCAATCAAGCTCCAACTGAAACGGTTGGAAGTTTTTAACAATAAAAGACTCGAACTTGCCACAAAAAAAAAGGGTGGTATTTAATTCATAGAACTTCATGGAAATTATAGTTACAACCACATGACAATAGAAATAGTGGAACAGTAAATAAGACCCAGAGGATAACAGCAAACATAGCCAAAGATTAGAATAAATAGACGTATACACACACACATTCTTTCATTCTTTCTCACATGAGATTAGAAGAGTGATAATTTCTTGAAGGGAGGGTTAGAATAGTTTGATAGAGAGGAAGAATAGTTTGATATAAAGGAAGAATAGTTGGATATAGAGGAAGAATAGTTGGATAGAGAGATAATTGGATAATATTTTAGAGATTGAGCGATAGAGAGATAGTTGGATAGAGATAAGAATAGTTGGAGAGAAAGAGAGACTTGCGATCAAGGCGTGGAATCATTTGACGAAGAACGACAAGGTCAAAAGCTTACAATCCACTCTAAGTTTCCAAGAGGTTAGAATCCTTTGTTTATGTTTTATTTTATTTGTTAAATTTGGTATAAAATGTGTAGAAATGGAAGTTTAGATAATAGATATGTACGTCCAAATGGGTATCAATTATTAATATCGTATTTGAAATGCTTTGTAAACCATTGTGGAATAGAAGAAAAGAATTTAGAGAAAGGTTGTAGTTAATATCGTATTTTGCACAAAAATAATTAGTTTTAATTCTATTTTTAGAATGTGTTTGCGTACTTTTGGTTACATATGAGATTAATTTCATACATGTTTAACACCTTCTTTTGTATGTACTTTATTTTAGACGAAAGATTGATTTTAAGATTATTGCTTATAAAAGTTTATCATTTTCCAAAATATGAAAGATTGTCTTCGATAGATATATTAGACAAGTAATGATTAGTAAGCAAAAAAATGATATCTCTATTTTTGTTTTAAAAGAAAGATTGTAATCTCAATAGAATTTTTGTTTGAGGGAATCAAGCTAGGGTTAGGCTTGAGTTGGAAAAATTTACCTTTCGGGACGGGTGCCTAATGTGGATGTTTTAGGGAGAATAGTTGCTTTTTCCAACTATTATTTTGCTGTGCATGGTATATACTCAGCCGAGTTATTGTTTGAATTATCCATAGAAAAAAATGGAAATTCCTTATTTATGCTCTCTACCACATCCTAGTATGATAGTGAATGCTTGTTTCTTAGAATGAAGTAGGAAAAATGAAAATGCATATATTATCTAGGCATGCACCAGATTCCCTCTTACTTTCAAATTCTTTGGTTAAACCAATTCGTGCAGGGTCGGGTATTCTTGATTGACCAAGAATTCCGGGGAAGTGTAAGCTTCAAGGTTGGGCGGAAAAAGCGCCCAATTCTTGTTCTCATCTAAGTTCAAAAGACAGAAGGAAGCGACTCAGACTAAAGATCGACGGATGCATCTTCTTGTATATTCTTAAGGCAATTTGGAAGCCTAAGTAGGAAATAAGCACTTCTTAGTATTGGATATTGTATTATTCATGTGCATTATTATGATATATTCTATGTTTGCTTATATCTTGTATAAAATATGCTTAGAGATTGAAATTTTAAGTTTATTTATGAATAAAGAGTAGTTTAGGGTTAGATCCTAGATTGACGTCTTTACATAGTGTCTCCAGTGTCTCTTTGATCCTTCAATAGTTCATCAAGCCTTGCAAAACTAATCCTAAACTTTTCTTTGTATTCATTTGGAGCATCCAAATCACTTCTTAGGACTATAACCATTCTTTCCAACTCTTACTCATTGTTCTGTGATTGCACCAACTCAGTTCTCAACACATGTTTCTCATGCACCAGCCTAATGCATTCCTCAGATCCATCTTTTAGAGATATAGAAATATTTTCTTCATTCTTCTTCCGGTCTTCAATTTATTTGGACATCCTCATGGTCATGGCTTGCATCTCATTCTTCATGACATTATTTTTTTGATTCAACTTCTATCATAATTCCTTAAGGGCACTCTTCTCTTCGTCGTCCAAATTTTGTTAAAGTTCCTTCCTTTTAGCTTGAGCAAATGATAACCTCTCCTACAAGGTAAGGATGAATTACTTTGTAGAATTCAACTCATCTTGCAGCTTCAAGTTCTTCCACCTTTCAGCATCATAGTCTTCAAGTGCTACTTCAAGTTCCTTTTGTAGACTCATCTCCATGGATTCCGGATACATGATCTTCCTCAAGCTGTTAGTCTTATTCCAAGGCACCAATCTCAGATACAAATTGTTATAATCAAAGAACACTGAGAGGGGGGGGGGAATCAGTGTTCTACTGGATATACTATTTTTAACCTTATTAACAAATCCACTTAATAACCGGTATGCATAAAAGAAAGTAACAACAAGTAATATTAATGCAGCCACATGAATCAACATCATAACACAAAGATTTATACGTAGAAAAAATCAAAGAGTAAAAACCACGGTGGGATTGGAAACCCACAATATCTATCCACTAGCCAACTGAATTAATATTACAAGAGGGCCTTGTACATGCAGGAAGGCACACTGTTCATCACAAAAAGAGCCTCACTGACTATAGATCTAAAGTACTTGATTACAAACAAAAAAACTAAACTCAGAATGAGCATCGACTATGCTGATGAGTTTCGGTTAAACCACTATCTATACTGGTTATATTGTAACCTCCCTTACTGGTAGCTTAGATCTCTTCCCAAACCTCTAGACAAATAATCAAGACTGATTACAGATCTTTACATTCACATTCTATCGATAAAGATCTCGCTCAAATACCATCACATAACTGATTGCATCTCTTATCTATCACATCCACAACATGACCTAAACTGGACTGACAAATAATAGGAAGGAATACATTCCACCTCTTCTTACATTTTAAGCTTTTAGTTAATCTAAAACTAGAAGAGTTAGTACCTTATAGCAAATCATTTTTAAAAAAACCAAATTTTAATACAATAATAAAAAAAATTATTAGGGTTGATTTACTATAGCCCTCAATTTACTTTCGGGGTATAAGAGGAGGATGAGTCTCATGGAAGGGAGACTGTCTCTGTCTCTTTATTTTCCCTATACCATCCTGCATTAAGACATATGGATTAGTATCCTAGAAAAAGAATGGAGAAATGAACTATTTAAAATATGTGCATGTAAATGAAAGAAATGTTACCTTATAAGTATAAACCTTCTTCTAATCAATTTGGGGATGGTCCTAAACCAACATCTAAAATATATCATATATATATATATATATATATATATATATATATATATATATATATATATATA